>NW_022900913.1:57241253-57263271 GCF_012274545.1 Fukomys damarensis | reverse complement strand
AAAAAAAAAGAACAATATATGGTTCAGTAAAATTTAAAATTTTTTATTAAAAAATTTACTGATCTTGCTGTAACAGCTTTTTCTACAATAAGGATTCACTTAGAGAAAGATTAAAGATTCTAAATATTAAATCAAAGGTTTTGGAAGTGTTTTTTATAAAGCAAATTCATTATATCATATACCTAATACCAATGCAATACTCTTGCTATTAAAACTAAACCATGACATCTTTTTTCTGGTTAGATGTTGATGATGGAGACACAGTGACAGATTTCATGGCTCAAGAGCGAGAAAGAGGCATTACTATCCAGTCTGCTGCTGTTTCGTTTGATTGGAAGGGTTATCGAGTCAATCTCATTGACACACCAGGTGTGGTACTCTTCTCACCAATACAGAGATGCGGCATCATTTGGGGGTGGTGTTTGTGTGTTTAATTGTGGTGAAAAATACATGGCATAGAATTTACCATCTTAACCGTTTTTAAGTGTATACTTCATAGTATTGAGTATAAACTCATTGCTGTGAAGCAGATCTCCAGAACTTTTTCATCTTCCAGATTGGAAAATCTGTATCTGTTAAACAGTTGCTGTGTGTCCCCTCTCTCCATCTTTGGTAACCATCGTTCTGCTTTCTGAATCAAGGAGCTTTAGATACCTCATATAAGTCAAATCATAGTTTTTGCCCTTCTGTGATTGGCTTGTTTCACTTAGCATGGAGCCCTCAAGATTCATCCATATTATAGCATGGATTTTGAGTATTCCATCATGTGTATTGTTGTCCCTTGGTATTCATAAGGTTTGATCCAGGACCCCCTTGCAATACATTTGCAGATACTCAATTCCCTCATATAAAGTGCCGTAATATTTACATTTAATTGATATGCATTCTTTCATATATTTAGTGTCTAATATAACATAAGTTTTGTTGTGCTTTATTATTTAGGGAATAATGACAAGAAAAAATATTTACCTGTTCATTACAGATGCAGTTTTTTTCCTGAATATTGTCATTTTATGATTGTTTGAATCTGAAGATTCAGGACCCTTAAATATGAAGGAGCAACTGTAAATCACATTTTGTTCATGAATTGAGGGCTGTTTGGGTTACTTCTACTTTTTTTGGCAGTTGTGAATAATACCTCTGTGAACAAGGGTGTAAGAATATTTCTTTGAGAGCCCCTTTTCAGTACTTATGTGTACATACATACCCAGTAATGAAATTGCTAGACCATATGATTATTTTTTAAAAGATTTTAAGTATTTCTCATCTTTTTCTTAGGTCATGTGGACTTTACCTTGGAGGTTGAGCGCTGCCTAAGAGTGTTGGATGGTGCGGTAGCTGTATTTGATGCCTCTGCTGGTGTAGAGGTAAAAAATATTATTAAAGAGAAAATAGAACGGCATGATTGTAAAAGCAGTAGAATGTACCAGAATTAGTTAACTGTAATCCTATGGTTATATAAATCAAATTATATTTAAAAGAAGTTGGAATTTAATATAGAAATGTAATCTGTGCATGATCTCAAATACAGTAAAAGGAAATAGTTTGCTTTTCTGTAGGAAGTGTAACAATTCTGTCAAAAACTGTGAAGGAATTGGTTTTCTGTGTTATTTTGAAGCTAACAAGTTAGCCTGCCCTAGTTTCATGGATTCTGGCAGAAGACACAAGATTCCTGAGATAAGAGACAAAGGATTTTATTAGCCACAGCAGTCTAATAGCCAGAGTCTCAGCATTTTCTTGTACTGGTTCTCCAAGTCCCTATTTCTAGAAGGTGACATGAAGAGAGTCAGGTGACAGCTGCACAAGTATTGAATTAAGAGGAATCCTGTGGTTGGAAATAGAATCATTTTGCGCATTCTTGCCTTTTTGCCCTGGAGGGAGAAATGATCTTCCCGGGCTGTAAGCAAACCTGCCCTTGGTTTCAAGACTCTGTACTATAAAAAAAATCCTTGAAAATACAGTCCAGAAGCTGGGCGTGGTGGCTCATGCCTGTATCCCAGCACTCAGGAGGCTGAGGCAGGAGGATTGCTGTGAGTTCAAGACCAGCCTGGGCTACATAGTGAGTTCCAGGTCAGTTTCAACTACCTACTGAGACCCTGTCTCAAAAAACCAAAAAAAAAAAGATAGTCCTGAATAAAGAGAACTCAGTGCCTGTCCTAACATAACTTGCAGAAGCATGAGAGATTTGTGAAGAATTAATATAAAGGTTTTGGGCTGGGGATATAGCTCAGCTCAGTGTTTGAGTACTTGCCTGGCAGGTTTGCGGCCCTGGGTTCAATTTATAGCACCACAATAAAGTTTCCTGAATGAATTTTGGAAATGTATTTCTAATAAACATTTCCAGCAGGATAGGTTCTGCTCTCTTTATAGGGATGAATTATTCCTGCTTTACAGCTGTTTCCCCTTCATCCTATAATGTCAGGATTGGCTATGCAAGCACAAGGTCCCGAGTTTGATCCCCGGTACCAAAAAAAAAAAAAAGAAAAGAAAGAAACATTGGCTTATGTTGACTATGGAACCCTTCTGCTATTCTCCTAACCTTGAAGTTACTAATTATATTATTTTAATTAATCATCAAAATTGACTACTCTTAAAAATAAGTCAAATGAACACAACATGATGTACTGAGAAGTTGCAACATTTCCTGTGTTAGGGTGGGGAATTAGCTCAGTGTTGCCACCACCAGCCTCACAAGCTCAAGGTTCCGAGTTTGATCCCTGGTGCACACCCCCCCAAAACAAATTTCCTGTGTTGTATCCTGCCAAAAATGGCCCACATCTAGTCATGAGAAAATAATCAGAGCACTCTAAATGAAGACATTCTGAAAAAAATAACTGGCCAGAGTATTTTTAGAAATCGAAAAAATATCTTTTAATTAAGTATCATGAATGCTTATGGCAAAAAAGCTGAAAATTATTTTTTGATTTTTCTTTTTTTGTTTTTGAGTTTATGTTTATTTTTTTGAGAGAGGGTCTCACTATGTAGTTCAGGCTGGACTGTAACTCACAATGACCCTCCTATCTGTGCTGGGATTATAGGTGTCCACTGCCATGCCTGGCTGGGAAATTATTCTTGAATAAAGGTCTCTAAGGAGACAGGAAAACTAATTTATGAGCCTTGGTTGGATTCTAGAATTAAAAGTTAGGATATCCCTGGAAAAACTGGGGAAATGTGAATATCGACTTAAGGTATTAGATTTAAAAACATTGTGTCAAACTTAAATTTGTCTGAATGTAGTAATTGTATTTGGTCATTTATGATAAAGTCCTCATTCTTTGGAAATACATAATTAGTAACTTCTAAAAAGTAGATAGGGTTAAAGCATGACCATATTTGTACCTTACTCTTACAACCCAGCCAAATCCACATACATGTACCTGGCGTTAGTTTGAGTCCTTTAAGAAGTAGATGCCAGCATAGGGTCAGTTGAGATCATGGGAGATTTACTGGAGGAAATGACTAAAGAACAAGAGAGGGAAGGCAAGGGAGAGAGAACACTGTGACTGTACAGGTTTGACCCCTTGAAGGAGGTGGGAGGAAGAAGCTCAGATGCAGCGTGGTTCCTTGAAAGGTTTTGGGCATCCTGGAGCCAAAGTTACCTACTAGAGCAATGCCATGTCTTGCAGAAATAGGCCTGCACTCAGCCCACAGGAAGCTGGGCATTGGCAAGTATGTGATGGAAGGTCCAGGGAAAAGGTTTGGCCAGCCCAGTTGGGCATCCTGGAGCCAAAGTTACCTACTAGAGCAATGCCATGTCTTGCAGGAATAGGCCTGCACTCAGCCCACAGGAAGCTGGGCATTGGCAAGTATGTGATGGAAGGTCCAGGGGGATAGAATTAGGCCATCAGTTTGCTCCTCCCAGGAGGAAGTTTCAGTGGTACACTTGCACAGCCACCACACTCATAAGGCACACATATACCCATAGGTGGAGAAACAAAAAAAAGTAAATGTGGCAAAATATTAATATTTGGTGAAGAGTACATGAGTGTTTGCTCTTCTTTCAACTTTTCTACAGATATGAAATTGTTCAAAATGAAAATCAGGAGAAGATAGACTTACTGGAAATTCAAGGCGAAATACATAGTGAGACCCTACCTCAAAAGGAAAAAAAAAGCCTGACCCTGATTTCTGAGGTTGATTGTACATTTCTTTTTCTTTTTAGGTCACTCTATTTCCTAATGGTTGTGTGCTTTGTGTTATTAGAACTTCCTTATATAAATTTGATATTCAGGCAGATTGCATTATTTATAATTTTTAAATGTAATGAAATAGAAAATAACCTGAATTTGTGAAGCAAGAAGCTCTTGTTTAGAGCAGGAATGATGCACCTTTTAGAGCCCGAGTCTCCAAACTATAACCTAGAACCCACTTATTTCTTGCAGTGTGCCAACACTGCAATTAAACCTGACTACTGAGGTTTTAGTTTAAAAGAAAAAACTCATACATTAACATCTTTTGTCTTAAAAGAAAAACACGCATCCCATAGATTCTCCACCGCTGTTCTAGCGCAGTAGAGAGACTTTTAGCTTAGGAAGAACAATGGAAAGTGTTTTTGTGCTTTAATGTTTTTGTTCATGGAGAATTCTTAGTGTTTTTCATTTTGTTTTGTCTTTTGAGTCAGGGCCTTGCTATGTAGTTCAGGTTGGCCTTGAATTCACTAGGTAGTCCAGGCTGGTCTTGAACTCAGGGCTATCCACCTACCCTAGCCTCCCAAGTGCTAGGATTACAGGTGTGCATCACCATGCCCAACATCTTAGTGTATTTTCCTACACATCTCTCACTGTAATCCCTTACCAGATTAATTTTGAATGCATTATAATGTCATGCTTAAATCTATAGCTTCTAGGAGAAAAATAAAATATCTTCACAGCCTTGGGGTGGGGAACTGTTTCTTGGAGAGGTGCTAAGAAGTGTGAGTCATAAAAAGAAAAAGTTTGACTCATTTAGCCTTATCAAATTATGTATCATCATTAAAGCTGAAAAAGAAGAAAAAGGAAAGCAAGCTACAGCTATTGAGAACGTGTTTGTAATGTTAAAAGATTATGAGAATATTGAATTTCCTGAATGCTGTAATAGTATTGGTTATATAAGAGAATATCATTGTTCTTGGGAAATATTTACTGGAATTTTTATACTATATATGTATGACCAAGGACTTGTAGCTAGAATTTAGGAAGAACAAATGGCTAGCAAAAATAATTCAGTTAAAAGTGGACAAAAGACTGGAACAAACATTTTGCAAGATAATTCAATGGCCAGAAAGCACAGTCACATTAGCCATCAGGAAAATACAAATTAAAATAACAGAAAAAAACAAAGCAAAACAAAAAATAACAGAGAGGTCTGTTTCACACCCACAAGAATGACTAAAATTAAAAAGAATAGTAGTATCGATGTGGGTGTTGTGCAGGTGGGACTCCTATCCATTGTTGATTGGAATGTAGAATCATACAACCACCTTGGAAGACTCATAAAACCACTATTTGGCAGCTTTTTATAAAGTTAAACATATACCCAGCAGATCTCCTGTGCTGTATTTTTATCCCCCCAAAAATCAAACATTCATTTAGCAAAGATTTAGGCTGTTTATAGTAACTAAATTCATAATAACCCCCAAATAGAAGCAACCTAAATGCATATCCACGGGTTGATAGAAAAAAACAAACCAGAATATTTATGGCAGTAAATAAACTAGTATACCCAATAAGATGGATGAATATCACAAACATGATGTTGAGCTAAAGAAACTGTAGTATTTATATGACATTCAAGAACAGGCAGAATGAATCTGGTGATGGGAATCAGAACAGGTTGCTTGTGGAGAGGGAGAGACATGAGAAAAATGTAGAGTGACGGTATTCTCCATCTTGATTGGAGTAGTAGTTACACAAATGTATATATCAAAATTCGTTGAACTATATGTTTAAAGTATTTAATAGTGTATACATTTCATCTAAACAAATAGCACACAGGTTTCTTTTCTAGCTAGTGTCAGCATGTTAAGCTTTTATGCTTTGCTTTGGGACTGTTGGATTCCTCTAGCCACAGACTTGTTTTGGTAGATAGACTATATATGTATGTCTTTTTTTTTTCTTTGTGAGACAGGGTCTTACTGTGTAGTTCAGGATGGCCTTGAATTCACTATGTAGCCCAGGCAGGCCTCAAACACACAATGATCCTCTTACCATAGCCTCCCCAGTGCTATGTAGGATTACAGGGGTGCACCACCATGTCTGACTATATTCTTATTTTGACACATGTAAAAAATGAAATTAATAGAAGGTAAGTATATGGGAATTTCACCTTATAGATACAGATACTGGTTTCATCCCCTCCTTTAAATCCTCCTTAGTTTATATGAACATTCAAATATCACAATGAAATCTGTGATTTTGTCAATAATAGCATTTTTATTGTACACTCCTGTGTCCTTTTTTCTCTCTCACATCAGTTGTCTGAATTACAGTGAAAGTCCATTTCACTTACCAGAAAACTGACATTAAATTGCTTCAGTGTTGTGACATGCACTAGGAAAGATGAAGCTATACAAAAGTCTGATTCTCAATTTAGTCCTCTTTCTATAACTCTTGGTACATTCCAATTGTTAATTTTTTTGTGTGTGGAACCTACTTCACCCACAATATTATCAAACAGTTTCAAATTATCCCCCTTTATCATATTCCCATTTTTTAAACTTGATTGCAAAAGAGTGATCCTAGAAGTAAGTGTATCTGTAGTGGAACTAAGTATATGCTAGAATCAAGCCCAATTCCATGGTGTGAAAGATTCTTGGATCTATTCTGTGTCTGGTAATGTTATTTTTGTCCAATGTGTGTATATCCAGTGTGTATATCCAGTGTGTATATATTTTTCCCTTTCCTCTTTCCTTTAGGCCCAAACTCTCACAGTGTGGAGGCAAGCAGATAAATACAAGATACCTCGGATTTGCTTTTTAAACAAGATGGACAAAACTGGAGCAAGGTATATAGTGTGTTTATTTGGTTTATTAAAGTGAACTTTTCATGGGCTACAACTTAAGTTTAGAAATACTCTTCCAAGATATAAATATTCTATGGAATACTAATTTATTTCCATAAAAATAATTTCAAAGCAGCTAATCCTTAGGTTAAATAACAATTTAATATTAACAGAAAGCTGTTAAGTGACAAATAATTCTGCATCTAATGTAGGGAGGCTAAATCGTACCTTGTAGAATCCTGATAAAGTGTCTCTTGTTGATTCTGTGGCTTTCCTTTAGAACTGGATATGGTAGTCTGGTAGCCCCTGTATTACTGAAGGGTACTGTGCTACCCATCTTTGCTAGAGGTAGAGTATTATTTCTTGCAGTTGCCTTCGAGAATAGTATTCGTGCTTGCCACTTATTTTTCTTTGGTTACTAAGCACAAGGCTCTCAACACAGCGAGGGGAGAATGTCCATGGTGAAAGGCTTGCCTATAAGAAAAAAGAGTTAATGCATGATGGTTGACTTATAGAGCGATAATCCAAAATGGAAACCACGTTCTGAGAAGGTATTGTAGAGAATCAAGAATATATGAATGAGGGGCCAGGGATTTAGCTCAGTGGTTCCACTGCCTGCCTCGCAAGCTCAAGGACCCAAGTTCAATCCCGGTACCAAAAAAGAATATATGAAGGATTTGGAGAAATGTGAATGGGACAGGATCAAGAATATTAAGGATTCTAGGTGGAAATATGACAAGATTAGACCCTGGTCTGTGGCAGGACAGATCCTGGTCATGGCAAGAGAGGCAAAAATAAAACATAAAACTGTTCTTCAGCTAAAACTACACAGTTGTATGCTTTATACTTACTCAACTCTCCACAGTAATTCTAAGGCTGTTTAAAGTACTCCTGTCTTGATTAGTTAATAGCACAGCAACCTTTAAAATGTGCTAGGCCCACCTTCTTTTTATTGGAATCCTTGTGGTAAATGAAAGTATTTGTTTAGTGTCCATGGTGGTGGGGAGGAAGATGCCTGGATATCAGGTTGGTTCTGAGACATAGAGGCTGGAATGAGCTGCAAGTATCAGCAAGATGGTCTATAGACAGTAGGTACCAGCCTCATAAATGGACAGCGTAATATATGATACTATGAATACCTAAGGCTATATATACATATATATAGCTAGTGGAGTGGTGCATACTTGTGATTGTAGCACTTGGGAAACTGAAGTAGGTAGATGCTAAGTTTGAGTCCTACCTGGGCACTGTAGTGAGACTGTGGCTCAGAAGTAAAAGGAAAGAGCTAGGGATGTAGCTCCATGCAAATGCCTTGGGTTCTACTCCCAGTGTCCACCCCCCCAATCTAATAAAAATCTTAAAGTTTAGAAAAATTAATCTATCGATTTGGCACCAGCAAGAAAAGCTAGTAGTTTTGTGTGACAATAAATCTGGATGATTCCAATAAAATCTTGCATTTAAATCTTTATTTTATTTACTTATGTGACTTTAATTCACTTAACCCTATCCTCATGGTTGACTTGTGTGATGCTTGAAAAAATAATAATACCCAGGCCGGGGATTTAGCTCAGTTGTGCCACTGCCTGCCTCACAAGCACAAGGTCCTGAGTTTGATCTCTGGTACCAAATTTTTTTAAAAATTTAAAATAATAATAATAATACCCTAAACTCCTGTGTGGTAGGATTATGGTGAATATTTAATCACTGTTATCTGAAATTGATATTAAAGCTTATTCAAGACACTGTCCTGTGGAAAACTGTTAAATGAATATTAAGAATAAAGGGATTATTTTAGAGAACATGCTCAAACCTGTATTAAGAAATTTTGACTATAACCACAATTAATTTTGCTTCCTGTAGTTTTAAGTATGCAGTTGAAAGTATCAGAGAGAAGTTGAAGGCAAAGCCTCTACTTTTACAGGTAAATTGCTTAAATTATCCTTTTTTGGAAGAAGTTAACCTATAAATAAAAGAGGATGATAATATTTTAGGGAAAGTGGTACAGAGAATAGTCTTTAATGCTGTTCTAAGTGAGCAATCATTTAATAGCACTAATCTTACTCTAACTTACAGTTACCAATTGGTGAAGCCAAAACTTTCAAAGGAGTGGTAGATGTAGTAAATAAAGAAAAGCTTCTTTGGAATTCTAATTCAGATGATGGAAAAGACTTCGAGAGAAAACCCCTCTTGGAAATAAGTGACTCTGAATTGCTGAAGGAGACGATTGAAACAAGGAATGCCTTAATTGAGCAAGTAAAATATACTTTGAATTTAAAATTATATAAGCTGGTTTATTAATTTGCCAACTGAATTATCTTGTTTCATGTAGGCAGAAGGTTATGAAAAGAATATAAGTTAGAGAACTGCGTTTCTTATGAAGCAATGCTAACACCACTAAAATGTTTTCCTTTAGTGTGGGAATATTTAGTAACTTTTGAGGATATTTACTGTGACATTTTATATAAAATTACATGTGGAATATGTAAAGTATAATAAATAATAAACACCAGTATGTGTAATTTCCACATACACAGACAGCAGAATATTAGCAGTGCCCTTGAATCTGAATAACACTTCCTGTTCCTGTTTCTCTCCCGGTAATCATCTATCTCCTGCACATATGTGTATTTGTGTATAAAAATAAATAATGAGTTGTTTTTTTTTTAATTGCTGCTGGGGGTTGATGCTAAGCAAATGTGGTACTGCTGTTATATCTCTAGCTCCCCAGTATAGTATTTTAGATTTATCTTTTATTTTGCTTTTCTTTATGGCTTACTGCAAGAGTATATACTACTAAAGAAATTAGTTTTGCATGTTATGAACTTTACATAAAATACAAATAGTATTTTACTACATTGTTTTATATTGTGTTAATTCATGTGTGTAGTTTATTCATTTTCATTCTTATATAGTGCTCCAGTATATGATTATACCAAATTTATTGTCTGTTTGCCTGTAAATGGACTTTGCGGTGTTTTTTTCTTTTTTGCTGTTACAGACAGTGTTGGCTGTAAAGCATCTTTGTATCTCCTGTGCACATGTGCAGGAGTTTCTTGAGTGTTAAATATAGAATTGCTGGGTCTAAGGGTCTGCTCGTCTTCTATACTAGATGTCAAATTATTGGGAAATTTGAAAAAAATTTTAGTGTATACCTTTGGATCTCCTAAAATTTTAATAGAAAATAGCAAGATTATTAATATTTGTCATTTGTATTGTTAGTATATAGAGCAATAAGTAAAACATACTGTAGACTCCTGAATCTTACAGTAGGAAAAAATTGGACTCTGAGGCCATTGGTTTTTCACTTCTAAATTGAATTGATTCAAATAAATTCTACCAGCATTTTCTTTCATTTTTTTGTAATTACTTTTATTATCCAATTTAAAAATAAATCAAAGTGTGGCAAATGTGTAGAAAATTTACCATCATAATTATTTTTAAGTACAGTTAAACAGTTGTACACTTACCACATATCCTGAGGCATGATTGGAACCGGTTGTTTCTTCACTCCTTACAGCAGCCCCTAGATGGGGGTCCCTAGTGTTAGCTACGTGAGTATCTAAGGCAGAGTAAGGGGCGCAACTTCACTAACCCATTTCCAGGCAGTCTGACTTCAGAAGTGGGACTTTGCCTCACACACACTACTGTCCAGGGGAGCGGTTAGGTACATTCCTGCTAAAATTAATTCTGTAAGAGTGTTTTTCTCAGAAGATTTGAATGTTTTTCTCCCTTATACTGTTATCAGCTTTCGAAGCTGGTTTATTAATTTGTCAACTGAATTATCTTGTTTCATGTAGGCAGAAGGTTATGAAAAGAATATAAATTAGAGAACTGCGTTTCTTATGAAGCAATGCTAACACCACTAAAATGTTTTCCTTTAGTGTGGGATTACAATAAGATCAGTTCTGTTAGTTACTTTCTTGGAAAATGTGATGATCATTTAGAATGTTAAGTACTAGATGAAGCTTTCTATTAACTAACACTCCTACATTTATCTGAAACCAGCAATCCATTGTGTGTGTTGTTATTGGCTCTAAAATGTGAGTTTTTGTTCATTTCTTTGAGCACTCTAGATATTGATGTGCTTTATCAGGCTCTCACTGTCTGTAAATTTAGGAAACTCATAATAGCTTACTTCAATTTCTAATTTCCTATTTTTTAAAAGGAAAACAAGATGTAAAGAGTTGCCTAGCTTGAATAAGGCAGATCATATAGCTTCCTTGAAATATTTGTATAATGCATATTTGTGGTATTCAGACAAATTAATTGTGAAAATAAATGCAAGCTATGGAACTTAAAGACTTTCTTTATAGGTTGCAGATTTGGATGATGAATTTGCTGACTTGGTTTTAGGTGAATTTAGTGAAAATTTTGATTTGCTACCAGCTGAAAAGGTAATTACATTATTCAATTGCTTTGACAAAATTTTACTAATTGAATGTAGTTTAATTTCTCTGTCTTAGTCATAGGTTTGCTTTTCTAGCTTTACGTACTGTTAGAAAATACTGGCTTCAAAATTAGGATAAAGTCACTGATACAGATATTCAAACAATATCAGCAGTTTATTTTGGGTAAACTTTACAAAATAAAAAATTGAACCTTTCTTGCATAAAGCCAGGATCAGTTAATTGCTCATCCTCTATAGCCTTTCTTCTTTATTCTGATCATTTTCCTATGGATGTTTAGGGAAATCATTAATTCAGGCTACTACAATGTCATTTCACTCATAATTGTTTTTTTCTTAGTTTTACTTCTGATGGAAACTCCTAAGTTCCTTTTAAAAAACTTTTTTTAGCGTACAGTAAATGTGAGAGGAGGCATGTAAAATATTCATAGTAGTTAAATTGTAAGAGATTGGAATCTGCTGGGGAGCCTTCATGAGCTTGACAAATTTATTTTTATTTTCCTTTATGAAACAGTTGTCAAAGTGTGCATGAAGTGGTAATCTATAAGATGGTAAATGCAACAAATACACTTAATGATCATCTGTGAACAGAATTAGAAACACAAGAGCTGAGGCATAGTTTTAAACCACATGAAGTGAGACACAGAAAAAAAATGTGACTTTTTTCTTTTGTATGAAAAACATTTCTTGAAATTTTTTCATATTTAAATGTTTAAGCATGCTTACCTTATTCCGTGTAACACGAATTGTTTTCAGAGATAGCTCCCATTCCAAAGTGGGATTGGCCTATCAATTCTCATTAATAGCTTTCAAACATTTTCTTGATCCTTGAGGTCTTTTAAACTTTTTTTTTTTAACTTTGATTTCTCATTTTCTTTTGGATTTTGTTCAATTCATTTGGAAAAATTATATATTTTTATAAAAATTATATAGTTCTATTAAACTATCAATGTTGAATCACAAGAATATTAATTCATTTATTCAAGAAGTATTTTTGAGTGCCTATTATATCTTAAACTTTTCCAGTTTCTGGGAAGTTAGTAGTATTTCCATGGAGCTTACTATAACGCCCATAGGGATTTTACATTCTAGTGAGTAAGTGACAGATAATAAACAAGTATCTAACAAGCCAGGTAATGATTAGTGTTATAATGAAAAAGAAAGCTATCAAGAATAATGGAGATGTGGCGAGGAGTGCTGTTTTACACGAGTGGTTAGAGAAGGCCTCTAATTCTGAAAGATTCTGACAGAGACCATTTTACTGGATAAGAAGTCAGTATTCTACTCTGTGGCTCTGCTTTGTATCTCTGTTCTGTAGCTGCAGACTGCAATACACAGAGTGACGCTGGCTCAGACAGCGGTGCCTGTGCTGTGTGGGAGTGCCCTGAAGAACAAAGCAGTGCAGCCCTTGTTAGATGCTATTACTATGTATTTGCCTTCGCCTGAAGAATGCAACTGTGACTTTCTGTAAGTACATAGATTAAATCCAACAGCCTTGAAAAAAACAGGTAAAAACAAACCTCGTTTCAGAAAAAGCAGTGAAATCACTGCTTTTGAATAACAATGGTGAAGAATATCTTTGTAAATGATTAATAGAGCCATAGTAACTTTTCCTTGAAACTTTGCTTGTACTTTACATCTTCTATAACCTATTGTGTTTATAGATGGAATTAACAAAATGTAGCTTTTCGCTGTGTAAGAATATAGATGTTGACCCTGCTGTCTTAGTTTTAAAAAAAAAAGTTTGTTAAACATTCAGATTTATTTATATTTATGTAGATTTTGGGATTTTTTTCATAAGCTTAAAGTATTTTGCAGCTGTAAACAAAGACCATTGTTTTACTCTTGTCACTAACAGCTTTGTACTTGAGTGATAAATTCTGTAAAGTCTGAGCAAAATAGAGAAGCAGGCTTCAATTCTGTTAACTAGGATATTAATAACTTTTCATCTCTAAATTGGAAAGGAAGGCATCATGGTGATGTGATTATGAGCATATGCTTTGTACCATTAGATTTAAATACCAATACTTCCAAGTTGCTTAACATCTTCACCTATAAAATTCAGAGAATAAGACTGTCTCTAAGATTGTTATAAAAATTCAGTGAGTTAACATTGAGCACAAGGAACAGTGCTGGTATATAGTAAGCTCTCTGTATTTGTATTTGCTAAAGTTAAAATTTGGAAGGAGTAAGGATAAGATTAGAGAAGTACTACATTGAAGTGTTTAACCAATTTAAGTCATAGACTTCTCTGAGACTAATATGTTCTCTCCTTAGAAAAATGCACCTATGCACAAAATTTGGCAATTTCAGGAAAATTCAAACTTTCTAAAGCCTGTTGGTGACCACCAATAATAATGTTGGTGGTGTAAACAAGTTTAGGTTTGTACTGTAGAATATTATGGTTATGCAGCTGGACAGAAAGTGATGGGAGAGAGTAAATACTGAAAAGTACCTAGTGCTTTATCCTGTATAGTTTTCTTGAGAAGTATATGTGCTGTTCTCAGATATACTTCTCAAGGAGAAAGCTCTTGGCATTGAAATAATTTGCAGATAGAGGAATAATGGGGAGAGAGTCATTACTTTTAGTTTTGAAGATATTACCCTATCTCTGTCACTAAATAATTTAGTCAAGGAAGAGAAGCACATTGTGACTTTACTTAATGCGCCTGGATAGCTGTACTGAAGGATAAGGGGGATCTTCTCTGCAATGATTCTGATTTGATCTGTAGAGACATATGGGAAGTGTATTTTATAGGCTTTTCTGGAATGTCCTTTTATTTTATAGGGAGTGGTATAAGGGTGACTTATGTGCACTGGCATTTAAAGTTCTCCACCACAAGCAGCGAGGACCGCTGGTCTTTATGCGTATTTACTCAGGCACACTAAAGCCCCAGTCAGCTATCTACAATATTAATGGAAATTGCACGTAAGTAGAAGCTTAGGTTTTTTATTTTATTTCTTTTTTGGTACTGGAGATTGAACTCAGGACCTTGTGCTTGTGAGGCAGGTGGTGGCTGGCACCACTGAGCTAAGTCCCTGGCCCTTAGGTTATTTCTTAAAAATGTACTCATTTTTAAAAAGTCATTTACTAATACAAATCATGGTTTTATAGGGAGAGAATAAGTCGTCTGCTTTTGCCATTTGCTGACCAACATATAGAAATCCCTTCACTAACTGCTGGTAACATTGCTTTGACTGTTGGGCTTAAACAGGTAAGTGACCAAATGACTTCTCTTGGAAATAATAATCTAAACATTTTGTTACAAGTAAGTATTTTGTAGTAGCAAAAACCTAGAGTCTTTCAGTAATAGAATAATGAATGTTACAATCTATTCAACTTGATTGATTAGCATACATTTGTTAGAAAATTGTAGAACACAGACCGAATGGGTTATATTTATATTCACAAAGCTCAAATCCAAGTAAAATATAAAATTTGTAGATAAATATATACAACTTAAGCTTAAATACCCTCATTGGGTTTTTACCTGTTTTGATTATTACAGAGAATTAAATCTAATCATACAATTCATTGGGAAATAACTAAAGATATTATACTAATGCACACTCCATGAGGCCCAGGATTTTTGTTTCTTTTGTTCACAATTCTGTTCCTGTCTGTAGATCAGTGCTTGTAATGAAGTAGGTATTTATGTCTGTAGATCAGTGCAATGAAGTAGACACAGTATGAACAGATGAAAATACTTGATGTTGTATCTATTTTTGGTGGATTAAAACTAAGGAGGTATGTTTGTGGACTAAGTCAGTTTTATTAAACTTTGGTATATTTATAATTGGGGTAAACATTGTTACTTTTTTTTTTTTTCTTTGTATGGGGATCAAATTTGGGACTATGTACTTGTGAGGCAGGCGGCAGGCGGTAGCACCACTGAGCTAAATCCCTGGCCCAACACTGCTACTTTTAACATGGTTAATTGTAAATTTCAGAATGCTGTGGTAGAAAATCCCTATACTCTGGATATCGAACTTCTGGTATTGAAGTATCCCCTTGTCTACTGAAAGGCAGGACCCGTTCCTTGTACAAATTTGAAGGAGCTCTACAAATGTGATTGCACTGTTGCTTTATAGGACTGTCTTTACAGAGAAGGAAACTGGCATAGGACTTTATGATGTAAAAGATTAAAACTGAAATTGTAGTAATTGTAGTTATAAAGAATAACAGTTCTACATAGAAGCTATCAATTCTGCATGATGAAGGGTATTCTGATTAATTGTGAATTTTAGTTAGAGAATTTTCTGTAAAAAGTAATAAATTCTTCCTGATATTAAAGCAGTGTAACAGATTTCTCCTTAACCTTTTGTGCTATGACTGAAAATTTAAGCAGGTACATTTCTTATACCAAATGAATTTTTTTTTTTTTTGGAACTGGGGATCAGGTCAGGATCTTGCACTTGCAAGGCAGGTGGCAGAACCACTGAGCTAGATCCCCAGCCTTTGCCAAATGAATTCTGATTGTGTGTTGCATGTATGTATGTTTTATTGTTTGTTAGAATTTATTACAGAAATATTTTGGATAAAATTCTCACACAAGTCAAATGAGCTTTAAATTTACAAAGTTACAGTGAGCTTTATGAATTTATTTCTTTTGAGTTCTGTTGAGAAAAAAGTGGCACATTCAATTTTATCTGGTAGTTGTTGGTGTAGGTGAGTGCTTGCTGAGAGCCAGTTTTGTTCCACATTGTGTGTTTGCTCGCAGACTGCCACCGGAGACACCCTTGTCTCCTCCAAGTCCAGTGCATTGGCTGCAGCTCGGCGAGCTGAGAGGGAGGGAGAAAAGCAGCAGAGACAAAGCAGTGCAGCAGAGAGACTACTCCTAGCTGGGGTGGAGATCCCAGAACCAGTCTTCTTCTGTACCATCGAGCCCCCGTCAGGGGCTAGACAGCCAGGTACAGTGTTGGTGTATCAGTGGTTAGTGCTCTGATCCTGAGTCAAATACTCAGAATATACTGGCAAGGATTTCTTATGTGATTTGAAATTGGATTTGAAGCATTTCTTGTGGTTGGTGTAATTTTTTTTTAATTTAAGGTGCTTTGATTTTTACAAACTTTTACATTTTTCTTATGTCTCAGTCATTTTTCTCCTTCCTCACTCTTGTTCTTCCAGGGTTAGCTATGAGTTTACAAGTAATTGGCCTTACTTCTAGTGTATTAGATCAGATAATTGATTACTCAGGTTTTTTATATATAAAAATACTGTTTTGCCTTGTTTTCTAGCTCAACCTATAGAATCCAGGGAAGAAATTTATATAGTATATCTAATGTTGTTTGGCCTTTGGGGAGTTACAGTATATGGTTCATTTAGCAAATTAGCTAGAAATTCCTCAGTGGCTTTTTATTACTTATAACACAAACCCATAGTCCTTTGTGTGAAATATAAAGTCTGTGATTGCAGCTTTATCATTTCCAATTAGACTTGGTTACATGTAACAGGAAAACCCCTAAATAATAATTGCTTTGTTAGGACCAAAGTAGTAGTAGTAGTAGTAGTAGTAGTAGTAGTAGTAGTAGTAGTTGTTCTTGTTCTTCTTCTTCTCCTCTTCTTTTCTTCTCTTCTTTACTCTTACTTTTCTTCCTCTTCCTCCTTCCTCTCCTTCGTCTTCTTTTTTCTTCTTCCTCTGTTCTTCCCCTTCTTCTTTTCCTCCTCTTCTTCCATCTTAGTCTTCGTTGTTAGCCCCAGGGTTAGAGGATGGCTCTGTAGAATAACTAGGCACCCAGGCTCTGGTCTTTCTGCTCTGCCTGAGTACACAGTTCCTGTGATGACTACAGGAGCCTAGGCCATAACTCCTGATAGAAAAGGATTAAGAGAGAGGAAGATGTACTGTACCTCATTACCTCCTCACATTTCTGATGTGCCATTGGCCAACACTGATTGCAGAGGAGTCTGGTAAAAGCTGTGTTTTGCCAAGTGTAGTGGCTATACCTGTAATCCTGGCTTTGGGAGGCTGAGGCAGGAAGACAGGAACACAGCCTGGGCAATGTAGCCTTCTCTCAGTGCTCCTTGGGTCAGTCCCTAAAAAACATAAGGGCACCCATACCTTATGCACCCATAGGAAAGTTGGTTTTAATTTCTTAAAGATATTGTACCCTTTTTAAAGCTTTGCTGTTTATTTTCACCTTATTCTCTTTCACATTATAATGGTTTCTTCTGACCAAGTATGCCAGGAAAATGTTTACTTTTCTTTAGGCCTCAGCTCAAGCATCACCTCTTTATAAGGTTCTTTTGGGGGGGTGCTGGGATTTGAACTCAGGGCCTCATGCCAGGCAGGTGCTGTGCCACTGAGCTACATCCCTAGCCCTCTATGAGGTTTTTAATGGACTCCTGTACTAGACTGTTTTAAGGACAAACTTAGTTTTTCTTCCCTTGAAAACAATTTAAACGTACAGATTTTGGAAACACAAAAGAAATCTTTATCCCCACCCCATGGCTTCTTGAGGACCCAATGGAAAAGGAAAAGTCCCTAGCCAATTGGGGGTTCCAGCTCCTTGCCTCTTTCTGTGCTGTTTTCATGAAAGGAATCTAAGTGCAGATGTGAGGCAGCCCCAAGTCCTGAGGGAAATGAGGTCTTTTCTTGGCCATTTGGTAAGGGAACAGCACTGAAGTTCAAACAGGTAATCCTAGAACACCATCAGGCCATGTAGATGTAGGCTTGTCTCAGGTGGACAAGGATCAGGTGATGACTCTGAGTTATGAATTATTTTTCCTTTTTTTTGGTACTGGGGATTGAACTTGGGCCCTTGTGCTTGAAAGGCAGGCAGCGAAACCACTAAGCCAAATCCCCCGCCCTGTTTTCTGTTTTTTTGTTTGTTTGTTTATTTTTTGGTGCCGGGGATTGAACTCGCGAGACTTTGCACTTATGAAGCAGGCGGCGAAATCACTGAGCTAAATCCCCAGCGAGCCTGAGTTTTATCAAAGTGGGCCATGCTACTTACAGCAGGAATGGCCAGGCACCTAAGGACTGAGGCTGTCTGAAGAGAGAAACCCATGAGAGCTTTTTGTTTGTTTTTTTGCCATAGTGGAGATTAAATTCAGGACCTTCACTCTGAGCTACATCTTCGGCACCTTTTTAATTTTTTAATGGAGACAGAGTCTTGCTAAGTCTCTAAGTTGCCCATCCCCACCCAGCCATTTTCATTTTCTGTTTTGAGAGAATCTCGCTAAATTGCTTAGGCTGTGCTCGAACTTACAGTTGTCCTGCCTAGGCCTCCCAGGGTGCTGGGATTACAGGTGTGTGCCACCATGAATTCTTTGAAAGCATTTCATATTTCAAACACCTAAGTGTAAATTTGAAGATTGCTGTTGAATTGCACCCTCCAATTTTACTTTTACTTCAAGAACTCAAGCCTTTAGCTTAGAGAAAGAGTTTGGTGTCCAGAGAACTCTCATTCTTGAGCATTAGTTCATAGGTCCTAGCAGGGACTTCCCAGGGCTCCCTGACTCTAATCTTTGTTCCTGCAGAGCACTGTGTCCCTTTCCTGTGCTTCCGTTGTGTTTTCTCCCTTGTCCTGTTTGCACTGGACAGTTACCCTGTGTTACAGTGCTATTTTCACCACAGCAAACTCCCTGAGGGATGGTACTGGGGATTGAACTTGGACCCTTGTGCTTGAAAGGCAGGCAGCGAAACCACTAAGCCAAATCCCCTGCCCTGTTTTCTGTTTTTTTGTTTGTTTATTTTTTGGTGCCGGGGATTGAACTCACGAGACTTTGCACTTATGAAGCAGGCGGCGAATCACTGAGCTAAATCCCCAGCGAGTCTGAGTTTTATCAAAGTGGGCCATGCTACTTACTTACAGCAGGAATGGCCAGGCACCTAAGGACTGAGGCTGCCTGAAGAGAGAAACCCATGAGGGCTTTTTGTTTGTTTTTTTGCCATAGTGGAGATTAAATTCAGGACCTTCTCTCTGAGCTACATCTTCGGCACCTTTTTAATTTTTTAATGGAGACAGAGTCTTGCTAAGTCTCTATCAAAGTGGGCCATGCTACTTACTTACAGCAGGAATGGCCAGGCACCTAAGGACTGAGGCTGCCTGAAGAGAGAAACCCATGAGGGCTTTTTGTTTGTTTTTTTGCCATAGTGGAGATTAAATTCAGGACCTTCTCTCTGAGCTACATCTTCGGCACCTTTTTAATTTTTTAATGGAGACAGAGTCTTGCTAAGTCTCTCAGTTGTGACTTAGGCTGTGCTCGAACTTACAGTTGTCCTGCCTAGGCCTCCCAGGGTGCTGGGATTACAGGTGTGTGCCACCATGAATTCTTTGAAAGCATTTCATATTTCAAACACCTAAGTGTAAATTTGAAGATTGCTGTTGAATTGCACCCTCCAATTTTACTTTTACTTCAAGAACTCAAGCCTTTAGCTTAGAGAAAGAGTTTGGTGTCCAGAGAACTCTCATTCTTGAGCATTAGTTCATAGGTCCTAGCAGGGACTTCCCAGGGCTCCCTGACTCTAATCTTTGTTCCTGCAGAGCACTGTGTCCCTTTCCTGTGCTTCCGTTGTGTTTTCTCCCTTGTCCTGTTTGCACTGGACAGTTACCCTGTGTTACAGTGCTATTTTCACCACAGCAAACTCCCTGAGGGCTATCTTTATAAATATTTTGAATGAATTTATTTTGCAATAAAATTTAACAATATCTTTTCATTCAAAAAGAGTTGTATAGGGGATTTAGCTCAGTGGTTCCACCACCTGCCTCGCAAAAAGAGTTGCGTAGTTAACTCTCTGGGTTTTTGTAAAAAAAAAAAAAAAAAAAAAAAAAAAAAAAAGTGCCTGTTTACCTTGTACGTGCGTACTCATCTCAGGATTCTTGTTAAAACATAGACCCTGTCAGACTCAGCAGGTCTGGAGCCCCAGAGTCTGTTGGCAGCTCCAGGGGACACCTGTGCTGCTAGCTCTGGGGCCGCTTCAGGTCATCAAGGCTAGAATGCATTGTCCAGTGGAAGTGGGTATGATCCACATATATAATGCAAAGCCTCTTACAGCCATATAAGGAAAATAAGTGGTGAAATTGATTTTAATGACATATTTTACTTACCCCAACTTATCAATTTTCTGATTGATATGAAAATTCAAAATCTGAAATTCTCTAAATTCTGGTCTCAAGCATTTCAGATAAGGGATACTTGATCTGTATTGTCACTTCAACATGAAATTAATATTAAAAAGTACTGAGATGTTTTACATTTGTATCATATTGTCTTTGAAATGTGCATTTTACATTTGTAATACCTTCCAGTTCAAACTGGTGATACCTGCCAGTGGTCACTGTTGGACAGCACAGTTCCCGAGGCCTGGTTTATGTCCCTAAGCACACCTTGGATGTGTGACTGATGACCTTAGCTCATTAATTTATGGCTCATGTCTTTCTCTTCAGCTCATTTTATGTCTGCTGAACTTCTAACAACTTTCATTTATAAAGGAGAATGTACTTACCAGTTAATTGTATTTAAATATCATTTCACTTTAGATGGCATATTTGATGCAAATAATGTATTTGTGGGCTGGGGATATAGCTCAGTGCCACTGCACCTGCCTCACAAGCTCAAGGTTCTGAGTTTGATCCTTGGTACCAAAAAAATGTTTTTGTATTTCCTCTGTGGTTGTGTTAATACATCGTTGAGGGATTGTACTAATATTTGTTATTTTTGATGTAATTTTATACTTTAGCCATCTCTTTACTACCAGTATTTCTAAAAGCATTTTGCTTTTGTGTCATCTCCTGTCTTGATCTTTGTAAAATATAATCAGATGATGTTACTGCCCCTTTCTAAAAAGCCCTTCAGTGACTTCCCATTGCAGATCC
Organism: Fukomys damarensis; assembly: GCF_012274545.1. Lineage (NCBI taxonomy): Eukaryota > Metazoa > Chordata > Mammalia > Rodentia > Bathyergidae > Fukomys > Fukomys damarensis. The sequence continues at coordinate 57,242,069 of NW_022900913.1, read as the reverse complement.
CAACTTCTTTCCATAATCTGTAGGCCCTTATATAGTGTGATCCTGCTGCACATCTCATCTGATGGTGCTCTGGTTTGTTTGTGATGCTAGGGCCTCACACGTCAGACAACCACTTTACCACTGAGCTACATCCCCAGCCTGTTAACCTTCTTTTTACCCACCAATCTCTGGCTACTGGTCCTCTTGCTGCTTTTCTGTACCTTATACCACCATTCTATCTTGAGACCAGTTTTCTTTGGGATTTTGTTTATAAGTTTCTTCTTTTTTTGTGTCTTTTCCTAAATCATTCTGAAGAAACGTTTCCAGATTACTCATTCTCAAATAACTTCCTATCATTATGTCACCTTGTTTTATTGTCTACATAGCATTTATGGCTGTTTGAAATTTGCTCTTAGTCACTTTCCTATTGCCGAGATAATACCAACACCTAAAACTTAAAGTAGAAGAGGTTTATTTTGGCTCACTTACTTGTTTGGTTTGGTTTTGAGACAGGATCCCACTGCCCCTGAACTCACTATGTAGCCCAGGCTGGCCTCGAATTCATAACTATTCAGCCTCATGGGATTTTGTTTATAAGTTTCTTCTTTTTTTGTGTCTTTTCCTAAATCATTCTGAAGAAACGTTTCCAGATTACTCATTCTCAAATAACTTCCTATCATTATGTCACCTTGTTTTATTGTCTACATAGCATTTATGGCTGTTTGAAATTTGCTCTTAGTCACTTTCCTATTGCCGAGATAATACCAACACCTAAAACTTAAAGTAGGAGAGGTTTATTTTGGCTCACTTACTTGTTTGGTTTGGTTTTGAGACAGG
>NW_022900913.1:57210421-57241040 GCF_012274545.1 Fukomys damarensis | reverse complement strand
AGCTTGATCCACTCTGGACAGGTATGCACATTATTCCTTAACCCTAGAAATCTCTCCGTGGTAGCATTTGTATGTGTGTGGACGTAGGTGTATATCTGAAACACTCATTGGTCTTTGTCTTCTGAAGCAGACAGCTTTTTTCTTGATTCATAATATGAATTTCTGGTTATTTAGGTTGAGTGTCATGCTAAATAAACAAAGTCTCCTCAGTTCCCTAATGTAGTTACACTTCACACCGAAACTACCCCCTGGCATTTTGGACCCTTCATAAGACTGCCTTTGGAGAGATTTGGAAATCAGGTTCAGCTCAAAGGTAGAAACTGGAGCCTCTTACACCAAGGCTTGTAGAAGCAGCACACTTAGGAGGGAGGTCTGGAAAGCGCTTTAAAGACAATAGCACACCTGAAATGGACTGGAGTGATGGATTAGAACAGAGTATTGTGGGAGAGACTAGGGTTCTGATACAGGATAGTAGTAGCAGATATTCTTGATTCATCAAGGAAAAAAATTACTTTCTGCATCCTTTTCTTCAGAGGGCAGGGTAAAGTTTGTATAAGATTTTAGAAGGAAATCTTTTAAAATATTAAAAGTTTGGGGCCAGGGATTTAGCTCAGCGGTTCGGACCCAAGTTCAATCACCGGTACCAAAATAAATAAATAAATAAAAGTTTGTCTGTATAAACTAATTTGGTTAATCTAGAAAATATGACATACTTTAGTTTCCCAACATGCTAAATGCGGTAGTACAGTAATTTAGCTTAATTGATCATAAAGGCTACAAGAATAATTAAAAGAAACTTTTATTTAAAAAACATTTAAAAGATTGCAGTACATTTTAATAACAAAATAATACACAAAAATACCAAATAAAGAATTGAAGGTGCCCTTTTTGTGAAAACTTGACTATCCTTCCACACGTTTCCCTCAAATATACTGTTTTATTGTACTGTATTAGGAGCACAACTAATTTTTCAAATATATATATGTACAAATATATTAAATTGTTCTGTGTTTTTATAGTCTACTTTCCAACTTTAACTAAAAAGCAACTGTATGACAAGTAATCCTTTTTTTAAAAAATGAGTGATTAGTTTCATTTCAGCTAAAGGACACAAATTAGAAGTAACCAAAGGAAGAGAACATGTAGGGCAGTCTGTGAGGCCTCTAAACACATGCTTGCTTCATCCTCAGGGGCATGCTGCCTTCGGGTAAAGAGCACTGCCAGCCAGAACAGCTCACCCAGAGCCTTCTGTGCCCAGAGATTTTAAAGGGACTCAAAGCACAGTCACCTTTAGTCTCAAGTCTTCCTTTAAGTGGCTAGTTTCTCTGGAGTTCAGAGTTGATAAAGTGTGTTCCAAAGCCCATGAATCACATTGTTAATACAGTATGGTGGACAAAGCCACCAGGCAGGACACTTGATCAGATAGGACATCCTAGGGTCCTTGAAGTCACCTCTCAGGAGCCAAGAGCAAAGGCTAGAACAGATCTGTCTTTTGGTACATACACAGATGGTATATGAATAAGACAAAGCAAATATGTATACCTTGCACTGTGCTCTTATACATCAAAGTCCTTCTGTATGTATAACCATGCTTGTTAAAAAGAGACACATCTTAGTGGTTTTGATACAAATTCGGATGTTCTAAGAAGAACCCGAAGTAACATTGCTCAAAAAAGATAGAAGTCGGTTTCTCTTTTACATGATTGTTCTTTTACAGACCTCCAACTAGTATGGAAGTTTTGACTGTCTATAAAGCTGTAAGTTACCCAAGGAGGTTGGGAAATGCCATGTGGTTCTTAAGTATTGGGGGGAAGGTTATCTCTCCGTTTATGGGGTGTTGCCTTCAGCCACAGTTTCAAGACAGTTGCTCTTATTAAGAAAAGGACTTTACCTTCTTCTTAAAGGAACAGTACAGAAGTTATAAACATGAATTATACTCATTCGACTGGCCAGAATTCAGCTTTTTTGGGAAGTGTAGTCCTAGCTAGATGCTGTTTGCCCAGCTGACATTTGAACTCTAATAGGAGTTGCCAAGTGATTCACCTGTGATTTATCCCAATCAGAAAGTAAACAGTGCTGGATGCAGGTGCCCCCCCAAACCTACAAAAGCAGCTTGGTTTGTAATTAAGGAAAAATTAAATGGATATATTAACATCACACCTTTATATAATATTTTGCAAAAAATTAATTTTTCCTTTGATATTTATTTTCTTTCTCTTCTAACTAGACTGTGCTGTGTGGTATGGGAGAGTTACATATTGAGATTATTCATGACCGAATCAAGCGGGAATATGGCTTGGAGACCTACCTGGGGCCTCTCCAGGTGGCTTACCGAGAGACCATCCTCAACTCGGCTCAGGCCACAGGTAAGACACAAAACATGAGACTGTGAGCTTGTTGACTGCATTTTTGCCAGTGATGACACCCTAACACTTTTCAGAACAAATCTGAAGTACCATATTCATTTTGTGTTTTAGATACCTTAGACAGAATTTTAGGAGACAGACAGCATCTCGTGAGTGTAGAGCTGGAAGCAAGGCCAGGCGAGACACCCTCTGTCACACCAATGATTGAGTATGCTGACAGTGTCAGCAGAGACCTGTTGAAGGACTCCCAGGAGGCTGTTGAAAATGGAATTCACAGTGCATGCCTCCAAGGTGAGGACACAACCAAGGGGAAGTGTAATAATCCACTTGGCCATTGAATCATTGTGTGTGTGTGTGTGTGTGTGTATAGCAGAATACTATATAAAGATATGTTAATATATCCACTTAAGTAATTTTTCATTAATTACAAACAGCTGCTTTTGCAGTAGCAGTGGGATGGGCTCCTATATTCAGCACCATTTACATTTCTGATTGGAATAAATCAATTACAAGTGCATATGCTAGGGATTGAACCCACCGAGCTACCTCTCTAGCCTCTTAATCATTTTGTTTACTCAAACCATTCCATCTTTTCCTAACTTTACTAATGTTTTTCTCCTACTTCTTCACATCTTTGTTACTCCTTACTACATACTAAATCCTGTCACAATGTTTCTTGCACAGGACCCTTGCTTGGATCCCCCGTTCAGGATGTGACGATTATATTACATTCACTGGCAATTCATCCTGGTACCTCTGCAACTATGATTTCTGCCTGTGTCTCAAGATGTGTACAAAAGGTACAGAACTATAGTTCTAGTCCTAGTCCTTTTGTTTTAAGGCAACTATACTGAATGCAGCACCACTGACCTCACGAACAGCTGTGCCTACAGAGCCTGCTTCCTGTCCTTCCCTCCTGAGTCTTAGTAACAGTTCTTAGCATGAAGGTCACACATTGGCATACTGGTCACACAGACTGCTGATTTTGAGAGAAGTGAGTTTCCTTCAGTGTTGTCTGTGCTTTCCACATCCCAGACACAGCCATTAGAGGCAAGTCTGGTAGATTTACAGAAAGGACAGATCGAGGTTAGTTTGGCCCTGACCTATAATCTAAAGGACACTGAAGATCTAATACTATTTTCAGTTTTAAAGTTCATGTTTATTCAAGTAAGATTGCTTTCACTTAGAAGCCAGCTGAGTCCCAAGAGATTCAGGGTGTCTTCCCTACTCAAAGCATTGAGCACAAATACCCCAGCGTTTGAATTAAGTTGAACTGTCTTTTTCATGAGTTCAAATTCATATTTTTTTCTTGGTGCTGGGATTGAACCCAGAGTACAGTACATGTTAAAAATGTACCAGGCATGATGGGACATACCTGTAATCCCAGCACTTGGGAGGCTGTGGCAGGAGGATTGCCATGTGTTTGAGGACAGCCTAAACTACATCATGAGACCCTCTTTCAAAAAAAAAAAAAAGAATGTGCTCTACAACGGAGCCTATCTCTAGCCCTTAATTTCACAAAGGCTTTTTGATTAAAACAGAAAAGCAAAAAGTATGCTTTGGAAAAAATGATTTAAATATTATTCGCCTAAGAATATAGTTAGAAACATCATCTGTAGTCATTACTGTCTTGAGAACATTTAAATAATATTAAAATTTTCTCCTGATACTGTTTGTTTTGGTACCAGGGATCAAACTTGGGACCTTGCGCTTATAAGGCAGGCGGTGGCACCACTGAGCTAAATCCCTGGTCCTGTTTTTAATATTGAAGTAGTAATCCAAAAGATACTTTAAATCTCAGAATTTTGACCTGCAGAATATTATGCCTTTAAAGTCAAATTAGCTGCCCATGGTGGCACACGTCTGTAAGCTCAGCACTTAGCAGGCTGAGACAGGAGGATCACTGCAAGTTCAAGGCCAGTCTGGGCTACATAGTGAGTTCAAGAACAGCCTGAACTACATAGCAAGACCTTGTTTAAAAAAAAAAAAAAAAAAAAAAAGTCAAAGTATTTGATTAACCTTTTTAATGAAAATATACTAGAGAATGAGAATTAACTCTGTGGGGCTAAAACATTTAGTCTTTAGTCTTAATTCATTACTTTAAATGACAGCTTTCCTGCCTAATATCTATTGGGGAAGGTTTTTTTCTCTCTATTTAAGAGAAGTTCATGGCATTCAGAGGTACTGAGTCATTTGTGTTGTGCTTAGTTTCCTGGACATGAGGACACCAATAGGATAATTTTGTTTCCTCAAATTAAGGGAGCTCATGATTTAGTAAACAAATTAAATACAGCCAGATAGCCAAAGTATTAGAACAGGTAGAGTACCATAAAAGCTGGGAATTAGAGGAGATTCTTGGAAAGAAATTAACATTCAAGCTCTGATGATTTGGGAGGATTGACATACGAGGGGACAGTCCGGAAATAAAGACCCCTGTTATTGCAGTGCCCAGACATAGTGAAAACAGCATCAAAAAACTAAGCGGGGTTACTGTAGGGACACCTTTAGGCACTGTATTAAGAATGTGAACTTCATTCTGAGTGAAGATGGAAGTGTACTAGACAAGGGGTCGGAAGGGGAAGTAGCATCTAGGTCTGTGTTAGGGTACCAACACTACGGATGGAAATCTCGCAGCCTGGTCGGAAAAACAACTCAGAAGAGGCATGTCTGTGTGAACTTCAAATGCCATTAGAAAGAGGGAAGAGAAATGTTTGGGGCATCTGGAGAGCTGTACAATACTCAGACCTGTCCCAAAGCAGGCCCATAGAGTACATGGCTGGGCTGGGCTGTGGAGTGGAGGTAAGGAAGCCTCCTAGGAGGGGCTGCTGAAGCTCTGCAATAGGTAATGTCAAGGAAAAGATGTAGAGAGAACAGGGGACAGTTCCACGAGACGGGATTTGTAAGAGTCCTTGACTGTAGCATTTTCTCTTAATGTTTTACCTTTTCTACTCCCGTTATTTTATCCTTAAAGTCATGTTCAGTTGCATATCATTTGAAGGTCATTTTCTGTGTGATGTTCTTGGCCTTTGAAGTCTAAGATTCTCAACATGTGTAAAAAAGGGCTTGTTTAAAAAAAATACATACATATATATATATATGTATATTATATATATATTGTATATATATATATATATATATATGGGGGGGTTCTATTTTAAGCTGTTTTGTAAGCAAACAGTAAAGTTTTTCTTACAAAGCGTGATCTCTATAGAGTTCAAGCAGCAGGTTTTCTAGAGCCCTAGACTTGAGTATGGACAATATTTCAGTTTTTACGGATCCTCCTTTTTTCTGTAATTAAAAAACTGACTTAACTCTTCAATCCCTTTAGGCCCTGAAGAAAGCTGACAAACAGGTTTTGGAGCCTCTGATGAATCTTGAGGTTATAGTGCCTAGAGATTATCTCAGCCCTGTGCTAGCAGATCTAGCACAGAGAAGAGGGAACGTTCAGGAGATCCAAACTCGCCAAGACAATAGAGTTGTTATTGGATTTGTTCCCTTAGCAGAAATTATGGTAGGTATTTTGAAACTGAAGCATGTATTTCTTTTTGTAATATAGGAGTTATGGGGACCAGGGATTTAGCTCAGTGGTTCTGCCGCCTGCCTCACAAGCACAAGGACCCGAGTTCAATCTCCGGTACCAAAAAAAAGAAAGACAGGAGTTATGTATGGCAAGTGAAAATAGTATAAGCAGTGCCAGGGCTGACTTAGAAGAACTCAGGAAAATCTAGAGATTGCAGCACTTAAAGGGGCTTGTTTCCTTTTTTTTTTTTTTTTTTTTTTTTTGGAAGTTGGGGAGGGTATCAAACTCAGGACCTTGTGCTTGCAAGGCAGGCATGGTGCCATTGAGCTTATCCCTGGTCCTGGGGCTTGTTTCTAAATCCTAGGACCATAAAGGTAGAGGTGTATACCAAAATGTGGCACTAATCTGAAAAGCCATTTTTATCCTTCCATGCATTGATCTCCTGACAGTTCTTTTTTTTGGTACCGGGGATCAAACTTAGGACCTCATGCTTGAAAGGCAGGCGGCAGCTAAATCCCTGGCCCTCCTGCCAGTTCTAAGGCCTATGTCATTCCCCCACCAGCTAAGTCTTCTGCTGACCGGCACCTGGGTACCAGCAGAATAGTAGGAAAAGCCAAATCATTCTCCAAATGGCAGGACCACAGATTGCATCTGTAGCCTGCCTACGATAGATTTTCCTACTCTCCACAATATTTTCACATCCAGTCTTTCCTGCAAAAATATTTACATGGTCTGTCTGAAGGAAGCAATATGGCTAAGCCTCATAGCAGGCATCCGCTTTTCCTAAGTTCCTCCTCCTGCTGATTACCGTTTGATTAACTGTTTTTTCATTATTTTGGTTAGGGTTATTCAACTGTGCTTCGAACATTAACATCAGGCTCAGCAACTTTCGCTTTAGAATTATCTACTTATCATGCTATGAATCCTCAAGACCAAAATATACTGCTCAACAAGAGAAGTGGTACAACATAAGTGTTTAGGCCCTTGGAAATGGAAAGAAATTCAGGAACTGTACCATCTGCTTCATTTTCAGGAACAACAGTTTTATGTACTGGGCAAATACATCTTTCTCATCTAGTTCTTTGTACCAAAATAGTAATGTAACTTGAAAACAGACAATGAGAACCTGCCCATTCTAATTATGAAAATCACTTTTTTTAAGCTTCTCTTAAAAGGAAGAAAGGTGCCAGACTTGTAAAATGATAGAAATTCAATCAATAAAAATATTTAATTCAAAAATAACAAATCTTAATGTACATGATTTCAAAATCAAATGGATTGTACTACAGATTGCTGTGGCCTTTTTCCCTATTTTTTGTGATGGCTCACTTTTATATTTTCTCAGTCACAAAATCCAACGAAGAGAGGCTGGGCAGAGATTCCACGTCTATAGACAGATAACAAAGTTTCAGATTGAGAGAACACCATCTTAAATCACTTATCACCTTTACAATCATGATTTTTTTTCAGTAATTCTAGTTTAAGCTATTAAGTTCTTTAAGATGACAGATGAGTATAAGTTACAGTAGAATTTTATATATATATATATATATATGGTTTTGTTTTTGTTTTGGTGGTACTAGTCATTGAAACCAGGGCCTCACACATGGTAGGCTTATGCTTTGCCACTGAGCTACAATCCTGATTCTTTCACTGAGACAGGATCTCACTACATTGCCTAGGCTGGCCTTAAACTTGTGATCCTGCCTCAACCTCTGAAGTAGCTGGGATTACAGGCACGTATTACCATGCCCAAATACATAAATTTAGCACTCAGAAGGCTGAGGCAGGAGGATCATCATGAGTTCAAGACCAGTCCGAACTACATAGCAAGACCCTGTCAACCCCTCCCCCATCTATTTTTGGAGGTGTTATTCTCTCGTCTATAAAAAAAAATAATCCCCAGTATCTCCAAATTAAAGCACTTAGACAGCATTTCTACTTACAGCAAAATTAAAACCCTGACTAGCTTGTTAACACTCAATAATGGGCTTCAGAATGTCCTAGTTTGAAAAGTATGATCTGACCTGAGCATTCTGCAGCGATGCTTTGATAGTCTGTCATACGCATCCAGAATATCTGTGACAGTCTTGTCACTCCAGAGTCTCTCGCCAACAGCACTTGCCCGAGGCCTAAAATTGAAACCATGTGACTCCCAAAGCAGTTTGTTATCTTAAATAAGTATTTGAATCATATGCTGGGCAAATTCTTATGCTTTACCCCTTTCAAGCAGAAAAGTACTACAATGTCTTAATTCAAGTGTTATCACTTCATTTCCTTACCATAATCTTGGAGTAAGATTAGTTGCATCCACATATTCTCCCCAAAGACAAGCTTCTCCACCAAGAACAAGTTTTTTCTGTTTGTCTGAACCTACATTAAAACCATTGAATTGATACAGGTTAAGCAGTTCAAGCAGAGCCAACAGTGGTTTCCCCATCTGTCTTCATCCTAGGACAGCATTCCTCTCCTCTAGGCAACAGAACCTTATTCCCACCCCTGGCCCACAGCTCAGTGCTTGTTAACATGTACAGACTAACTCAGTGGGGTAGTGTTGGTTTTCTGAAGTGCTAGGAATTGAACCTGGGGCCTCCTGCTTGCTAGGTAAGCATTCTACCATAAACCACACCCCAGCCCCTCATTTTGGTTTTATACAACTTCTATGGATACCCACCAAAATCCATTTTTTTCTGGTTCTTGGCAGTAGTGTGCCAAGAAATACAAGTTGGAATACTAGTTTGCTTTTTTAAATGGGCTTTGGCCACTATGCCACCCTTCAGTTTCTACATCTTTATGTTTAAAACATCAAAAACAAGGACCAAGTGCTTCATTTTAAAACAGTAATTATGACCTTTTGATCATACTTATTTTAATACTATGTACTTTAATCAAAGTATTTTAATACATTTTAGAGAAAGTCATATCAATTCTCTGATCTAGTTTTGGAACAATCACAAAATCCTTCTTGCAAAGGAGAATTTGTACTAAAGGCTGATATAAAAACTGGACAAAAGAACTAGGGGAGTAGGTCAGTGCACTTGCCTAGCATGTGCAAGGCCCCAGGTTCGATTCCAGCACACATACAGGACGAAGTAGAATTGTTAACGATGGGGGTCTGTGAGCTAGAAGCTACATAGCTCAGACATTCCCTCATGCTCCCCTGAGACTCCACACAGCCAAACTGTAGTTCTATTTAGGTGTCTTCCAAAGTTAACACAAACATCTTTCAAATATAGAAAGCAAATGACAAAACTGATCATTGATAATGGAGGTAAAGTCTAAGGCGATCCACTTTTGAATTTTTTAATTTGGATAACTGCATGGTTTCACAGAATTTTAAAAATAAACAAATCAAACATAAAAGAGAATAGTCAGGAAGTACTATCCAGGTTAGATTTCCCGGGAGGGAGGTTTAGGTTAGGAAAAAAACAAACCAAGGTAATAATGGTTGTGTCACTTACCTTGAAAATTAAGAGGTTCTACTGAATAGTATTTTCTCCAGTCTTGCCCATAGCTAATCAAATCTAGGTACCAAGGAGCAGAAAGAATTGTAGAGAAGCCATATGCTGTGACTTGACTTAGTTCAGAAGGATAAGTTTCCGATTTCCATACTTGAATTATTGTGCCTGGCTGAAGCTATTAAAATTAAGAAATCATGATATTAGGTCTAGCAAATACAATTGGTCAATTAAAAATCTAAGGACCATAACTTTCTAAAATCCTTGAAAAAAAATCATTCTCTTTTTCCCTAAGAGTTAGTGCCATATACTAGTCACTGTATGTTTTCATTGCTATTCAAGTTCCATCAGCCTTCAGATTGGATATTTTTTTGCCTGTACATGACACCTTGTAGGTGCAATGAACTTGGGTTAAGGTCTGTATTATAGTCCCATTTATACCACACTGTTTTACTTCATTTGGAACCATGACGATATCACTCCTTGCTCAGGAAAGGTAAACTCTACTAGTAGGTGAACTTGCAAATTCCCAGTTGCCCCAGATGCATTCTTCACAATTCTTACCTCTTTATTATTATCAAAAACCTCTTGCCAGACGATGGATCTCTTGTTCATGGATGCAGTAATACCCAAAAGCCTAGCATTGCAAAAATTTACAAAGTTATTTCATATTACAAGAGTAACAACATTTAAAACATTCACATTTTTCTTTGAGGATTACTTGCAGCATTGAGAGGTGCCTTTCGGGTGTAACAGGTACACAGCAGAACCAGTGACCCAAATAGTGCTTCTAGCTCACAGCACAGAACCTAACAGTGACAGGGGTTAGCAGTCATTTGCTTGAGTGCATAAGCAAAGCACATCCCTACAATGGACATGGCCTCGAACTAACTAGCCAACCCGGGAAAGTGGAACACAGTACTCTTGGCTACTTTCACAGGTGTCTTAGAACAAGGGAGACTGTCATCGAGCCTGCCATACCACCTAAACCACTTTCAACTGCTGGCTGACAATCGGTCCACAAATACTATAGATATTTAGGCAATATTAAGATACTCTGGGGGATAAATGAGAATGCATCACACAAAAAGGTAAAAAGGAAAAGGGCAGATCAACCTGAGCTTGCCAAATGAATGGTACAGGGTGGGGGCTGACAAACTATAGCTTGCAGTCCATTTTTTTATGGTTCATTTGTAATGAATGTGGTTCATTACATTTGTAATGCAGTTTGGCGGGGGCGGAGGGAGGATGTGCTAACTATAGGTGGCCCATGAAGCCTAACAAATCTGCTTTCCAGCCCTTTATGGAAAAACTTCATGATCCCTGGTGTAAAGCAGCACTATCCAGCAGAACTTCCTGCCACAATGGAACGTTCTCTCTCTCTCTCTCTCCTCTCTCTCTCTCTCTCTCTATATATATATATATATATATCTGCATTTTTTAAAATATCTTGGCCAACAGGCATATGGAGCTATAGAACTTGAGATGTGGCTAATGCAAGTGGGGAACTGAATTTTTAACTTTTGAAAAATTTAAATACAAAAGAGCTACACATGGCTATGGGTAATGTATCGCACAGCATAGGTAGGGAGCAAAAGAGAAGATCCAGGATCTGACAAAAGGGAATGAATTCCAGGAATGCTGGTAAAGGCCTTCCAGAGTAGCCAGGGCTCTGAACTAAATTCTTAAAATGGATTACTTCTTTGCTGTATTTCAACAGCTACCGTTAAGTGCTTCAAGTCCCCATATTGGTCACTGTAGCGGCTTTTTACAACATCCACTCTTTGGCAAGAGGTGGAGAAAAAAATAATGCACAGTACTAAATGACAGCTTAAACTTTTACAAAAAGCTTTGATAACAGTGGAGGTGCTTAAATAACTTACTTTTGAACATAGAAAGATTCTAGTTTTGTAAAATCTTGACCAAAGCCTTTTTTCTTCATGAAATTTTGGATATTTGGATTTGATGCCCTTCAAGAAAAAACAGTGATTAAATTTCACTAATAGTTTGATCTGCCCAATCTTAAAGCAGTACATATCCCCAACATCATTGTGCAGACTTAAGTAGTACAGTTTGCGGGGTGCACGTACTCATGTACCAACTCCCCAGGATAAATGTCATCAGAATGCACTGCAAACATGCACTAATAAAAATAAAAGAATTATCTTGATTTCCATTGCAACACATTTTTTCCAGAAGCTGACTTCTCATTTTAAAAATAAGGTTTTCTCTAACCAAGCCCACATCTCCATCTAGGGCTATATACAAAGTCTAGTAATTTTTATTTGAAGAATCTCCTCCTCCATTTAATCCTTGCCCTCTTTTGCTAAAGAGGTTCCTGCTTGCTACAGACTTTTCTTAATCTCCCTTTTGCGCCGCCACCCAGTTGTATGCCTGGCAGGTGAGGACTTGTGTTACCCAGATGAAGCTCTTACAAGCAGAGTTATCCCCAATCTTCCCTTTTCCTGTGGAGCCTTCTACACCTACTTCAACTGCAATGGTTTAAAATAAATAAGGGTTTTGGAATCACCATACCAACAATCAAATTCCACTTCATCTCCTCCCAAATGAATTAACTGATCTGGAAACACTTTACTAATTTCTTTGAAAAGCATAGTAAGGAATGTGTACGTTGTATTTAGCATAGGGTTGATAGGCCCAGCACTGTTTGCCTGCTTTTGTCCCTTATAACATGGAGTCAGGAGGTCTTTCTGACCTGGAAGAAAAAGCCAAAGATTTATTTTTAGAAGGGGGTATGAGTCACAAAGACCAAGTTTTCACAAATGCTATAGATACTCCTTCACTTAGGATGGTGTCACACCTGTACACCATCATAAATTGCAAATGTTAAGTCAAAAACGATCTCCACACACCTAACCTATCAAACAGCACAGCTCAGGTGCACGGTACGCTATAGCGCAGTGGTGGTGAACCTACAAGCACATGCGCTGCAGCAGGCTGTTTGTAACACTGCAAGTCTAAAGGATTTGCCCTGTCTGCTATAGAGTGTGAGTTGTTCACTCCTTGTGCGGCTGGCTGGAAGGTGGGCTCCTGAAGGCCTGTTCTATTGAATGCATATCACTCCCACACATCACTAGCCTGGAAAAGACAAAAATGCAAAGAATGGCTTATGTTGAGTGTGTGTCACTTTGACACCATCGTAAAGTCAAAATCTTACGTGGAACCACGTGTCAGGAACATTTGAGCTTCATCTTATTGAAGCCATAAGAAATCTTATGCAGAAAGGATAAGCATGTTTACCAAGAGTTACAATGGTAATTTCTTTCAAGTCATCCCAGCAAGAATTGTTTCCTCAATAATTTTTTTTTTACCTGTTTCCTTTTTCATCCAGCCTCAGACTTTTTCCACTTCAGGTATCAGTGATTCCCAAATCTTCAGTTTGCCCCAGCTCTTTTCTTGAACTTTAATCCATATTTCAAATTCTTTGCTTGGTACAACTAGAAAGCCTAGCTGCACTTCAGATATGATCTACCAAAAGCCAAGGTCTCCGATACAGTCCCCGAGCTCCCTCCTCTGCTCCTATTGCATTCTTTTAAGGATGCCACCAACCTCCCTCACTCTTCCTTCTCCCGGAGCCAGTCATTTGCCATATTTTTTAAATGTCTCTTGGTTGTGTCCATTATTTTTCATTGCTGTTATGGTCCACCTGGTCTAGGACTTACGTCTCTTTCCACTTCAACCTGTCACTTTCATGCTAATGTGACTCCCATCATGCTAATCCTCTGCTCAGAAACCACTGGTTCCCAGAGTGTCCTGATTAAGCCACATTACTCACCCAAAGCACTCTGCAGGATACTTTTCCAGATGTACTTCTTACTAGTCCCTGTCTCTGCTATTAGTAGTGTGTAGTTAGCAGTTATAAATGCCAGATGATATGCAACATGCTTTTATTCATCATTTAATTCTTAAAAGCATGACATGGGAGCTACTACTATTAATGGGCCCTTTCTACAGATGGGGAAACTGAAGATGAAATATTACATAACTGAAACAGAAGCAGCAGGATCCAACCTAAGCATCTGACACCATGGTCCAAGTTCTTGATCACTACTCAATAGTGCTTCACGCCTCTTACTACTCCACATGCCTTTCCTTGTGCTGGTCCCTCTACCAGAAACAAATACATTCTTCGATCTTTCAAAAGCAGCATTTTAAGTATTACCTCAGCCATGAAACCTGCTTCTGAATTCCACTATTCTACTTGTAATTACTTTTTTTTCCCTTTTATACTTTAGGCAATACCTAGACCCAGGGACTAGCTGTAGACGTGTAATAGTCAATAATATCTGTGAACAGTGCTAACTGTGCAAACCACAATTAAGAACAAAATGACAGGATGCCAACCCATAAAAAAGGGGTGCAGAAACCTCAAATGTTCACTTTTGGCAACATAAAACACAAACTCCTTACCTTTTCCCCAAGACTGTGTATGTCCAGGGGTATCAAATTCTGGTATGACTCGAATCCCTCGTAATCGGGCATATTCAATCACCTTACTGACATCATTTGGTGTATAAACATGAGACAATGTATAGCTTCCCTGTAATATTCAAGTTAAAATATAGAGTAGATTTAGTCCTGGAAATGGTTGGCAATTCTGTTTGCACTTTGATACCTGATAGTTTTCTTACTATTGCAATTATTAAATAATGCCATGTGATGATTCACTTGAATACAGTGCCATATTTTGGGGAGTTGGAAATATACAGAACACCATAAACAAAATTCTACTCAAAATGACATGCATTTGGGGGCTTTTGTCAAATCATTTTATCAATACGTTCTTGGAATACTTTGGATTAATCCCAGATTTACTGACTCCTGTTTTAAAAATGTCTGCTGTCATGCTATTTCAACTTCAAGAAAACTTAACAACAAATCAAGAAAAATATCTATCTCCAAAGTGAAATTTTTAAAAATACTGGCTTTGTCAATCTAAGAATCAAAATTTACCTATTTATAAAGCATTTGTATTTCATAGTCAATTTAATTACTACCATCTTTTAAAAAACCCCCATATTCTTAAAAATAGTATTAACTGTAGGAGTAACCTGTTTTTAAAGACTACCTCAGTGTCCCTTGAAAAATTAGAACTAAAGATAAAGTTCCATTAACACACTCATGGCTGGCCTGTAATTCACGTGTATCGCTGTCTAGCTTGAACCACAGGTGGTACACTCATGACTGTTCCATCTGGTGGCTTTTTATCAATTTTACTAGTGAAAAGACCAATAAAAGTGATGAGATTCATTTGTAGCACCAGTGGTATAGTCATGCATGTACCACTGGTTGTTCAAGCCAATGGAACATGTTAAAAAGTATTGCTTAGGACCTTGCCTCAAAGTACACACTATGAATGCTCAACTTCTGAAAAGAGCCCTGAGCCTCAACCCTGCATTTCAAATTTGTATTTAATCAAGACCAGATCTAAATCCCAGTTTATAGTAAATAGAGGAGATGTCTTAACACTGTGAGGATCCAATCAGCAAAAATTATGGCAAGAATCTGTAGCACACAGACTCCGTTTCTTCAACAAGAAATTAGAAGCAGAAAAGAGGTGAGGTCGGCACTTAGAGATGGAAACAGAACTGGCAGACATACTAACTGGCCTTGCCAGTATGGACCTTGTTAAGTGTCCTAATTCAAATAAGTGTTCTGTTAAGAAAAAAAGAGAAGAAGATACTTAGTGAATGTGATGGCTAATTTACTATCTACTGTTATTTTTAGCTGCAATAGTGTATTGTGGTTATGTTCCTTAAAAAAAACAGATTTTTTTACAAGTGAGATGATGTCTGGGATGTGAGTGGAAACAGTACAGTTGATAGGAGGGCAAAGTCTGCCAGAGGACTAGCAACACAGTGGCCGCGGACTGATTATGAAAGCTGGTTGATAAAGACATGGGAGTGCACTTTTATTTCTGTATATGTTTGAAATTTTCTATTGTAAGAGTTAAAACAGAAACATAAGTGCTGCTAACTAAGCATTTCAGCCTCAACGACAGGACTGGAGTCCTGACTCCACCACTCCTGATGGCAGCCTGACAGGCAGGTAAACTCTGGTTGGCAGGGGCTGGCTTCGGTCACAGAAGAATGACTAAGTGACACCAAGGAGCTCCCACGTGCACTGCTCCAGAGTGGTCCATTAAAACACTTCGGGCAGAGACCACTAAATGTCTCCTAAGAAAGAGCACACACTGCTGTAGTTCTTGACTTCATGTGGGTTTTCAGAGTGAAAAATAGTATTTACACATTCCCATACAATTCTGTTTAAAACAAAACCATTCTTGATTACTTAATGTCTTAACTGTATATTAACATTTATTCGTAGGTCATCTACATTAAGTTTAAAATTTTTAAAGAAATAAAGAACAAACAAAATTTTACGCTGGGCGTGGTGGCACATGCCTATAATCCCAGCACTTAGGAGGCTGAGGCAGGAGGACCACTGCAAGTTCAAGTTCAGCCTAGATTACATAATGAGTTCAAGGCCAGCCTGAACTGCATAGTAAGACCCTGTCTCAAAAATAAATTTTTTTAAAATTTTTGTAACACCCCTAGATTGTTTATATTTTCAATAACACTTATAACAGCAACATTTATAACAGAAATGTTTTATGCTAAGCTATCACCTAAAAACATTTTTTACTACAAATATATAACTTTCACACTTTGATTCTATTTATAAGACAAACTATTTAAGCTACAAACTTCTAACAAAGCTATACAAAGGATTTTTGTAGACCGTTGATAACATGAATTACTCACTTTATTGCTTAGCTCAGGAAAAGTGGTGCTCTGATAAGGAAAAGACTGGTCGTCAACTATGTGCCAGTGGAGAACATTAAACTTATTAAAAGCCATGGCATCCTGCAAGCAGACAGGTTAAAATTATACACCATAAATATCACACACAATCCATATTACACATCTACATTTGGGATTGCTTCTCGTTTTGTCTGCGTCCTTTTAAAAGTTCTTCAGCAGAGCATGGGATTTAGCTCCGTGGTGCCATTGCCTGCCTCGACAGCACAAGGTCCTGAGTTTGATCCCCAGTACCTTAATAAATAAATAATTTTTAAAATAATAAATAAAAGTTATTCAGCAAACAAAGAATATGGAAAGGGTGTAAGTTCTTCATTATACATAGTTTACATGGGGTGTGCCTATTCCCAAAGCCCACATGGATCGAATGTGTTCGACAGTACACAGACCGCGTGCGGCTACACTGCTCTGGTGGGAGAGCAAGCGTGGGGAATTCTCAAATTTGAGGACCTGCCAGGAATGGAAAATTGTTCTCAGCTGCTACTGTGTGTGGAAAAGGAACAGAGGGAAAACAGGCCGCTGATACAAATGTCAAGGTTTATAATTCCCACAGTTCTGAAATGTGAGTGACAATCCCTAGAAATGAACAAGAATTCCATTACAAACTCAATTTCCATCAAAATTCCCAGGGAAATTTTTAGGCAAGTTGACATATGGATTCATGTATACCCCAGAGGAATAAACTATTTTATATGACATAAACAAATTTGAAAAAACAAACGAGTAGGCCAGGGATTTAGTTCAGTGGTTCCACCACCTGCCTTGCAAGCGCAAAGATCTGAGTTCCATCCCTGGTACCAAAAAAATAAAATAAAGGAGTAGATTGCCAAAACAGATAATCCAAACCTAAAGCCTCCCTTCCCCTTCATTAGGGCTGAGGGATTTGACAGAGGCCACTGGGAAAAAGCTTCTATACCAAGGGCCAAGTCAATAAATATATTCAGGAAAACAGGAGGATGCTTATTGGAGGAGGAGGGGGTTACAAATATGAGGGAGTAATTGCAATCGATTGTATTGGTATAAACTGGTTTTTAATATACACCAGGAGAAGTCAGATATGGTGGCACCTACCCAGAATCTCAGCACTTAGGAGGCTGAGGCAGGAGGATGGTGGTGAGTGTGAGGCTACAAAAGTAAGTTCAAGACCAGCCTGAACTACACAGCAAGACCTTGTCTCAAAAAGCACAACAAAAATATATATAGTTAGATAAATACACACACACATCAGCGGTTGGCAAACTACATAAAGGGCCAGAGAGGGGACATTTCAGCTTTCAATGCATAAGTTTGTTACAGTTATTCTACTCTACAGCTTTAGAATACTGTGCTATATAAACAAATACATGTGGCTGTATTCCAATAAAATTGTTTGCAAATGTAGCTGCTAGTGATATTATAATACACATTTTGGGGGTTTTGTCACAGATTCCTGGTTCATAACTCCTTCCCAAAGCAGGCTGCAGAAACTAGAATTTCTCTCCCCCAAGGTGGGTCACAACAGCTCTGATCTTAACCACCTTTCTGACCCAGAGCGAGCCCTGAAGAAATCCTCTTCCATGCCCTTGTCTGGTAGGAGTCACAGAGCCTCCTCATTCCAGAGTCCTGCCCACACCTTGAGCACTGAACACTGCGTGTGAGCTGAGGCAGACAGGCCCGCAGGAAACCCCACCCGCTGTCGGCCTCATCTTCACAGAGGTGCCATGCTCCAGCCAGGCCTCAGCAAAGAAGTCCCCACCAAAACCCGAGAGCTTTACACGCTGCACACCAGGAGGTGCCTGGAGGGTGCTATGCCCAAGAGGGCGTGGACTCCCCACCCTTCCTCCCATACCTTGCCCTGTGCATCTCTTCATCTGTATCCTTTGCAGTGTCCTTTGTAATAAACTGGTAAGCATGTTCTCGAACCCAAGGAGAGGTTTATGGGAGCCCTGATTTGTAGCTGCTGGGTTGTAAGCACAGGTGAAGGATCCTGGGCTTGTGACTGGATCTAAATTCGGGGGACCTGGTATCTGACATTCTCCATGTAGACTAGGTCAGAACTGAACTGGTTTAAAGGTCACCCAGCTGGTGTCCGCCACAGAGTGGCTCACTTGCTGGTGGGGAGAAACACTCACATCTCTGGGGGTCACAGAAGCCTTGTGCCGCTTGTGGTATGAGATCAGAGGAGAACCCATTTTCTTTATCCCTACGCAATGATGAAATAAATTTGGCTTTTGGGCTATAGTTTGCCAACCTCTGACACAGATAAAGGAGTAGGGGAAAGATCGATACGTGTGTGATCATATAAATGTATGTACCAAGATACAGACATTTGTACACTTTCTAGCTCTGTCTGCTGGGGGCCAAGCAGCATGATCCCCTAGTGCTGAGCACACCTACAGCTCAAATTTAGGGTTTAAAATAGCATCCACTACTGGGAGTGATTCTAGAAGAAAAGCTTGAATCCAGACTGGGATGGGAAGCGAGACCTGGAGTGTCACAAAGAAAGGCAGTCCTCAAAGACTGAGAGGGAGGAGCCGGGGAGTCAAGAGCCAGCCTGAAGGATTCCTGCCGGCCAAAGCCCAGCGATCTGAACCCTGAGTAGGGATGGCAACAGATCACAACCCACTGAGTAAGACAGTAATCCATGGGCCCAGGATTTAGCTCAGTGGTTCTGGTGCCTGCTTTGCAAGCACAGGGACCTCAGCTCAATTCCTGGTACCCAAAAGAAAACAAACAAACAAATAAACAAAAGCAACAACAGTAACCCATAATGATGAAAACAATGAGCAGCTCAGTGAAAAAGAAGGGAATGTTCTGCTTACCATAAAATGCCAACTAATAAGTGATAGAAGAAATGATGAAATTAGAAAAAAATTAGGGCCGGGGATTTAGATTCCACCATCTGCCTCACAAGCACAAAGACCCGAGTTCGATCCCCAGTACCAAGAAAAAAAAATCACTTGGTAGCTATTTTAGTTATAATTGGTTTAGGAAAGAAATAGCTGTGGCTGCTAAAATGAGTGGGTGAACACCTGGTGAAGAATGGAGATATTTTTTTTTTTTTTAACAAAGTCTCAAAATTTCCTAAGACAGGGCCAGGGATTTAGCTCAGTGGTTCAACTGCCTGTCTTGCAAGTGCAAGGTTCCAAGTTCAATCCCTGGTACAAAAAAAAAAAAAAAAGAAAAAAAAAAAAAGACAAAATTTCATAAGATAGCTTCTTTGTTAACAAGCACAAGGTACTTTCTAATTAACTTTACAGCAGAGAAATGTGGCAGATGACATCTTAGCTCAGCCGTCAGAGTGCACACTGCCAGTCCCAAAGTGAGGCGCTGCGCCACTTGTCCTGACACGAGCTGAGATGACACAGAGCGGCCCCTGCTCACAAGGCAGAGAAATGATTCTAATCACAGGGAAAACAGATGCACCAAGACATGTCCTACAAACAGCTTGCCAGTACTCTTCAGAAATGTCGGTGTCCTCAGACAAGGAGGGACAAGCAGATCCAGGCTAAAAGGAACCAGGGAGACAACAAATGCAGCACCCAGTCCTGGACAGGTCACCAAACCTACACAGGCTATTAGGGAACAACTGATGAAATCTTAATGGGGTCTGTGGATTACTTGGTGGCACTGGACCATTTTCTTGATTCTGGTGTTTGGATTGAAGCTATCTGGAGATGTATCTTTCTAGGAAATTCAGACTGAAATATGAATAGGTATCATCATAAGTGCTCGTGTGCATTTTAGAGGTAGAATAAGTCAGATACAATAAAATTTTAAGTAAAGATTAAAAATTTTTAAATTGGGGTGTCTTGGTAAAGAACATATGAATGTTCTCTGTATTCTTCTAAATAGATTTAAAATTAGTTCAGGACCTGGAATATAGTTCTGTGATAGAGGGCTTGACTAGCCAGCTTACTCCCCAACACCTCAACAATAAATTAAACAAAATTACTTTGAAAAAAAAAAACTTCCAAAGCTTTAGAAATTAAAACCATCTGTATCAGTCCAAGAAGATAAACTGGTAAAAACTCAAGAGTTCAGTTTATATCTTCACGGCAATTTGTTATTTCATCATGTTGAAAGTACGGGGGAAATTATAAGCAAATATAAAAGCGTCAGTGACATAATTTACAGACAAATGTAACATTGAAGAGCTCTTAAGCCAACAAAAAAGGTATGAATATTCTAGAATATAAAATGGTCATAGTGACTATAAACCTCTCTCATTAGCTATTTGTAATTTGTAAACCTTTTAATTAAAAAACACCAAACTAATAAAAGCAGCTTATGGTTGGTCAGCGGGTGATGGCAGGAAGGCACTAATAAGAAGTCATTGGGAAAATGGTTATTGTCAGCCTGGTTCCCAACTCCCTCCACCTGGGGTAGATGGGCCTTTGGAATATTTCCATAGGTATAAAGTGGCTCCCAGACTCCGTTCTGTGACACTTTTTTTTTTTCTTTTTTTTTTGGTACCAGGGATTGAACTTGGGTCCTTGCACTTGCAAGGCAGGCCACCAAACCGCTGAGCTAAATCCTCGGCCTCTGTGACACTTTTTAAAAACGGAAGGTCCCAAAATTAAAGGATACTGGCTGGAAGTACGGCAGCCATGGATTTCAAATTAAACTTCTAAGCACATTATTTGATAAAGAGGAGTATACCAGGGCCAACTGACATCCTCTTAACACTTCTGTTGCCCTCCCCAAGGGTGAGTCCCCCAGGAACCTCCTTCACAGCTGAGGAAATACATTCCCTGGGAGGTGAAGGTAGCGAGCCAAGCACTAACACTCAGAACAGGAAAGCAATCCTCCCTCTCCAGCCTACACAACGGCCACATAACCAGCACAAAGTACACCACTGACCCGAGCGCTTACCTACCAGAGTTTTAAGAATACTCTTAATTGGCAAGTAGTGTCTGGATGTATCAATTAAAATTCCTCTATGAGGAAACCTTGGAGAATCAATAATGTGGGCTTCATTGATGGTAAACTACAAGGCAAAACAAAATTTTGATTTAGTTTTAGCATTTTCTCTGGACTTGTGTTCAGTGAATACTACAAGTACCTCTACAAGAACTGGACAACGGATTCGAACAATAAAAAAACATGAAATTTACATTTACCAGCTAAGATAAATATTTAGGTCAAAGCAACTGGAAAGCAATAGGTAACCGTGATATATTTTTATAATAACAATGTCTAAAAAATTTTAGTAATATATAATAATCATACTTACAGTCCCATAGGAATCTTGATAAATTAACTGGCTAAAGGTCTCTAAACCTGAAAAGAGCAAAATTTATTCCATTAGTTTATAAGACTACAAATGGAGACAATGAAAGTTGTACTAGCCAGACAAACTCATCACTGGGTAAGGCAATAAAATTAAACATAGTGGTTTAAAATGCAGTCTCATATTGACATTCTATAACATATTTCTAAAGCCAAAGCTGAATTAAGAACAAATCCCTTTGCCTTCTCTGTTCATCTGATAAATGTGCTTTACTTCAGTGTACCCATCCTCTACATTCTGTTTGCATGTTAAACATAGTGATTTAATCAAATATCAGCTCTTTACAACATTTATAACATTATGAGAATTTTTATGATCAAACATCACAGTCATTTAGAAGGTAAAAATTTAGCAGGGAAACAAAAAGACTTGGAAACTACCATGAAACTATAAATTTATAAACTATTACAGCTGCAAAGACTCCTTGAACATATTTTACTCAAGTGGATTATTATTCTTTGACAACTATAGTACATGCTAATGCTTGTAACTGGTCTTGACTTTATCAAGATTCATTATTCTAGAGGACACAATAATAGCAGGGAAAATTTTTACCCAAAGAATAGTTCAAACTGGGTGTGGTGGCTCATGTCTATAATCCCAGCACTCAGGTGGCTGAGACAGGAGAACTGCCTCCAGTTTGAGGCCTGCCTGGGCTACCCAGTGAGCTCAAGGCCAGCCTGAATGATACTGTAAGACCTTGTCTCAAAAACAAAACATAAAATGTCCCAAGTCATTTTTGCTATGCCTTCCTCTCTCCTCACCGTCCTCAAATACAGGTTCACACTGGGAATAATCCACACTTTTTTTTTTTTTTTTTTTTTTAGGTAATACACTCAATACACTCAAACAGAGTCTGTTACTTTGAAAATCTGATGATGAAGAAAAAGGACATCTTGGACTGGAATCCAGTCCCTGCCTACTCTCTGGAGTTCTTCCTTTCTGTGTGGCTCAGGACAAACAACAGTAAGGATCCATTCTTCTTAACACACTCCAGACAAGCCAGGCAGATCAGATTAATACTTAACTTTATAAAAGATCAAAATGATAATGACTACAGTTATAGACATTTTCATATTCTATTTTTGAAATAAGATTAAAATTATACATTTTTATGGCTAAAAGGACGTAATGATTTTTGTTGTTTTGAGACAGGGTCTTGCTATCCAGTTCAGGCTGGCCTTGTACTCAATACGTATCCCAAACTGGCCTTGAACTCACAGCGATTCTCCTGCCTCTGCCTCCTGAGTGCTGGGATTATAGGATGCGCCACCATGCCTGGCTGTAACAATTATTTTAGAAAACATGAGTCAAATCCAAAGCCTTTGATATTTTTAATTACTATAACTTTGGCTAGTTAGCTCATATAGAAAATTTCTTTTGTAAAACAACTTCCTTTTGAAAGTCAGTGCAACATCTTATCATGAAACTTTTCAGTGACAAAAATAAATGTTCTATGCCAGACTTTGAAGTTAGGATCCTGAAATTCCTCAGAAAGGCTTTCAAATTACCTCCTTGCCCACTGCCTTTAACCAACTCCAGAGCATATTTATCTTTTTACTGTCCCTATAAACTTGGATGTTTACAAACCCACAGGAATTAAAAGCTGGAGATGAGAGACACTTGTTACTGGAGGCATCAAAATCTATACTCTGA
Source organism: Fukomys damarensis (assembly GCF_012274545.1). NCBI lineage: Eukaryota > Metazoa > Chordata > Mammalia > Rodentia > Bathyergidae > Fukomys > Fukomys damarensis. Next base: position 57,217,926 of record NW_022900913.1, on the reverse strand, counting down.
AACAAAGGACCCTCTGAGCACAGACTGGGGCCATTTACAGCTCTGTCAGAAGCACTGATTAATTACAGCCCTATCGCATGTGATGGTCTTCTTCAAACAATTTTTGAAAAGGTCAGATGCAGTTTCTCCCGTGCTGCAGGTAGTTTCATTTTAGAATTGCTCAGTAAAGCATTTTGTAAAGGGCCCAAGGTAGCACAGTTCTGCTCTCCTTGATTTCACAAAACACCAACTGAAAACATTCCTTTACTAGAAACAACAAAGCTGCATGGGAACTTACCTCGCAGTGCTCCCCACACCTTGTTGGCCTTGAGGGAAGCCACTGGTTCTTGCACAGTTAAAGTGTCTGTATGGGGGGAAGCACTTTTATTAATTCTTCCATCACACACGACTGACATACACATCGTCGATATGTCCAGACCCGTCTTTTCTTGGCCCCAGACTTGCTTCTCAAAGGCCTCCCACTTCCATCTCCACTCCAACAGACTCCTTAAACCCTGCCCTCCTACCTCTCCATGCTCTTCCACCTGTCGGGTCCTGTGCACCTCATTCCTGAGTCACAGTGCCACCATCTGGGCGCCTGGGTACCACCTCCCTAGCTTCTCTTTTCCCTTGCAGGGTGCTCTCCAATTGTGTCTCCACCGAGTAGGGTCCTTAAGCCACAATTTTAGGTCAGAAAGGCAAACATCCTCAATGGTCACTCGGCCTCTATTCCCCTTAAGGCCAGAGAGTCATCTTTCCTCCTTTTCCTTCAGTTTTTGCCATGGGCTTGGTACCCAGCTTCCCTCAGTATCTTCCAAACTCTGCTTCGAGACTGGCTGTCCAGCTCTCTAGTTTAATTCAGCTTTGTCCCACTCACTACAAAGTTCACATCCATCGAGAACGGGGCTCCTGTTGACTGCTTCTGAGCTGGAGGGCTCATCTTTCCATCTGTGAACTCACACTCCCAGGATGAGACAATTTAATAATAGTTGATTTCATCTTTTAAAGAGGTTGGAGGTTGTGTCAACTACAGATTCGGAAAAGCCTAAAATACAAAGCTTGAAAGCTAAAGAGCACAACAGACACAGACTTTGCCACAGCAAAGACACTGGAGGGCTTCAGGTTTAATGTTTCACACTGTGTCCTCTGGACTGGATCACGTCACCAGACACTGGGTGCCTGCACACAGACTGCTGTCACTCGCCAGCTGACTGCATGGAGGGAAAGAGCGGTAGCAATCACATGACTCTCAGCTGACAGCCTCCTGACAGAGCAGCTGAAGGCCAGGCTAAGAATCACAGTACTGTACATGACTGCTATGAGTACCATCTAATCATGTCCCCGCTCCACCAACAACTAGACCTCACCATTCCACTGGTCATTGGTTACTTCTTTTTTCTCTCTCTTCTGCTCTCCCCCTCCCGCTCCAGTGCCAGGGATTGAACCCAGGGCCCTGCACATGCTAGCAAGTGCTCTACTACCAAGCCATACCCCCCAGCTCTCAAAAAAATGGGGTGGAGGCAGTACTGGGAATTGAATCCCGGGTCTCTGGCAAGCACTATCTCTGAGCCACACTCCAGCTCCACTGGTCACTGTTTAAAAAAAAAAAAACAACAACAACAAAAAAACACTTTTTGCCACATTATACTTGGTGGTCTCCCAGTAGTAGTACTAAGAGCCACCATCAAATACAAACTGGCTGGCTGTACTGGATGCCAGTTATTTTCCAATGGCTGGGGAGCTGGCTTACAGTCCAAAGTTTTCCACTGGAAAACAGCACACAGAGCAATGAGAAGCAGATGTGGTTTTCTGAGTACATGGACATATAGATACTGCATGGAATTTTACTTCTTTCAAGGCCAAATTATTAGTGCTAATGATGATCACCCCCCTGGTAGGGTACAGAAGTGGCATCTTTAACTTTTTTCAGTTATCCCCTTTTATACCTTTTTGTACAACAAATACTTTTTCTTTGGAAGGTGTATAGAAAAATAACATATTAATGTGTTCTCCTCTAAAAATAATTTTAAAAGCTAAAATCCCCTTTGAGAGACCCACACAGCTCCGTCTTCCTCAGAGGAAACATAGATTAGTTCTTTCCTGAACCTGAAAATACACATATGTGAGATGAGAAAACGTAGCATGCTTTCTGTGTGAGTTCCTGTGTGTTTATATATAAGTGGTATCCTCCTCCACACAGTCCTTTGTTCTACTGAGCAGCTTATGTGGACAAGCTCTGCCTGTCCTTAAGAACACCTGTTTCTTTATTCCTAACTGCTACATAACACACTGGTGTGGACTGGCTCTGATATTTAGCCTTTCCTCCATTGATGGACATTTAGTATTGTTTATAATGCTTTATCGTTACAGGTAAATCACATCCTTGACATATACAGCTGTCTCCTTATAGGAGAAATGAATCCCTTGCTGACTCTCTGCGTGTATCTGTTCATATTAGTGATAGTTTTAAAGCAGTGCCAGGGATCGATCCCAGGGCTCTGTGCAGTATGGCAAGCGACCTGCCACCAAGCTACATCCCCAGATCCCTAATGGATAGTTCATTGCCACTTGTCACTTCCTGCAACATTTCCTCATATTCTGGACACTACTGTCTTGTCATTTCAATTTGTATGTGTTACTTTTACCGCCACTATCATCACCTGGCATGAAGACTTCAGACTCGTTTAACCTTCAGCTGGAAATGGTCCCCCTCCCCTTGGCTCAAGAAGCTTCCCCTTGAGAGCAGAGGGTCTGCAGCGTCAACCGGGCTGAGCTGTGACCCTCCGGTACCAATGCATCCTGTTTTCTAGAATCTAGAATGCAACACCTGCACTGCTGATATGAACAGGTGGCAAAGATTCCTTGGCAATGTAATGGCCACTTCTATCTCAATCCAAATGGCAGAGCCCACTTCTGGAGCCTCTGAGACCTAAGTAGCCATGGAAATCACATGACTAATGTTTGTAAATGATCTTATTTCCCCCTCAAAGACAGCTACAGAACTGAAAAGAAGTGAAGCTATTTTTCAAAGGGATGTGTTTTAAAATGTCATCTATAGCAGGTGGATGAAGACTTGTACTTAACTGTCTGAGGAGGCAGCCTAAGGACAAGGGGGTCACTCTTCTCTCCAAATTAGAGGTATTCTTTCTGTTTTTACACCCAGCTCCTTACTCTGGTCTCTCTTGTGCTAACCTATATTACACAGGTCCTCATATACATCTTTCCTCTTTGAATCCTTGGTACAACTCTACACCATTCCCGCATGTCCCTTTGTTTACTACTTCTGCATTTTGGGAAAAGTCTTTATTTTAGGCAACAACAAAAATCCCAAACAGCTAAATGTTGATTATATTATCAATCAAATAAAATAGCTACTCTCCCTCAATTCCCAGTTCTGTATCGCCTTTGTGTAAAGTTTCTGTACATTATAAGTAGAAATCTTGGGCCAGGGGTTTGGCTCAGTGGTTCTGCTGCCTGCCTCGCAAGTGCAAGGACCTGAGTTCAATCCCTGGTACCAAAAAAAAAAAAAAAAGTAAGTAGAGATCATGATTATAAGCAGTGATTTGATTTTAAAGACAACAGTTAAGGAATTCTCTAAATGTCCAAAAATAGAAAGATTTGCCAGGGCTGGGGATTTAGCTCAGTGGTGCTGCTGCCTGCCTCACAAGCGCAAGGATCCAAGTTCGATCCCTGGTACCAAAAAAAAAAAGATTAGCCAAACAAGTTCTGCCATACAGTGGCAGAACATTAAAAATGATGTCACAAAAGAATATCTGAATATTTAATGAAATTCATAAATATTTATACACTGTTATGCAAAAGAGCAAAGTACAATAACAAAAGTAAAAAAGCATCCATGTCTACAGAATTACTCCCATTTTCATGTCACTTTTTATTTCTATGTAATATATTTAAATACTTTGTGCTACAAAATGTATACATACACATTTGAAATAGCAGTGGTTAAAGAGTGCTAGATTATAAGTGATTTATTTCTTCTACACTTACAAATTTTTTACAGTGACAGTGTACATTACTTTTATAACAGGTACTTACAGGATTCATCTGAAGACATACTGGGGAAAGAATTACACTCTGACTCAAGGGTGATTGTGACAAGAAGTTGCTTTAACTGCATTTCAACGTGAACTTTAGCAAGGCCATGATGCATCTTGTAGGAACCAAAAATATATTCATCATATCTGTAGGAGAAATAAATTGAAATGAAACTTTAAAGCATTTTCACCCAATTTAAAACACAGACGTGCTCGTGGACATTGTAGTCAACTCTCCAATGTGTGCTACCCGCTTAGTCCAACTAGAGACTGTCGCTGTAACCTGTACCTTACAGTTGCTCGGGGAGCTTCTCGAGAACCCGAATGTTCAGACCTTCAGAATTAGAATCTCTGAGAAGAGAATCTGAGCATGGGAAGTTTGAAAGCTCCCTTCACAGTCCGGAGTGACCGTTACGAAGTCCCTATTAAGAACCAGCTATCAAACCCATCATGGTAATACTTGGTAATCTATCCTTTGGGATATGAAAATCACTTCTGCCTGGCACTGAGGCCTATCTGCTAGCAAATTCCTTTCTGGAGCAAATCAGAAGAAAACTGTTTCTCTGTACATAACACCCACAACAGCAGCAGCTACACCAAAGCTGACAGAGCAGCACTGGAAAATGGATCCCTGAATCTATTCAATCAGCCCTAACTCCTTCCCTGTTTGGATGTTCTAATGTATGGATGGGGTAAGGATTTCTTACTGCTTAAGGCTGACCAAGTGAGGGTTCCCATTACCTTCCAACAAAAGTAACCTAGCTTAAACACAGACACACACACACACACACACACACACACACACACACACGCGGTAACCAGCCCACAGAATTCTAACTAGAACCTTTAAAATGTATACTGTATTTTGTTGGGACCCAAATATCAGAGAAAGAATAGAAAATAAAAATTTAGCCAGGCGTGGTGGTGCACTCCTGTAATCAATCCCGGCACTCGTGAGGCTGACAGGGGAGGACTGTTGAGTTCGAGACCAGCCTGGGCTACATAGTAAGTTCCAGGTCACTCTCAACTACATAGTAAGAACCTGTCTCAAAAAACAAACAGGGCGGGGGATTTAGCTCAGTGGTTCGGTGGCCTGCCTTGCAAGCGCAGGACCTGAGTTCAATCCCCGGTACCAAAAAAACAAACAAACAAAATTTAAAGTGCTAAACAATACAGATAAGATAGCTTTCAAAACCATTGTTTTAATGTTTTATAGTTTTGGGTGTGTGTCTGTGTGGTGATAGGAATTGAACCCAGAGCCTGGAGTGTGCTAGACAAAGCTAAGGCAGGAACAGCAAGTTTCTGGCCAGACTGGGCAACTTGGACTCAGTCTTAAAAAATAAAAAGGGGGTAGCAGGATGGAAAAAAAAGATATATCATGTATAGGTTCAAATTCCCAATAATGAATGTTATTATTGTGTATATCTAAAATGTATCGATAAATGTTTTACATCAAATAAATAAATACACGATAGACAGGGCTGGATATAGCTCAGTGATAGAGTATTTTCAGTGTGAAGCCCTGAATTCAGTCTCTAGTGGGGGAGAGAGATAAATTTCATGCATTTTGCCACAATTAAAAATAATTAGGGCCAGGGATTTAGCTCAGTAGTGCCACCGCCTGCCTCGCAAGCACAAGGTCCTGAGTTCCTTCCCTGGTACCAAAAAAAAAAAAAAAATTTAAAAAGGAAATTAAAGGAGCCAGAAATGTAGCATAGAAGTGGAACAACTGCCTAGCATATGCAAGACCTTGGATCTTGGGTTCAGGTTTGGTTCTCAGTGTGGCAAAAATAAATATTTTTAAAATGAGTGGCTAGCACGTGGTAAACTATTACTGCAGCTGAGGAGGCAGCCACAAACATGACAGCCAAACGGTGCCTACACAAAGCATCCCCCCACGAGAAATGTAAACATGATGTACTGCAAACATGCACTAATAAAATAACACGTCCTGTGACAAAGGAGGGTTTGTGACACAGCTCGGGCTCTGGGTCCTGGGTTGTGTGTGTTCCCAGCCACTCCGGGCTTTCTGAACACCCCCTCCCCCAATCCTCCTCCAATCCCAGTGTGCTGCTACTGAGTCAGCTGCCCCGAGTTCCCACGGAATGCTCAACCTGCTTGCTTGGTGTTTGCAAGCCTTAGTAGTGTTTTACAACCAGCTTCCTAACAATACCGAGTATATTTTGACTGTTTACCACAGTGAAATTAGTCAGGTCAACTCAACATCATTATCTGCGCCTGCCTGGAAATGCCAAGCCTTTTTTTTCAAACCACCTCAGCTGACTCAGGTCCTGGTGACCCACCCATTAACTTATGCACCTGTGCTTTTTCACCCCGCTCTTATTCGCTGAGCAGAAAGAAAACCCTGCTTTAGGGTCTGAACCCCAATGCATACGTGACAAAGTGCTTTCAAAAGATTTTCCAATCTTAGTCATGCTTTTTTAGATGACCTTCAAGTAACTTTCCTTGCAATCCCGTATATTCAACAGGATCAACCACTTTGGTCTCATTTCACGACGCTGTGGCCAAAGTATTCTGGCCTGTTAGCAAATTCAATACCAAAGGCTCATTAGAGCACGCCTCCAATACAGGATACCACTATCCATTTAGTTGTACAAAACAGAAGGAAAACGAGAATCTCCTGGCGGCAGAGAATGAGCCACCTCTGCCTTCAGTATCAGGAGCTTCTTCACTGCCTTAGGCCGGCTCTGTCTTTTTCTATACCCTTCAAGGCAGTCCTGCTGGTCTCACACGGGAGCCGGAGCCGCAGGTGGCTCAAACACCTCAAATGCAGCCGCCCTGTGCACCCGTTAGCAAAGTGAGTCTGTATGCACTGCCTGCAGATGATAACATTCACTCTGGGGCCACAGGGAGCTCAGAGGGCTGACCCAGCTGTGACAATGTGGCACCAATACAGAGCCTTGCTCTGCAACTCAAAGGAAGAGAAAGCAGAAGCGCCAGCACAGGACCGGGTCCCACATTAGAATGAAAAGCAGGAACTGCCCAAGCACCGGCCACACAAAAGCAGACCAGACCATCTGCATTCACAGGGAGAGTGCCCCGCTCAAGGCTTCTGCAGTCTAAATTGTTACCACACTTGGGGCCACGCAGGAGGCGAGGGGCCTGGAGACAGTTAAATCCAGGCTGTCCCCGCTTCCTCCGAGGAGCTTGTCAGGCCGGCCAGTGGCGCTCATCCTCCCAACGAAGCTGTCACCTCCGCCCCAGCTCTAGACTCGGGAAAGAGGCGTCCCCTCTAGCCCTGCCAGAAAGGCGGCTACCAAGGCGACCGATTCTGGGCCAACCGCAGCTTTTCCCAGTATGCTGGACTCAAGCCGGGGTTCCAGCGCACCCAGGGTGTTCCCCAGGCAGGCAGAGGGAAGAGCTCTGGATTCAGTCTGTAGGGGTCACCACCGGTCCTGCCTCTCCAGACCCCAGTGGACCCGGCCAGGCCCGGAACGCTCACCGCCGGAA
>NW_022900913.1:57204603-57209994 GCF_012274545.1 Fukomys damarensis | reverse complement strand
CTCGCCGCCTGGCTGCGGTGACTGGGAGCAGTAGGCTAGGGAGCGCGTTTCTCCCCTCCCCGAACACCGGGCGCCCCCCCGCAGGCCCATCTAGAGGTCGAGAAGCCTAAACTGTAATCAATGTTACTGCAGCTGTAATAGATAAAGCCTTCCTATCAGAACTCCCTAGGGCAGACTTCTGAACAGGTTGGAGGTCACAAAATTATGCAGAAAGAAATCTTGTGAAAAAGTATAGTAGGAATAAAATTTTTGTGAGAGCGGGTCATAGCTGGGATATGGGGAGGGGAACGATGGGAACTTCAGAAGGACCTCACCACCAAGTTCATAGAAAAGCAATACAAAGAGGGACAGTATTGACTGATCTTGTCAAAGTGTAATTTTCCCAAAAAATTACATGGTTTGTTAAAATATGAAATGAAAATGCTTCAAAAGGTTTTGCTCAATGTAATTAGTTATTATAATGATAAGTCCAGTTCGGAGACGATTTAATAGAAGGATGATAGAAAATTGCTAAATAGATTCAAACTTGGGTTGCGTCCTAGAGAGACACAGCCCTATGACTGACCCTGAGCCCCAGCGCCGTTACTACCAGATGAGGCAAAGGACTTTTTATTTATAATAAACACCTGAGAACAACTTATTTATTAGTGACACCTCTCGCTATATTCGGAGATAAATTCATCTAGATGTAAGCAAATAACTTGCGGGACCCCCCTTTCTCCCTCTCCCTCTCCTAGGAAGTCTTTCAACCCAGGTTTTCTCTATGTTGGCTTCATTCTCCGGCGGAGTCCCTCCTCATTATGCTATCCCAGCAGCCCCGGGGGTTCAAGGAAGATCTGTGAAGAAAGAATATGTCGCACAACCATCCTTATCTGTCCTGATAAAGGACCCAGCTGACAAGCCTGATTCCATAACCACTCCTAAAGCAAGAGCCAGTGCATTCACGTGACACCCGCTGACTGGAGACAGCCACAGGTTTTCCGTTCCCAGGAGGAGATGAGGGAGTTTCCTTCTTTGTTTTTATTTTGTCACAGGGTCAGAAATCTTGCCAGGCTCTATTTTTCCCCAAATGGCTAGGCAGTCATGATGGCCACATAATGAATAGGCCATCTTTTCTTCACTGACTTAAAACATTTCCTGTATTTTACATTTTCATAAAGATGTATATATAGTTCTGTTTGAGACTGTTCATTCTGTTTACCTACATATCCTTTTCTGGGCCAGATGTTATGCTGTCAGTGCCAGGTTGTTTAAGGTATTATAATTTTGAATTATGTTTAACAGTGCATACTAGTTATACAGGATAGTGGACTTCGGGGCCAGGGATTAGCTCAGTGGTTCTGCTGCCTGCCTCACATGCGCAAGGTCCTGAGTTTGAGTTTGATCGCCTGTACAAAAAGGTAAATAAAAATAAATAGTGGACTTGGAGCGTTTGTACTTGCATATGACATATTTTGATCTTCTCCGCCTCCTCTTGTGACCCTCTTGCCCTTTGTTAAAGGGCTTGATCTGCAATATAACAATATTCAGGTGGGCCCTAGAGGAAGAGGATCACTGGGGACCTACCTTTGAGGGGTATGTGCTGTCTCCAGCCTCTTCCTCTCTCATTCTCTGTTTCCTGGCTGCAATGGGGTGAGCCTCCAAGCCCTTTCACAAAAATATTTTTACCTTGGAGCCAGCCAACTATCAGAGCTTCTGGAACTGTGAGCCAAAATAAACCGTTTCCCCTTTATCCTGTGTATGTTAGATATTTTGTCCCGGTGAAAAAAGCTACCATGCCCTTCCCTCCCCTGAATTACGTTTGGACATCTTTTGTTTTCCCTGTGTAGTGCCAGGGCCTTCCATGTGCAAGCATGTGCCCCACTGCTCAGTTACACCCCAGCACTGGTTTGTCTGTTGAAGACACACACACACACACACACACACACACACACACACACACACACACACACACACACACACACACACACACACACACACACACACACACACACACACACACGCACACATTGTTCTTAATTCTAAAATTTCTTGGTACTTTAACTTTCCTAGATGAGCTCAAAGATTGATTGTCAAGGTCCAAAATAAAACTGACTAAAACAAACAAAACCAAAACCGTTGACTATTGGTTGGGATGACATTAAATCTATAGAACAATATGGAGAGAACATTTTTGAGATGTTTGAATGTTCTACTTAGAAATACTGTACTTTTTCTCACCTTATAAAATCAGTGCACTTGTCATCCAAGTCTTACAGACTTGTCACACGAGTCTTTTTCATTTCTTTTGAAGAATATTCCTAGGCCTTTCTTTTTGTTGTTGCTGTTAATAAGATTCTCTCACCCTCAGTTTTCTTGTAAAGATCATAAAAGAATGAAGTATAGCTTTAGGTGTTGGCCTGGAAAATTCTTTGCTGCTTACCCCACCACCCTGATCACTCCACCTCAGCCAGCTATGGAGGGTGACCGGAGCCATCTTTGTAAAATATTAATTAGGTCATGTCTGTTCCTTGTTTAAAACATTTCAGTGGCTTTCCCCTCATCGTCCTTGAGGTAAAATAAAGGATCCTTAAAATGCTCTACACATGATAAGGTCTGCCCACTGCTCCGACACATCCCTCTGACCTTCTATCATGCCCTGCTCCAGGTACACTGACTTTGTTACCCGAACCCCCTGAGCTTTCTCCTCCCTCACAGCTGGGCCTAAGGTGTTAGCTAAATGGGGAAAGGAAAAGAACCTCGTAGAGCTTGTTGTTGTTCACAGGTATGAACTGACAAAACCACATTTTATTTAAGCTTCTCCGAACCCTCCTTTGGGCTTCTCAAATTGGCCCCCATCCTTGTTGGGCCTGCATAGCCCATTTCTAGTGAGAGTCCTTATTACCTCAGGCTCATACACTCAGGTTCCTCTGCTCAGTACTGATCAAATCAGAGTAGGCCATATATTTTGGTAAAAAGGAAAAGGATTTATTCTGAGCTAGCTCTGAGGAGATGGAGGAGCCAATTTAGCTCACATCACCGTCTCATCATGTACAGATGTGTTGGGAATGGTGTGGGTGAGAATACAGTGGAACGGCAGACATTTCAAGGCTGGTTCTATGTCTTCCAGGGCCCAGACCTCTCCCTCCCCCGCTGGAAGGAATGAAATTGGGCTCGATCCCCTAGTGCCAGCATCAGTGTATTCAGCCCATTCCTCTGGGTAGAAGAGAGGTGGAGGAGCTATTTATGCCCTAGGCCTAGGAAGTTCAGAAGTCACTTGATTCCACAGGACAAAAATCTAACCTTTTAAGTTCCATTTTGCAGTGCTGGTTACATTCTGATAATGCAGTTTAGCAAGAACCCACTATCCTTCATATCTGACCAGATTCCTTATCTCCTACCCTTGGTATCTAAACACCATGTAGCCTTCAGCAAGGATCCTATTACCTGGGTTTTCAAGACTCTCCTCCCCTTGACATCTCATCCACTAGCAACTCCCTTCCTCTGCTGGTTGACTTCAATCTCTGAGAGACATTAAATGTCTATCTCAGGCTTATAGGTAATTTATCAGCATTCAAAGCTGAGTTAGACAACAAAATCTACTCCAGCTAGTTTTAGAAGAAAATAAATTAACATGGATATCAAGCGCCTCATAGAATCCTTGTGAGAGCTGAGGGATTTGATTCTTGGCTGAAATTACTTGAGCAGCTGCTTCTATCTGATCAGAAAGCCACATGCTGGATGGAGAAGCCACTGCTACAGCTGCTAACGCTAGAATTTCATCACTTTGGCTCCAACCTGCACTATCAAAAGGGATACCTCATGACTGCACTCAACTCACTTTGGAATTCAAGCCTCATGTGATTACAGCCAATGAGCAAAAACTAAAGAGCTGGGAACAGTAGCAGCTAGGAAGCTTGGGAAATGCAGTTTCCAGGCTATTAGAAGAGGTGAGATGGATGGAGGCCGAGGGAGCCAATTCAGATCTTCACAGAAGGGAATACCAGTAACCCAGGTGGGTGGGCAGCCCAGGAACCAGGCAGGCAAGTGGCCAAAGCAGCCCAACTCTGAGGAAGAAGGACTAGTTTGTGGTTTGAGGGAGCTCCTGATACTAGTGTGAATCTCTGTGTTTCTCTGATCTCAGGGCATAGTCATAAACGCTCCAGAAGTGGTATGAATTTTGTAGATACAATTGTGAAACCTGAGACTGGCTCCATTTGGCACCAGGTGGGAGAGTGCTAAGAGCAAGAAAAGGATTCAGAGTTAAATCTACTCTGGCAACTGGCAAGAGTTTCTTCCAGCTTTGCTAAAATTAGCCACAGAAACAATTTTCACTTTCTTATGTGCTAAAGAGTGCCCCCTAGTGAGAAACCAGGCTCCTTCTCCAACATTCAACTTTCCTTTGGGTATTCGTTTAATCTGTCACCAAGATTTAAAAACAAAACAAAATTGAGTCCAGCTGGTAAAATTTGGTGACCAAAGGCTGACGTCATGCCTCAAAATGTAAAGATCCAGAATCTAAATTTTAAGGCTTCTAAAATCAGAATTACTACACTGGGGGGCAAAGGTCACGTTGAAGATTTTTATGTCTCCTACCCCTCCTCAAGATGTTCCTGCTTTTCCTTCCTTCCATCCTCCACACTTTGGAGTATGGGATGATGGAGGAAGTTAAACTAGGTCTTAGTTTGAGGGGTCAATAAGCAAGGGACTGTGGCAGGACTTCTTCAGGTGAGCAGAAATGGCACTAGTGACCCAGTACCATGTGTGCCAAGGCCCTTGACATCATACCTGCATGCCTACCTGCCCTGCCCTCCCGTGGGAAGAGGTGCAGAGAGAATAGGGACTTCGTCTTCTCAGTGAGGAACTGGCAGTGGTTCTGTGCTCTGCCCGAGGCGACAGAGCCTTTGTCTGCTGCTTCAGAGGTTGGAGGGCTTTGCGAGAAGTCCCCACAATGTGAGGTTGATGTGGGGCATAGACTGAGGGTTTACGTCCTACCCACCTGTGTGGGTAGCAGGCACCAGTTGAAGTACTCAAGGTAGTGTTGGCATGAAGCTGTGAGGTGGGGAAGAACGGAGAGCTCAGTCAGAAGCTTCCAGAAGTTTGGATGAAGAAGAGCTTTCTTTTTGTGATGATGGGCTGGTTAGCTGAGGGGCAGTGTGGGCCACCTTGCAGAACTCCCCCATCTCAATAAGGGGCACAGCCTGGGGACTTGCAGCGTGCATGGCAGGCAGAATGAGGACGGGACACATGACCTGCTCTAACAGTTCTTCCTATCATGAGTTCAGAGAGGGCTGGGGGCAGGGGACACTGCCTGAGGGTGGCACCCTGTCCAATGGGATGGTGGAATCCTGAGTCAGACAGTAAGCTTGGCAGGAACAAACCACACAGGCTTCACTGGCCTGAATCCCACAG
>NW_022900913.1:57129381-57204563 GCF_012274545.1 Fukomys damarensis | reverse complement strand
AGCCCTCTTCTACTCCCTTCTCACCCCTCATTCCCCTCCCTGCCTCCTCCACACCCACCTGGTAGGGAACAGGGAAAGGGGACATTAGGAGAGAGCCTGCAGTGAGTTCTAGTCTCCTGTGAGCCACGGCGGCACAAGGTGAATTAATGAAATAAGACAGAAAATGAGACTTGGAGAAGCAGCTAAGCTTTGAGTCTGATCAGTGCTGCTGTGGGAAGCAAAGACTAAAGGCCCCGAGCTTGCCACAGCTTTATTCTGTACATTGGGAATAACAAATGTGACAGATGACTCAAAGTGCTGGGCAGCGAGAATCCTAGAACTGTGAATCCTAGAACAGTGAGAAACTAGGCAGATGAAGATTTTGTTCCTCCTCAGGATGTCTTCAGCTGGTGTAATTCTGCCCTGGAGCATCACAGCATCACGGGACTACTGAGGCTGTAGCTGTGACCGCAGGCAAAAATGAAGATATGTCTTGACCTGCCATAGCTGGCCTTTAGGCAGGAAAACTAGGCCTGACCATAATTTAATTGTGATATGACTTTCCCCCAGAATTATGTAGAATTACTCCCAACACCCCCTCACTTCCCATCAGGACAACTACTGATCTTTCGGTCTCCATGGATTAGTTTGCATTTTTCTAAAACTCTACAAATGGACTCATACAGTATATTCTTTTGGGGTCTGATTTCTTTGATTCACCACTTACCAATTGAGGGACATTTGGGTCATTTGGGTCATTTCTAGAACTCCAGGGTTCAGCGAAGTTGAGGTCACGTTTGGATAGGATGACTGAGGAGACAGTTTCTATGGGCCCTGAAACACTCTTTTGGTGGGACTGTTTGACAGCATTACTCCTCATTATAGGTGTTATTTTGTCCCCGTGTTTCTGTGTACAGTAGTCCTCCCTGATCTGAGGGGATTAGGCACAGTAACAAATGAACAATAATAACTCGTAACAATAATAAAATGGAACAATTATAACTATAATATAAGTTATTTACAACTTACCGATTCTGGTTTATTCCATTTAGTATTTTTGGGCTTCAGTTGATCATGGGCAACTAAAACTGCAGAAAGTGAAACTCTAGGCAAAGGGGGATTCTGTGTAGTCCTAGCCCTTGAAGATTATTTACATGTGTTAGGGGGCAGAGATTTAGCTCAGTGGTTTCGCAGCCTGCTTCGCCAGCTCAAGGTCCCGAGTTTGATCCCCAATACCACAAAGCAAACAAATAAGCAAACATGTTTTGCCCTGGGTAATAGCCTTTGCTGTAGGGCATACAGCAAGGTTTTACTCACCTGGATTTCCCGGCCCATCAAATTCTGCATCTTTGCTGCCTTCTCATTCACCTTTCCACAGTCCCCTTCTCCCTCAGTGTCTAGCCAAACTGAGACGTCCATTTTGATCATCCTATAAGACCTTCAATTTCCCTAGGCCTGTGTATACTCAGACTGTCTAGAAATTCTCCCTCTCTTCTCTCACTCTTCTTCTTCCCCTGCCTCCACTTGTCAATATTATAGCCAGCATGGTGCTGCTTTGAGAGCCAGGCAGATCGATAACGTAGAATTGATAGCCTAATATAGACCTGTAAGACATAACCATTTAATATTGTATATGCTGAAGGAGGCACCCTGCCCAGTGAGGAAGGGAAGGGTTTCCAAAGGGAAAAGGAGAGCTGGGTATGGTGGTACCCACCTGTAATCCCAACGCCTGGAAGGCTGTCAGGGCTGAGCCTCCTAGGGTGCCCCAGGGAGAGGTCCATTTAGTGGTCATAAATGAGTTTCTTACCAGGGTAAAGAAAGGACACAGAGCCAGCAAAAGAGCAGTGTGAAAAAAAAAAAAAAAAGAGCAGTATACAGAGAAAGCCAGAGCCAGCTCTCTGAGCTGCTTGTCTTTACTCTTTCAACCCTTATATTGTCATTATCAGACATGATGAGTCATACTGAGATACAACAGCTGCATGTCCTGGCATGACCATGTTACTACGTGCAGTGGTCTGTGCTGTCACGTTTATATAACCGTGTCCCATTATGCACATGCCCCCAACAGCAGGGTCGTGTCCCTAGGTATCCTTAGGTGGCTCAGACTTTGAGTATCAGCTGTCGTTTCCCACACTGAAGTAGGAGGATTGTCATGAGTTCAAGGTCAGCCTGGGCTACATGGTGGCTTCAGGGCCAGCCTGAACTACATAGCAAGGCCCTGTCTCAAAAAAACAAGCCAATCAACCAACCAAATAAACAAAAAAACCCCACAGGAACAATGAACATATTTTGCAATTGAAACAACAAAATGAACTGGTCTGTGGCTGAAAACAACCTTACAATCTTGAGGTGGCGGGGGCGGGGGGACCCAGGGTGCTCATCCATCTGGAGAACAGACTCCAGTCTGAACCAGCTGCCCCTCCTCAAAAAAACAAGCCAATCAACCAACCAAATAAACAAAAAAACCCCACAGGAACAATGAACATATTTTGCAATTGAAACAACAAAATGAACTGGTCTGTGGCTGAAAACAACCTTACAATCTTGAGGTGGCGGGGGCGGGGGGACCCAGGGTGCTCATCCATCTGGAGAACAGACTCCAGTCTGAACCAGCTGCCCCTCCTCCCTGGATGCAAAATCAACCAACCAAATAAACAAAAAAAAACCCACAGGAACAATGAACATATTTTGCAATTGAAACAAAAAAATGAACTGGTCTGTGGCTGAAAACAACCTTACAATCTAGCGGTGGTGGCGGGGACCCAGGGTGCTCATCCATCTGGAGAACAGACTCCAGTCTGAACCAGCTGCCCCTCCTCCCTGGATGCAGCACAGGTTCAAAGGCTGAGAGGAAGGGGTGCCACAGTGGGGTGGCAACGGCTGGCAGGTTTCTGGTATAGTACAATGTTCAGAGTTAGCATCATTACAGAACATTAGGTAGCACTCAGTTTTTTAAAAAGTCACAAGCAGTAGCCCCACCAGCCCCTCCCCTGCTTTGCAGTCATAAAAATACGTTTCTCATTCCCAGACTGCACACTGACCCCTCTGCCTCAGAGGACAGGTTTCTGACCTATGCTGCTAGGACAAACTCCTTGTTCTGGAGGAAAGGGAAAATTCTTTGCTGGTGCCAAAATTCATTTTGAACCTTTCCTAGCAGTTGCTTACAGAGAATGTGCACAGAAATGTCACAAGAGGTCTCCCCTGCAATCAGACACAGTTGAGTTGAGACTTCAGTGTCCCCAACACACACACACACACACACACACAGAGGCTTCTGTCCCTGCCTGGGGCAGAGGGTGCAGGACCCTGTAGTCACGTGGCTGGTACAGTCAAGGTCGAGGCCAGCCAAGGGGTGGACTGGCAAAGATGGACCTGTTCCTAGCTAGTGTGTTAAACAAAAATTGCCAAAGAGGGAAATTTATGGGGGGGGCAGAAAAGTTTAGGAAATTCAAACAGTCCAGTGGTCACTGGAAAATGTAGCACTCTTTTTAAAAAAATTTTTTTTTGTCTTTTTTTTTTTAACCTTTTGGAAAATATTTTTAAGGTAATTTTTATTCCTTTGGAAAAAGAACCCCCCAACACACCTAAGCAAGTGGTGTTTTGCCACTACCTAATTTCTCTCTACTGTTTTGCTAAGAAGTAGATAAAAACAAAAGTGAAACTGGGGTCTATGAGTAGGTCCATTAGAGAGTGGGAGGGGCTCCCCACTACAAAGATTGACGGGGTCGTCTGGGGACCTCTGGCTTCCCCAGGGCAAAGAATCCTGCTCTGCCCTCCTCCCAGAGCCAAGCATCGCCCCCAGACTCTCAGAAGCAGGGACCCTGGCAGGCCTGCCAGATCCCCAAAATAAACCTTCTGTAGCACAAGCCACAGTTCTCTTCTCTTGGCTGGGGGTCCCTGGTTCCAACCTTACTGTGAGATTGAGGTTGTTACTCCATTCAGACTCCAGCACGCTTCGCCTGTGGTCACTCAAAACCCTGGCTCCTGAGGAGCTTCCTGCTAATTTATTTCAGGAAAAAAAAAAAAAAAAAAAAAAAAAAATTCTCTTTCGTCTAAGTCAGTCCAGATCCCACTCTACCAGGGCACCCCCAGGCTGTGCCCCGTGGAGCCCGGGCCAGGGCACCCAGCTTGGGTCCTGAGGCACCTCCCCCACCCTGCACCCAAAGAGAAGAACCCCAAGTTCTAGCTGGTGTTCCTCTACCCTTCAATCAAAGACAGGTTCTGCATCTAAACCATGGAGTACTGGAGAGAAAATGGCTTTTATGTCCCCTGGCATCTTGAAGATTTTTCTTCAGTCTTTTTGCAGTCACCCCTTAGGCTGTTCTGTCTCCTTTGCTCTAGTTTCCAACCCAACAGTCATGGTCTGCATGGCAAAGCCACTAGCCCTTGAGGGGAAAGAAAGGAGACCTTGACATCCAGAAGCAGAGGTGGAGGAAGAAAGGGTGGCCTGAGGTGGCACCAAGCGTTTCTGTGAGGTAGTTACACCACCAGTTCTGGTTTGGCAGAGTCAACGGAGGCCCTTCCTTGTAGCCAGTCTGCTGGGCCTGAAGGGACAGGGGACAGGGGTTGGGACCCACGAGGAGGAGCCCAAGCCCCCCTCCTTCCCCAAAGTACAACCAGAGCAGAGGTACCCGAACCCTGATCCCCCCGCAGCTGCCCACTTCCCGGGCCCTCCCTGGGGAGATGGTGGCAGGTGACTTTCAGCCTTCTCAAAATTAATTCTAGATTTATTGAGGAGTTTAACTTTTTTAAATCTAGAGGAAATTGCATCTGAATAAAGTCACACCTTGGTTCATGAACTTAATTCTTTCCATGATTCTGGTTGAAAACCAAATTGATTGTGAATGGAATCAAATTTCCCCATAAGGTCAACCAACATTGAACCTCATCACTGAATTTGATTCAGTTCATGACCTATTCAGTTTACAACCAGAATTGTGGAAAGAATTAAGTTTGTGAACTGAGATACCACTGTAATTATTAAATCGCTGTGTTAACATGTGATGAATTCAGCAAATAAATCCCAGGCTCTTGGATACAAGAAGCAATGAATTGTAAGTGCACACCTGATGTGGAAAGCAGCTACATTTACTGAAGATCATAGGAAAATGTGCTCAGGGCAAAATATGGCATGAACAGAAAAGTAGTTCTGGGATGACAGGACAGCAAAACCCACTTCACACAGATAAATCAGTCTTTCCGAATTTAAAGGATATGCACCCAGCCCAGGTGTCTCCCTCGAGTCTGTCGATGTGATTGACAGGAATGATTGACAAGGTGCTGAGTCATCCCAGGAGCTCTCGCTGTGTCATGCCTATCCCAGAATTCACTCTGCTCATAATTACATGTATGAGATGCAGTGTGTATTCATGAACCCATAATAAGGTTTGAGTAGGAAGAAGGTGCCTGAAGGTCAGGTCAGGAGCTGCGACTCAATTGTGCTCTCACCTAGAGTTCTCAAAGCTATCCTGAGTTATATGATTTTCTACCTCTCTTAGGAGAATGGAAGAAGGAATTGCCCTAGGTTCTGCTCAGACTCCCGTGGGTGGAAGATAGTGACTTCCTCAGCCCTGAAGGAATCTTCCCATTGCCATCCTGGTTTGAGTGGAGTATATTTTAAATCTCCTCCCCCGATATGCTTTTTTTTAAATTTGAATTTAAACTTTGTATTAACAAATTTATAATACGACTTTACTACAATCGTTTGCATCCAAGACAACTTAAATACTATTTGGCCGCTGAGGAAGACACGTTATAGAAAGCATCCTTGTTCCAAAAGTCTGGGCCCTTCCATCCACACCAGCCCTTTTCTAAAATAACTTGCAGATCTTCAGTACCTGTATAATGTGGACCTAGAATCAGAAATTTTATCTGGCCTGTAATTTCATTCCACGCAACTCCTAGTATTGCGTGGGCGAAAACTCCTCCCCCAATCATTACTGGAGTGTCTTCACTGTGGAAATGATTAGCCAGCTCCCCTCCTTTTAGAGGCCATTTCTGAGCCTTGGCTGACAAAGAGTATTTTTGAAGTTATACCAGTCAATTGGTTGAGTACCAGCTGTACTTCAATAGATCCAATCCATCGCCGTGATCCAACAAATGTTGCTGGTTTGTCACCGGCATCAACTAGAGCCTGCTGAATTTCTCTATGTGTTGGAATGGGTCTCTCTGTGGATCCCTAATGTCTGAACCAAGAGCAGACAGTCTGCATGCAGCGATAGGTAAGCACAGCCCCAGCCATTGACAACTATCCTATCCTGCATATAATGATGATAACCATATACGCCCTGGGCCACATGAATCATTCCAGCTTCCATATTTTCTATGCTTTTGTACCTGCTGCAGATGTGTTATCATGGGTCAAAAAGGTCCAGTAAGTACAGCTAAACCCTACAATTCCCAGTTATTGTTTAGCCCTGCTCTCGGCAAACAACACACAACTCCTTGTACATCCTTAAACCTGATCACAGGTGGATAGCCACAACTCCTATGGACTGAACTCTCTCCCTGAAAATCCCACTGTGACTTTTCCCTTCCACAGTCCTCCCTCCTTTTATGCTCATGATCCTATAAAGACCTTATAGCTGGCATAAGAGTTAGCTGCTCTGATTTCTAGTGCCAGAGCAGTCCCTTCTGAGGTTTATTCTGAAATAAACCTGTCCTGTTGAGCTCATACCCCTGCTTATTTTCCTTGTAGTCCTAACAAGCCCCATTGTTCTAACTGCACTAAGTGGAAGAGGGAAGGCTGTCTCCACTAAGGTTAGATTTAGATAATGGTCATAAAGGAAAAAAATATATATAAGGTTTTTAAAAATCTTTTAAATTATTGCATGTCAAAAAGATAACCCAAAGGGCCGGGGATTTAGCTCAGTGGTTCCGCTGCCTGTGTTGCAAGTGCAAGGACCCGAGTTCGATCCCCAGTACCAAAAAAAAAAAAACAAAAAACAAAAAATAACCCAAGTGAAATTGGACTCCTGAATTTTAAAAACATTGTGGCAGCCAGGCATGGTGGTGCACGCCTGTTATCCCAGCACTCAGGAGGCTGAGGCGGGAGGATTGCTGTGAATTTGAGACCAGCCTGGGCTACATAGTGAGTTCCAGGTCAGTCTCAACTACGTAGGGAGACCCTGTCTCAAAAAAAAAAACAAAAATAAATAAGTAAATAAATAAAAAACACTGTGGCAAATATGGCCAGCAAGGACATTGTTCAAGTTACTTTTCCCATTACTGAGACAAAATACCTGATACCCAAAGTTATGGGGAAAAGGTTTATTTAGCTCACATTTTGTAAAGGTTTCAGTCCATAATCAGCTGGCTCCAAGGCAGAATGGCACAGGTCAGAGGGGTGTATGAAGGAGAAACAGTTCAAGGCATCCAAAAGCAACACGGGGTCTTAACAGCATCTTTCTGCCCTTTTTATCTTATCCAGACTACTGGGATTAGGGTGGTGCCAAACCAATCAGTGAACTAGTTTAGTAATCATGCCCTTGATCCCAGCATCACACACTCCAAATTCAGCCACCTCTGAAAAAGCCCTACCACATTTGCATTAGGCTTTGGGAGGACATCTAGACACAAGCCATAACATTCTGCCCCTGGCCCCCAAATACTCATGCATAACCCTTTATGCAAAAGGCATTTAGTCCATCTCTAAGAGTTGCCAAAGTCCTAACAGTTTAAGCATTGCTGAAAAGTTCAAGTCCAAAGACTCCTCTGAGATTAGAGGCAAACTCTTAGCTACAAGCCCCTGTATAAATTAAAAGGAAGTTAAACGCTTCCAACATTCAATGGGACAAGATAGACATTTCCATCTCAAAAGTTAAAAACCAGGGAATACAAAGAAATAGGACCAAAGCAAGTCTAAAATCCATCAGGGCAAACATTAAATCCCACAGTTTCAATTCTAGCATCCCCAGCAATCTGTGGAAAGTTGTGAACTACAAAGGGCTTGATGGCTCCACCCCTACGGACCTTCTGGCAGTTGTAGCTCCTATGGCTTCTCCCTTGGGCCCACTCTGCTCCTTCCTTGCAGTTTCTCTCAAATGATCTATATTTTTGGCTTTTCTTCTTCTGAGGTCTCCACTGAACTTTGGGCTTCACACTTCACACACTGCCCTCTCCAGGGCACACTGCCTGGCCTCCTGGGCCTTCTTCTGAAATCTGCCCAGAAGCATTTCTGACTCCACAACTCTTTCATTCTGCATGGGCCTAAAACCAGTGCCATGTGGATGACACCTAGGTCTGCTGCCAGCTGGACCAGTACCCAGGCTTCCTTTTCTTTTGGCTGCATGGGTCAAGTGCCTAGATTACTGAGCACTCTGAACCTAATCCTGAGGAACAAATTCTCTAGACTGCCACCATTCTGAAAAAGCCCCACCTCATTGATATGAGGCTTGGGGGGGCATCTAAACATAAACCATAACAGACATAATATATTTACTATCCAAGGTTTCTCATCAGACCAACAAACGTTCTATAGAAAAGCTGGTGGAAGCATGAATCCCTAAAAGTAAATATGATTGGTTAATGAATATATAAGCAAATGTTCCGTTTTACTGGCTACAAATATGTGTACAATTGAAAAAAAGAAAGCGATACAATCCTTAATAGATTAAATTGCTCAAGGTAAAAACCAATTAGAACTTTTGAAGAATTATGCTGTACAGTCACCATTTACAGTTGGGACTTGAATGTATTCTCCTCATTCATGGATGCTCTGCTCCCTATGGCAAAGAAAGAGGCAGCTTCTGCTGCAGCC
The DNA here is from genome assembly GCF_012274545.1 of Fukomys damarensis. Classification (NCBI taxonomy): domain Eukaryota; kingdom Metazoa; phylum Chordata; class Mammalia; order Rodentia; family Bathyergidae; genus Fukomys; species Fukomys damarensis. The sequence goes on along the minus strand of NW_022900913.1, from coordinate 57,195,826 downwards.
TGAACCAGAAGAACTGCTTCCCTCCTGTACACTTTAGTCCTGAGAAAAATATGAACAAGAAGTTTAAGATCCCCAGAAGGGGGATAGCTGGGTCATATGGAATTTCCAATTTTAGTTCTTTGAGAAATTGTCATACTGATTTCCATAATAGTTGTTCCAGTTTACATTCCCAACAGTGAAGGAGGGTTCCCTTTCCCCTACAGCCTTACCAATACTTTTTGATTTCTTGATTTCATTTTGGAGTAAGATGGAATCTTAGCATTATTTTAATTTGGATTTCTCTAATGGCCAAAGATGTTTCATATATTTCTTCCTCTGTAAAATGTTTGTTCATTTTGATATAGGGGAAAATATAACTCCCAACCTGCCAGATGTAAAAATATGCCAAATTTGTGCCCCCTGAAATCAAAGAATGAATTCCAAAGGACAACGGAGGTTAAGAGTAGGAAAGTTTTATTAGGGAATGAGAGACAGAAGGGGACCTGAGTGGGCTGCCACTGTGGCCCTTTCTCAGGGGTAATTTATACAGGAAAATCACAATGTGGGTACAACATGGGTCAAACTATAATCAACCTACAGGATTACAAGTATAGCTGTTAAGCTAATATTGATCCAATAGGGAAATGGGTCATGTAGCAAAGGCACAAGGAAAAAACAAAGGCATTTTGGGAAAAGATGGGTTCAGATGCTCTGGTCACCCACTTGGGCAACTGATGTCTGCTGGACTTTCTGGAACAGGTGGTTCTAATTATAGTATAATTCCAAGTTTCTGCTTATCCCTTAGGGAGCCACATAGGGTGGGTCATTGCATCTTTATCTTGAGGCCTGGTCTTCTTCAGATGTGCCTCCAGCCACAATTCTGATGTCTTTATTCTTTCTGTTGACTTCCTTGAGAGCCCAGTCCCTTTCTGACTGTATATTAATTTCTATCTAACTTAGCTGCCTGTTAATAATTTCACTTACCCATTTCTTGACTTGTCCATCTTGGATGGCCTAATTTTTTTTGAGACAGGGTCTTGCTATGTAGCCCAGGCTGGTCTTGGTAATCCTTCTGCCTCAATCTCCTGAGTGCTGGGATTACAATCATACACCACCACTCCCAGGTAATTTTTTTGTTTTTTATATTTCAGATATAAATATATATATTTTACATATGTCTGGGAGCAGCTGGCAAAATTTTTCTTTTTCTATAGGTTGTCTCTTCACTCTAATTGATTCTTTTGCTGTACAGAGCTTTTAAATTTGATGTAATCCCATTATTGATTCCTATGTTATTTCTTGTGCAATTGTAACTGTTTAGAAAATCCTTTCCTGCACATATGGCTTCAAATATTTTACCTATTTTGTCTCCACTAAGTTCAATGTGTCTGTTTTAATGTTTAGATCTTTGATCCATTTTAATTTTAATTTAGTACATGGTGAGAGTTAAGAACCCAGTTTCAATTGTCTGCAAATAGTTATCCAGTTTTCCCAGCACCCCTTTTTTAATAGGCTGCTTTTCTTTCAATGTATGCTTTTGGCCCCTTTGTCAAAGATCAAATAGCAGAATGTGTCTGGGAAAGTTTCTGTATCCTCTATTGTGTTCCACTGATTCACATATCTGTCTTCGTTTTTGTATCATGCCATTTTTATCACTATTACTTTGTGGTATCACTTGAAGTAAGGCCTCCTACTTGCTCTTATTTCCCAAAATTGCTTTTGCTATTCTGGATCTCTTCTGCTTCCATATTGTCTTAGTTACTTTTCTGCTTGCTGAGACAAAATATTTGACACTCAAAGTTAAATGGGGGAAAGGTTCATTTAGTTCACAGTTTACAGGCTTCAGTCCATAATTGGCTGGCTCCAAGGCAGGGTGGTGTGGCAGACAGGAATTGCAGAGAGATGCCTTGCAGACAGAAGGTAGCAAAAGCAACAAGCGACCTTAACAGCTTCTTTCTTTCCCCTTTATACTCCATCTAGGCTGCTGGGATTAGGGCAGTGCCAAATCCATCAGTGGATTGATTTATTAATCACAGCCTTAATCCCAGCACCATACACTCTAGATTCAGCCCCTCTGAAGAAGCCCCATCTAAGACTGCATGAGGCTTTGTGGGGGACAGCTAGACACAAACCATAATACATATGAATTATAGGCTTGTTTCCTTTAGATCTGTAAAGTATGTGGTTGGTATTTTGATTGGGGCCGCATTGAATCTGTATAATAGTTTTGGGAATATGGTCACTTTGACAATATTTGTTCTGCCTATCCAGGAGCAGGGGGCATCTTTCTATTTTCTGATGTCCTCTAAAGACATCACATTACAGGGTTACATGTATCCCAGTGTATATAGCAGCACAATTCATAACACCTAAATCCTTATAGCAGCCTGTAGACCCATCCACAGATAATTATGTAGAGAAAATGTATTATTATAGATAATGGAATAATACTTGACTATAAAGAAGGACAAATTTGAGACATTTGTAGGAAAATGGATACTGTGGAAAATATGTTGAGTAAACTAAACCAGACACACAAGCTTAAATACCGCTTGAGTAAGGTAAAGTACAAAGAGAATAATAAAGGATAGCTAGAAGGGGACAAGGGGCTGGATCTCTTGCAAATGGGAAGTGGTTCAAGAGATCTAGGACAAGAGGTGAGGAGGAGGGGAGGGGGAAATAAGTAGAATAAAGACATGCCATCTTCAGGAGCCTAACAACCTTGATGAATGCAATCATTATATGCCACAATCGTGAGTGAGGATTAGTAATATCAATAAGAATGAAAATGGGGAAAGGTGAGTAAGAGAAGGGATGGAGGGAGAGGGAAGGGGTTTTAAAAAGGAAACAAGCTGCATTCTGTACATGTACCCACTCCCCAAAACGACTGTAAATTGCATGTACCGCAAACATGTACTAATAAAAAATAAAAATTTTTTTTTAAAGTTTAAGAAAACAGAATGAGCACCAAGAAGAGGAAAACAGACCCAAATCAAAAGACAGAGAGCGTGGAGAAAGAACAAAACAAAAAGAAGCCCTTCCCGTAAGGTCCCTGGAAGGCTCTGAGCCCTTCAGGTAATCAATCTGGCCTCTAAATGAAGCACAAGCAAGGCAGTCTGCAGTTAGTTATCAGAAGCCAGGCTCCAGCTGGATGTGTTGGCCCATGTCTATAACCCAGCACTTGGGAGGCTCAGGCAGGAGGATTGCTGTGAGTTCAAGGCCAGCCTGAATGACATAGCAAGAACTTGTTTCAAAAAACCAACAAAACAAAATGAAAAGTTCAAGCCTAGCCTGGGCAATTTAGCAACTTCACAAGGCCTTGTCTCAAAATGGAAAAACAAAAAAGGACTTGCAATTGGAACTCACTCAGTGTGAAACTTTTAGGTTTAATCCCCAGCACCACAGTGGCAGTGATGTGGAGAGGATAACAAAAACAGCAAAATAATAAATTCCTCAACACTTGCTGAGAGAAGTACTGGCTTAGAAAGGCTGGCAATATGGCCTGTTTGGCCTAAGAGCTTTTTCCTGTGTATAGATGCGAAGCTAAGACGGAGAAGCCACGCTGTAGAAGGTTCCACCCCTACTTCTGTGGGAGCAGATTGACTGACAGGTGGAGAGAACTGACCTCAGTTAGGTGCCTTCTAATTAGCAGCAGTGTCTGGGGGTCCCAGGCCCCTGTGCTAATGGCCCAGGGCTGCTGCTGGGCCCATTAGGGTGTTGATTGAGGCAGTGAGTAGGAAGGGGGGCAAACTTGCTGGGGTGGGGTTTGTGGCACCTGCTCCTGGTGTAGCTGATCCTGTTGTCTTTCAGAGGACAAGCTTCTCTGTGAGAATTTTGCCCACTTGTAGAGAAGGACAGTCAGGGGTCCAATCACAATCAACTGGCTATTTGCAGTGTGGCTGCCAATTTGGCCTACTGTTACGAAAATTGCTCCAATGAAGGGTATACGTATTTGCATATGAAATGACTAAGTGCTTGCATAAGAGGCGATTTTGCAAATGAAGCTGGGAGTTACTAAAGTAGGGCACTCCGTCCTTTGTCGGGATTTTCCAGGACACAGTGAGATGACAGCTTTCCTGAAGCACTGCCTTGTGCCCCGTCATAAATTGCTTGTCCTTCAAACGGTTCCTATGGCTTGCAGACTACCCCCTTGAAATAACTGGGCTTCAATCACCAGTTTCAACAATTTGCCTGTCTCCAAGTAATAAAACATCTGGAAAATTGGACTAAATGAATAAAACAGTCCTCTGTAATAAGTATCTGGAGTTTGTACAACTCTGTATAATGCATTTTTTAAAACGACCAGATGTGGGACTGCTGTATTATGAAGAACAGAGGCATGTTTAGGCATGCTTTTTATTATATTTAAAATGCAAGGTATATTTTCATAGCTCCCCAGAGAAATGCTTTCCCATTGATTAAGAATTGTTGATGTGCTGGTTTACAAACGTGAAAAGTAAGGATACTGCTACAAAAATTGCAGATATGATTTAAATAGTCATTAGGCTGAATACTTGAAGAGAACTGGCTTCAGAAAAAGAATTCGGTCTATACATTTTTCTTTCTCTCCTAGTGAATTTGTTCTGGGGTCTTTGATCTTGCAGTCATGTGTGTTCTTATCTGTCTTTTGCGATTTTTTACAAAATGGCTTGAAGAAGAAATGATTGAATCAAACTTTCTATTCACTTCTTCCCAGTTTCTCATGAAGAAAGCTTAGCTCGCAACCCACCTGTGCAGTCTCCATTTTTATGATCCTCTGTGGGTTTCCAATAAGATGATTTTAACATGCGTATGTATGGTGGAGAGGGGGAGGGGATGCCTAGAATGCTGCGCACTGGGCTTTGATTTCAAAACTCTCCTTCTGCACACACATATTTTTAATTTTTTCTATATCTGAACACATATATTTAGAAGGTTTGGAAAACATAGCAAGATACAAAAAAAAAAAAAAAGAAAGAAAACTAAAAAGCCATCTGTAATTCTATCAAGTTATAAGCATTGTTATATACCAGCATGGATTTTTCACTTTATAAAATTGTAATTGTGCTCTTGTAAGTAACAGCTATGTTACTTGCCCCCACCACTTTAAATACCATGACTATTTTTCCTTTTTTTAAAATAGTCCTTTAAGGGATAAGTCTGGATGGATTCATTTTTATTGAACCACTTTCTTAGTTTGGGATATGACAAATTTTCAAAAATTTTCACCAGCCTATGGTAAATATCTTCATGAAAGCATCTTTCTGTAGACCTCTGACTTTCCTAGAAGTTGAATTGCCAAAGGAGTTCTTACTGTGGGAGTTGTACTTTTATGCACATTGTCCAGAGTGTTCTGCCCACGCATGTAATGGTGTGTGTCCACCCTCATGCAGCAAGTGAACCAAGGAAACATCAAGGTTCCCTGCACATCTCCAGGCCTCTCATTAGTGACAGCATCTCTGGCCTGGTGACAGGTTGCCCTGTTTGACATTTAGTTTGGCAGTCAGTTTGTCATTTGCCCTCTAACTTTGATCATGAGCTGAAAATTTTTATTCATTTTACAAAATTTTCTTTCCTCCTTCTCTTCCTCCGCCTTGTTTAGAAATGTTAAACTTTCTTTCTTTCTTTTCCTTTACATTCTCCTCTTCTGCCTTCAAGCTTTCCCAACTTGCCATCAAATGATTTGTTTAGGCTTTTCTTAAATTTGTTTTTTTTTTTTAACAAATCTATCCAGAACTGATTTTGGTGTATTGTAAGTAGTGACAGAAGCTAATTTATACCTTTCCAAATGGTTAGCTGGTTGTCATTTATTGAATATTCCATTTTTAAGTAATCAAAATTTAAAAGCAGATGTTGTGTTATTTCTCTATCAAGGCCTTTCTTAAACAAGCTAGCTTTTACAGATAGTTGGTTGATACTGTTTTGGTTTTTCTTTGGTCAGCCTCTTTTGCCTGAAAATGACATTTGTCTATGTTCACTGATTGCAGACTACAACTCTGCCTAAGTTTGAAGTCCTTGAGTCCCAGGGGTTCTGTACAGAAACTAATTCTTCTGGGTTTTGCTCTAGCTTATTCCTATTTCTACCCAATACAAGGAAGCACGTCTTAAGCCTACAAGAAGTTGGGCAGCCCACAATTAGAACTGAGTCATCTATTGTACTTTGACAATTGACACTAAGCCTCTACCAGATGCCCGTGTGAGTCTCAGGTCCAGTTTCCTGCACTGTAAACTGGCACAGAAGCTATGAGCTCGAAGTGTATACTTTAAAAGTATTTATTTCAGCCCTGCACACCTGTAGTCCTAGCTATTCATGAGGCTGAAGCATGAGGATCTCTTTAGCCCAGGGGTTGGGAGGCCTGACGTCATTATGTACTACAGATCATTGTAAGGAGCTTAAGAAAATATAGTTGTGATAGGAAGGGGAAATTACTTCAAAAAGTCTGATTTGGACTCCTCAGGCATTTTAGTTACTATATAGTCTGGGTAAAATGTTTTTAATCCTGCCAGCTTTTCTTTCCTCACTAGGAAAATTAAGTTTGTTCCTTGTTCTAGGACTAAATCCCTCCCCCAATTTAAAAATAGGTGATTAGTCCTAATGGGACAATTAACAACATGAAATAGGAAGAAAAGGACCAAAGGTGTAGGGACAGTGAGAAGGATAGGGAAAGGGGAACAAGGGAAAGGGAAAAAAAATATGAAAATGTAAAAATGGAATTAAAGTGTTTGCAGGTGGGGAGGGAAGGAGGGGGTGAAGGGAGGGTGGGAACAAGGGGAAAAAATGAGAACCAAGACCTGGCGTGTAAAGGTATAAGATCGCAGTAATGAATGTGACTGTACTGTCTACCTAGAATGTACCAATAAATTCAACTGGGGATTTACCTCTGCCTGCCTCACAAGCACAAGGTCCCAAGTTTAATCCCCGGTACCAAAACAAAAAAGTGGTTAATATATTTCTGGAAAGACATTCAACCTCAGTGATAATCAAAGATATGTAAATCAATACATTAATGACATACAGGTTTTTTTTAAACCTATAAATAAGCAAATGTTTTAAAACCCATCTTTATGCTAGCAAGGGCATAGTGAAATGGACAGCTCACTAGTATAGATCCCTACCACCATTTTGGACTTTGCACTTTTGCAAGTCAAGGTCCTTAAGACATACATTCCTTTTGGACCAGTAGTTTATCTCCGTAATTTATCCTAAAAAAATTCACCTTCATTACAGAAAGAGATTTATACATAAGAAAGATGTTGGGCCGGGGATTTAGCTCAGTGGTTCTGCCCTGCCTGCCTTGCAAGCACAAGGACCTGAGTTCAATCCCCAGTACCAAAAAAAAAAAAAAAAAAAAAAAAAACCAAGAAATAAAGATGTTTATCAGAATGATAGGTAGGAGAAAAACCTCAAATGTATGGAGAGTGATTAGCTTGGTAGATTTTTATAATGGAATAATTCATTTACACTTTTTCTTAAATAAACAAATGGGTAAAGATGTATCTCAGTTACCAGAATAACTTAGTAGGGCTTCTGGGAATTTGGCAGAGCTGTTAAGCAGCAACAATTCAGTCTCTCCAAGATTTGGAAATCTCCAAAATTGGAAAATATCTTAGGGAAGAAAAGAAAGAAGGAAGCAGAGTCAGGACAACCAGGGGGACCCAGGAAGGATCTAACAGGAAAGATTTGGCCTGAAGAGAAATTGAAGAGACAACATAATGTGAAAAAAAAGAAGAGGCCATCTGCATTTTCTCCCCTACTTCTGGCTTACAAACTTATGAGAAAAGAGGGCTGAATCTATCAGAGACACAATGAAAGTGAGGTCTCCAAAAACCTTCCAAAAGCCTTTCAAAAGCCTTTCACCCTTCAGAGTCAAATGAAGCAGTGGAATAGACCACTGGATGCTGTGAGTCACAACAGTTGACAAGAGATTGTACTGCAAGAGCCTGGCATATCTCCTAACATGAGGGTCTGGATACCATGCCGGGAAGAGGGCTGACTAAACCCCCTGAAGTAACTGTGGATTGGCTTTACTTCAGGGCTCCCAGCTGTATAGTCCCACAGTGACTGGGTGAGGATCAGCCTTAGAAGAGATCCATGGTCCGAGAGCTGTGGCCAGAGATCCATGGTCAGGCCGCCAAATGACACCCACATGTCTTAAACTAAATGACCTATGTCCTACCCCATGGCCAGAAGCCAGGTTCAACCTGAATCTCTATGAATTTGAAAGACACAGAATCAGCGTCCCTGCCCTGATCCTACTGCCTGTGTGCTGGTGACTACATCCAGCATGGACATGTGTTCTAACCATCTTCTCTGTCAACCAGCAAGAGCAGGGACAAGTTGTGAATAGGACACTGCCCTAAAATTATACCCTGGAAGATAACCACATGTTTTAAATCGCAGACAAATTCTTTTGGATTTTTGTTTTTGTTCATTTGGTGGTCGTCTTCTTCTGCCTCCCTCCTCCTCCTCCTCTTCTTATTTTTCTTCCTCTTCCTCTTATTCTTAAGTGTGACCATTGCTTTTAGGTTTTTTTTGCTTAATTGGTTGCATTCTTTTTAATTTTTTTCCTTCCTTCCTTCCTCATCAGTTTCCTGGGAATTTGGTAGCCTTTCCTTGTCCCCTGCACTGCTTTGAATCTCTTTTTCTTTCGTCTATTTTCTCCTCTTCTTCCCTTTAATTTTCCTACTCTTAAGTATTTCTCACTGTATAATTTCTTTCTTTTTTTCCTCTCTGTCTTAGTGATTTTTTCTCATTGCTGAGAAAGAAATATCTGACACCCAGAGTTAAAGAAGGAAAGGTTTATCTGGCCCACAGTTTGTAGAAGTTTCAGTCCATAATTGGCTGGCTCTGAGGCAGAGTGTTATGGCAGATGGGTGTCACAGAGCAGAAACAGTGCGGGATGGGCAGAAGGCAGGAAGGTAGCAAAGTAGTCAAGAAGCAACAAGTCATGACAGCAGCCCTCTTTCCAGCGCTTATGTTCTATCCAGGCTACGTGCCCCTAGGACAGGTAGCATTCACACCCAGGTAGGCCTTCCCACTGTTCACACCCAGAAGTAGACAAGAGACCTATCACCCTCTTTTTCTTTTATCTTCTCTTTCTTGCCAGGTTTTTTTTTGTCTTACCTTTATCTAATTCTATAGATAACCTTCTACTCCCCATTGAGATCTCTTGTACCACTTTTCTCTCCTCCTTTTTCTGTCATAGAGTATAAGGTTTCAAAGTTTTTGTTTTACATTTCCTAATTCCCAAATCCTATACAGTGGTACCTCAGTTCACAAACTTCAGTCTTTCCACAATTCTGTTCACAAAATGAGTTGGATGAGAAATTAATCACATTCAGTGGCTAGTTTCAATGTTGACTTATGGGGAAATTTGATTTGGCTCTTGTCCAATTAGGTTTGTGACCAGAGTTTGAGTAAGGTACCACTGTATCCTTAATAGTATAACTATAAAGCTTTGTTAATCCTTTGACTCTTAACTCTATAAAATTACTGTGGAATTGTTTTCTACCATTAGCAAAGATATAATTGTCACATTTAATACTTATTAGCTATAAGTCAATAACTGGGCTGCCATAATGTTTATATCACAATTGCCAAATTTTTCTCTAGGATTCAGGGTGGTACATAATTGGTTATTATGGTATGTTAATATCTAATTTGTTTGGAAGACACTACTCTAGCTGATTCGTTTGATATTAACAAGGTCATGTACTTGTTGGCGTCTCTCTACAAGCCAACACTCAGATTACCTTTGTGATATTAACATTGCTAGAGTCCATGTCCAGAGAACTTGATGCTGGGCTAAGTACACTGCATTGTCACCTCTCAAGTTGACCAAAATGGTCAGGTCATGCAGCTATGGCAAAGGATTATAGTTAACCACACCCAAAGTACATCACTGAAAAGCAACTAAATACATCTTTATGCTGGCAACAAAGTCTTTAAACTGTAAGTATCCACAAACCTCAGCTCAAAACAAAACAAGCACAAGCAAAAACAATAGATACATGAGAAGAAAATGCAAGAAAATGCCTCCCTAAACTCCCAACTGGGCTAAAGCCAATCCAGGAGGTACTGAAGGGCAGAACAGCATAAGCTATATACCTGAATTAACTGAAAGGATAGCAGAAGTCAGAAAGCAGCAGGAGATGCAGAGGCAGCAGGAAAGCAAACCTGTTTCCCTTTTCTCCCATCCAGGCTATAAGGCTTTGCAGTGGTGCCACCCACATCCAGGATGGGGCTTCCCATTATCCACACTCAGAACTCTGCTAATTCCAATTAGTGTACTAATTTAGTACCATACACTCTTAATCCCAGTATCACATGCCTACGTCCAGCCAGCTCCAAAAAGCCCCATATATGAATATATGAAACTCTGGGGGGACATCTAGATACTAGCTATAACAAACCTTAAAAATAAAAACTTCAAACCCCAGCTTATTGTCTAGCAAAATTTTCCTTTTAAGTTGATGGAAAATAAGGTATTTCCATGAATAGGAGTACTTCATGAAATTCATGGGGCTGGGGATTTAGCTCAGTGGTGCTGCCGCCGACCTTGCAAGCACAAAGTCCCGAGTTCGATCCCCAGTACCAAAAGAAAAAAGAAAACAAAAAAAAAAAAGAAATTTATGACCTCCAGACCATTATTACAAGAAAAACTTAAGGATATCCTAGAAAGAGACAATGAAGCCAACAATGTGAATATGTCATAAAGAATAAATACACCAGACAGGATGAGCAGCTCCAAGGAAAATGGGAAAGGGCACTCAGGAGGCTGAGGCAGGAGCATTGCCCAAAGTTCGAGACCAGCTTGGGCTACATAGTGAGTTCCAGGTCAATCTCAGCTACATAGTGAGACCCTGTCTCAAAAAACCAAAGAGACAATGAAGCCAACAATGTGAATATGTCATAAAGAATAAATACACCAGACAGGATGAGCAGCTCCAAGGAAAATGGGAAAGGGCACTCAGGAGGCTGAGGCAGGAGCATTGCCCAAAGTTCGAGACCAGCTTGGGCTACATAGTGAGTTCCAGGTCAATCTCAGCTACATAGTGAGACCCTGTCTCAAAAAACCAAAACCAAAAAAAAAAAAAATAATAATAATAATAATAAAAAGAAATTGGGAAAGTGAGGAAATCAGTAACAGGAAAATAACACAATGACAGGAATAAGTCAATATTTCTCAGTAATAACTCTTAGTGTGAATGGTCTCAGTTTCCCAAGCAAAAGACACAGACTGGCAGAATGGATCAAGAAATGAAACCCAACAATATGTATACAAGAAATACATTTAATTAAAAAAGAGACTCATAGATTAAAAATCAAAGGATGGAAAACAATATTTCATGCAATGAGAACTCAGAAAAAAAGCAGAAATTGAATCCTAATTTCAGACAAAGTGGATTTCAAGCCAAGGATGACCAGAAGAGATAAAGTTCACTCCATACATATTGGTTAAGAAGACAATTTAACAGGAAGAGTTAACAGTTATAAATATATACATACCAAATACTGGAACACCCAACTTCATAAAATAAACACTAGTGGACATAAAAAAATCAGATATGTGCCAATATAATTGTATTGGGTAATCTCAGTATCCTGCTGTCACAAAGGAAGAGATCAAGTAGGAAAAAAAAATCAGAGCTAAACCAAAACTTTGAACAAATGGACTTAATAGAAAACTACAGTGTTCCACCCAACAACAGAATATACATTCTTCTTGGCAACACATGGGACTTTATCCAGAATAGACCACCACCCATAACTGCTTCTCTGGCTGACCGATTCTTCTCCAATTGTGATTTTCTAATTCTCAAGGTCCAGAGGTCTCATTGATGTGCTCTATGTGTTCTAGTTTTTAATGATGTTTCTTTAAAGATTCTATCAGTTATAAAAGGCAAATGTCTTTTGGTGCAATAATTCAAAGTAGAGGGCTGGGGGTTTTGCTCAGTGGTTCTGCCACCTGCCTCGCTAAGTGCAAGGACTCAAGTTTGATCCCTGGTATCAAAAAATCAAACAAAGTAGAAAGACATTTTCTAGGAATGAGTTTTGTCTCAGAATTGCATTCAGCTGCTGTCAGGGAGAGCAGACACAACTAAGGATAGGTAGGAAAACAAGTTCTCATTTCCCCCACATACCAAGAAGTCTGGAGGTGGGTGGCTGCTGGCTTGATTCAGTGTCTTATGATACTACCGCTTGTGTCCCTGCGATTCTCTTGTCTTGTCCTTCATTGCTACAGGCTTGTGTGGCAGCTTCAAGCATCACGTTCTGCATTCAAAGCAGAAAGAAAGAGGTGGCATCAGTCATATGGATCCCTTTTAACAGAAAAGAAGAAAAGTTCCCAGATATCTTTTAGCAGGCTTGCTTTCACATTTCCTTGACACATATAGTCATACAGCTACTCTCAATAAAAGGAGGCTGGGGGCCGGGGATTTAGCTCAGTGGTCCTGCACCTGCCTTGCAAGTGCAAGGTCTTGAGTTTGATCCCTGTACCCCCACCCCCACCACCAAAACAAAAAGGAGGCTGGGAAGGCAGCTACATGGTAAAGGGAACAGGATGGCTATGGCTGGTTTGGAGCAATCATCATTCATTATGTATAGCTGAACATACTGTTTGGAATAAAATCAGCACTCTGTTCACAAGGAGGAAGGCATAAGATGTGTGCGACCCTGTGCTACTTCCACTCACATTAGCGTCCCTCCCCAGATGCTACTTTTGTTTCCTTTGCTTCTATACTGTGATTTTTCTCTTTGCCTTTGGGCCTCTCCTCCTCCTCTGGTATAGAGTGTGGTCTCTTCCACTCTTCTCTGCTCTTCACCTTGAGGGTGCAAAAGAACATTCTTGAGGGGCTGACTTTGGCTTCAGAGGTGTGACATCAGATACCAGATATTTATCAAACATTTAGGGTTTAAATATCATTTAGTCTCATCAGTACCACTTTCCTGGGTTGAGAAAGAACATTCCTGCCCAGCTGACAATAAAGAAATAGTTTTTGTTTGTTTGTTTGTTTTGCTGAAGGTCTCTAGACTTATGTTTTGGGTGATTGAAAAGCTAAGGGAAACAGAATTTAACAAAATCCTTGGTTTATCCCAGAGCAGGCGTGAGCTAGGTTTCCTCTCGTTTTTATGCTCGCTCCTCTTCTGAGCACCCTCACCCTCTTTTACCTCCATATTCACATCTACTTCCTGTTCATAGCACCCTCCTGTTCTTCATGCCTTTTTTGTCCTTTCTCCTTTCAAGTTTCCTGCTGACCAGAACTTATTAATCCCCGTGAGATCAGAATTGTTCTCAGTTTCCCCTTCATAGGTTCTGTACTTTTCCCACATCAAAGTTCTCTTATCTCCTCAGGGCTCAGCTGGCTCCTTACCATGCCCTGAGGATCATGTCCTTTCCAGCCCATTCCAGGGTGAAGGTGTCCCTGGCTCTGACCACGGTCTGCTGGGCAGACTGAGACATCGGGCACCACCCGTTCTGTTCTCAGGTTTGCTATGAACTTTGAGACCTTAGGCAGCTGATTTAATTTGGCTGAAAAATTAAGACCACCTGGGGAAATAATTTTGAACTTCAGTGTTCTTAAAGTCCATTCCTATTTTAGAAGTCTCTTCCCCCAACAAAAGCTTTTAAGTGTGACATAAAACCAAATGGAGGAAGCTACAGATTGAACAGAAGGGAAACAACTTGCAGCAGAAGCTCCAAGCTTGGAGGACATGGTACCCAAAGCTGCCCTCACTTCTGACATCAGCTGCAAGCTTGGGATTTCCGAGGTTCAGTGATGGACTAGAAAAATCTACAGAAGACACTGAAAGATATACTCATTGTTATAGTTTATCCTAAGAAAGGAACAAACTAAAATCAGCCAGAGGAAGAGGCTCATAGGGCAGAGTCTGGGACAGTCCTGAGGTGAGCTTCTGACAATCTCAGGCCGCATCATCCCCCTGATCTCGTGTGTGACATCACATAAGAAGTAGAACCTGTCAGAGACGCTCACCTGAGCCCTGGTGTTGAGATGTTGCCCAGTATACAGGCGTGGTTGAGTCATTGCCTGCCTGGCTGATCTCAGCCTCCAGCTCCGTGATACCATGTGACAGGCCCCACTCTAAGCCACTTGGTCTCTGTGGTGTGGCCAGCTCCCACCCTAAAACCACAGTGTGGCTTGTCCAACCCTAAGAACTGGTAGGTCCAGGCCCTTTTCTAACCAAAGAGAGAGGCTGAGGGCAAAGGCCAGCTCCCCTGCACAGTCAGTGCAAAATTCAAGCAATAGCACGCTTTGCTTTTCACTCCTCATTGATGGGGATGGTGGTGCCTCTGGGAGAATCGAACTGAGGGGCATCGGGGACATCATGGGGAGAGCAGGTTGTTCATGGGCTGGCATTCAAATGTAGTTGCTTCAGGCCATTTTCTTTCTTGCCAGAAATGTCCAAAGGATGCTGAGAAGCCTATGTGCTGTGGCTCCTCCAGCTCATAGATATCAGCACGCTGGCAAGGGTAAGGACTCGAGTATTTCAAGATGCCAGGCCCTGGTTGAGGCCTCGTTGTCAACCTAGGTCAGAGCCTGTGAACTCAGACCTGCACTAGAGATTTTGGCAAGCAAAGGTTTAAGGGACACAGAGACCAAATCCCTTAGCGGGAAATGGGATAGAAAAACCTGGACTTTATATGCACAAAGGGTCAGATAGGCTTCGGGGACACAGAAGACACCCTGCAGACTGGGAGTCTGAGTCAATTACAGCATCAGCAAAAGGACAGCATAGGACGCAGATTACAGGCATCTGCCACCATGCCTGGAAACCAGCCATTATTTTAACTGATTGGATAATAGCATGCTCACTAAATATATGTGGGAAATATAAGAAATTATTAAAATGAATGATTCTGTATAATAGAATGTTACTGGAGCACAAATGTGTCATTGATCTATTATACTGAAGAATGAACCCAGGATACTGAGCTACCTCCAGAGCCCTTTTCATTTAATTTTTGAGATAGGATCTTGCCAAGTTGCTCAAGCTGGCCTTGAACCTGTGATCTTCTTGTCTTGTCCTCCCATGCAGCTGGGATTACAGATGTGCACGACACCAAGCTGGCTCTGTAGTTTCATTTAAGTTTAAAAGGCAAAATGTGTACATCGGAGTGAATTAAATTTGTTCAAATTACTAGAATCTTTTTACTCATCGAGGTAAGAAAGACTAAAGAAATATTACTTCTCTTTCATATTTCAGAGTATGTAGTCCTAAAAATAAATTTCCCTCATTAACAATCAAAACAAATTCTTCCAAACTGTTAACATATATCATTATCAAATGTTTACTGAAGTTATAACATAAACATATCAGCAAGAAATGAGTGGTCACAAAAAGCTTTCTATTATGTGGAAGTTCTAGAAAACACACAAAGCAAGAAGAGCAATCGTGCTTTGCCACGGAAAGGGGCTTGGCTCCCTTAAAAATAACACACTCTGATTTCTTTCCCTGAGTAAGTCATTTGTATTTAATAATAGTGCTGTGCCTGATTGTATGAATTAGCATAAAGACTGATTGCTATTTCTAACCTGCTTTGCCATATAATAATGAATGCGCTCTTTCTAGGTTCTGAAATAACAACCCATAGTCTAAAAAAGCTTAGTGTTCCTCCTGTAAGCAACTGTCATCTCATAGCCTTCGGTTACCAGATACTGGGTGCTGTTGCCTGTTGCGAGCCGGCGATGCAGAGCACTGTCCAGCAGTGTTCAAATCTGAAAGAGCAGCGGGGTGGAGATGGGGCAGAGAGAAAGGAAGAACGCCAAGAGTCCGATCAAGGCAACGTTTATTGCAGGCAGGCATCAGCCTTTTAAAGGAAAAGACCGAACTATTATGGGCTAGGATTACCATAGTAACCTCAACACCCGCTCCACGGGAATGAGGGTTCACACGGGAAAGAGAAAGCAGGCTCAAGAAAAACAAATTAACAACACTTGCAACTAATAATCATGATTCCCAAATAGGTGGAGGAACTTAACAAAATGGAGTTACAACACCTGACTTCTACAAATAACGTCAGATCTTTAACAGGAAGCACCTGACTCCTACAGATCTTTGGCTGTCCGAGTTTCTCCCGTGCAGGGTCAAAAACAAGTTTAACACGTGCAGTCCTTAAAAAGGAACAAATGTTATCTTTCAAAAAGCCAGTGGGCCATGGCTGGCTTCCCACAGTTGCCCATGGAGACCAAGGGGCTGCTCGTGTGGCTTTCCTGGTAGCTCCTACCTCACCACTCCCCTGGAAGGAGCCACTTGTTCCTAGGCCTCAGCTGCTATCCCAGGCAGGTGGGATCCACATTCCTGCAGCCTCAGGTGTCCACCTCTAGGGAGTCAACTATTTCCTCACTTGCCCAGTGGTCCCAGCCAGTGACCCTGGCACCCACAAGAACTGTGGATCTCACTTCCTGGCTCTGTCCAGGCCCTACTTACCTCTTAGGTTAGACCCCTTGGCTCTGGCCCAGCTCCCCTCCAGCACATGCACGCTCCACAAAGCCCATGTTCTTCCCTACATCTTCATCCTTTCAGAGGCTTCATGATTTCATGTGCTGTGTCTCGCACAGCCACATTCCTTAGGGCCTCTTCCTCCTCTTCACCTGCTCATCACCTCGCTTCTGCAACCAACTCACAATTACCTCCTCCTGGGAACCTCCCCTGACCTCTCCCAGGGAGTCGGTCACTCTTTTACAACACATGCAAAGTGTGGTGGATATGTGGGCTTCCCTTAACAGTGGAGGGCTGGCCACCTCTCCAAGGAGGCAAAGTCCCAGGGCTGCAGGGCTCTGTGACTCCGGTGACAACTGGTTTCTGTGACACTATTTCTTGTAAAGACTCCTCCTACTCGGGTGTGGTCTGAAGTCCGGCAGGACTGGTGGCACGTGCTGGTTGTACTGCAGAATTCCTGTCCTCATCCCAGACCTTCTGTATCAGTCTGGGGCCTAACAAGTCCCCCAGCTGATCTGTGTGTACCTTAAAGTTGGAGCTGCGCCATTATAAAGAACACCTGCTCAAAACTCTTGAGGACAGTTGTTTTCACTAAGGAAACAGCACTCACGTTCTAGAGATGTTTCTAGAGACATTTCCAGAGAAACGTGTTCTAGAGACATGTTGTTCCTCACACTGTTCTGGGCACACCACCTGAACTGGCTGCTCCTATCACAGCACGTGCCAGTTGAGGTCAGCTTCAACAGAGAGAGCCAGTGGAACTCGCTGTGTATAGGCTGGGGCCACCCAAGCTCGGTGTCCTTAGAGTCATGCCATGCTTGTCCTTTGTTGCACAGGAAATTGAGAAATAGGCTAGAACAAGTCCCTGCTGGATCCAGCTCTTGAGGTCTTGTTGACCTTCCTCATCAGACACACAGCGGATGTTCAGCCAATGTGTGCTACTGGGTTTCAGTTTAGGCTTGAGGTTCTTACAATATATCATTGCTCTGATCAGCAGAGTGTCCTGAGTAATCCCACAGTCTCAGGGAAGCAGTTTGTTCCATTGACAGATCCAAAATTCTAGGTCTTTATCAGGACTGGAAGGTATCACATTTGGCCAAAATTAACTACAACACAAACGTCAACTTCAACATCACTGCAACTGCTTCGGAAGCTTTGGCTGGTGAACTAGGAACTCCTTTCTGTACACTCAAGAAGGCTGTGTGGCATGGTTCCCAATGGAGTCCTGTGAGAACAGATCCATGGGTATCCCACAACCTTGGCCTGTAAAGTTTCCCTTTGTTTCTGGATGATCTAATTGTCTCATATCCTTTGTCTGGGTTTAGCGGCTTCAGAAAGGGAGGGTAAATCTGCTCCCTGGTGCTCCATCTTACCCAAGGGAAGCTGTCTCTGCACTGATTTTTTTATAAAGCATTTTTGCAGTGTTTTAATCATCTCTAAGTTATCCAGGAGTGTAAACTAAGGGATAGTTCTTCTTTGATTTGTTTTTCGAACTTTAGCAAGAATTGATCATCATTTCGTAGAATTTAAAAAAAAGTTACTGACATAATGTGAGTCAGGACACTTGAATGGCTGAAAGACTGTCCAGGCCCAGTCTTCATTTGTAGGTGCATATTCACCACAGTTCTCCATATTGGCAAACACTGGACCTCTTCAGCATCTCTTTTAGAGGAGTCATACTAGGCCATTCACGTCTTTTCCACATTAATCTCATAATTTTTTGCATTCTCATACTTGAGTGCATATGATTTTATTATTGCATTCCTTTTTCCCCTTCCTCATATTGCCATTAAAGAATTTTATTGTTTTTAAAGTTATACTCGATAGGTTATATTACCTATAAATTCCATTTCAGTAAGGCAAAGAGGGCATTTAGGATGACTGATCTAGGGGCTAGGAGTGTAGCTCCATGGCAGAGCATGTGTTTAGCATGCACAAAGCCCTGGGTTCTCAGCACACAAAACAGCCCCACAAGATGACTGATTAAAAAAAGGACATCGCGCCACTAGTGTGACAGTTCCTGGGGCTGGGACAGTGATGAGGCCTCCGAGGGTAAGCTTTGTGCTGTGTCTGCAGAAAAGACTCAGTTAACTGCAGTGTTTCTGGCAAGGAGTGGGAGCAGCCAGGTGACATGGGGGGACTGGGTGACCCCCACCCTACTGGAGCAGGAGGGAGGGACAGCTGTCCTGCTGCTGCTGTAGGCAGATACAGGAAGGGCCAGATGGGCCTCCACCCTGACTTTCTGGTTCTTCAGAAGTGCTTTGGAATGTGGACCCAACCCTGCCGAAAGCAGAGGGTGATAGAGGGAATCTCTTAAATGACTAAGATTAAGTTTCTGCCCACCCAGCAGATTAAGGTTTATAGTAAAAGTTAAGGTCTGTTCTACACAAATAAAGTTGCTTTTTTCAGACTTCGAGGATTATGTTCTAAGATTTATAATTAGGTACCACCTGACTATCTGAATCTTTTTTTGGGGGGAGGTACCAGGGATCGAACTCAGGACCTTGTGCTTCAAGGCAGGCACCAGCACACCTAAACTAAATCCCCAGCCCTTTGACCTCTCAATGTAAAAATTCTAAGAAATATCCATACACATGAAAGCTGCTGAAATTTTAGTATCTGTTCACTGAGGAAATATAAGAAGGCAAAAATTGAGTATGCATGGAAGACCTGCTTGCTGGCCACACAAGTAACCCACAGGTTCCTAAACCAAGAGAACACAATGGCTATATAAGATAGCCGGGGAGCAGTTTTGCCATGTACAGACTGGAGGTTGTAGGGCAAGTTCAAGGGCATGGATACCTGTTTCCTTATCCACAAAACAGACATAATGTGTCTACTCCTCAGTGTTGTTGTTAGGATTCGATATCCAGTGTAAACCTTGATGTGAGTCTAAAATTGACTTTTTATTTGGTACCGAGGATTGAAATCGGGTCCTTGCGAGGCGGGTGGCAGAACCACTGAGCTAAATCTCTGGCCCATTATTTATAGGCGATCCATATCTATGTATTATCAACTAACATAAAAGTGTCCACTAAGTTAATTTCGGTGTAGAGTCTTCTCTTCAGAGTCAAGCATTAGACCAAGCCAAAAAAAAAAAAAAATTACTTTCTGAGAGCTCCTAGTTTGTCTGACATCAGAGTATGTGAATATCAGAGTTAGTGAATAGGCTACCTGCCTAACCACAGGCCAAGAGGATTTGTGCTGGTGTGTTACAACTATAACCTACTTAGTGTGGACCTTTTCCACTGGGAGCTATGCCCTTGTTTTCCATTATCTAGGTCTTATCATTTCTAGCACAAAGGAATACTGACCAGTTCATCACCAAGGAGCAAAAATGAATGAACTCATCCTGTGTGTGCCTTGCTCTGTGAGGGACATCACATTTCTTATCCCGAAGAAAAAGGCACAGAGATGCTGGCTAATTCATATTTGGAATGGTCTATGCTTCAAAGAGACCAGGTTGTTTGCAAAGGTTTATTCATTATATGCCAGTGACTGCTCTCAATTGGAGATCTTGGGGAAATGTATGTTGAGTGATTTCTCTGAATATGATCTTTTCTTGAGGTATCCAATGAACCTTTGATTAAGCAAAATATTCTGCAAGTAAGGTTTTCCAGATATTTTAAGGCAAATCATTTGGGTTTAGTCCAAGCTGGAAATCTATTAAAATTATTATTTTTTATCAGCTACAGAGCAGTGAGCATAGTTTTGAAGTTTCTTGGTAGCAACTAGGAAGAATCATTCCTTTGCTAAACCATTCATTTCCTCTTTCTGCTGATGTGTATTATATTACTGCTGGGTGTTGGACAGAGTAATAGAAATACAGAGGGAGTCTAAAGGAGGCTGAGCATCTGTGTGCAGGCTGCAACAAAACCACTTGGCAAATGTGTGACCCTAGGCAACAATCCATTTCTGATCAGTAAACTGGAGTCCAGTAAAGAAAGATACCGCCTTCATTTCAAGGGTAGATTACGAAGCACATCTATGAGGCACACTAGCATCTGAAAACTGATTATTTAACTGAGTGTGGTGGCACAGCCCTCTAATCCCAGCAATCTGGGAGGATGAGGCAGAACTGCGAGTTCAAGGTCAATCTGGGCAACTTAATGACTTAATGAGACCTATCTTAAAATTAAAAAATGGTCTAGGGATATAGCTCAGTGTGAAGGCCCTGAGTTCAATTCCCAGTACCACAAAAACAAACAAAAAATCCAAATCCCCTGAATTTCCTTACAAATGTCATACTATTCAATGCCAGAGGAACCTGAGTTTCTTTTTTGAAAATTCTTTCAAATGTTCCAAACATTAGATCATTGTAAGAGATGAAGCCATTACTATGTTCTCTATTGTATTCAAAATAGTATTTGCTTTAGTAGTTGACTTTTGAAAATTCTTTTTTTTCTTTTTTATTGAGTTTATTGGTACAATCTAGGTATACAATACATTTACATTCATTATTGGGATCCTGTACCTTTACATGGTAGGTCTTGATTCTCATTTTTTCCCCCTGTCCCTGCCCTCCCTTCACCCCCTCCTACCCTCCCCATTTACAGACACTTTATTTCCATTTTTCATTTTCTCATATTTTTTCCTCTCTCTTATTACCTTTCTCCTACCCTTCCCACTTTCCCTACACCTTTAGCCCTTTAGTTCCTATTTCACATTATTCATTATCTCATTAGGATCCTGTGTACTATTATAGGTTTTCACACCAGAGAAACTATTCAGTATTTTAGTTGAATAAATCTCTGTATGAACATTAAAAATAGGGAATCCTAAAATAAAACTAAAAAAGAAAGTAAAAGAGAAAAGGCAATGATGTAAAATTAAAATAATCCTTAATTCTGAAGATAAAATGGTCCCTGAACATATTTAAATTGCTTCTTGCTCTTGTAGTTAATCTTGTAGAGATTAAACCAAGGACAGCCCGACAACAAAAATAAAAATGAGAAAACACTTAAGCAAGACACAAAGACAGACTTCCAGTTCACCAGTGGCAAACAGTAGGGCAAATGAGGATGAAAAGGCCGATAGTGAACCACCAGGACACCCTGAACTCAAAGCACAAGAAGTAACAAAACAGATCAATCAGGCTCTAGAAAAATTCAAAACAGAAATAATTTCCCAGATAACCATAGAGATGGTGAGCAAAATGAAAGTCATGATTCGAGACTCTAGAACAGAAACTGACAAAAATATAGATGAGCTCAGGACCACAATAAAAGCCATGAAGGCCCAGCACAAGAAAGAAATGGAAACAATAAACGCCCAACATAGGAAAGAAATGGAATCCATAAAACAGATTCAAACAGATATCCAGGAGATTAAATACTCCATTTCGAAAATTCTTAACATTAACTGAAGTAGTATAAATATGCGGACCAACAATCCAACAACGTGGAGGGATGAGAGGAGCAGCAGTCTCTGGAACACTCACCTGCCTCTGCAGCGCACTGTGCAGTAGAGACCCAGTGTGTGGGGAGGGGACCCCAGCTGTTTCCTGTTCTTCACTTTTATCTCACTCTGTTGCTTTTCTACAGTACTCCTAACTCTTGTTTATCAGTGGGAGACATCACTTATTGAGTTGTTGCCTAGGCTGTGTGCTTATAAAAGAAAGCTACAAAGGGGGATGTTCTCTTGTGTTTAGCATCTGTCCTCTAAGAGTCAGTACAGGGAAAATGTTTTATTACCAATTCTAGGGGCTTGGCTTCTGGGTGGTTGAGGTTTTACTGTTTGGCTTCTTCAAGGGCCGCAAAGCACCACAATGTGGTCAAGGAGGCCCTGTGCCCGCTCAGCAGCAACACCCTTGCATCTGTAAACCACTGTCCAACACAGAGTTCTTCAAACTTTAGCATAATCTGTGTAGCTTGAATTTTTAAACATACTGTCACAGTTGCTAGATACAGCCAAGAAGTTTAAAGCTTCCTTTATCTTCCATCACATTTTCTCTCTAGATCCTTGCACATACAGAGCTTCCCTGGGTCTTTGGATTGCAGACTGCAGTGGGATGATGTTTCTCTAACTCTTTGGGGCTGGATCATAGCTCGGGAAACAGTGCTTTCTTCTACATTAAGAAGGCATGTCTGAATTCAACTCAAAGCAGCAAGTTGATGAGGAAAGTCCTTTGTGCACGTGTGTACCCATCTCTGATGGGGGTGGTGTGCTAGAATGAGAGTGATCTGCTATGAGGCTTACTCAACTCTTGTGCAAGGGTAAAGAGGAATTTCCAGAACAAGATCATTTTGGTCAATTGATTAGTTTCTCATTTGTCACATCTTTACCAGAACTGTCAATAAGAAAGACAGTAAACCAAGCAATTCATTCCTTTTCCTCCTCTAGCAAATCCATGGTATGTATTCCAAGTGGACAAAACTTATATCTCAGGGCACAGAAAAGCAGGTATCTCATAGCTAGCAGGGAAAATGGAGGAAGCAATGTAGCTCAGTGGTTAAGTACTCAGTTCTGTCGGGATTAAAAAGCACTTCAGGCACTGCATTCAGTCAGTGAGACCTTAGTCTTTTAGGGTTGATGTGGAGGTTAAAGGAGATGGGCATAAAGGAAGCTGGCACATGGTGAGACAATAGAAATATTAGGGACTCTAGTCATTATTAGACCATCCCAGTGGACAGACAGGTCCCTGTCCTAGGTCTTCAGGACAATTTACATCAAGTCTACATGCAGATGGGATAGTGGCACTGGCTTGGCTGGTTGTGAACTGCTCCGTCTGTGGTGAGGTGATGGCCCTGCTGTCCCTTCTGCTGACCAGTCTGTAGGACACAGGATCACTGTAAGCATGGCCAGCCTCACAGATTAACCACATCCTAGATTATACATGCCATTGCTCATTTGAATGTAGAAACTTTAGGAAAACAAAGACAAGAACAACTGCTTGAAGCTGGTGTGGGGGTGCATGCTTGTAACCCCAGCACTCTGGGAGGCTGCGGCAGGAGGACTGCAAGTTACAGCCCAGCCTTGGCAATTTATCCATTTAGGAAGACCCTGTCTCAAAATAAAAAAGGGTTGGGAATGTAATTCAGTGCAAAAGCTCTATTTTCGATCCTCAAAACAAAAAGTCTTTTTCACTAAGTTGGTTTTGAACGTGGTCAGATCCTTCTGCAATTGGTTCTCCTGTGGCCAGAAGAGGGCACTGTTGATTTACCAAAATTCTGCTCTGTGGCTTCTAGAGTCATGAAGTTGTGTTCATTCCTGGCTTAGTTGGGTATCAGTTGCATTCTTCCATAACCAGTGGAGAAAAATAAAAATGCAAAAAGTAACCTTTTGCCTGTAACAGGACATATGCAAAACAAGTGACAGGACAGATTGATTATATGTTATTAAGCCATGGAAAATTACATATGGAATTTTTAAAAAGAAACAAACTCACCAGAAAAACTGGATTTAGATGAAACTAATCAAGGTCCTGTCTGGAAAAACCACTGTCTGAGCAATCAGAAGAAACCCTGGTGTTGCTGCTCGTTTTCCAAATCACAAGTATCCCAGAAGAGGTGTAAAAGGAATTGCTAAGAGTTTGGGGGAATGCTGGGCAAACTGCAGAACTTCTTGAAAACAGAAGCCTTTGATAAGAACAAGAGAGAGCAACCCCCACCCACCCACCTTTTTTCTTGGCCAAGGCCACTGTGAGCCACTTCACCATTTGTAACAGGCCAGTTTTTAATGAGGCAATAATGGGCTTATTTATAATCCTTGCGTGGAAAAATGGCAATTGAGGACCAGTTCACAGCCCAGGTGGTCTGTATTTTCCTGGCTCTCTTGGAGACCATCAGCCTAATGAGGGTGACAGGACTCTTGTGTTTGGGTTCTTTTCCCTTTCACTCCTCTCGAATTTCCCTCTATATGATTTCTTTCCATGGGGTGAGAATTAGAAGGAAACACATTCTAAATGCAAACACAAGCATGCTGATGAGGAGCCAAACTTCTCTGCTTGTGATCAGCAGCTGGTTACTTTCCAGAGGGAAAGGAATCCCTGTCTATCCCTCTTCTTCTGTGCCCAATATGAGGTGTCCTTTAGATTTTATCTTATCCAGTGCCAGTGGTGGCAGACTAGAGGTACAAGGAAGTGGCCAGAGGCAGGTTAGCTGTTCTTTTCATTCTCTAATTTTACCTGAGGGCTGGATGACAGACAAATGTGGACTAAAACTTACATTTAGTCTTCAAGAGTGTTGGGATTAAGCCTAGACCAGTTTTCTATATGGCCCAGAAATAAATGAAGGTCAGCTTTACTCTGGAAGGGTTCTGGGGAGGGGAAGCTCACCACTCTGGAAGCTTTGTCTTGAAATTGAGCAGCCATAGGGGAGGGAAGTGTTACATTTTCCTTGCCTTAAGATGGCTGCCACATGGAATAGCAGCCTCCATGTTGAAATATGGCTTCTCCCACCAAAAGACAGGCTTCTTTTTCCCAACATGCCTCTCTTCCCACCAAGAAAGGTAACCGGATACTTGCTATCTCCTAGCAACTAGTGATATCACAAGCCCCTCCTAGTGACATCACAGGCTCCTCCAATCCCTTAATACTATCTTACTCAACTTCACCCCAGCTCAGGCTAACCCACCCTGCTCCTATAAAGAAGATCCCTGTTATACCACATTGCTTTTGTCTCCTTCATTCAGAGATAGCCAGGCAAATCATCCACGTATTAAAGCTTTGTTGTAGTACTGGTCTGGTCCTGGTTTTCAGCTCTTTTTACCTAACAGGAAGTGCCTTGAATTAAATACTATTGAGAACTGTGTTATTTCTCAGGGTCATGGCAGTGGAGAAGGGACAGAAGAGTGCCTTTAAGTGCAGAAGAACTAAATCTTAACCATCTCAGGTGTAGAAGGACAATTAAGATCAGGAGTTTTTCCAGAATGGATCTGCAATCCTCAGCAAAACTTCTCTCTAGAGACAAAGGCTAGGACCAACACCAATTGCGTTGCCAAGCAGAAAATTAAACCAATAATCAAAGAACATGAATGGCTGCTTTTTGTCTCTTGAAAGATGAGAGGGTTTTGATTATATTGTTTAGGGTTTACCCTTTTAAAGAATTACTCTGAATCTATAATATCTAATTTATGATTTAAATGCTCTAGAGGCTGTTGAGCAGGTCCCTGATCTTGTAGAAACACTCCCATAGCCATCTCACCTTTTATTAACATACAAACCGAAACGGTGTCCTATAGGTGGGTACTTATAAGTGCTTATTTGAGCTTCTGAAAAGCAGTGTGGGAATAAGATTACCAAGTTAAAATATGGCTGTCTTTTGGGTTTCTCTATAAGCTGATAGAGTTTTCATGGAATCTCACTATATCCTACTATCTAAAGGCGAAAAAAAAAAGCCTGTAATTTTTAGAAATCTCCTTAGCTGTTAGGGTCTTGGGCCATGGAAAGGAAATAATTGGTTTAATTCTTTTTTCCCCACTCTTTGGTTCCCTTAGAGGTAATAAGGCCTAAGTATTTTACCTCAAGACTGCAAAGTTGTGCCTTCAACCTAGAAACATTATAACCTCTGCCAGTTAGAAAATTCAGCAGAACACAGGTGTCTTGGCTAGAAAGCCTTTCTGAGGGGCATATAACACTATACCATCTACATATTGCATGACTGACTTGGGAAAAACTGTAGTATTTCCTTTTATCAAATCAGCATCTAGGGATGTCCTCATCTCTTTCTGATAAACAGTTGACAATTTAAAATCACTGAAGGGTTTAGTTATCATATTTCTTAGATCTTTAAGAATACACGCCTGAAAATGTCTATTTTAATCCCCTATCTGATTGTTCGTGTTAGGGACCTGACGCTGCCATCACAGGCTGCATTTTCCTGGGGCTTCTTGCCTCTTAAAATGACCTCATGCTCTTATCTTTAGCCTACCCCACCCCACTGAGGCCACAGCGGTCTGGAGGAGTTAAACCTGAGTTTCTGCAGGACCAAACCCATAAAAGGCCACCTGGCCTGTGATAGGTTAAAAGTAGCCCACTCCTCATAAATAAGCAATAGCCCAGCCCCCAAAATGATAAAAGGACCTTCCTTTCTTTGTTCTTCTCTCTTCCCTCTCTCCTGTCTCTCTCTCCTCTCTCCCTGACCTGCCTTTCAGAATAAAATCTCCTGGCGGATCTCTTGGTATGTGGAATAGTTGTTGAGCATCACTGTGCCTCTACAGTTAGGCCAGTAGGGGTCCTGTACAGGAAATGCTTGTGTTTCAGTAGAAACCAATTATTCCCTTTTTGAGCTTCCAAAATTAAAATGATATTTGTCTCTAAATGTAATACTACTTGTCTCTTATTAAAAACCAGTATTTGATTTAAGGGCAACATTAAATCTTTTTAATCTAGTTCATAGGTCTGAGTAAGTTCTCTAAAGATCTCAATGTATACATCAGGGTCATCCAAAAACTTTATTAGGTCTCATTTAATCTGTCTTAGATCACTGAGAATAAGACACATGAACATAAATAGTCACATATTTGTCATTTACTTCCTGCAAGGGATATCGTCTTTGAGGGACCTGAACAACTTAGCTAAGGATGGATATAGCCTCATGGAGGTTTTAATTATGGCTGGCTTAGATATTCTATCCTCAGCACCAGTTGGTCAAGGTTTAAAGTTGTCTTAAAAAATTTGTTCTCAGGTTTTAAAGGGAGAGGAGTAGCCTCAGGCTTAGAGGTACTGAAAGTCTTAAGGGTAAGGTGTCTCTCATTACATTTACACTTGAACACAAGCAAGAATTACTTCTTAGTGTAAAGAAAATCTTAACAAAAGATGATCTTGACCATTTTATCTCTTTTAGAGTATAATTCTAATGGTGAGATAGCATCATAGTACTTTCCTCTATGTACTTGGCTTTAGGAGGTAGGCACACTACTCGAGGGTATAAATACTAAATTGCCTTTTAATACATTCCAAAGGAGGGCAAGGTTCATATATGGAGTTCCTAATCTGAAACGAGAGAAGCAAATGTGACATCCCATAAGTCTCTGCTTGATTCCTGTGCCCCCTAGAGGGCTCCCCTAGGTTTACTCCACTCCGGGTAGGTAGCTACCATCTGGAAAGAGACCCAGAAAATAGAACCAGGCTGGACCCTTTACCAGTGTTTGATCTTATCTTCCTCAGGTAACATATTCTTATTCCAGTAAGTACTCTCAAAGCACAAGTTACAATTGTCTTCAGCTATAACTATCATATTTAGAGAAGTATTGCTAGCAAACCAAAAAATTCAAACCACTGCTCTCTAGTTCCTTGAAAGAGAGAGGGGAAAACAGAGCACTTTTTCCTGAAAAAGAGATGACCTCCAGAGATGCTAAGTCAGAGATTCTGCCCTGGGTCCTAGGGTAGAGAAAGCTCTGAGATAGTTCTACTGTCGGTCCATCCAGTCTTTTAGGCAACTTTTATTAGCAGCAAGACAGAGCTACTCCCTTAAGGTCCATTTTAAATTCACTAAGTATTTGAAGCTGATAGATCTTCCTAGCAGCCACAATCTACATAGTAAAGGCACCTTTATGGACTTCCTATGCGTGCATATGAAGGAAGAGAGAGATTGACCAAAATAGCTCCATATTCTAGTTAGCATATAAAAACACAAATGCAAGTTACTGATTACTATTTTCCCTAGTGTAAAACAAAACAGTTGTTGCAAGTTGTCTTAGTCTTGACTTGCTGGAAGGAGGAACAGTCTGACTAGGAGGGATTTTCAAAAGAACTCCCAACAAGGTGGAGAAAAGCGTAAGGGGAGTTTTTTTTAACTCACTAGCAGAGAGAAAAAGTCCAAATAAAGCTCAAGCTGGTTAAACATCCAAAAAGATCACCAGATAGCATTTTTTAAGACCACAGTCAACATTCCAAAGACCATAACCTATCAGAAAAGGCATTTTTCTCCCCATCACACACAAATGATGGAAACCATGCCTAGGAGCAGGGAGAGGGTTCAGGTAGTTTTTAATCTATGAAAGATTTGATTTTTATATTTGTCTAGAGGTCTTCTTACTAGTAGTAGAGAAAGCAGTTCAAACCTGTAGCTCAGCTCTTAATGGAGGCCTAAGAAAGGGCTCTGACATCATTTCAGATCACTGTGAGACAGAGGATGCCTGATGATCACTGACAGAGTTCCCCTTTCACCTCATGGAGGAGTCTAGTATAGGGCACGATGTGGAGAATTTCTGCTGATTACAGGGATGGGCTGCCAGGAGCTAGTTTCTTCTGAGGGACCTTTGGGTATCTGCCAGAGTAGCCCTGGCCATGACCCCTCAGTTATCACCACAGTTTCTGCTAGTTCCACACAACCAGAGCTCTAACTCTGAAAGGAACCCAATTGCCTATCCGGTCAACATTCCAACCACCACTGGCATCAATGGGAGTGGGATTCACCAGAGGGCAACTGGAGAAACCTGTCCACTGCTTTGAGAGTGGCAGCTGCCCTAAAGGCAATTACTAGCTGGCAGAGTAACCACTGTTTGTTTACGATTCTATAAGGGACAGATAAAAGCCTGAACTGTCTTTATCTGAGATGACTTCATATGAGACCCATTTTACAACAGCTTTAAGCAATAAATCCAAATGCAGCACATACAAACAAGAATAAAACATAATTTTAACAAAACACAAGGTAGAAAAACAAGAAATTTGCAAACATTTAAAACACACAACTTAAGACACTTTTGAGACAAAAGCCAAAACAAAGGCCAGAACTTATTAAACAAAATCAGAATCTGAGACATTACAATCTATGAAGCAAAAAGACCAAAGTTACAACCTATGAAAGAAAACTCTTACCTCCGACCAGTAATCGCAGTGGAAGACCTCCAAAACGATATAGGGGAAAGAGAGGTAATTCCCAAACTTGCTACATATCTAAAAACCGAGTTCGTGTTCTCTAAAATCGAAGAATGAATTCTAGGAACAACAGAGGTTAAGAGTAGGAAAAATTTATTGAGGGAAAGAAAGCTTCTGTTTAAGAGACACAGAAGGGGGACCAGAAAGTGGTTGCCCACTCACCCCACTTTTCAAAGACAACAAAGCCATGTGGTGAGGCGGGTACAAAGTGGAACAAAACTGTAAGACCCACTGGAAAATTACAAAGTGGGCATGAGGTGGGGCAAAACAACGACCAACCAATAAGATTACAAGTATAGTCACCAAGGAAATATTAATTTAATGGAGTTCAAATTGGGGAGCAAGTCACATAGCAAGTGTACAAGGATTTTCAGTAAGGGGGGGAGTCAGGGATATTTCCCTGAAAGGCTGGGTTAAGACCTTGGCTCCCCACCCAGGTGATTGACACCACTTTAGGATATCAATCACTGGTATTTATCCCCAGGGATAGCACAAAGGTATAGCAGTTTCTCTCCTTTTACAATTCTGGCCTTCAGTAATTGTGTCAATTGTCCTCCATGTTGGCTCCTTGCTGTGTTGGCTACTTGAGGGTAGCCCTGTCTAACTTCCTACAAAATATCTAATTAACTTATGTATCTGCAATAATATATTTAACCCCATGCTGTTTATTTTGCACCCTAACAAGTAACGTTGTTAGAGGAGATGACAAGGCCAAAGCCCTGGGTGCAGCTTCTTAATAGCATTAAAGAATGAAACCTTGGTCTGGCATTACAAGGCAGAGGCAGAGATGGGGGGGGATGGGGGGAACTGTACAACACAGAGGTAGCATTTCCCGATTTGTCTATGACTCAGATGTCTATCTCTGTTGTTGTCCAGTTTGATAACAGCCCTGCAAAAACTTTCCTACTGTTCAGGACCTACCTTATCTTCCAGGAAGTGGAGTGATAAGAATTACTTCAGGATTGGCTGGGAAAGGCTGTAGAAATTATACAGTTTAGGGCCAGGGATTTAGCTCAGTGGCACAATGCCTGCCTCGCAAGTGCAAGGTCCTGAGTTCAATCCCTGGAACCAAAGAAAAAAAAAAGTACACAGTTTGAGTTGCTAGGTCATAAATATGCTAATTTGCAAATCACTTTCAGCTATGAGATAACCATTAGCAATCACCCAATGGCCTGAAAATTGTTGATACATCAGCTCATGTGAAGCAGTGTGCTCTGTAGAAGCACACGCACTTTCCCAAAAGTGTAAGCTTAGTTCTTGCATCTTTCAGTGGGAAAATGTGCTCCAGTTTTTTACAACCTACATGAACTAATTTCTTTACCTTTGTGCTGCTTATCTCCCTGAGGCAGATGAAGCAATGCATATAGTCACTGAATACATTGGAAGTTTTATCAGGCTATAACCTTCTTCCTCCTTATTGATGCATAGGAAGTGACAACATAAGGTAGAAAAGACAGAAAAATGGCGCCTGTGGCTGATGACCTAAAGGCCAGAGATTTCATTCTGTTCTCAGCCCTGCTTGCTTCGTAAAGCACTTTGCAAAGAGACTTGAACTTTGCCGTCCCCTCAGTAAGGGCACTGCAAATTCCAGTAAAGATGGTAGTAAAGATGCAACAGGAACAGATTGATTACCGGTCTCCACTGTGGGCTTCCTGTGGCAAGACACCCAGCCAACCAACTGAGCTACCTGCATGGTGCACGTGCTGATCCTATTTGGGATCATCCAGGACAGTTCCAGGTAGATTTGGTGACAGGAGTGAGAAAGGCACATTCCTCGACGAGGAAAAATGTTGACTCATCACATACAGAATGTGGACGATATTGACATTCTGTCTTCAGAACCAACACGATTTGCCTACCAACCGGGCAGACAAAGAAGGCTAGCAGGTGTCTCAAAGACACACGGGAGTCTGTCTTGATACCGCCCCCCACACTTACCATAGGCCACAGAAACATATTTTTAAAAGACCCACGGAATAGCTACAGGTCGCCACCTTCATCTTTTCACCTTCCTTCTGGTGACTACAGTGTTTTTATCCCTTGGATCTCAGCCGATGCGTCCCGTCCCCGTCCTCCCCACCCCCACCCCGCCAGCTGGTTCTGCTCACTTCTTTCCCTCTGCCTTCCAGACCCTCCAGACCTGCGCCTGGTTCTTACCTCGAACTGATCCGGCCTCTCTGGCTTTGTGAAGCTCGCTGGAGCCAGAACTTTAATAAATATTAAAACGGAAAACGTTTTAAAGGGCTCTTGACCAGTCAGTACTAACAAAGGACTTCAGAGGGCACTGTCTTTCTTTGTAACGGCAGAGAGGAACTAGGATAAAGGACCCACAGACTGGGTCCAGCAACCTGTGGTCTCTGGAAGCGCCAGAGAGCCTCCTTAGCCAGCTGAAAACATTTCTGATCTAGTATTTTAAGGAAAACTAAGGGTGAAGCGTGGGGGGGGGAGGGTAAACTCGGCGGCAGGGCCTTAGCACAGCCAGGCAATTCCCATTCCCTGGACCTCGGTTTCCTGTGAAACAAGGGGCTGGACCGGTAATTGCTACAGTTTATTTATAGACTTTATCCCAAATGCAAATAAAACCCCAAACGGGCATTTTAGCTTCCGGTGGAGAGGAGATAGGACCTTAGTTTAAGGAAAAAAAAAAAAAGATTCCTAGTGATTATTAGGGGATCGCACCGTGAGATTATTTTCCGAAAGACCTTCCTTTCCGCCTGGAACACGGGGCATCAAACGTGTGTGCTGGGCTTTTTCTTTAGTGAACTCCAAGCCATCAAACGCAGGAAGGGCCGAGCGTGATAGGTGACTGGGGTTTTCTCGCTATCTTAAGGCGGCGGCGAGGGAATTTTTGAAGCGCTCACTTTGAATCCTGCGCTCCGGCCATTGGCTGCGAAGCACGTGGTGAGCCCGCGGGACAGCGCCCAGGCCAGGTTGCCCCGGCCGCGCGGGGCAGAGTCCGGCTGGGTGGGGACCCCGCGGCAACGCCGGCTCTCGAGCTCGCCCAGCCAGAGAGCACCCCAGGGAGCAGACTTCCCTCGCCACTGTCCCTCTCCGGTGTCCCACCCGCCAGGCTGGCTCCGGTGCCAGGGAGCGTTCCCCATACGGCCCCTCGGCCCTGGCCACGCCGTCCTGTCCTTTCCCCGCGCTGGGTCCCTCAGCTCCAGGGCCATCTATAACTCGGTTGCAGGGAGAAGAGACACCCCGACCCGGGAAAATTAATTTTATCCGCGGTCCTGGAGGGCTGCAGCCCGAGTGACTGAGACCTGCGCCCGCTTTGTCTCAGCGCTTCCAGCCCCTCCCCCGCTTCCTCTCCGGATCCCTGCGCTCTCGCTCTAACCCGCTCCTCTCCTCCTCCTCCCGGCCCCCTCCCGCTCTCCTCCCTCCCCCGTGGCCACTCTTTGCATGAGCCCCCTCCCCTCCCGGCCGCTCCGCTTATAGCCCGGCGCGCGGGACTGAGCGCACAAAGCCCACTGCCTCGCCTCAATGGCACTGCTGTGTTTCATGAATGGGATGCTGCCTGACTCATTAATACCTAGTAAGAACCAATTAGATCTATAAAACTCAACTTACTGAACTTTTGTTTTTAACAAGACAATCATCAAAACCAGGCTCAGACATGACGCAGGTGTTGGAACAATTGGACAAGAAAATAAGAACAATTATTAATATGCCAAAGAGTCTGTCAGCCTACTTACTGTTGCTATAAAGAATGCCTTAGACTGGGTAACGATAAAGACAGGGGGTTAATTTTGTCTCTTGGTTTGGGGGCCTAAGAAGTCCAAGAGCTCGGTACTGGAGAGGGCTTCACGTTGTTTCAACTTCTGGTGGAGAACAGAAGGGAAAGAAATGCAGGCCGAAGAGGTAAAACAGGAGAGGCAGCCTTGCTTTATAAAAATCCACTGTGACCATAACCAATCCAGTCCCCTGACGCTGTGAAGTTATTCCTGTGTGTGTGTTAGTCAGCTGAGATAAGCAAAGGGAGGGAAGATTTATTTTGGCTCAATTTCCAATCTGTGTTTGAATTGGTCCCATGGCAAGGTGGATGTGTTCGGCAGGAGAAAGGCACTTCACTGTGGCCAAATGTCTTGGGAAAATGAATGAAAACTGCTCCCTGAAAAACTGGCTTCTCATGCATGCATTTGGCTTTTGGTAATCAAAGGATAGGAATTGCTGGGCGGGGTGGAAATGAAACTTTGAACTTGTTAGACATGGAATCTGGTGTCCTCACAGGCACTCAGCGTATTAAATAGTGTTGCAACTATTGCAGGGAGCTGAATATTAAAAATTATTTTAAAGGTCTTTATAATGTTCCATTGTTATCAGTAATGCAAGGACCTGAGAATATTTGCCTAGTTTATTGCTGGGATTGCGATCCTGCTCACGATGTGGAGTCTGTGGGAGCGATACTCACTGGAGGAAGAGAGCCTAAGGGGCCTTAAGGGAACTGAAGTTACTGTAACTAAAAGCCCCTTTGATGTTCGCAATAATAGCAGCCCTTTTCTCTGTCTTTGTAGAAGCAAGTTAAGTGTATGTGTGCATTTTCTTGGCCTTGTCCGTGG
The DNA here is from genome assembly GCF_012274545.1 of Fukomys damarensis. Taxonomy (NCBI): domain Eukaryota; kingdom Metazoa; phylum Chordata; class Mammalia; order Rodentia; family Bathyergidae; genus Fukomys; species Fukomys damarensis. Next base: position 57,162,024 of record NW_022900913.1, on the reverse strand, counting down.
CACCTAAATATTGAATCTCTGGGGCCTTAAAAAATGCCAAAAGAATGATTCACTTTATGTTGGAGGTGCATTTAGCGACTGTCTAAATGGTTGCTCTGCCGATATTTTAATGTTTGCATAATTCTAAACCAGAAACCAAGTTGTTGTTTCCCTTGGGATTTCAAGTGCACCTTTTATTTTAATCACACATTACTGCAGGAATGTTAAACTTTGATGGTGACATGTTTTAACAGTTGGATGGTATCCAAAATGACAAGCTGCGCTCTCCCTTCTGGCTTTCCGGGCCAACCTGGAAAAGACAGCAGCATAAACATAGGACATGGAGAGATGCACATCCTGTTTCCCAAGGTTTTCTAAACTGTTTTCTTAAGTGTGCACCTGGTTGTGAATGTTGTTTTATGCCAGCAAATCTCATGCTCAGGGACACGTGTTTGGGCCCAGCAGGATTCCAACTCAAGCAAGCACTTAGATGCTTGTGCCTAGTTCTGTCAGCTGCCTCCTTTCTTCAGAGAAGAGAAGGCTGCACCATAGGAGTACAGTATTAAGAGTTAGCACTTTCAGTCTTCCTCTGGATATTAAAGGTTGAATGCACTCATTCAAAAGGCGTCCATATTGGTGGAGCATAGAAGGTAGATGTCTTGAAACCTTCAGAAACCTGGTACATCCAGAGCCCTTTAGCACTCATTCTCCAGAGCCCTGGGCCTTGGTTAAAATGGACTTGCAGGTAGAGCGAGTTCAGGTAGGGGTGGTGCTTGGCTCCTGTCCATTTTCCATATCCCAAGCCATTGTGAAGATTTGTAGATGTTTTATAAAGTCTAATAACAGAATTCTAGATGTTAGACTGTGTTGCCTACTTTCTCCCTCTAAGCCATGTTTACACATAATAAAAAGTTACATTCCAGTAATAAAGGCAAACAAGTTACATCACCTAACACACGTAGTCTGGATGTCAGAGTCATGCTAGGCACCTGCCTTTGTTGTTTTCTGTGCCTTCCTTCACAGCTGGTTGGGAAAGTAGTTTAGTATTTCTAGCCCATACATCTGGTAAATCATGCATTTGTGTTTATTAGCATTTCGTGGAATATAAATAAAAAAATAAATATCTGAATAGTTGGAGGAAAAACAGATGATTTCAGCTGTGCTATAAGTACAGGCTGTTCTAGGTTTAGAACACACTGTAATGAGCTACACAGTTTACCCTCTGGGGATACAAAACTTGTCAGGAACCCTTGGAGACACACAGATTCTTAAGGGCTTTATTCCTTTGAAGTATCAGAGGAATAGTGTACAGTCTGTGTGTAGGGGCAGGGTCAGGTTTTTGAAAATGGATGATAGGCATTTCCCATGTCTTTACCCTACATGTTTTTTACTTCAAAAACCAGAAAATAGAATTTGGTTCTGTTGTAATTTTAGTTACCTTGGAAAGCACATTAGTCAGTGTATAAATTCTAGGATGGCCTTCAGTTAACCATAGCTGGCAAATTAACACACCTGTTAACACGCGCGCCCACACTCACACACACACACACACACACACGTACACCCCTGTGTGGTTTTTAATTTAAATAAGGCAGTGCTTGCATTTTGAACTTTCTATATACAGATACCAGTATTTGCAGGTACCTACAAACACCGTTTAATCAAAGAGAGTGTGGATGAGTCCTTTGTTCTTGGGACTGGCTTTCCAAGAATTAGTAGAGAGCGTGAAAAATAGAAAAGCAGTTGTAGTGTGGTACTCCAAATATTCCTCCTTTTCAGTGCTAAATCCTCATTTTGGAAGCTGTCCAGAGCAAGAAAGGTGGATGGCCATTGTGGTCAGAATCCATTCTGTGCTTTTGCCAAAGCACGTTGATCAATATATGGTAGTGTTTATGCTGGGGTCCATTTAGAAGTCTGTAATGTGAGAGCTGTTTGGTTAGAAATGATCTGTTCAAATTTAAATAAAGGCCTGGGCATTTACTGTGTATATAGAGTTAGGATCTTACCAAAGGAATTCTTGAAGGAATTAATTAGTAGGTATTATTTTACACATGGCTTTATGTAGCACAGGGTATTAAAGCTGGTGCCCATCCTGGCGTTATGAGAGCAGGGCATTTGGCATTCTAAGTGGTGGGGCAGTGAATCAGCTGGACTGACACAAGGAGCTGTGAGGTGAGACCTGCTCCCCTTGGCTTTTGCTGACTTACATTCTCAAGGACTTCAGTATCCTGGAAGTTGGCAATCAGGTTTTCCAAGATGAATCTGCTTTTAGCACATTTTTTTTTTTTACAGTGTTTGGTACTAATATCACCAGTTAGTACAGTGAATGTGGTTGCTTCCAGGTGGTTGTCACGGCTTTGTTTTGGAATGGCCTTATTACCCTTGTCAGAAGAGTAAGTAGCAGGGCAAACTACAAAGTATCCTGTTTTCTTTGTCCAAAATGAGTGTTGCTTTTGTTTGGCTGCTGGGAACATCAAAAGCCTTGTGTTCAATGCCTTGTCTTGTTTTGTTTTGTTTTGTTTCTGTAGGGAGTGGAAACAAAATGTCAGTGAGTGTGCATGAGAACCGCAAGTCCAGGGCCAGCAGCGGCTCCATTAACATCTATCTGTTTCATAAGTCTTCCTATGCCGACAGTGTCCTCACTCATTTGAACCTTTTACGGCAGCAGCGTCTCTTCACCGATGTCCTCCTCCATGCGGGAAATAGGACCTTCCCTTGCCACCGGGCAGTGCTGGCTGCGTGCAGCCGCTACTTTGAAGCCATGTTCAGTGGTGGCTTGAAAGAGAGCCAGGACAGTGAAGTCAACTTTGACAATTCCATCCACCCAGAAGTCTTAGAGCTGCTCCTTGACTATGCATACTCCTCCCGGGTCATCATTAATGAAGAAAATGCAGAATCGCTACTGGAAGCTGGCGACATGCTGGAGTTTCAAGACATCCGGGATGCATGTGCAGAATTCCTAGAAAAGAACCTGCATCCCACCAACTGCCTGGGTATGCTGCTGCTGTCCGATGCACACCAGTGCACCAAGCTGTATGAGCTGTCCTGGAGAATGTGTCTCAGTAACTTCCAAACCATTAGGAAGAACGAAGATTTCCTCCAGCTCCCGCAGGACATGGTTGTGCAGCTCCTGTCCAGTGAAGAGCTGGAGACGGAGGATGAAAGACTTGTATATGAGTCTGCAATTAACTGGATCAGTTACGATCTGAAGAAGCGCTACTGCCACCTCCCAGAACTGTTGCAGACGGTGAGGCTGGCACTCCTGCCTGCCATCTATCTCATGGAGAAGGTGGCCATGGAGGAACTCATCACCAAACAGAGAAAAAGTAAGGAGATAGTGGAAGAGGCCATCCGGTGCAAACTGAAAATCCTGCAGAATGATGGTGTGGTAACCAGCCTCTGTGCCCGGCCCCGGAAAACTGGCCATGCCCTCTTTCTCTTGGGAGGACAGACTTTCATGTGTGACAAGCTGTATCTGGTAGACCAGAAGGCCAAAGAAATCATTCCCAAGGCTGACATTCCAAGCCCAAGAAAAGAGTTCAGTGCATGTGCCATCGGCTGCAAAGTATATATTACTGGGGGCCGGGGGTCCGAAAATGGAGTCTCAAAAGATGTCTGGGTCTATGATACCCTGCACGAGGAGTGGTCCAAAGCTGCCCCCATGCTGGTAGCCAGGTTTGGCCACGGCTCTGCCGAACTGAAGCACTGCCTGTATGTGGTTGGGGGGCACACAGCTGCAACTGGCTGCCTCCCGGCCTCACCCTCTGTCTCTCTAAAGCAAGTGGAACATTATGACCCCACAACCAACAAATGGACCATGGTGGCCCCACTTCGAGAGGGCGTAAGCAATGCAGCGGTAGTGAGTGCCAAACTCAAGTTGTTTGCTTTCGGAGGTACCAGTGTCAGTCATGACAAGCTCCCCAAGGTTCAGTGTTATGATCAGTGTGAGAACAGGTGGACAGTACCTGCCACCTGTCCCCAGCCCTGGCGTTATACAGCAGCAGCTGTGCTGGGGAACCAGATCTTTATTATGGGGGGAGATACAGAGTTCTCTGCCTGCTCTGCTTATAAATTCAACAGCGAAACTTACCAGTGGACCAAGGTGGGAGATGTGACGGCAAAGCGTATGAGCTGTCATGCTGTGGCCTCCGGAAACAAACTCTACGTGGTTGGAGGATACTTCGGTATCCAGCGGTGTAAGACTTTGGACTGTTACGACCCAACTTTAGATGCGTGGAACAGCATCACCACGGTCCCATACTCACTGATTCCCACTGCATTTGTCAGCACCTGGAAACATCTGCCTTCCTAAACACAGTCCATTCTAAAGACAGAAAGCTTGAGGTAAGAAAGTTTATGCTGGAGATGTAAGTGTGTTTAATGAAGTTAGTGGTCTTGAATTAGGAAAATAGAGCCGAGGATGACCCATACCACCTATACAGAAGTACTACAAAATTTGTAAAAACAAAAGGAAAAGGTCTTGCACCCACAGAATTTAGAAGACTGGTGTTGACCATACCTGTAACCCTGTAACATAAGCTAATGGTTCTCAAAACAATCGCAGAGCCCCAGAATCACTCAACAAACTTTTCAGAAACTGCTCATTGTGATGAGATCTGGGTGGGGCCCAAGCATGAGTAATTTTTAAGGTTTTCTGGTGATGCTAATATACAGCCTGTCTGAGAACCCCTGATCTCTGTTGATGGTACCAGCTAGTGTGTCTTGACTGTGTGCCTGGGGTAGTGCTGTGTGCCGCAGGTGGATCATCCCATTCCATCCTCACAGCTGCCCCCGGGGGGATATTATGACTCCTTTTTATGTAGATGAAAACAACTGATGCCTAGGGAGGCTGAGGAAGTTGCCCAAGGCTGCAGAGCTTAATAAGTGGTATAGTCTGTCAAGAAGTCAACCCAGACAGCCTGGCTCTCATCACTTGAGCCTCTGCTGAACTGCCACTTGGGAAACTTGAGCTTTTTATTGGTATCATCCCAGGAGATTCTTGGTTAATACTCAAATTTTGCTTCTTAAAACCCTTTCTGGACTGAACAGACTTTAAAAATGTATTGCTCAAAAATCTCTCCAGTCTATTAGTTGATACACATTTTTCTTCCCTCAAAATATAGTCCATTTTAGGGCATGTATTAACTTTAAAGTGGGATTCTAGATCTGTCTTTGTACAAAGTTGCACCTACATTATAGGCTTTTGATGTGCAGATACACTGAGCCACTGCCCTATAAGGCATCCTCTCAGAGTTAATCAGCCAGCCTGGCCCTATTGTTGGGGCTAACAAAAGTTGTGCTCTATGTCATATATCTGGGTACATAATGGTTTTCTGTGCACTTAGTACATTATACTCTTGGCTCCAATAATTGATCAGCCTACAAGTTTAGTGTAGGCAAAGCTCTGGGCTACTTTGCTGTTGCTAAGTGCTCTTAGAATTGGTCCCAGAATCATCTGCATACCTGTAAAGTGTAGCACGGAACACATGGAATCTGTGAATTTGTTCAGGTGACTCATGAGCCTGTTTTAATACTAAGAGAAGAAAAATAACTATTTCAGAGGAACTATAGTGAAAACCAGTTCATGACTTGGGAATTTCTGGCTGTTTTCTGAAGTATTTCTTTCCCTGTCTCTTGTTTACAGGTCATATACAAACATTAAAATAGCTTCACTTTCACATTTCATCTTTCTGGGCTTTTTTAATTCTTCGTTTATCTCCTCCAGCCTGTTAAATTAGCAGAATTCCTAGTAATGCAATATTTCTTTGGAATGAAACTCCTTCAAAGGAACAAGAAAAGTCCGAAGATGGATCTGGGAAGTGTCCCACACCAAACTGGTTTTTGCAGCCTTGCTGGCATCTCAGTAATCCTGAATAAACAAATGCTCTGCAAGTGGTTATTTCATTTGAGATATGAATGCATGACTCAACTCTCAAGTAGTTTTAAAGAACTCATAGGGAAGAGCTTCAATTAACAGCACTAAATTAGGTGTTAGTCCAGAACTCACTGTATTTGCACAGGAGAGCTGTAAAAATTGCCAGTGATGGTGGTGGTATATCCAAAAGGTTACTTAGCAGACCAGTTGGTTTCCTTGGAGCCAGGTAAGGACACCAAGGGAGAAAGGAGGGACCACAGGTATTTGTTCTGGTCCTAGATTTAAATTTTATATTCTCTGGACCTAAAACAACTACTCCTGTGTCAAATGAATGGTTTGAAGTGTTCTTGCCCCAAGATCTGTCCCAATTCAGACTTGGGTAAAAATACTTAGCCCTGTGCCTGGCATATATTCAGTACTGTAGTTTTCTTTCCTCTTTTCAATTGTGACCATTCTTAGAGATCTAGCGGTGGAGGTAGCTGGATCCAACTCAGGACCTTGTGCTTATGGAGGCAGGTGGTGGAACTACTGAGCTAAATCCCCAGCCCCTGGTGGTAGCTTTTATGTGGTGGGAAAATCAGGTTTCTTTGACCATTATCTGTTTGTTGTCTTGAGTCTTCGTTTTTTGGTTCCTCCTTTTTCAGCCCAGAGCATGTTGGCAAATGCTTGAATTCACCCGATCCTGGTTATTTGAACCTAATCACAGGCTTCCGGTCCCTGGGAAACAGCAAATAAAGTGCTGAGTTATATGTGAAACAACATCCTCTTCACCCTGCTGCCCCCCAGCCAGACTCCAGCACATAAAACTGAATTTGACAGGGCCAGGGTTGCTGCTTTTAAAGGGCATCGTGAGCTCCTGATCAAAGCTACTCTTTCAGTTTCTGACAGCGAGAATGTTGGTTTAAATTTCTAAAGTTTACTGCACACCAGACAGTGCTAAAATATCCAAGCTGGATGGAGTGACCAAAGTGCTCTGTGGGTATCAGCCTTGAAGCGGGGAAGCCCACAACCCTCTGCTCTTTTCTAGTGTAGGTGCTAAACAATTTAATCCAGTGCTAACAGAAACCTTCCCTGGTCGAAAAGCTGTCCGCCAAGGAGATTTTAACTGCTGTATCTCCTGCTGCTCCATCAGTGGGGTGGGAGGGACAGAAAGGAAATTACTTTGATTATTGTCTATTTTCATGGTGCTGATGTCCCTAACCTGACAGCTCTTAGACTTTCATTTGCTTTGTTCACTTTCTTTCAGTTTTTTTTTCCCTCCCTTTCTGTGTGAGTGTGCAGTGCCTTGAAATTATTATTACAAGATACATTCTTTGGGCTAATGTGGATATACAGGTTACAAGAGGAGGAGGTGGGGGATGACACCACAGTCTAAGGAATGCCTTGAAGGCTTGAATCACTTCTGGGAAATGGCCAAAAGAAACAGCTAGGAAATGAATCAGCATCCTGAACACACAAAAGCAAAGTGAGAAGAATTCGGTGCAATTAATGAATGGCCCCTTCAGGGTTCCTTTTGTCTATTCTTACAGGTTACAGCTTAGTGATACAGATCCCAAAAACAGCCTGAAAGTGCACTTTCTGAGCAGATAGGGTATTTTTTGTTTGTTTTTGTTTTTTGAGACAGGGTCTCGCCATATGCATATTGAGTATTTAAAAGCCCTCTGCAAAATTTCCCTGTCTGGAATCAGAGGTAAATAAATGGACAGAGTGAGTAGTGCAGAGAAATGCCAAATGTCTGAAATGCACAGGATTGGCAGTTGCAGTAGCTTGAGTTTATGTGTGCACTTGGGTTGGTGGGTTCTATTGATGGGAATCCTCCAGCCTTGCTCTGTCAAGTCCTGGTATATGGTCATGGGAAAGGAGGTGAGGCTGATCTCTGCCATAATGAATAGTGGAGATGCATTTATATAGGATTACTATATCTGCTTTCTATATGGTGAATAAATTTAATTTGAAATCCTTTATGGTAAATAGGCCCGGAATGTTTGCATAGGAATCTCTTCCTTTTGACCCCATAGTGATCATTTCACCTTGATCCTGTTTAACGAGGAATTTGATAAATGTTGGCAGCATATGCATCTCAGTACATAGGTTTGAATTTGAATATATGTTTAGGAAAGAAGTAAAGCCCCGCTTTGGACACCTTTGTCTTTGGTCAGGCCACCATCTGCATGGGTACATATGTGTATGTGTGTGTTATGTTACTCAGTTCTTCCTGATAATCTTTGCATAGTTCCTGTTGAACATACAATTAGATCTTTAGAAGCAGTATGGCCTAGGGCCCGGGATTTAATTCAGTGGTTCTGCCGCCTCGCAATGGACCTGAGTTTGATCCCTGGTACCAAAAACAATAACAACAAAAAGAAGCAATATGGCCTAAGTCTGTCCAGAATATAATTATTTTTTAACCTTTGTGACTACTGACAAAGATCTTAAAATGGTAGTATCATACAAATCCTTCATGCTTCTTTTTTTTTTTTTTTTTTTCAGTTTCTGTTTTAGCTCCCTCCATCACTCGGTGAGATAATTTGAGATTTCTACTTTGGAGAGGCCAAGAATAATGAAGTGAAAAAAGAAGCAGTGTTTCTGCAAGCCTTGAGTAACATCCACTGCACCTTGTCAGTGTCCCACGTGGACATGAAGGAAAGGGTGAGGGAGGGGGTGGGATTTTCCCTAAGAGTAGCACGTGGTTTAAATATGAATGGATGAACCTGTGATCTAGTCCTTGTCTTGTAATTGTGGATTAATGTCAGCGTTAATCAGCTCCTCAAAGGGAGAGAAAAGCTGGACCTTTTCCCTTGCTGTACCACATTGAGCATTTGATTTCCATGGGCTCCACCATTTATGTGTAAAATTTGAAATGGTTGTCAGCTCTCTCTGAGGAGTGAGCTTGAAGCCTTCACACCAGCTGCTGTTGGAGATTCAAAGCCTGCGTGTGGGTCAGGAGGGACGCTGGCTGGGCTGGCTGAAGAACGAGGAGTGCTGGACTCTCCCTGATCTCAAAAAGGGTGGGTTGTGTCTCCCAGGAACGTCTGTGAACAATGGGGACATTATTGTAGTTAACGTTGGGTAGTAGATACGCTTTTCTATTTATAAGTGACTTTAAACTTTCCCTTGGCTGTTAAGAAATTGTTATAGATTTAGCTATTTATTGTTCAATGCCTGCATGCTGAAACAATGCTTAGGGTTGTCTTCACGTGTATGGACGTGTGTGAACGTTTGTATGTTTTGCACATTCTGTAGCTATTGATGTGCTTTGCTGCACAAAATGAAAACTTGAGTTATAATTTGGAGTATAACTGGAGGGTGGGGGTAGGGTGGGTTTTTCAATTGTCAAGACAGGGAGAGAATACAAGACAGAAAATGAAACCTACATCCCAGAGGTACAGAAACCATGGAGGTCACTTTTCTTAGATGCCCACCTTGTAATAGGGTTTTGTGGGGCTGGTGGTCATGCTGACAGCTGGTGGGATGAAAGCAGACTTCTTCTTTCTGCCCTCTTCTTCCCACCTGTTACCTAACTTCAGTCTTGTCTGCTGAAATTTGGAAAGGACCAAATCGCTTTACAGTTTTTTTTTTCTTTGTAGAATATCCTAAAATCCTGGAAAATCCTATGGACTAGTTCTGTATATAGGGCAGAGATAGAAGATGTTGTCCAAAGTTTATTTATTTATCTATTTATTACCCTACGAGAAGGCTTTGCCATAACTACACTTGATGGGAGAAGTAAAAATGTCACAGATCCAAATTAATTTACTGACCACATTCGCCGGACTTGTTCTCTTGTTCTCTGTTCTTGCTGTCTGATTGAGCAAGTGCTGCAAGTTCTTTAGGAAAACACTCATATTGGTATAAGACACATTCTAGTTCACCTTTAGGTAAATGTTGGGAAAACTCTTTGGTATACAAAAGTGACACAATTCATCACAAAACACCAAAGAAATGCAAGCAGTGGCCTAGGGGAGAGGTTTTCTGGTCCAGTTGGGAACCAGTTGTGAATACATTCTTTGCTCTGTGGAGTGCTTATTGACTAACTCTGTGCTGTGGTAGATATTAGTGCTAGGCTCGAGTAGGTGCTTTCTTCCACAGAGCTGTCTGGGGAAGACCAGAGTTTGCAACTTGATCTGCTTTTGTCCATGTTTCTCACATTGCTGTATCTTAGAAAATAGGGTCAAGACTGACAACCTTTGATGTCGTGAGTGTTTGCATTGTCTAATGACAGATAAATCCTTAACATTTTCCTCCACATTAATACAACATACATGTCTGTCCATGCCGTGGCTAAATGGGCTGTAGTTGGACCAAATTAAATGAGTGAGTTGTCAGAATAAAAGAATCCCAGTACTTTAGAGCAGTGAGTACCTAGATGTGTTTTAAGCAATGCAAATGTCTAATTGTCTCCTGGCAACGTAGTCTGTGTCATTACATTGTAGCAGTTAGAGCTCTAGTTTATGATGCAAATCTGTCAAGAGATGTATGTGTCACTGCATGGATCTGAAAGCAGGAAGAATTTTCTGCAGCTGTTTCAAAGTTGTGGCCTGTCCTTGAATCCTCTATTAATTACTGCGTGTGAGCCAGAGGGAGCCACCAACAGGGTGGGCCCCCTGCCTGCGGGGAACTTTCTGGGCTCCTCATCTTTGAATTGATGTAGGCATTTGGGCTTGCTACTTGACCATTCGAACCCTGTGAAACGTCCCACACTTTGAAGCAGATACAATTCACAGCACGGTACACACAAAAACCTTGGCATAAGACAGAGAAGGTTCTTCTCATTTTGTGGGCTGGTTGCCATGGAAACGGATAACAAAGGGCAGCCTTCCACTTCTGGTATAATTGTGTAGCTTCCTTTCTCTGGGCTTGACACCTGTCTGAATAAGAGTGATTAGAGCTGCGTAATATCCCCCTCTTGGCTCTTGAATATGTGATTCACGTACAAAACCCTGTATAAGTTAGTAAAATGTTCGAGTTCCTATGTACTTGTTTGCTACTACTACATTTTTGAGGTTTTGTAAGACTTATTTTTTTTTTTCACAATGTGAAACTGAAAGTCAATAAATTATTAGAGATTTTCTCTTCATTGTGTGTGGGGGTCTGGTCTTTATTGGAATGCAGTGTAACTTTAGGCAATGAAAATTTGATCCTTCCTCCTTTCATGAGAAGGGGCCATTTTGTGTATTTTTCTAAATGTACTTTATTTCACAGTTTCGTCACATGTATTTATTAAAGTCTTGCACATTAAATAAAACTTTCAGCCCATAGGATATCTCTTTCATCAGAGCAAAATATCTCATTTATGTATCATTCAGAAGTTGGAATGCTAAGTCACTTAGGATGCATATTGTAGATTAGAAATTTAATTTTGGTATTCCTCATTTGGGCTATAATTTGATAGAAAGCTGTTAAGAGAAGGGGCTGGAGTTCAGTCCCATTCATCTACTGACCCCCTATAGCAGTCATTGAAGGGAAGTAAAATTGCAGTTTATTTCTTGGTAATGGCCACAGAAAACAAGTGTGGCCCCTCCTGCTCACTTAGCTGCTTCCAAGGTGACAGCTGCCCTGGCTGGCTCCGTTCATGGCCAGGTGCAGCCGCCTGTTGCACCCTCACGGCGGCTCTGTTACCCTGAGCTGTGCCTCTGTCATTTGGGTCAGACCCTGTACTTCAGTGTGCAGAGCCATGTTGGGCATAATCTTTCCTCGCCAGAAAATAAATACTACCTAATTAGAACCCTGGGCTCTCTCACAAGTAGAATGCAATTACGGCTTTTGGAATTTGACCAAGATGCTGGAGCAGATGCCTCAGGTTTGACAGGAGGTTTCACACTGGGTGAGGCTGGTGCAGGGCCAAGCCTTTGGGAAGGCACAGTGTACATGACCCATGGGAATTCTGTGTATGACACCATGTGTACAACACCAAATGACAGGGGAGAGAGTCAAATTGGCAGTCGGGAGCCTATGGGTGGGACTTGGACTCTCAGGAAGCCTTGATGCTAATCCTTTGAAGGGTGGAGAAAGATTCCTGTAGAGATGACTGCAGACCTTTCATTCTTGGAATTTCTTTGACATTTTATTTGGGACATTAAGAAGCTACTTTGAGTTCTTCATTTTCCCTTCATTCAGGCATTCAGATTGGCCCAGACAATTTTGGATGACTTGGCTGAGTGTCATAGCAGTCTGGCAGCAGTGATGAAACCATTGGAAGTTGGCAGGCCAGAGCTGGGAGAGCACCACCATAGGGCTGTCAGGGGCCTGGAGCTCTTTTTGCTTTTCCATCCTGGGCTTGAGCCATTAGTCCTACTCACAAGATAGTGATTGTGTCTTATAGCATCACTTCTGCTTTCCAGGCACCCAAAGGGAAAAGGTATGTACTGAAAGAATCTCTCCCTTTTCTTGGAATAGTAATAGTTCGCCCAGTAGATTCACTTGGGAGACTTCACTGTTGATCAGAACAAGGTCCTTCCTATGAACTTCCCCAAGATAAAAAGGAAGCTGGTGAGAGGAGTATTTTCATAGGGCCACATTGGCATTGCACACAATCATGTGATTTGATTAGGAAGAAAGGAAGGACAGACATTAGGTGGGCAATTACAGTGACAATCCACTGGTCTGGATGGGGTTACCTATGACAGCAGCTAATCAGAGCCATTGTGAACAGCCTGGCTTTCTGAGTGTCTCCCGAGAGTGGGGATATTGCTAAGGATGTGATGTGATTGACCTCTCATTGAACCCTCACAACAAATTTAGGTAAATACATTTTTTAACATCTCTGAGCTTTAGTTCCGTAGTCTGTAAAATAAGTAGGGCAAATATTCTTAAATAGCCAGCATTAGTAATGCAGTAAATTTAAGACAAAGCATCAAGCTCCTCCCTGACACATAGTAGGTCCTAAATAATTTTCAGCTGTCCTTGGGAAAAATACATAAATATAAATCTGAGTGTTCCCTCTGTGCCTGGGACTCTGGAAGGTTCGCATGCCCGTGGCCTGATTCACCCTCCCAGCAGCCCTGCCAGAGCAGGCACTATTAGGACCTGTGTGTTCAGATGAAGAAAGATTGGGGGAGATCAACCTGCCCAAGGGTACACTGGAGCTGGGTTTCTAGGTGAGTTCCCTGAGTTGTGTTCCAGGCCCAGGACTGTGGCAAGGCGAGTGTTGAGGTGGAGCCCAGTTGGGAAGCAGGGCTGCCTGGGTCCTTAGGGTCTGGCAGCAGGTCTTGGTGAGATGACCCAGGAGTCCAGCAGCTGGGGTGCCTACACAGACCTGAGGACTGAAGAAAAGAATGAGAGGAATCTGTGCAGACTCAACTCCTCTTTGACAACCGGTTTCCAAAGAGAAGTTTGTAGGGAATTTAAATGGAGTCTCTGGATCTTTGTTACACTTGGTAATTTATTGAATTGTACACTGACACTTTTTTTATACGTCTTCTAATTTAATTTACCTGCAAAGTCACCATACCAGACAGCAATCTCATAAATTCCCAAAAAGAGGCCCTCTTAAAGTGATTGATTTTTTTATTGCATATTTGCAGTACATAATGATTACATTTCTCATGGGGAGTCGGTTCGTGTACATAACACATCTTAATTCTTTTTTCATCTCCTTTCCCTCACCTCACTCCTCCCTCTAGCTCTTGCTCCCTTTCCCTTCCACAAAAGATCTATCTCCCTATTTCCTATTATCTATCTTTTATTTTGTTCTTTATTTACATTCTCCTTTTTTCATATAAGAAAAACCATGTGGTATTTCATTTAACATTAGGGTCTCAAGGTGCATCCATTTTCCTATGGATGACTCCTTTATCCTTCATGAGAAAGTTGTACTCCATTGCATATAAATACCACATTTTCTTTATCCATTCATCTGTTGATGGACATATAGGCAGCTTTGAAGCTTTAGCCATTATGAATTGTGCTGCTATAAGCATGGGTATGCATCACTGTAATATATCTTTAATTCTTTCATGAAGCCTAGAAGGGGAAGAGCTGGGTGAAATGAACTTCTCATTTTAGTTTTTTGGGGGAATCTCCACACTGATTTCCATAGTGGATATACTGTATTAGTTTACATTCCCACCAAAAATGTAAAAGGTCCCCCACCCTCAGTCTCACCAGCATTTGTTATTGGTTCTTTCTTGATGATAGCCATACTTTCTGGAGTGAGATGGAATCTTCGTGTTGTTTTAATTTACATTTTTATTTTCCTTCTTTCCTTCCTTCCTTCCTTCCTTCTTCCTCTTCCTCTTCCCTCCTTCCTTCCCTCCCTCCCTAACTGCCTTTTTTGGCACCAGGGATCAAACTGCTCTTGCCAGGCAGGTGTGTTGCCACTGAGCTACATCCCTGGCCTATGATTTACATTTTTCTAATGGCCAGAAATGTTGAACATTTTTCCATAAATTTATGGGCCACTTGTACTTCTGAAAAGTATCTGTTCATTTTCAGTTGCCCACTATTTGACTGGGTCTTTTAATTTGGAAGTATACTGACTCTTGCTGTACTTTCCATTTGTAAAATGTTTATTGATTGGGTGATTGACTATACGTATAGATCTTGGACTGATCATATATAAGAAAAGCACTCTGACTCACAAATCTGCTGTAACCAGCCTGGGAAACCAGCCTATATTCTAAATATCAGCCCAGGAAGCTAGCCTGCTATCTCTAAGTCAGACTTATAGGAATTCAAGCCACTGTCTCCAGAAGGTCAAATAATAACCCTAAGAAAAATTAGCCTTGAGGCAGGAGGATTCCAAGTTTGAGCCTACCCTATTTGCTAACTTTGTGACTTAGCAAGACCTTGTCCTAAAATAAAAAAAGGTTGGGGATGTAGTGTAGTACAAAGGTCTTGCATTGAATCCCTACATTAAAACAAACCCAAACAGCCAGGACTTCATTAATAAATGAATTAATTTTTGTCCCAGTTTCCAACTTAGGGTTAACCAGAGAAAACCAAATATGCGCTCCTGCTCAGTCACACCGGATGGCTCTCTTCTCGCGGTGCACCTGCAGCTTGCCCATGCCGCCAGCCTCCCGTCTATTCAAAGCCTTCCCTGCGCCCCACAATGGAACTTTCCCACTTCCATCTTCCTTTGAGACTCTGCCAATCCCCGAGCGACAGTGCCCAACTCCCTTGCTATATGGCAAGCTCTGAATAAATAGCTTTCACTTGTTCTCATTCAGTTCATCTTTGTTTATTCCCACAGACAAATGTTTGTCCAATAAAATAATTATTTTAATAAAAAGGGTCACAGAAATGAAGTGGGGATCAAGTAGTGTGTGCTGGGCAAGCTAGGGGTTCAGAAGGCCGTTGTTGTCATCCCTAGTGAATGAAATATACACAATGCATGCATCATGAAAAAATGGATTTTATGGTAATGGGGTTGAGATGAGGGCATCTGGGTTGGCAAAAGCAGAACAATTTCTTTGGGAATATTCTGAATAAAGTGCAAATACTTAAATAAGGTTTACAGCCATATTCATGGTACTCATAAATGTATTAATAAATGCAAAAACTTCGCAGTTAATTCCTGGTCTTGCCTGTTGCGAATCTTAAGTGCGTTGCCTGTCTGACACATACTCAGACTAAGCCATCTGTCCTGCATTTGAATTTAATCATAGACAATGAATTTTAAAGCTTTGAAATTTGTCAGACATTGGACAATTAGGTGCCAGACCTAACATTCAGAGGGGAAAAATGTACATTGAGCCATGACTATGAATTAAAAGCCATTTGACTAAGTAAATTATAAATCTACCATAATCTTATCCAGCTCTGCTTATGGCCCAGCTTGCTTTGTGAGTCTGGTGAAAACCACAGGAGACAGTTTTCTCTCCCTCCCTCCCTCTCCCTCTCCCTCTCTCTCTCTCTCTCTCTCTCTCTCTCTCTCTCTCTGCTGTTTCCTTGGCAACTGTAATCTTTATTTCTGCAAAGATGGGGGACTGCAGCAAGGAGAGGCATTTGGAATTTCAGTGAGTCACTCACTAATCCTTTTCTTGTGTTATTGGATGGTTTGTTCTGTTACAAAAAGTTATTTTACACCCCCTTCTTAGATAGTATTGGGAGGTTTATTGGATATCCTAAATAGGTGCAGAGGATTTTTTTTCCCCTCACAGAAGACACCCTATTATCAACACAAGGATGAGATCAACCTTTGATAGACAGGAATTAGGCAACTGCAAAGTGTATGCTAAAAGTCTCTTTCTCCCTCTGAGGTTCTAAGGAATACATGGGCAAGCTCTAAATCACAAACACCACTGCCCACTCACCTACCCACATACACTCTGGTAGAGGCTTTGCTGTCAGGAGAACCATTCTGGGAGGACAAATCTTGGTATTTTGAAATGACTGATTCACTCTGAAACATAGGAAAGGAGAAAGAGGAAAAGTAGCACATACCGTAGGGGCAATGTGCCCAGAGGGTCATTTTCTGAGAGTCCGTCTATTCAAACTGTGTGTGACATGGGGAGGGGTGTCAATCAGCACCCCTGTCTGAAATGGGAATGCCTGGGCTGCGTTTTGAGGGCTGTTAGGCATTTATGTGTTCCTGTGAATCAGGCTGAGCTCAAGGTGTCGGGGGGGGCGGTTAGGAGTGGGGGCTTCAAGGCTGAGGCAGATCTAGGGAGACACGGAGAAGTAACAGGCTTAGAGGGGAGGGAGGAGAACCAGAAAGGCAAAATTTTACCCTGAGATGTTGTGGCTGGGGAGGTGGAGGGGAAGAATAGGCAGAAGAAGACGATTATTAGTGCAGGGAAACTACCTGGAATGATACTGTCACAGTGGGCAGTATGCAGCAGTACATTTGTCAAAGCCCATGGGAGGTGCAAGAGTAAAACCTAATGTAAACTCTGGACTTTGGGCTATGATAATGTATCGATGTGGTTTCTTAACAAATGCACATGTAACAAATGTATCACTTCGAGGCCAGATGTGGATGTGGGGTGTGTGTGTGTGTGTGTGTGTGTGTATTTGGGGGGAAGTGGGCATATTTGAAAATGGTACTTTCCCTCAATTTTACTGTGAACCTAAAACTACTCTTTAAAAAGTCTGTTAAGCACAAAAAAGACGAAAGCCAAACAAAAAACCAACAAAAGCACCAGAAACAAAATGAATATTATACAGATATCAGATAAATGGTTCAGTCTATTAAAGGATAGAGTACCTGCACATAGTCTGCACTTTAGTAATTAAACGTTCAGTTTAAAATATTACCTTGAGCTGACTTCATGTAGTGGAAAGAGAAATTCTTCCTCCCTGTGTTTCTGTGAAATTTCTCTTAAATCCGCGACCTCTGTGGTGCTGAGTGCTTTTTGCATGCTAATGAACTGGCTGCCCCTAGGTAGCTTGGGAGGAGGCTGATCTTTTAAGGACCGAGGAAAGCCTGGGATTTAGCTCAATGGTTCCACTGCCTGCCTCGCTAGCACAAGCACCTGGGTTCGATCCCCAGTACCAAAAAACAAAAACAAAAAAATAAAGACCTAGGAAGATGTTAACTTCTGGCCGAGTGTCTGCTGGAAAATCTGCTTAATTGGTGGGTCGATATTTTTAGGGAAAACCCCACACACATCTAAGGTCGGAAGTGTTGAGTGATTAAGTCAGAGTCCAAAAAATCTCTTTCATTTCCTCCCCTCTTTTCTAACACTTTCGTTCCTGCATTCCTTGTCCCTGGACCCAGAATGAGGCCAGAACTAACAGAGGCTCAAGAAATGGAGTCATGGGCTTCAGGTATCCTACTTGCCTGGCATGTAAAGAATGGGGACACACACACACACACACACACACACACATGCGATTCCAACCATCAATTCGTTATTGTAGCACTCCTAGAAGAATGTGTGTCCCACGTGCCAGAGAACAACTTACAACTCATGCAGTCAGAACCAGCTCCCTTACAAGTTAATGCCAGTGTGTACGTTGGCAAAAACGTATTAGTGAATATCTGCTTCCATAGTGTAAATGTTAATTTAGGAAGTTTTATTTCTGCACTTGTTTTCCTTCACAATATTTGCTGTTCTTTAGTTACTGCGATATATTTTTGTTTTCTTTTTAGGTGTTTCCTGGGGGCAGAAAGCTGACTTCATAAATGATGGCATGAATCTGTACAAGTGTTAATCTGTAGCTGGAAAGTCATTTAGTTGCCAGAAGAAGAAACGAAAAACTGGAGAAGGAGTAATCACCTCGGGGGAAATGTGGAAATGTTCAGAGGGATAACCCAAACCATTTGGGAAGAACAACAGCTCTTTCAGAGTTCTACTAGAGCTGATTAAAGATAGCTGGGGGGAAAACAGAGCGTTTTTCCTTGCCAGGCAGCAGCAGTTTTCAACCTCCAGACCCCTGGGGGTGCGGGGAGCAGGGTGGGGTGCAGAGGCACAGTGAGGGGTGTGGATGGTTTTGGGAGCCGTCTGCTCTGCAAGCCCACAGGGAGTTTGTGGGAAGGATGGATAGGGGAGGGTGCAAGGTCCCTGGAGTGGCGGTTACAGCTTCTCCTTCCTCCAGAGAGCCAGGCCCAAGGCACAGCACCCTGGAGTCCTGGGGGCCCCGACTGCCGTTGCATGATCTGCCCTTCAACACCGAGTGAGGGACTCCAGGCCACGTGGTGAGCTGGCATTAGCAGGTCTCCCACCTTGGGGAAGAGGGGCTGGCTTGACTCCTTCCTGCCCAGCTCTGAGGGCGCCCGAGGGTGCCAGCTCAGAACCAGAAAGGCAAGGAGTGCTCTGGACATGGGAGGCAAGGAGCACCCTGGGATTGCACTTGGAGGCCAGCTGCGAGGCATCAGTCCTCAGGAAAAGCAGAAAGTGGAAGAATCAGAAACAAAGAGGGCTCAAGCCCATCCAGTTCGCCTCTCTCCGGGCTTAGCCTGCTCCTGCTCCTGCTCCAAGACAGGCTTGTTCACAGTGAGCCTGGAAAGGCATCAGACTGCACGATGTCTCTGGAAAATATTGCACGGGATGGAAGCTGTCAGAAAGAACAGATCTAGGCGAAGGAGATGGGGCAATTCCTGCTCAACACAGGAGTCCACACCAAACAGGGACCAGCGTCAGCACTGGGAAAGGTGTCTTCCATACTTTGGCCACGTTCTCAGCTTGGACCTCGGTGATGAGCCGGAAGCTTCCCCTACTTCCCCTGGCCCTATTCTCCACGTTTCCTCCTTCAGATCTCACTCATGTAATTCTGCCCTGGCATCTGCTGCCTGGAGCACACAAACCAACTCCCAGGGCCACCACTGGGACTGAGATCTCCCTCCCTGTGGTGCCGTAGGATTTCCTGTGTGGGTCCTAGGATGTGCAGGGCACCTGAGGGAAAGTTTTAGAGGGGAACAGACCACCCAGAGGCCCAGCTTTGATACCCCCACTTCCAAGGGGATCATCACTTTCTTTTTTATATTTGGGGAGTTGACTAAATGTTTTTAAAAACTTCTTAGTATTGGGCACAGTCTGCCTGGGGATAGTGATATGATTGCTCTGTTCACCACTCAGCTGCAATTTTAGGCAGAATTTTCAGAGCATCTTGGCCTCTAACAACTTATAAAAACCCAGCAGTTAATTTCAGGATGAGTAACATCTGCTTATTGCATTTTGTTACAAGTCACCTGGGCAAAAACTCTTCCTAACTCTGTCCCATAAATGAGCTGATACCCGATTAGAACACTGGTTAACAGCTTTCTATAATAAAGCCTTAAAAGTAATATATTTCTCCATAATAACAAAACAAAACCATTATTTTTCTTTGTAGCTCAGATGGGCTATTTGTGAATGCTTTCTCAGTCCCATGGCTTATCCTCTGAGGAGGAAGTGGTTTGGTTTCTTTGAGAAGAAACTATTTATTTATCTGCAGATTTTATATAAAAGAATGTGGGAGCCATTTAATGTACATTTTAAAATAACATGGCTCCATAAAGGCTTGGTGGCCCAGCCCTTCTCCCGGTTTTAAAAGCCTGACAACAATTTATCTCTTGTTACAGGCTTCCAGCGAGAACCTTTGGGTGTTGTTGTGACATAAACACAGAACATGCTGAATTCCCTCTTATTCCCCTTCCATTTTTTCCTCCCCAACTGCAGGAAACATTATGTTGGTTGAACATATCTGCTAGTACCTTTCTGCTTAGGAAATCGAAGCTCACACTAGTCCCCTTCAGGGATCCCAGCAAGGATCTTTTTCCAAGATTTTTCTATTTCTTTGTTTTATTTTGTGTTTGTGGTGCTGGGGTCTGAACCTACGGCCTCCAGCCTGATAGGCTAGGAAAGTGTTCTACTACTAAACAGCACTTCTAGGCCATTTGTTTCTACCCGCCTCCTCTCCTCCCTCCTTCCCTTCCTTTTTCTTTTTTCCATTCATGAATTACCAGCAATTGAACCCAGAGCCTTTCACGGACTTATATCCCAAGAACTTTTAAAAATTCTTGGGACAGTCTTGTTAAATAACTAAATTGCTCAGGTTGGGTTTGAACTTGAAATCCTCCTGCCTCAGCCTCCCAGAGTACTAGTAACAAAGGTGAAAGGTCAATGACTGGGACAAGACTATAGACTGGTAGCACTCTGGATGCCCTCTGCCAGGACCCAGGAGAGGGTTCCCTGGGGCACTGCAGGCTGTAGCTCCCACCTTGCCTGAGGGTCCCATGTCCAAACTCAGAGAAGGTAGTAGAGGCAGAAGGCCCCACCCCCACCCCCACCCCCACCAGGGGAGGATCCTGCCCTCAGAGAAGTTCCCTGTCAGCCTCCAAACTGTTTTTCTTTGAATCATCTCCTTACCCCAAGGCAGAATTCTCTGAAGTCATGGGACTAGGCCTGAGGACCAGTCTAGGGCTGGATGCTGACCTTGAATCCTGCCTCTTAGCGGCTGCTTTATTTTCTGTGACAACAACTAAAGCTCATTAAAAAGCTGACACATAATTCCCAGCCTGTAACACGTCTCTGTGATTCACTTAAAGTGTTAAAGAAGGGGCCGGGGATTTAGCTTAGTGGTTCCTCCACCTGCCTCACAAGTGCAAGGTCCCAAGTTCGATTCCCCGTACCAAAAAAAAAAAAAAAAGTGTTAAGGAAGTAGAAGAAGAAATTATATTAATCTGAGAAGAAGAAAAATGTCTGGGGCTTCCCTCATACCTCACGAAGTGACTTACAGTTTGTGCTATACTTTCCACCACATACCCCTCCTGTTGACGTGCAAATAGAGAGTGAAGCTGAAACTAGTGAGGCTACTGACCTTCATCAAGGTGAGATACTGAAGAGCTAAAGTAGATCACTGACAGTGCATACTTTGTTGAAGATTTATCCTTAGACTCAAACTGAGGAGAAACAACAGGTGATTATGTTATTTCAGCCCAGAATAAGTTGACTGTGGCATTTTCATGCTTCAGCCTGATAAATACTTTTCAATTTTTGTTGTTTTGATTTTTGAGACAATGTCCCACCATGTAGTTCAGGTTGGCCTTGAACTCTCTCTGTAGACCACATTGGCCTTGAAGTCGCAGTGATCTTCCTGTCTCAGCCTTCCAAGTGCTGGGATTACAGGCATTTGTTCAATTGTCTTTTTACCAAAATTAAAGCAAGTTAACCTGCACTGTTCTTCTTATGTGTGCATAAAACTGTATTGATTTAAATAGTGGTAAGTACTCAATTTGCTATTTAGCCTGACAGTCACAGATCCAGATGGGAATATTTTCCAAGGAATTTAAAGAAATACTTTTTGAAGGTGAGGCTTGGGTCTCTATGTACTACCTATAGTTGGAGGGTGCACAAAAAAATGCACTAGAAGCCCAAATGAAAATTGATAAAACCATGTTAGCTGGCCATCGGCAATAATTTTTTAAGCTACCAGCTTTTAAAAAATGAAAAAAATATTTTTTTCATATATATTTTTTGAGTTTCTCATGTAAACGAAGCCACGTGATGTTTAAGCTTATGTATCTGACTTATTTCACTTAACATTTTGTACTTAAACTGCATCATAAGTTCATAAATGCCTCAAGTTTATTCTTCGTTATGGCAGAGGAGAACTCTAATGTGTATAAATACCACATTTTCCTTATCCATTCATCTGTTGGTGGACATATAGGCTGTTTCCAAGATCTAGCTATTATAAATCCTGCTGCTACATACATAAATACGCATGTATTCCTAAATTATGATGACTAACTCTTGGGAAAATTCTTAAAGAGAAATAGCTGGGTCAAATGGAGTTTCTATTTTTAATTTTCTGAGGCATTTCCACACTGATTTCCATAGTGGTGGCATCAGGTTACACACCTACCGACAGTGTGGAAAGGTCTCTTTCCCCCACATCCTTACCAGCATCTGTTAATATTGGATTTTTTGATGATAGCTCTTCTTTCTGGAGGATGGAATTTCAATGTATGTATAAATAAATAGTAAAATGGAAGATAGATAAATAGGAAGAAGGGAGAATTTCAAAGAACTCTCCAAAGTATCTATTCTGTTGTTTCAGGAAATATTTTAAGATAAATGCTAATTTGTTTCATTTATACTACTAGTTTTTATTGCTCATTGAAAAGGGTTTTGCCCTTTTTGTTTCTTCTTTATAAGAGAGAATCTACTTCTTTATTTATGTTGTATACTTTGATAAATGTTTCGGCCATTCTTTTACACAGCATATTAACCATTGTTATGCTCTAATTATTTTGTTATGAAATTTTGTGGGTCTTTCTGTAGAAGTAAGAAATGTTTTTTATATTTTTTATTAATATGTATGTGTATTACATTAAAACAAAAAAGAAATAAAAGCTATTTTAAGCTTTAAAAAGAGATTCCAAGCAGAAATCCCAATAAATTTGACAAGCTTTAAAAAAATAAATCTGAGTGTGGTGGCGCACACTTGTAATCTCAGCACTTGGGAGGCTGAGGCAGGAGGATGGAGGATCATCAAGAGTTTGAGGCCAGTAGTGGACTACATAGTGAGTTCGAGGCCAGCTTGAACTACATAGCTAGACTTTGTCTCTCTCTCTCTCTCTCTCTCTCTCTCTCTCTCTCTCTCACACACACACACACACACACACACACACACGAAAAGTAAATCTTCAGCTAACTCTATTTCCATTCTTCTTCCTCCTCCTCTTCCTCCTCCTCCTCCTCCTTTTTTGGAGATGGAATCTCGCCCTGTAGCTCAGGCTGGCTCCACGAGTGCTGAGATTACAAGTATGTGACACTACACCCAGTTTAAGGCTTTACTACTTCTAGCAATATTTGAAAGCCTCTATGTTTGTGAGAAGTTGTTCAAACTGATTGAAAGTAGGAGTTGACTGATTTGTTGCTATAGGAAACACACTGTCCATTTCATACCCATGAAGATCACGGGTCAGCGGCCAATGGTGGGCTAATGAGTTGGACCAGACTGGCTGCCTGTGTAACGTGGGGGCGGGGTCTCAATCCTGAGTGTCTTTCGGAGTCATCTGGGGGACTTTAAAAGCTCTGGTTGGGTCCGGGGATTTAGCTCAGTGGTTCTGCCGCCTGCCTCGCAAGTGCAAGGTCCCAAGTTCTATCCCCGTCTATCCCCGGTACAAAAAAAAGAAAAGAAAAACCGAAAAACCTAGTTCTCACCAAGTGGCCTGGGTCAGGTGTAGCCTGCATATGGCTTTGCAGTTTCCATAGCAGCTTCCCCCCAGCAGCCCAGCAGGGGCTTCGAGGAGCACACAGAGGAGTGAGGAGAGGAAGCTTGTGTGGCTCCCGATTCCCGCCCCGCACTGATGAGCGGATCGTCCTCATGGGCGTGACTTGAGCGTGTGTCACATAGGATGTAGACTTCAGGGGGGAATTCAGAGTCTTCTCCTTGATAGCTGGGGCTTTGTCCCTTTTTATACCACAGCACTCAGAAACTGGCTCTTTAGACTACTTATTCATGGTTCAAAGGCTGTAGAGACCTTATTTGTTAGGCGGGCACTTCAGATATCATATTCCTTCTTCCTATTCTCCCCTGTCTTGGACCAAGACAGAACCAGGAAGACACATAGAAACACAGGTGATGGGGATAAAGTTCAGCCTGGTGCAAGCTAGCAAGCGCCCTACCACTGAGCTACATCCCCAGGCCAGAAAGAAACTTCTCAGTTTTAACCAGTTTTTAGTCTATGTGCCTTTCTCTTTTATTTTGGGGAAAGAATATCTGTTCTTCACTGTAACTACAGATATCATCTAGCGTGGAGCTGGGCCTTAAGTCAACTTTCTGCTACTGTAGCAATGCCTGAGATGATCAATTCAGGAGAAAGATTTATTTCGGCTGAGGGTTGTGGTCTGTGGTTGCCAGACTCCTGTGCATTTCAGCCTGGGAAGTGGCAGAGTGTCATGGTGGTGAGTGTGTGGAAGAGGAAAGCCGCTCGCCTCACAGCAGCTGAGAAGCAAGGAAAGAGGAAGGGGAAGGGCTTATCCCCACTGTCACCTTGGAGGGTCACCCCCAGGACTCGCTTCCCGGCATAGGCTCTGCCCCTTAAAGGTCCTAACCACCTCCCTGTGGCACTGCAGGCAGGGGACCAAGCCTGTAACACAGGGGCCTTTGGAGGTCACTTTTGCAGCTACAGCACAATCTGTAACCAGGGCAGATGCTCAAAAGAGTTATGAATACACTTTTATAATTAGAGTGGGTACCACCCTTCAAGAACAGTATAGAATGGGGTTATAGCTCAGTGTGACACTCACGTAGCATGCACAAAGTCATGCTTTGATCTCAGCCCTGAAAAATGATTTTTTAAAGGATGTGTTTAAAAGCTGTGTTTCAGTAACTTTCTTGTTGTTTGGACAAAATACTCGACACCCACAAGTTAAAGGAGGAAAGGCTTATTTCAGCTAACGGTTTGTAGAGATTGGGCAAGCAGGACAGGCATGAGGCAGCCAGCAGCAAGCCTCCCTTTCCCTTTTATTCCATCCAGGTTACAAGCCTATGGATTGGTGCCATCCACGCCCAGGGTGGGCCTTCCCATTAGCCACACTCAGAACTGTGGCAAACCAATCAGAGGACTAATTTAGTAATCATGGACCTTTAATCCTAGTACCATATACCCTAGATCCAGCTACCTTGAAAAGCTCCTCCTATGAGCATGTGAGGCTTTGGGGGACCATACTGGTATAAGCCACAACAAGCTGTGAATGAGAATTGTTGGAAATTTGAGACACATTTGCATAAAGGGAGTAGAAATGGGTAATGTTCCTATAATGGTCCCCAAAGTTTTGTGGCCCAAACGTAGCTGATTCACAAACCATACTTTGTCGTTTTCTGAGCATGGCTAAATCTGGTCATGGTTAAAGCAAGGAGGATCAATCAGACTATGCTTATTAACCTGCAACTTGCTTTTTATTGTTGTCATTATTTCAACATGAACATTTTTCTCCTCAAAGGAGGTTAGACACTCCAAGTGGAAAACTTTATCCTTTATTCTTTGAGAGTACTACTTTCTGTTGGTCCCCTCAATCTAAGCTGCCTAATAAACACTTGCACTTCACTTCTAACTGCCTTTTTGGGTTTCTTTGCCAGTGTTAACCAGGGATTTCAGACATATTTGAGTGGATAGAACTGGCTGTGTATCCTCAGTAGCTCAGCTATGGACAGAAGTTGTTAGGGTGCAGCTCAGTAGTGAAGGACTTGCCTAGTGTGTGTGAGTTCTATCCTCAGGACCAAATGAAAATTATTTTAGAAGCCAGGTGTGGTGGTGCACGCATGTAATCCCAGCCCTCGGAAGGCTGAGGCAGGAGGATCACTGTGAGTTTGAGACCAGCCTGGGCTACATAGTGAGTTCCAGGTCAGTCTCAACTAGATAGCAAGACCCTGTCTCAAAAAGAAAAGAAAAGAAAAGAAAAGAAAAAGAAAATTATTTTAGAGAAGAAAAGTTTGTTGGCAAACTTGCTCAGACCCCACAGCCACTTTTCTCAACATCATTGTAATGCAACCATTGTTGTTTGCAAACTTGTCACCGCTGAATGTCTCACAGTGTTGTGGTAGGACCTAGGACATGTTGTTCAGGGGATACAAGGTGACCCTGAGTTGCAGATGTACCGGATAGTGGAACAGGTCTAGAGAGAACAGCATGATGATTCTATAGGGAGAGAAAGTTGGTCTGTTCATTTCAGTAAGAAAAATGAACATGCAAAGCATTAGTTGGTTCGATTGGTATAACTTATATAGACTTCTTGTCTTTAAAAGCAACATTAATACTTTTGTGAAAGCTTTTTCTGAACTACATGACATGACAAAGAAATAAATGTGTTATTTATTAACTCCATTTTTAGCCAAGGACTAAGTGACTATGGAATAAAATTGTACACATTTGTTTATTGATGGAATGAAAGTCGAGCAACAAAAGCATTTCTTTGTTAACCCGATGCCTGCTTTCTTAGGGAGCAGGGCTTCTTGTCATATTGAGGCAGACCCTCAGTCATGAGAATGAGGCAAATAACATTGCTTCTATTGTAGGGACTCCTGGCTTCTTCTTATTTCCTTTGCTTGTAAGAATATAAACTTATATCATTGGAAGCAGAATATGTTCAATTATGTAGTGTCTTTAGTCTGGCATGTCTTTGTATTGGAGAAACATTATTGCTTTGGCCCTCAACACACCCCTGGAAGGTACTAGAGAAAGGAACTCTTCCAAGAATCCCAGCCTCACAGATGAGGGAGTTAGGGAAAAGATGCTCAGACAGGACCTGGGTTCCCCCTCTCAGATACTTGACTGTGTTGAATGTCAAACACACTGAAGTATCCCATCAACAATCAATTTGAGTGGGGAGCCCCAAAAGTAGGTAATTAATCCTTGTTATGGATTATATCTAAAATGTCCCAAAGCCTCGCATGCTCCCAGGTGGAACCTTGGGAGTGACTGGATCATGGGTTTGTGAAACTAGACCATGGATGTGTGATACTGGATCATGGGTATGTGATAACTGGATATTACTAATAGGATTAGCACAGATCTGGGTGTGGCTGAATGAATTTAATGAAGATAGAAGCCCTACCCTGGGTGAGAGTGGCACCAACCAATAAGTTTATAGCCTGAATGGAATAGAAAGGGAAAGGGAGGCTTGCTGCTCCTGCTTTCTACCTGCCCTGCCATGGACCATTTTTCCTCTGCCATGCCCCCTGCCTCAGAGCCAGCTTCCTATGGACTGAAACCTCTACACTCTGAGCTAAAATAAACCTTTCCTCTTTGAACTTGTGAGTGTCAGGTATTTTGTCCCACAGTAATGAGAAAGTAACTAAGACATTCCTCATTTCAGCTTCACTGAATATAAAAAAATACTATGGAATGAGGGGAAATTACATTCAAAGGGCTTTGAATCACTGGATTAGGGCAGCCTGATCAGAAGTTGTTATTATTCTTTTTCTTTTTTTGTACTTGGGATCAATCCCTGGCCCAATTGTTATTATTCTTTCTGTGGATTCTCTTCTCTTACTATCTTTTGGGCCAGCAAGCCCTCTCTCACTCAGTTGCTGAAAAAAAAAAATATATATGCACACACACACACACACACACACACACACACACACACACACTACAGACACTCTGCAATGCACACCCATAAGCTCTTCATCTCTACCCTGCCCTTGTCCTTTTCAGTTGAATCCAAGGAGAATCACAATACTATGGTATTAATAAAATTAAAACTATATGTCATTTAAAATTTTTCAAAGAACAAGAGGATGCCTGGTATTACTGAGCCAGTTTATTGTCTCCTTGGGCACTTAGTGTCTCTCAAGGAGAACTAAGAACACACAGGAGCATTTCCAACCGAGGCCTCGATAATATGGCCAACAGTGGGAGAAACACTGCCACACACACACGCGCAGGCTTTGCAGGCTTCCCCACAGATCGCAGTTGCTTCCCCAGGGATACAATGCACTGGGGGTGGACAAGCTGGAAAAAAAAAGTGCTGAGGAACTGTGAAACAGTGCAGGCCCACTCAGTTTATGCAAGTTTTGCAAAAACAATTATATAAGGTATTATTTTGAGCCTTGGTTAATTTCAGCATCTACCAGTAGTAAAAAATGTTTCTACCCAAAGGAGTCTTAAGGTGGAGGGACCCTGACTGGTCTGTCTAGTGCAGTGGTTCCCAATTCCATGAGACCTGGTATCTCTTTGTTATTGCAAGGATTTATAATTTAAAATTTATAATTTTATTCCCCTAAATTAAAATTGCTAGATACTATAATACTCAATGTGCAAAACCCACTAGAATTGTTTCATCTGCATCACAAATGGGGCTCCCAGGAACCAATGATGGTGTTAGGGGATTCGGTTGTCAGGACCAGCAGGTGTAGAGGGAGCTGGGGGCAGGACCTGGCCAAGACAACTTAGGTTGGGCTTCAGAGCAATCCGATAATGACCCAGCGGGTCCCACAGGGAGTTCTGGAGTGGGGAGATCTTACAGAATTGTGCCTAATTGGAGCCTTATGGTCCCCTCAGGAGTAGCCAGTGCATGAAGGCTGCTCCTAGGAGGGGTCCTGGGTAGGACCTTGGAAAAGGCAACCGTACAGAGACAGAAACAATAGCTGGTAGACAGAGGTGGCCTTCAGTCATGCACTGTCCACCCGTCAAGGCTCCCAGAAGCTAGGGAAGTTCTGATGGGTGGGGTACAAACTGTGATAGAAGGGAAAAACAAAAGAAAAGCACTTTATAATAAAAATGTGTATTTTGGCATGGCTAAACAAAAAGGTCTTATGAAGTCACTGGTACAACTATTTATAATGAATTATTTGGGGCATATGAGGAATAAGATAATACTCAGCTGAATATTGTCAATACTATACTTGACATTTTAAAAAGCACTAAGTAAATATATTTACATCTATACACAACTTGACAGCAATGTAAACAGACTGATATACTGGTGTCACCAATGACAATAGTGGTCATTCTTGGTAAAATGATCAAGAAAACAAAGTAAAAAACAGTGCTCAATTCTCAATAAAATTCCAAATGAAACAAAGTATTTACAAACAACTGTTGCATTCTTGGAAAAGTCTCTGTGTATTAAAGGTATGAAACAGTATTTTGTGTTTGTATGTTCAGTATAATTAGTTAATAATAGACTCAGATCATTATATCATATTTTCCATTTAAAGGATTTCTTGACAATTGAAATTCGGGAAAATTATGAAAAGATTCTTTGCCACGGGGACCATCCCTGCACTTTGCAGGATGTTTACCGTGTCTTGCACCACCTGCTAGGTGCGAATGGTGCCTTCCAAGCAGTGTGGCAATCAGGATACCTCCACACATTTCTGTACTTTTCCAGGGGATAAATCCCCTTCCTTTGAGAATTGAGCTAGTTAGTCCTCTGCTGTCATCTGCTAAACGGAATTGTTTTCTCAAGATTTTTTGAAGCAAGAAATGTAACTTTTGTGAAGCCTTTTTTCAACAAAGTAGCCCTGAAAAGGAGCCCACAGGCCTCATGGTGAAGAACACAGTCACACCTGGGACACTGGTGTTCAGTGCTGGGTCTCTTGGCTTTCTCATAAGGCCTGAGGACTGAGCTCTTAAGAGTCTGACCTACTGGACTGTCACGGTCACGTGGTATTTATCAGCAACTAACATAGGGGTGGGCTGTGAGCTCCCTTTACTTTGTAGAATTTTGATTTTCCACTATGTCTGCTGCAGCAGAGCTTACTCAGCCTACCCTTGCAGAGTGATTTGCATCTAGAAGTCAGTGTTAAAGAGATGGGTGCATTTTATCTGCACACCTGAATAGCATACAGACAAATGAGTCACACATGGTCGAACTTCAGCAGAGATAAAAGACTCCTGGGGGAAATAAATCTATGAGATATGCATATCCACAAACAATGGCTTCTTCTGAGTTTGATTTGAGCCAAATTAGTAAAGCAGATTATGTGTCTTCCTTTCTCCCTGCCTCAAACACAGTGGGCTCCAGCAAACACCAGGAAAGCAAATCACCTAAAAACAGTGATGAAGGATGTCAGGCCAAGAACCAAGGAAACGGAATTAAACTAAGGGGAGAGATTTCTCAACTGATTTAAAATACAAGTGAACAGCAATGCCAATTTGAAAATTTACTAGAAAAGGCTCTAGGGCAGTGGTGGTGGAAATTTTTCTAAACGAAAACCTCAGTATTCAGGCTTAATGCAGCGTTTGCACTTTGTGATAAGAAAGTGGGTTTTGGGTTGCAGTTTGGGGACTCATTTTTGAAAGGTTCACTGTCACTGGTGTAGGGTGAATTATTTTATATAAAATGTTGTATGCTAATTCAGAAGTTAGGATTTGATCTTAAAGTGGAGATGCAGGTAAAACTACTGAGAGTACGGGAAGGGTCAGTCCACACAAGGAGCCCTAGGACCCTGGGAATGTCTGCCTGAGCCTCAGAGTGCTTTGCATCTGGAAGAGTCAGTGCAAAGGAGATGGACGTGCTTTATCTGTGCACCTGAATAACACACAGACAGGCTCTCATCTATGCTTATGAATATTTTCCATTACCATTCATTTCCTAAATCATGACAAGCACTTGTTCTTTTGCTCTCTCCCCTCTTCAACAGGCTGCCAGAAATAGCTGGCACCTCTTTTAATATTTTGCTGATGACTTTCGTTAGGCACTGTTTCTTCTTGTGATTAGAGTGAACAGTTATTGATTTGCCAAAGACATTAGTTTGCTGTTGCTGAGATGCCCAAGAGTGTGTTTTAAATGGATAATTAATCATATATTGCTGATTCCACTCAGAAAATAAGCATCTTAGAAATTTTCAAGCCAATGCTTACTGACATAATGTCATTCTGTACTGAAAAATTACAGAATGGATGTTCTAAATTTTGGTATTATACATTTGTAGATCTCACTAATCCACATTTTATCAGAAAAAATGATGCTCAAAAGTGCATGTACACAGATAATTTTAAAAACCTTGTCAAACCTTTAGGGTCAGCCTTACTCATTTTGGTTTAATCTTCACTTTATGCAGTTTTCTGAACTTTTGAACAAAACAAAAGCAAATCTGAGTATTTGAGCTTTCAGCAAGGACTCAAAATGGCATTTTCTAGTGTACTGTGAGAAGCAGGGATATCACACTGGTAGTGTGGGTCAGACATACTCACTGGTAGAGGCCCTCAGCATGTGCTGATGAATCTGGACCCCTTCGAAGTCAGCCCCTTCAGATGTTTTACACAATCAGCCCTCTACGCCAGTAAGTTTGGCACCTGCAGATTCAACCAATTGTGGATTGAAACTATTTAGGAAAAAAGTTTCACCTGTAGTGAACATATACAGAGTTTTTTCTTGTCATCATTCCCTGAACAATACAGTGGAAACTTTCTTTTTTTCAGTACTGGGGATTGAACCCAGGGCCTTTGCACTTAGCTATATCCTCCCTTCCTTTATTTTTATTTTGAGATAAAGTCTCACTAAATTGCAAGATGCCCAGGTTGGGCTTTGAATTTATAACTCTCCTGCCTCAGCCTCCAAGAGTACTATGATTACATGTGTGAGCTACCACAGTTGGCTCAGTAGCAACTATTCACAGAGCATATTGTGTTAGCTTTCTGGCGCTGTAACAAAATTCTAGAGATACTCAACTTAGAAAGGAGATAGCTTTATTTGGCTTAGAGTTTTGGAAGTTTCAGTCTATGTTGATTGGCCCTGTTGCTCTGGGCCTGTGGTGAGGCAGCACATCATGGCAGCAGCATGTGGTGCAGCAAAACTGCTCACCTTATGGTGGCTGGGAAATAAGAAGGAAGAGGAAAGGCTGGGAGTCCCAGCATCCCCTTCAAAAGCATGCCCCTCAGTGGACCAATTTCCTACCATGAGGCCCCACCTCTTAAAAGTTCTGCCTCCTCCCAGCAACACCGCAGGCTGGGGACCAAGTCTTCTTCAACACATGGGCCTTTGGGGGATGGCCTGCATTCCAAATGCAACACAATGCCTCGTATCAGGGATGTTAAGTAATCTAAAGACGAGGTCAATATACCAGAAGGTGTACACAAGTTATATGCAAATACAGTGCATGCCATGTTGTAGAGGAGGCTTGAGCACCAAGGTCTTTGGTACCCTTTGGGTTCCTGGAGCCAATCCCCTGAAAATATCAAAGGAAATACGGTACCTATCCCAAAGCTTCCTTTTGAATGTTTGATTTTAGATTGATACTTAATTTCTTGGGAACATGAACTAATATGGACAGATACATCATAGAAATTCTCTAGTCCTTGAGATGAGGAAAACGTTTTACCCCTGGAACTTTTCCCAAATATGTTTAATCAAAATAAACAAACAAAAATCATAATCAACCTGAGCAACATCTTTTGGAGTAAGAATGAGAAGACTCAGAAGTTAATTCTGGAGGCAGTTCCAAATGAAACATGGAAAGTATTTTCAGTGAAGTCAGGGTACAACCTTCCATGTAATCCTATTTTTAAAATAATGTGGTTTGTTTTAAAAAAAATAAAAAATTCTCATTACTTAATAATTTCACTTTACATTCAATTCATAAATATAATACTTCTATGGACAAGAATATTTGAAACCTCTATCATAACTGACACCTATAACTTTGCCAAATATTTTGTTGATCAAAATAAGAGAGTGGGCTGAGTATGGTGGTGCACTCCTATAATCCCAGCACTCGGGAGGCTGAGGCAGGAGGATTGCTGTGAGTTCGAGACCAGCCTGGGCTACATAGTGAGTTCCAGGTCAGTCTCAACTATACACAGAGATCCTGTCTCAAAAAAACAAAAAAACAAAAAAAGAGAGTGAATTAAATTTTATCTCTTTTTATCTCTACCTGCACATTGTATAAGTATGTGCATATGGTTACTTACATATATATATATATATATATATATATATATATATATATATATATACACACAC
>NW_022900913.1:57103886-57129369 GCF_012274545.1 Fukomys damarensis | reverse complement strand
ATATATATATATATATATACATACACACACACAATTATACATATAAAAATAAGAGAGCAAGCCATATGAACATAAATAAGAAAAGACAGTATGTTTAGTAAAAAGGTACATTTTAATCAGCCTTAAAATATTTGAGTTAATTTGAAATAAAAATGAATTGTATTTTAAATAGCATCCCAAGTGAAAGTTGTATTAACTGCAGTATGATCATAGATTAGAGTTAACAAAAATAATTCTGTATGTTAAAAATTTTAAGGCAAAAACTGAGCAAAATGCTTTATAAAAGATGGCTAATTGACAATAGAGAAAAACGATATCTTCGTTTCTTTTTTTCTTGTTGCTGAGACAAAAATATCTGATACTCAAAGTTAGAGAGGAAAGGATTTATTTTGTTCACACCTTGTAGAGGTTTCAGTTCATAATTGGCCTGCTGCAAGGCAGGGTGGCAGAGGGGCAACAGTTCATGGTAGTGGAAACAGCAAAAGCAATAAAGGGCTCGAACAGTGTCTTTCCTCTTTTATCCCACCCAGACTCCTGGGATCAGGGTGGTGCCAAACCAATCACTCAAGTGTGGTGGTTTAGTAATCACACACATGCCCTTCATCCCAGCATCACATACTCTAGATTCAGCCACCTGTGGAAAAGAAAGCCCCACCTCATCCACAGGAGGCTTTGGGGACATCTAAACACAAACCATAACAAACAGGAAAAAGAGGGGATAAAATTAACAAAACATATGGGGAAATGATCAGTCCCATTGAAATGCAAATTAAGATATCTTTTTTTTTTTGCCTAACAAATTAATAAAGGCTGAGTGAGCATGAAAGCAGGTGCCTTGATAGGGTTTTGACAATTTATGTGCTTTTGTACATTGCTAATGAGAATGTAAACTGATAACACTATTTCAATTGATAACACTAATTTAACTTGAACCATAAGCTTTAGAAACCTGTAGGTTTTTAGCCTTGACCCCCTTACACAACTTCTAAGAGTTTATACTAGGGAACTAACTCCAATGATTGAGAAAACCTGTAGTTAAGAGGCAGCATAGCTGGTGCCCTAAATGTTGGGTTGTAAGAATGGTGAGACAGACTATGAGGTGGCCTCTTGATGAAATACTGTACAATGTACTATATGTAAAACCTATTCACAATGGATAAAATGCTTAAGCTAAAAATAAAAACAAAACATGAGCCGGGCATGGTGGAGCACACCTGTAATACCAGCAATTGGGAGGCTGAGGCAGGAGGATTGCTACAAGTTTGAGACCAGCCTGGGCTACATAGTGAGTTCTAGGGCAGTTCCAGGACTACATAGTGAGACCCTGTCTTAAAAAAAACATACCAAACCAAATCAACCAACCAACCAACCAAACAAAACAAAACAGCATTCAGTGTTGCATATGGAGGATTAAGTCAGTTAAAATAAAAAGAAGAAAAAACAAAACTTCAAAAACGATATATGAGAAAAGGTCAAAGAAATATAATTAAATGTAAACTATGATTTTATTTGGTTGATAATATAGTTCCTTTGCTCTTATTTTTCTAAGTCTATATAAAAGGCAAAACCTACTTCTGCAACTGTGCTATAGTTTGGATTCTGAATATCCCCAGAGGTCCACGTGGTAAATCTTGGTCCTCAGCGTGGTGCAATTTGGAGGTGGTTGAACCTTTAAGAGGTGGGGCCTAGCAGGAGGAAGTGAGGTCATTGTGGTCCTGCCTTTGAAGGTGATAGAGGAGCCCCAGCCTCTTCCTCTTCCTGCTTTTGCTTCCAGGTCATAACGTGAGTAGCTCTGCTTCACCACATGCTCCTTGCCCTTGCTTTGTGATCCCCCACCAGAGGTCTAAAAGCGATGGGTCTGCATGTCATGGACTAAGACCTTGAAAACTGTGACCCAAAATAAATATTTTCCTTTATACGTCAGTTACCTCAGGTATTTATTTTACTGACATAAACCTAACAGAAATTATAAATTTAAAACCTGTCAGTAACAACATATTAGGATTGGAGGCCAAGGCCAGTAAACAAATGGTGAGGATCCTATGCTGGTGTTAGATGAAAAATCTTACCATGAAGGGAAATGGGTGAATTTTCCAAAAAGTCAGATATCGACAGGGTCTAAACTGAGTCATTACAATAAAACATGAGGTATAAAATTGACAGTTTTCTAGTTTTTGTATCCTTTTCGGTTGCTGAAATGACTCCATTTACCAAACATAGTTGAGCTACCATTCAGCTGGGGCTATGTGAGCTCAGTTTGACTCATTTCTCCCCATTGACCCCTCCCTTTTTTGCCTCTCATGTGTCTCCTTGTGTGGGAAGCCAGATGCTCAGAAACCTCCACAGATTGGATGGTAGAATAAGCCACTCCTGGGCCATTCCGAGTAGCAATTTCTAGCAAACCATTATGAAGTCCAGTTTCATTGAATCTGGTATTTCCCATCCTTTAAAATTATGCTGTCAGTGACATCAGAAGCTACAGCTAGAAAGTTACATAAATCTTAGCTGCAATGAATGAACTGGACAGAGGATCTTCCAGGTTTGGAGGGGAAAAGACATTAAAAGAAAATACTTCTGGAAGCTTCCTTTGCATTGCTTCTCATAGCAGAAAAGACTGGCTTTGCCCTTCCCCTTTCTACCCAATAATGCCTACTCACATGCCAGGTCTCAAATTAAGCAGCGCTTTCTCATAAGTGCTGTTCCTAACTCCTAATCTAGGGTGGACTATTAATACTCTGCATGCTGTCCTGTCCTCCTTTCTCAGACTTGTGAACTTATTTTAAACCTTTTTTTCCTGCTGGACTCTGAGCTCTGTAAGAGCAGAGACCTTATCTGTCTTACTTATCATCATGTACCAAGAACAGGAGCCTGGCATGCATTGGGTGCTGCATAAATATTTGTTTAATGAATGCATTTTCGGGTGTGATCTACTAAGGCAGAGAAAGGGCTTTGGGCACATACCCAAACAGTGGTAGGGTTGGAAAGAGAACTACTGAAAGTGTTATTTTCCTTCCTTCTTTAAACTTCGTATTTTTATTCTACACGTACACATGTGCACACTTGTTCTTGTGTCATTTTTTCTAGCACTGCATTGAAGTTTGGACTTGGCCTTTTGTGTTTGTGAGGGACAAAGACATACTTTGGTAGTTCCTCTGAAATGAGCATAGTAGACAGCAGGAACCTTTCTGTGAGTATAATTTAAATATTCCTTAGATAGCTTTCTTCACTTGAGTGGTGCTTTTATACAAGTACAGCTCGGCACAGGCTACGAAATGCTGGGAAAGCTCTGTGATGTGGCCTTTCTGTGACTCTTGAGACCTCTCCGTCTCTCTTTCCTGAGGTTCGCATGAATTGCTCCACTTAGCACGTCTGTTATTATGCCACCTCCGCTTCCTTGCCTTTTGTAAAAGCAGAATTCTTGGAATTTATCTTACAGGCACAAATCACTTCGTAATTCTTTGCACTTAACTTAGTACCTAGTGAGCATGTAACTACAGAGCTGAACAATTACCCTGTACTGTAATCATGCAAAGATTTTAATCTTTCAAATTAGATCTCACCTTCACACTGGGGAAGAAAAGGAAACTTACAGGATAATTAGCTCATGTGCTCATTGGCCCTTCCAGTCACTGTCAGGAAGTCCTTCTCATGAGTGGTACGGCGGTACCATTAGTTTTTATTAAGTACCTTTTATTAAATCCACCCTGCATTCTTCTAATGGAAGAAACTGGAGAAAATCCTTTCACAAGCAGAGACAGCCCTTCTTCTGTAAAGAGCCTTGGGCACAGGGGAAAAACTAACAAGGGCGCCAAGTCAAATTTTCAGAAGGATGGCAGAAAAAAAAAAAGCTACCTTATACTCATTCTTTATTTTCAATATATATTTTTATAGCGCATGTTAATTAATTTTAAAATTTTACAAAAGAGTAGGTTTCATTGTGGCATTTTCTAATATGTGTCCATGGACTTATCCTTTCTCAATTGGTGTCTCAAAAACTTTGAGGATAGAAAGTTTTGAATTGCAGAGCTACCTAGCCTCACCCCAAAGCACAGCCAGCTCCACCTTGGTCACTGGAGGGGATTACGCAGACCTTTATACTTCCACATTAAGTGCCCACAGGTTCACAACTTGAAATCTGCCCTGGTGGTATTAATTATACCACGCAGAGCTGGTGGAAGACTCCTCCCGTTTGTCTGGTTGTGACACATCACCATTGTGTCATTTTCTTAAACTACCTTTAGCAGAGGGCAGACGAGAAAGGCAGAGAAAAACAGGAGAGGAGAAAGATTTGGGTGTGTGCCTGAACACGCGCTCGCGCGCGTTCACGCACACACACACCCGCACATGCACACACACATGGTCCAGCGGTAATCTCTAGCCAGAGTAAATGCTCAATAAATGCTAATTTCTCTTCCTCTTGAGCATCAGAGACCAGAGACTCGACGACCACCGCTAATCCTCGCCATGGTCATCAGCAGCGAGGGGGGCATCAGGGACTTATGCCTGTTGAGTCTGTTGTCTCTGATAAATGTGTCATTTTCAGGGTTTGGCCTACAACAATGAGGCGGTGCCAGCAGAGGTGGGTGAGCTGCAGAGAGATCTGCACAGTCCCCTCCAGCAAGTGCTGAGAGCCGGAGGTGAGCTGCACATGTGAGTGAACTGGGAAATTCAGCTCTAAGTGTGCAGGTGGTGCTGCGGAGGGCTCTGGCTTCGAGTAGTTTCTTTTCCAGATATATAAAAATAAGCCTTTGAACCTAGTGATTTTTCAACCTTGCAATCTCATTAGATGTCTTAAACTGTCCTTTTCTCACTATAATAAAAAAAGTCATCAGGATGGACTTATATTGTCAATCGAAAAATGTTCTTGCAAGTTTTTTTATGTGATCTCTTGGCAAGTTAGTACTGCTGAGGTACAGGAACAAGATAAAGTCTGGGCCTTCTTTGCAAGGGTCTCGTCAAGTTCAAAGCCAGCCCACAGAAAAGAGGGAGAGAACATTTAATTGCTGGGCTGTTTGATACTAAAAATACTCCAGTGGGGTTTAGGGAAGGGAGGGAGCACTGTGGGCAGATAATTCTTAAAGACTATGATAATATAGCCCTTCTGAGTTTCCATGGCTGCTAATGCATTTCTTTGTATTATTATGAAGCTCCCATTACCATCATCAGTAAAATTATAGCACTGCTAATAGAGATCCATAATAATAGATTCTTTACTCTGGTTATAGACTCTTTCATCCTCAGAGCTACACTCTAAAGTAGGCTGTAAGCCAAGTATTTTAAATCTCTGCTTTATAAGGCCTGAGTCAAGTTCAATAGCTTGTCTCTAGCTTTTTATTATGTCAGTAACAGAGCCAGAGGAAAAAAATAAACCAAAATAAAATACAAGTCTCCACATGTGGTCACTGGTCCAGATGAAAAGACTTAAGACTGATAATCTGATTTTTTTTTCTTGAGACAGGGTCTCACTTTGTAGTGCAAGCTGGCCTTGAACTCACTATGTAGCCCAGAGTGGCCTTGAACTTGTCACAGTCCTCCTGCCTCAGCCTCCTGAGTGCTGGAATTACAGGTATGGCCACCATGCCCCTGGGTGATACCAGATTTGAAGATGGCCAATAACATGGAGGAGCCCTCCAATGACAGGGGAGATAGCAGAAGCAAGGAAATGGTGCATGTGCATCATTGTACAGGATGTGGAGCAGACCCAGGATGTTTATCTGTAGACCTGACAGTGATAGGGAGCTTGTGGACCATTTATGGAAAAATTGGAAGCAAAGGTAAGTCACAATTAAAGCACATATGTGGGCTCAGGTCTTAGCAAAGAGTCATTCCAGGAATATTTTAGTTTTTGCTTTTGTTTTGGTACCAGGGATTGAACTCAGGTCCTTGCACTTTTGAGGCAGGCGGCGGAACCACTGAGCTAAATCCCCAGCCCACCAGGAATGTTTTAGACGCAATGCTAGTCAGGCCAGCTGCAGACGTGGCTCTAGGAATGCAGTGTAAGTTCAAGGTGCAAAGACCTCTTTAGACTCAAGGCCTAGGGGATAAATTACAGATAAGAAATTAAGAAAGAAAAGAAAAAGATTTTTTTCTTAAAGAAGAAATTTAATTAGAACATCAGCAAAGGCAGAAAGTATTGGCATATTTTAAAGTGGCAGAGAAGATAAATGGGGAAGACCTGCACATTTTATTTATTTATTTTTTTTGGTACCAGGGATTGAACTCTGGTCCTTGTGCTTGCAAGGCAGGCAGTGGAACCACTGAGCCAAATCCCTGGCCCTGCAAATTTATAGTTATCATCATCAGAAATACAGAGTTTTTAGTATCTGGAAAATATAGAGGTTAAATAGCAAGGCATAAAAAATGCACCTCAACCTGGAATAGCTCCAAAATTAAATGGTCTATAAATTTTAGTTAAGTTATTCAGAAAATACAGGGCAGAGTAAATTTATAAGACCAAGAAATATCAGTAGTTGCTTGTCATACTATCGTGATAGAAGAAGGTAACCAGTTTGACCAAAAGCTGCTGTTAATATGGTCCTTGGGTTTACCAGACCACTGCATCCAAGAGAAGATACAGATTCAGATCTTGAATGATCTCATTCAGTATTTCAGCCAGTCATTTAACAAACACTTCTTGAGTGTCTCTTCTATATCTGACTCTGTGCTAGTTGTTGAGGACAGAAAGTTAAGACTCACATAGTTCCGGCCCTTGAGGAGCCTTTGGTCAAGCAAATAGAATAGATGGCTTGGAAAATATGTAACTGCAAAATGACGTAATGATGAATTATAATAAGGGGAAGTTGATAGGCAATTGTGTTGCCATTTGCAAAAGGGCTACCCTTTCGTTTTTGAAATTATGTGCCGCTTACCCTGCGTAAGGGAATTATACAAATCCTGTACACTGTTCTGTGAGGACTCTCAGGGAGTGGAAGGCCATGTCAGAACTGCTTGTCGTCTTGCAGAGAAAGCACAGATTTGACAGAGAGATATGAAGCCCATTTCTGAAGGACACTTTTTGTTGGAGAAGGTTTCATTTTTATAGCATTCAACATTGTTTAGTATTGAGCGTCAGTGTTGTGAGAATGCACCAAGAACCCATCATTGTCCGACTAATCTGGCAGAGCAGTTCTCGCCAGACCACCCTTCTATTTTGCACAGTAATTTGGGGTCATCATCAGACAATGAAGGCAAATGACTCAACTGAAAAGTCAAAGATTCAGTCAATCAAAGGTTACCTTCTTAAATTGATATCAAATTAGTCAGCATATAAATTTGGGAATTGAAAAGACCCCTCCCTCCTGAGAGTTAACTAAGTTGAAAGGCAAAAAGGGTACTTGTGAGATTTCCAGCTGGGATGGAAAGCTGTACCACGTGATGTATCCGCAGGGACAGGAGTCCATCTGTAGCATGAATAGATGCTACAGAAGCTCTTTATTATGGGTGTGTCTCAGCTTCTGGCCCATACTCTCCCTAACTAGCTTCCTTCTGCACACTTCAGAGGTAGGAAGGCCATGCTACTGATATGGCCCC
This sequence comes from Fukomys damarensis, assembly GCF_012274545.1. Taxonomy (NCBI): domain Eukaryota; kingdom Metazoa; phylum Chordata; class Mammalia; order Rodentia; family Bathyergidae; genus Fukomys; species Fukomys damarensis. The sequence continues at coordinate 57,121,839 of NW_022900913.1, read as the reverse complement.
AAACAGGAATGATCTAAATATTCTCTGAACAGTGGCTGTATTCATACTGAATGATATTAAGCATGGAAGCAAATTTTCAGATAATTAGATAAATATCCGTTTTGCACATGTGAATATAATAAAAGCAGTACATAGACAGTTTAGGGATTGGGCATTATTGTCAAACTGCCTCAATGGCCAGTTTGTCCCTGTGTGCACAGGTATGCTCTGGGCTGATTGGCATAATCTCTCCAGAACTTTTTTCTCAGGAGGCATTTTGCTCGCCCGTTGTGCCCAAACCATTGGTGCATACCTGTGTGAGCAGGCTCTGGCATACCATCTGAAAGCTGGTGATAATACTGAGAAACTGCAGTTTATATTTTATGGGAGTGGCAAGGGGTGTGATAGTGGCAGATGATTGATGGGAAGTGTAAAACACTCTCAAAACATGCTTTGGCGTGGCCTTGTCCCATGACAGAAACAGGGAGAAAATGAAGAGGATAGATCCCCCCTCCCTTAAGAACCTTTAATGCCCACTAACACGTTAAAGAGTCTGCCTGTTCAACTTTAATTCAGTACTCCTCACACCGCAAAAACCAACTTTTCACCTTCACACCTTCCCCACTGTACTCAATTTCCCTGCCAAATGTGTACAGCTGTCCCAGGGAGATCAAGCTTCTTAAAACCCATTTGCTTGGGTGTTCTCTTAACAAATCTTTAAGTTGACAACTGAACTTTTTTATCGTCGATGCAATGAGGGTCATTCTTTGTAAACAGGAGGTGGAAAATATCAAGCAAATGCATGATTTATAGAAAGACTTTACTATAATTAAAATAAATAAATATTTATTTATTTATTTGGTACTGGAGATCAAACTTAGGCCTTTGTAATTGCAAGGCAGGTGGCAAAAACACTGAGCTAAATCCACAGCCTATCTTATTATTTTTATTATTTATTTATTTATTTCCACATTGTGTTTATTGGTACATTTTAGGTACACAGTACAGTTACATTCATTATTGGGATCTTGTACCTTTACATGACAGAGGTTGGTTCTCATTTTTTCCCCTTGTCCCTGCCCTCCCTTTACCCCCTCCTCCCCTCCCCATTTATAAAAGTTTTATTTCCATGTTTTCATTTTCTCCTATTTTTTTCTTTTCCTTATTGCCTTTCCCCTACCCTTCCCACTTTCTCTACACCTTTAGCCCTTTTCTTCCTATTTCACATTGTCAATTATTTCATTAGGATCTTATGTACTGTTATACTTTATTCACACCAGAGAAACTATTCGCTATTTACACATGTGTGACTTATTTATTTCACTTAGGAGTATATCCTCAATATGTATCTATTTTCCTATGAATGAATATAGTTTCTCATTCTTTATGGCTGAGTAGTACAGAAAAGGCATTTGACAAAATTCAACACCCATTCATGATGAAAACCCTGCAAAAATTGGAATAGATGGCCTATATCTCAACTTAATGAAGGCTATCTATGAAAAACCAACAACCAACATCATATTAAATGGCCAAAAACTGAAAACCTTCATGTTAATATCAGGAACAAGGCAAGGATGCCCACTATCACCACTCCTCTTCGATATAGTTCTGGAAACATTAGCTATAGCAATTAGACAAGAGAAAGAAATTAAAGCAATAAAATAGGAAAGGAAGAAGTTAAACTGTCATTATTTGCTGATGATATGATACTCTACATCGAAAACCCAGAAAACTCCACCAAAAGATTTCTAGACTTAATTAATTGACACTTTTAGCAGAGCAGCTGGATACAAATTCAACACCCAAAAATCAGTAGCCTTCTTGTACACAAATAACAGACTCACTGAGAGTGAAATTAGGGAAACAATTCCCTTCACAATAGCATCCAAAACAATGACGTTTCTAGGAATCAGTCTAACAAAAGAAGCAAAAGACCTCTACACTGAAAACTACAGCACTCTGAAAAAAGAGATCGAAGAGGATATAAGAAAATGGAAAGATATCCCCTGCTTCTGGGTAGGAAGAATCAACATCATGAAAATGGCCATACTACCAAAACTGCTATACAGATTCAATGCAATGCCAATTGAAATTCCAACACTATATTTCACAGAACTAGAAAAAAGAATCCAAAAATTCATTTGGAACCACAAGAGACCTAGAATAGCAAAAGCCATCCTAGGCAACAGAGACATGGCAGCAGGTATAACAATTCCCAGTTAGAAGCTATACTACAAAGCCACTGTGATAAAACAGCATGGTATTGGCAAAGAAACAGGTCTGATGATCAGTGGAACAGATTGGAAGACACAAAAACAACTCCAGATATACTCAGCTACGCTATCTTTGACAAAGAAGCTGACCATCCTCAGTGGAGGAAAGATAGCCTCTTTAATAAATGGTGTTGGAAAACTGGATCTCAACCTGCCGAAGATTAAAACTAGACCCTTATCTTTCACCATGCACTAAACTAAAATCCAAGTGGATTAAAGATCTAAATTTTGAAACAGAAACACTAAACTTGCTGGAGGATAAGTTAGGCAGAACTCTTGAAGACATTGGCATAGGAAAAGACTTTATGAACAAATCCTCAGTCGCATGGGAACTAGCAGAAAGGATCAACAACTGGGATCTCATCTTATTAAAAAGCTTCTGCACTGCAAAAGAAACCATCAACAGAACTAAGAGACAACCTACAATGTGAGAAAAAATTTTTACCAGCTGCTTCTCAGACGAAGGTCTATTATCTAGAATATACAAAGAACTCAAAACAATCAGCCTCCCCAAATATAAGGACCTGATTCAAAAATGGGCATCTGAAATGAACAGACATTTCTCAGTCAAAGAAGTAAAAGCAGCAAGTAAATATATGGAAAAATGTTCCACATCACTGGTCATTTGAGAGATGCAAATGAAAACAACACTGAGATTCTGCTTCACCCCACAAAGAATGGCTGCTATCAAGAAATCAAACAACAGCAAATGTTGACAGGATTGTGGGGAGAAAGAAACCCTTCTGCATTGTTGGTGGGAGTGCAGACTGTTGCAACCACTATGGAAATCAACATGGAGATACCTCAAAGAGCTTGGACTGGAGGTTCCATTTGACCCAGCCATCCCTCTGCTGGGTATCTTTCCAAAAGAATTAAAAGAAGCATATCACAATGATATATGCACACCTATGTTTATAGCAGCACAGTTCGTAATAGCTAAAACTTGGAAACAGCCCATTTGCCCATCAGTTGGAAACTTTATTTTATTATTTTTAGATCAGAAAAAATTCAAAAGAATTTTTACCTGTGAGTAAAATGGTGGCAGTTCTAGGAAACATTCCTTTCTAGGAACATGAAATGAGCAGTTACTAATCAATACTGCATTGCCTATTCTGAATTCAGAGCCTCCTACAAAGGTCAAGCTTCATTCTCACAGAAAAAACAAGCTGACAGGGGAAGATAGGGAGCCCATGGATTTGAGGTGCCTTGGTGAATGAATCAGAGCCACCAGAGAAAGATTAGGGTTGGGTAAGCAGTTATGGCTTTCTTTTTCAAGTGTAATTAGGTTTATCAGGCAGTTTCAGAAGAAAGGTCATATTGAAGTTAAGGATCTAGCAATTGATTTTCTTAAAATGATTTGCTTAGTGTGCATGCCCTCTGATGTGTGTCCCATTTGGGACCCCTGGGGGATCAAGTGCCTAATTGTAAAGTCAGCCTTAGAGGTTCTTTGTAGGTGCTGCAGCCAAGGCTCTGAGCAGGAACAGTGAAAGTGTTTTCTTGCCTAAATCTCTTATTGTCCCTCCCACCTAGTTACTTCCCTCCCCCCAAACCCTCTGCCACAGACAGAAACAGCTGCCAGGTGGGAAAGCCTCTCCAGCCCATGGCCCCTGCTGACCTCAGGCTGTCTTCCCCTCCTCCCAGTCCCAGACCCCAGGAGCCCTGCCCTCCAGCCTCAGAGCCCAAAATATTTCCTGAACATGCATTGCTCTTTCCTGCCACAGGATCTTTGTTCTCTTGGGGCACATTGTTCTGCAGATGTCTGCTTCTCCCCCTGGTCTGGAGCAGTTTGACTGTTCCTTCTGGGATGTTTTTCACAACCTCTGTCCTTGTTCCCCATTCTTGAATTGTCCTTGGTTTGTCCCTCCTGAGCATTTTCCATGTCTGCGAGCCTTGTGTCACCACAACCTGCACATGTTTGTCTGTACTAGATTAAAGTTCTGAGCAGCAGGGACTATGCCTTAGTCTTCTGTGTCCCTTCCTTGTAACAAGCAAGAATATTGGTTGGCTGATCAATCTATCTAGTTTAAATTCACTTCTAATCTGAGAGGCACATGGGATGTCCAAGGTGATGTTGTTCTTCCCTGTATGGGTAGGGGCTCTCCCTTGGAGTTGACTCCGGCATCAGCCAAAGGGCCAAGACATCCATGTTCCTAGCCCCCTGTCACTGCAGTAGTGTTATGAGGGTGACTTGCAAGGCGGCTAATATTTGCAGAATGCTGTGAAATTTTCAGGATTATCTTTAGCTACACAAAGGCAGGTAAGTGTCTCCTTTTGTTAAAAGCGAAAAATGATGTCTACATGCTCAAAGTATTTTAGGTGAAGGAAGACCTTAGTTTCCCTCTAAAGGGTCCAACAAAGAATTTCAGTCCCTATTGTCAGGGACATCTTTGTGGCAGGTCCCTAATCTTTTCTTTTTCAAGTTTCTTTCAAAGGATGGTTAAGAAGTCTTTAATTAACTATTAAAACAAGTGTTCTAACATGGAGGACAAGATTTAGAAAATCCCTTTAATTACTGGAACCAGATTTTCTCCAGACTTGTATACCAGTTTACACCTTAACCAAATTTGGCTTTAATTAAATTGGGGGTGGGTGATTGGGAGGGGCTGAGTGCCAGAAAATGCCTTAATTTGCATCAGTCCCAGCTTTAATGAAGTTGGCTTAAGAGTGAGGATGAGAGGGTCCTATGTTTATCGTTGAAGCTGGAGAAACAAGAAAAATGGGATTTACACTCCATTCAGCAGTTGGACACACCCTTGCCACCTCCAGTTTATTCAAGTGCTCTACCTGTGGGATTACCAGAGTCCCTGGATGCTATGAGTTTGTGAACCAGAACGAGCCTCTAGCTTTGCGCCCTCTCCCTTCCCCATCCCTCCCTGTCTTCCTCCCTTCCTTCCTCCATTAATGAAGCAAAACTGGGCTGTGGTTCTAATGACAAGGAAAGAAAAAACAGAACTTGCTCTACCTCTCTCAACTCAATGTTTAATATTCAATATGGTACACAGTTTGTTGAGAAAATAAGGTACATGCTTTGTCATTCCCCTTATGGGTTTCAGTCAACACATGGAGGTGTTTGAAATGATCTGCTAATCCATTTTCCTCTCCTTGAACCATCTGGTTCAAATTCTGTCTACCTGCTTGGAGTGCACCATTCTTGTCTGAGTGTACATATAAGGAAGTCACAACTCATTAGCAGTTTAGGGCAAATCCCCATGGAAATACATGGCTTTACTATTGTGGTAGGTTTCCTCTTGGGAGCAAGTTAGATGGGACTTTGATGTAAACCAAAGAAACTTGATGGGGCTGGGCGTTTAGCTCAGTGGTTCTGCTGCCTGCCTCATAAGTTTAAGGGCCCAAGTTTGATCCCCGGTACCAAAAACAAACAAACAAAAAACTTGAGGGTTTTGGGAAGACCTGAGTGTTAGGTAAAAAGAGCTGAAAAACAAGGACTAGGCAAGGACCATAACAAGGCTTTACTATGGGGAGGCTGTCTCTGAACAAAAGAGAGAAAGCAATATAGCCTAGACAGGGAACACTTCTTATAGGAGCTAGAGTAGGGCTTGTAGGAGCTGGGGTGAGGTTGAGTGATGTAGTGGTAATGGATCCGAGGAGCTGTGACATTATTAGTTGCTAGGGAGGTAGCAAGTATCAAGTTATTCTTTTGGTGGGAAGAAGGGCATTTTGTGAAGAAGAAGGCTGTCCTTTTGGTGGAAGAAGCCATATTCTAAATGAGAAGGAGAAGACTGTTGTTTTATGTAGCAGCCATCTCAAGGCAAGGAAAATCTAACACAGTGAGGAGCAGAATGTGGCCTTGCTGGCTTCATGATGGGGCACTGATCTGATTCCATGAACGATCATCACTTAACACTGTGGTCCTCTGGTACTCAGCATTGCTAAGCCAATAGACCCAGACAGCCTTCCTGTTGCCTCTGTTTTAGAGGCTAGACAAGCTAAATATTTTTCTTTCTGACCTCTTTTGAACAGAAATGTGTCCATGTCAGAATGTTGTGGCCAAAGACTTATAAGTCAAAGCTTGCTGGGAGCTCCTGGGAAATATTTCTCTTTCTTAATAAAAGAGATATGCAGTCCTGAACCCATCTTTCCTTCTTTTTTAGACCCAAGGGGAAAGATTGGGCATAGATGTGATGTGTGGAGCAGTGGTAGTTATTTTATGAGTATAAGGGAAAGGCTGTAAAAATTGCAGAAAGCATTGAGGAGGTCTTGAATTGAAACTTGCAATTGTCTCCCTTTATATTTCTTCCTTTTTATTTAAATTACTTTATTGGTTACTTGCAGCTGAGAGTTATCCTATAACTGACATAAACTACATGGATACTTCCTACTGTATTTTTGAGTTAAATATCAGGGAATTTGACCAACCACAGACTGAAAATACTTGGGGGGTGGATTTTTGTCTGTACTGAACTTGCACTAGCATTTTTTCTTTGTTGTTATTCCCTAAACAAAACAGTGTATCAACTATTTCCATAGAATTTACATGTATTATGTATTGTAAATATGTAATGCAGAGATGATTTAAAGTGAGCTAGAGGATGTTTGTGGTTATATGCAAATATTATACTATTTTATACAAGGGATTTGAGTATCTGCAGATTTTGGTATGCTGGGGGGGCCATGGAACCAGTTCCCCAAGGATAACATGGTACAAATATACTTGTTTGTACCTTGAGAAAGTTCATGAGTTGTCGCGAGCCGGCGACGCAGAGCACTGTCCAGCAGTGTCTCAAACCTGAAAGAGCAGCGGGGTGGAGATGGGGCAGAGAGAAAGGAAGGACGCCAAGACAAGAGTCTGATCAAGGCGGCGTTTATTGCCGGCAAGCACCGGCCTTTTAAAGCAAAAAACCACAAACTATTATGGGATGGGTTTACCATAGTAACTGAAAGGTCACACAGGAAAAGAGCAAGCAGGTTCACCAAAACAACCCACCGTGAGTAGTAGTAACCCGGACAACCACACATCTAAAGGTCAGAGACAAGAAACTGTAACTTTCAGGAATTCCACAAAGGAAACACTCTACCTGCTCAACTGGAGAAGCTTAACACATATGGAGTTACTAGAGTTAACGGTACTTACAACCAATACTCATGATCCCCACAATGAGTATAATAACTTTGGTGAACTTACTTTCCTCCGCCGTGGCACCTGGGTCTTCCATTCAGGCTTGGAGGTAGCATTTGGCTCTTAGCACATGGTAGATTACAGTGTTAGCTGAAGGAACAAATCAAAGATCTACTTCCTTTACTTCTCTCTCCTCTTCCCGCACTTAGGAATTGCCTAATGAAGTCCGTGTAATGGTTGATTTGCTTATTTATTTATTGTCTTGGCTGAAATATGGTACTATCATACACCCCCTTTCCAATTTCTTCTACCTCCCCAGCTTTCCTAAGCACTTTGCTTCAGTTTCACAAGTCTCATCTTACACAAAGTTAGCTCAAAGGTGCAACATAATTATCAGAAGTTACATGCACATTTATAGTGTCAGACATCTTAAGGAAGATCTTTGGTGACAAGGAAATGAAGATAATCCTTAAGAGCAGATGCAGATGTTCCATTTCCGGATTTAAAACAATATATAATATCTAAAAATAAAATGCTGTCATAAACACTTCTATTTTTCCTGCACTGAATTTTGGTGGGAGGGGGGGAAAAAGACAAGAAAAGAGAGTGCTTCCCATAGAGCAGAATAAAAAATAAGGCCACAAAAATGTGTGTTCAGTTTTGGTTTTATCCCTAGAGGCACACTGTTCAAAGACAAAGAATCTTTTTTGAGAGTTTTTCTTCTGCCCTGGAAAAATCCCAAAGACAGGTCCCCAGTCTAGCGGGTCAAAGGCTCACTCCACCAGAACTTCCTTTGGGCCCAGGCCTGCTTGGCAGGAAGTGGCAGATTTCCTCTTCAGTAGGAAGCCCTCACAGAGCACAACAGCTTGGCGGGAGGGAAGGCAGCCATCATGACCATTCAAATTCAGAATTGAATTGAAAGGGATTGCATAGAGCTGAGATCCTGTCTCCAGATCTGTGGGGATGGGACCCTGTACTGCTTCTTTTTCAAATGGAACTGGACCTGCAGAAGCATTCTGTAGAACCCAGCTGGCTGAATGCGGGAGGACAGTGCTCTCCCACATGCATTTTACTGCTGAGACCTTAATAAGATTTCCATGAAAGGAAGTTTCCCTGACCAAAAGGAAACAATTAAGTAAAGGTAAACAGGTCCTGCCCTATTGTGAATCTCTAAGAGGGAATTTAGTACTCAGCATACTCCAAAATTTCCTTGGTGGCAAACTTACTTTTTTTGTTTTTCTTTCTGGTGGAGGTAAATGTTCTTTAAAAAGTAGCAAATGGCCCTGGTAAACAGCTTAGGGAAACAATACACTGAGAAAGAAGTCTGTTGCAGGTTCTATCTTCCTATCCCTCTGAAGTCTTCTTCAGTTACAAAAGTAAGAACAGCTAACTACATCTGGCTACTTGTATTTAATATGTGCCTAACCCAGCTCTCCACCCTAGAAGTAACCATTCATGTAACATTCACTTGACAGCTGAAGCTTCCTCAGATAGTGAACAGGATAAATGTGGGTGTTAGGTAAAAAAAAAAAAAAGGCAAAAACTAGAACCAGACCAGGACTATAACAAGCCTTTATTATGGGGAAGATCTACCAGGCTGTCTCTGAACAAAGGAGAGAGAGCAACATGGCAGAAGAGGGAGCTTCTTTTATAGGAGTAGGGTGAGGTTAGCCTGAGCTGGGGTGGAGTTGAGGGAGGTAGTATTAAGGGATTGGAGGAGCCTGTGACATCACTAGTTGCTAGGAGATAACAAGTATCAGATTACCTTTCTTGGCGGGAAGAGAGCCATGTTGGAAAAAAAGCCTGTCCTTTGGTGGGAGAAGCCATATTTTAACATGGAGGCTGCTATTCCATGTGGCAACCATTTTAAGGCACAGAGCATTATGGGAAGGAGGAGGCTGCTATTTTATGTAGCAGCCATCTTAAGGCCAGGGAAATCTAACAGTGGGTTAATGCAAAAAATGTGGAGCTCAAGTTACATTGTTCTACCTCTTCAAAGTTTATCCTTTTTTGCGGGAAAAAGCTTCAGAGAATATGGTAGCTCACAGGCACAGGAAACTTGGCAAAACGGCAGCTCAGAGTCCTATGAATTACCCACCACATTCATGGAGAAAGCTGCTTGCTTCTTTCTTTTTATTTGGTCTTGAAACAAAACCTTGTCTAATTCTTTTTGTTCAGAGTAAAAAGAATTTGAAAGTGATTGCTCATTTTTAAAAATAAATCATTCCTTTTCTTTCTTCCTCTTTTTTTTTTTTTTTTTTTTTGCCAGCTGGGATGATCCATGATTAAGATCTCTATTCTTTTTAATACTCTTAAAACACTGCATATGCTGACAGATTGCAGATGGACCACCCCACCCTAGAATTTCTTTCAAGCTTTAAGCTAGTGTCTATACCCATCCTCTGATCAGCTACTGCAGGGTATGTGGGAGGCATCACAATTTGTTATACCCCCAGGTACACACATTAGCATATTGTATTGGAGCTGGGAAGCAAGGTCTCTCTGAATGTCTCCTGCTTGAAAGGGGGGTTCGCGTGCCCTTTCGGGTGCCCCTTCCCAATTAGGCCACTCATGCACCGAGAGGTCTGGCAGGAGATCTTTATTGTAGGGAGGCGAGCAGGAGGCAGGAAGGCAGAGAGTGAAAGAGAGAGAGAGAGAGAGAGAGAGAGAGAGGAGGAAGAAGAAGCAGAAGGAGAGAGAAGAACAAAGAAAGGGAGGTCCTTTTATCAGTTTTGGGCTGGGCTATTGCTTATTTATGAGGAGTGAGTTACTTTTAACCTATCACAGGCCAGATTGCTTTTATGGGCCCAGTCCTGCAGACACAGGTTTCAATTTCCTGGGCCACTGTGGCCTTGGGGGGGAGGGAAAACAGAGATAAGGGCATGAGGTCATTTTAGGAGCCAAGATGTACCAGGAGAATGCAGCCTGTGAGGTGGCGTCAAAGCATACTTTAACATGATCAATTCCCTAACATTCCTCACCTTCCTCCTACTCCCCTTCTTTCTGGAGGCAGGTTGTAGACATGAGGGAAATGGAAACTAGAACCCTTTTCCCATGTCAGTCATGACACCAGAAACATTACTCAAACTGGCCTTATGGAAATTCTTTGACCCTTCTGGTGTTAATGTAGTTCAAAAGTGCCTCTTTCAGGAGTGGTCTGCCCCATACCCAGGAGGAGGAGGAACATCATACACCGGGGCTGAGAAGAATCTAGACAAACCTTTCTGGGGTCCCCTTCAGTCTGTTCCCTTCATCCAATCATACCTCTACCCAACTGTTCATTCTTTATGGAATTTAAGCATAAAAATGGACACTTCCCCAGGTTTTTAAAAGGTCTCTATTTAAAAAGAAAGAAAGAAAGAAAGAGAAAGAAAGAAAGAAAGAAAGAAAGAAAGAAAGAAAGAAAAGAAAAGAAAAGAAAAGAAAAGAAAAGAAAAGAAAAGAAAAAAGAAAAGAAGAAAAGAAAAGAAAAGAAAAGAAAAGAAAAGAAAAGAAAAAAAAGGGGGCTGGGGATTTAGCTCAGTGGTTCCGCTGTCTGCCTTGCAAGTACACGGTCCTGAGTTCAATCCCCAGTACAAAAGAAAAAAAGTCTTTGTTTCTGAAGGCTCCAATGTTATATAGGACATTGATTAAATACTTTTTGTTTTTCTTTTCTCTTTTGCTAACTTGTCTTTCATTGTAGGAGCTCAGTTGTGACCCCAGTGATGGTGAGGAGAGAGGTGTTCCATTTTCTGTCTCTGCAGTTTTAATTTTTTCTGCATCTTCCATTCTGAATGATGATAACATTCAAATGCTAATCCAGGCTAAAACTTGAGTCTTCCTTCTCCTTCTCTCTCTCTCTGTATCTAAGTGTCAAGACTACTTCAAAATTACTCTCAGAAGCTTCTCCCGCTACCCCATTGTCTCTGGCCAGCTCTTGCCCTGCTTGTCCTGACTAATCCACTCCCTCACTAACGCTCTCCCTCCTCTGTTATTGTGCTCCAAATAAGCCTTTCCCCATTAACTGCCAGAACAACCTTTTAAAACAAATTGCATCAGAGAACTCCCTTGCTTAAAACCTATATACACCCCTAACTTTCCTGACACTGGATCCAACAAGGGAGTATAAATGCTTTCCATCCCCTCCTGAGATTCCATTAACTGGGGAAAACTGAACTCTTATCACAGGAAGGAGGTCTGAGGAATGTCTCCACACCTGGACAGACCATGTCACAAACTATTGTGAATTATGTATGGGACATACATAATTCAGACTCCTTCACATGGGTGACTTCCTTCAGGGTCTGACTTTCCTGGCCTCTCTGAAGACATCTACTATGTTCAACTCACACTGGTTTCTGGGAAGTCCTCCAAATCCACCACGTTTCACCTTGTATGCACTTGGCCCACTATTTTCTTTCCTTCAATGTCCTTTTTGCTTTCTGATAGTAGTGGAGCTCATTCATACCTAATAATTTAATGAGATTCAGAACCTTACATGCTCTTCATAGGGGAGAGGGAGATGGGGAATTTACATTCTGAGGGGTTGGGTAATGATTTTCAGGGCAGTTGAATGGGCCTAAGAAACAGGCAGTGGTTTGTAAATGCATCTCTGCAAACTGAAGGGACTGAAAAATGGACAGTAGTTTTCGACACAGTCTGTCCATGTGTGCAGACATTCCTGAGTCCTCCTTCCTGTGATAAGGGTTCAGTTTTTACTGGTTAATGGAATCTTAGGAGGGGATGGAAAGCATTTGTATTCCCTTTGTTGGATACAGTATCAGGGAGGTAAGAGAATTTCAGAGTGAAGTCAGTCCCTCCCTGAGCTTGGCAGTGGGGGAAAAACAAGGACAGCCTGGAGGGGTCTTGATTACAAAACAGCTTCTAAGGCTTCTAGGTTTGTTTAACTTATTCAAAGTGCTCAGAATGGTAAAACATCATACTACAGTATATCATTTTCTGAATCCCGACACTCAGTCTTCTACCCCATGTGTGAAACTTCATCAAATGCTTTTCTTGAGACCTCCCTTGGGCTCACCAAGCAGAAATAGCCACTTTGGAACATCTTTATGTCACCAGTCCCTGTGTCAGAACTCTGAATCTTTACATGGTATCAATAGTGCCATGAGAAATGATAGTTGCGGCTCGTTTGGGGGTAGATTGCTATGTACCAAAAGCAAGTTGATACAGCCTCCCCTGTAATAGGTGCTTAATAAATGTTCAGCAAACAAGCAAGTTGCCAATCCCTGAGGATGCTTTATTTTCCTCTAACAGCTGAGAGGAAAGAAGGTAATGTTTCGTGATTGAGTGCCCTTGCTTAGAAGCTTCTGATGGATGGCCTACTACCAGGGAATGCCAGAGAATTTGACCTTCCCTCTCTGCCATCCCGGGACTTTGCATGGGCAGATGGCAGCGGGCAGTCTGCTCTGTCAGTGCCCCTCAGCACAAGTGTGAACTGGAGCTAGGTGTCATCTGGCAGGCGCTAAGTGTCTGAGATTTAAATGATCAGGTGTCAAAGTGCCTGCTGCAAAGCCTGACACAGACCGTATATCCTCTTAAGGGTGAATTTTCTCTTTTTGACATTTTTCATAAAAGCAAAAATACACACCTAATTTTTTTCTTGAAAATAAGTGCATTGCAGTGGGCTATTAGGATGATGAAATGACTCTGTAGGATTTTGTAAAGGTAGATACATTTTGTTGTACATTTTATCCAGCCCATGGAACGTACAATACCACAAGTGATCCTTAATGTAAACTGCTGACTTTGGGTGATAATAAGAGTCAGTGCAGGGCCATCAACTGTAACAAATGGGCCACTGTGGTGGAGGATGCCTGATGTCTCGAGGTGGGGAGGCTGTACCTTTGTAAGGACCAGGGGTATGCGGGAGATCTCTGTACTGTGCACTCAACATGGCTGCAAGCCTAAAAGTGCTCTCAGAAATAGTCTGTTAGGAATTTTGTGCACAGGATGTGGGAAGAGAATGGCTGCCAGGATGAGGTGCAGGATGTTTTGTGTCTGTGTCATTCCTCTTTCTAAGGCAAGCCACCCCTCCTTCTTTACCATCCCTTCTTCTCTTGCATCCCGGCCTCCCCCACCTCACTGGCTCTCACCTCTTGACCTAAGGACAATCATGAGTGTCTCTCACCCTGAGGAGCCCCCTTGACTGCGCTTCCACTCAGGCTCCCTCTACCACTTTGTCTCCTCTTGGGGCCTCTGATGGACATTCCTGTTGTGGGCCCAGCCCCCTGGCCCCTCTCCCAGCCAATCCTCAGTATTGCGCCATCATGGTCAACTCTGACCTCCTTATTGCCAAACTCGGTGGAAAGTTCAGTCCTTATCTAATTTACATCACTGCACCCTTGAGACTGCTGTGTTCTGTCTTTGAAGCCCTCTCTCCTCTCAGCTGTGGTGACATCACGCTGTCCTGGTCTTCTTCCTACCCCACTAACAATGTCGTCTCACCTTTCTTCCTCTTTCTACCTAAATGCTGATATAAAAGTCCCACCCAACCTTTGGAACCCTGCCCAATTTGTATTTCTTTCCTAAAGTCAAATGCCATCTCTACTCACTGCTTGTAATGCTATTGTTTTGAGTCTCTGTTTCTTCGTCTGCAAGATGGAGGCCGCAAGAATCTGTTTCATGGATCATAGTGAGGATTCCATGAAAGGAATTTAACATGCCGTTTGCCATTGATGAAGGTCTGAAATTGTATGGGCCGTCATGTTATTTCTGAGTGGAACCAATATCTTGATATTTTCTCAGAGGGATCCTGAGGTGGCTGGGGAGGAAAAGAGAATAGCTGGTTTACTCATTCTTTATTCTTTTCCAGCCTCTGTCTCATTCCCTGTGCTTTATATTTCTTTCACTCACTATAATGAATTCTGGATAATTCAGAACAATTCAGTCCAGCTGTACAAAGCCACATGCAGCTGCCCATTGCCAGTCTGGTGTAGGCTAGGACTAGCACTGTACAGGGAATAAGAAATAGTCTCTGCTCTTATGCGGTTCTAAGCTGGGCTGGAGATGGGGATGGGCTGATGCAAACCCACACTGATAATGAGCCGAAGGCTTTATGACTACAGTCAGCCAGTCTGGTATTTGGGTTGGTCTAAGGCACAATTCAATGTGAGCCTCTACTTGCACAATTTGACCTTATGGTGCCCTAAATCTCTGAAGTGATGGTGTTACTCACACTGTGAGATTATACAGGTGGTTCTGTATCCGAATAGCTCCTGCCTGCTTCTTGGGGACAAGTCTGGTTCTATCATCCAGAATTCCACAGCTGCCAGGTTTTACCCTGCTACAAAGGTAGCAGAACAGGTCCCCATAGGTCCCTTTCCTAGCAACGAAAGGGAGTTTGGATTGGGTGACCTCTAAAGTGCCTTCTGACCTTGGAACATTGCGAAGTGAGGGTACAACAGCAGCCCAGAGCCTGAGATCCAGCGGCGGCACTGAAGCTGGCCTGTTTGGCTGGTAGTGTTAATCAGTAAACGGTTGCCAAGACAATATTTGAGAGGGAGATTCTAGTGGATTGAGGTGGAGGTGAGCTAGAAGAAAGTGATCTTTGAGAACAGTAGTTAGAGGGAGCATAAAATCAGCCCAGCTCCGGCTCCACTTTTTCCTGGGAGCCCTTCCTTGGTGCTCTGTCACCTCTCAGCTCATGTTGCATATTTGCCTGTAACCTACTCTGGATTTGGACCATGATGGACCTTTAACTATGTGGATCCACTCTTGTTTTTTAAAGTGATGTGTGTTTGTTGTGTAGTCATCAAGTAGGTTTTAACCTAGTACTTGAGATTAGTGACCTTGCCTTACGTATTTGGAGAAATGTCCTATCTCTCACAGTACCTAGTTCCTCACTAGGGAAAGAGTAGGTACTTCTTAAGAATGCAAGTGATGGGCCAGGGATTCAACTCAGTGGTACTGTGCCTGCCTCGAAAGCACAAGGTCCTTGTTCCCCTGTAACCCTCCCCTCCAAAAAGAATGCGAGTGGTCCAGAGGCTGCGGCTGACACCTTCGGTGTCAGGTAGGGGAAACTTAGGGTTTCCTTTTCTCAAGATAAATCCTTGAAAAATGACAGCTAGTACTTTCCCTAGAACTCCTAGACCCTCAAATCTGTTGCTACTTGAGCTGAATTCCTTGGCAGTTGGTTTCTAAGAAGAATAAACAAGTACAAAAGATAGAATGGCAGGTGAGGGTTAGCCTGTCATTCTCTTTAGGGGAGTAAACACTTTCTCTTTGTCTCTAACTCTGATTCCCATCTCTTAGCTGGGTTCCACAGATAGCTTGGAGTCTAAGGATACCTGCAGGGATGGTAACCGGTAAACTACTTTTCAAGACTTCATGCAGATTTTGTGACATACATACATACATACATACATATATATATATACATATATATATATGTATATATATATATATATATATATGTATGTATGTATATGTATATATCCCGCCCCCCTGGTACCAGATATTGAACTCAGGACCTTGTGTTTGCAAGGCAGGAGCACTGAGCTAAATCCCTGGCCCTGATGCATATATTTTCTAGAGAATGTGTCTATTACTTTAAGCACCTTTATGTTACTTGAATGCTGTCCACATTTCTGCTATACATGATTTGTGGGGAATTATTCATGTGGGAACACACTAGATCTTACACTAGAAAAGCAGAGAGCAGAGTATTTGGTTTGGGGCCTCAAGTTCAAGGGCAAAGCTAAAATTTTGTTGTTTTTAGTGAAAACTTGTTCAGGGAAAGTGGCCAAACTCTCAACACTAATACTGCCTCTAAATCCAATTAAACAACCTGCCACATTAGTAAAATCTGAGTGTGGGGAGACAGACTCATGGTAAAGGGTCTTGGGAGGCCTGAGCTTATAAAGGCTCTTTGGAGAGGTTGGAGGATGGTCTGGTTCTGGCAGAGATCTGAAGCACAGACTTAGGAAAGGTTTCCTTTTTTCAGTTAGCTTGGAAAGGAAAAGCTGCGAGACCTTTCCTGATATTCTCACAATAGCAAATCCAGAAAAAGAACCAGCATCTTTGTCTTAGTTACTTTTTTTTTCATTACTGAGACAAAATATCTGACACCCAAAGTTAAAGGAGGAAACGTTTATTTGGCTCACAGTTTGTAAAGGATTCAATCCATAAACAGCTCACTTCAAGGCAGGTGAGGCATGGCAGAGGGGCATCACAAAGGAGAAACAGTTTATGGCCCCCAGAAAGCAGCAGAAGCAGCAAGCAGCCTGTGACAAGTGGCCCCAGCAGCCCTCTTTCTGTCTCACACCCAGGGTGGGCCACCCTTTATTCATGCTCAGAACTATGCCAAACCAACCAGTAGACTAATTTAGCAATCACAAATCCTTGATCCTAGCACTTAATCCCAGTATCACATGCTGTAGAACCAGCCACCTCTGAAAAGTTCCACCTATGACCACATGAGGCTTTGAGGGCCATCTAGACACAAGCCATAACAATCCTGCTCCTCTGCCAAGAGGGGCCTTGAACAGAGTTCTAGAGAAAGCATCACTATATATGTATTTCTGCACGATGAGAGATCACCTTTTCCCTTCCACTTTAAACAGGGTTAAGTTCTTTCTGACAAGAAGTTTAGCTCACAGGTCTTCAATGTGATGAACAATGCAAGATGGGCAGTGCTCATTTGTAAATAAGAACTATGACATTGTGCAGGCACTCTGGGGGTTAACAAGCAACAAGAACTAGGAAGTATTATGTGGTTAGAAACAGGCTCTGAAGCAGGCAGTGCTCAGCCTGAGGCAGTGTCATCTATCTTAGTGACACACGAGGCTCCAGATCCAGACCAGGGCTGTTTAGCACTAGGGAAGCATTTATTACCAGTTTGATGCTAAAGAGAAATTAAAACTGAGATAAAAAACAGTTGCTGGGCTGGACATTTCAAGGCAAACCTACAATTCCAGCACTCTGGGAGGCCCAAGCAGGACAGAAAGCTCAAGCCCAGCCTGTGCAGCTTAGTAACTTAGACTCTGTTTCAAAATAAAAAGGGGACTTCATTGTGAAGGTTTTGGGTTCAATCTTCAGTATCACAAACCAACCAACCAACCAGTTGTAGGCCTTTTATGCTTCTGAACTATTTCTTTCATATGAACAACTCCTCTTTACACACACACGCACACACACACACACACTGTATCCATAAAAAGCAAACTGTACATACTTCCAATAGAAAATAGGTTTTTTTTTGTTGTTGTTGTTGTAGTTGTTCCCAACAAAGTCTTTGCCCTCACAGGGCCATGAGTTAAAGAACTCTTAGGTCACATTAGATCGGGTTGCCTTCTTCGGTAGGTGCTCCAAGACATTGACATTCAGTCCCAGAGTGTGGGATAGGGAACTGAGGGCTGCACACTTTCTTTGCAGAGTCTGTCTGCACAAGTCTATTTCTGTCCAAGTTTACTTCTGGTACCCAAAGTTTTATGACTATGGTTATTAGGTGGAATGTTTTTGTGAGCACAGAAATCTTATTTTTCTTTATTATTACCCTTTGGTTTGAGAGATTAGGAGGGTTGCTTTAAAAAAAAAATGTCAGGCCTGGGATTTAGCTCAATGGTTCTGCACAAGGTCTCGAGTTTGATCCAGGGTACCAAAAAAAAAAAAAAAAAAAAAAAAA
>NW_022900913.1:57060360-57102860 GCF_012274545.1 Fukomys damarensis | reverse complement strand
GTAGTGCTGCAGCCTACCTCGAAATTACAAGGTACTGAGTTTGATCCCCAGTACTAACCAACCAACAAACAAAAAATAGATTATTTCCAGAAGTCCATTGTTTTTTTTTTTTGTACAGGGGATTGAACTCAGGTCCTTGCGCAGAAGTCCACTGTTTATAATAGATTATTTGGAACAGTCTAAGGAGAGGATCCCCCATACTTACACATTGCAATTTGTGTCTCCTCCAGCCACACAAACGAATGAACACAAAACACTAAGTAAGACACTAACACCAAAACGGTGAGACAGCCCAGGGTATGCTTGACAGGGTACGCCCATTGCTTCCTAATCATCTCAGAAGCTTTGAGGCTTGAACAGATACCTACTCCTTGTGAAGCCAGGCTTGCCACAACCTAAATAAATACAGCCTGAGATGCTGATTTACCCTCCAGGCCAGAGGCCGAAACACAGCACACCAGTCTCATGGCCAAGGGTGGGTCGTGCAGCTGGGGCCTGGTGAAGCCTAGGAGCTCAGGGGGCTGCATGAGGGCTCAGGCTGAGTATGAACCAATGACTTTCTGGGATCTGGGGCACAAGGCTTTGTTTTTTGGCCACAGATATTTCCTTTGAGCCAGACATACCCTCCCGGTCTCCCTGGCTTCCTTTTCCTCCCACTCTGATACCTGTAAACCCGTGTTGTTTTCAGGGGTCCTCTGAGAATCTGGCTCAGTCTTCCCCTGCCAGTTGTGTTTGACCCAGTAGAATATGAGAGAAATATTAAAAGCAGATTGTATGGCAGCAAAATAGCCACACCATTTCTTTTTCTTTCTTTTTTTTTTTCTGTACCGGGATTGAACTCGGGACCTTGTGCTTGCGAGGTAGGCGGTGGAACCACTGAGCTAAATCCTGGCCCTCACACCATTTCTTAAAAAGGACAACTCTAAAAATAAAAATAAAAATCAAGGAGATTGCTTCACTTAAAATAACTTTTATGGTAAAGTATATTTTGAATTTGTTTTAAATTTAATATTTTCTACTACCCCAAATAGTCATTAGCAAGCATTCGGGATGGAAGGGAGAAAACACTTGTTGATGATGTCCTCTTCGTTTTCTAAATCCTGCCGCTCATCACAAGTGCCATCAGGTGCATCATCTCATGTCATCCTCACAAGGGACCTTCCATACGGGCAGGCAGTGTCATTATCCCAGTTTCGGAGAAACTTGAGAGGTTGTGACCTTGCTAAAGTCCAAAGCTGATTAGGTATGATCAGAGATTCGAATTCAGATTTCCTTTTTGCCAAATCCCCTGTTTTCCCTAGTGTAGGATTCTGCTGAAGTACACCATCATACAGAAGGCTACCTTTCTTCTGGTTGTTTACTGAAATTCCTCACACCCCAGAGAAGTTAAAGGCTTGTGCACTTCCAGTTTGCAGGACACTGACCCCGCTGAATATGGAGGTCTATAGCTTTCAGCCGCAGGGCCTTGGAGGAACGTCACTCAGAGAGACTAAGCCAGGAACTTAGGTAATGGAAATGCACTATGTGATTCCATTCTATGAGTCACTTAAAGGTGAGTAACCATAGTTATCTTCTTCCTTTGTAATCTTCTTTACCTTGTGGTATTTCCTGATCCGACATACTTAGGTGTTGTTATACCTATCAGCTGGGACAGTGACTAATTCCTTTGAGCTAGTCTGTCTGTCTGCTGTTGTTATTTGTGATGCAGAATCATCTCTCTGTAAATTTCATCCAAAAAACCAATTATTATTATTATTACTTTTATAGATGTAACTTAATACACTGTTGGAATGTAGTTAATGTCCAGTAAGTGTTGGTTATAATAATTAAAAATCAAGATTTGTCCAGGTACCTGATGAGTGGGTGTTTTTTAAAGCACTATAGTTATTCTATAACTTGGGAAATTTGTGAATGTTTTTCAAAAATGGCCTCAACAAGAAACCCAAGGTGAAGGTAGCAAAAGAAATGGTTTACCTTAACATCTTCTTGTTTATTGTTTTCACTTACTGGATTCTTCAGTGAAAAAGGCAGATGAGGAAGTCCCAAAATTACCATTTGCTTTAGAACTAATCATGAGTTTGGAATAATGATGTGAATAAACTTAATTGCCTGGAAGATCTTTGAGAGCCTCTTGGTCAGCATCTCCTCCTCCTCTTTCTCCTCTTCCTCTTCCTCCTCTTCCTCCTCCTCCTCCTCCTCCTTCTCCCCCTTTCTCTTTCTTATTCTTCTTCCTTTGTGGTACTGGGGATTAAACACAGGTCCTTCACATGAAGCTACATTCCTAGTCCTTTTTATATTTTTATTTTGAGAAAGGGTCTCACTAAGTCACTGGTTGGCCAGGTTGGGCTCAAACTTGGAATCCATCGGTGTCAAGTCCCAGACTGCTGGAGTTACAGACATGTGCCACCACATCTGGCTGAGTATCTGATTCTTATGAGCAGGTAAGTATGGAGCGCCCACTGAGCTGTCTCCTACCCATCTCCACATGTTCATGCCATTTGTGATTGCAACTCGATTTCCTTCATCCTGAAACTACCCACAGATCCCCAGGGCTATGTCCCCTTTATCAAAACAGACTGTCTTTGCCCAGAAGGAAGCTGGCCAGCTGGATTTAAGGACAGGGTGGTGGGAGAGGTTTCCCCAAGGTGCAAAAAATAAGGAGTTGTGTTGTCTGTAGACATGTTTAAAACAATAATAAAGGGAATAATAAAGGGATTAAAGTTGGTTTGTTTTTTATTTTCCATGCTGACTATCCAAAACAAGGTTAGTGATTAAATGCTTCCCAAAACAAATAAGTAAACAACTTTATTAGGCCTAAGTTCTAAATAACTATCATAAACTATATGTAAATGATAAGTGAGCACATTTATTATTGTTGTTGTTATTATTATTAATTTTATTTTATTTTTTTGGCACCAGGGATCAAACTTAGGACCTTGTGCTTGCCAGGCAGGCACAGTGTCTCTAAGCTAAATCCCCTGCCCAATTGTTCTTTTTTGTGTGTTTTGTGTTTTGTTTTTTGAGACAGGATCTCACTATGTAGTTGAGACTGACCTGGAACTCACTCACTATGTAGCCCAGGCTGGTCTCTATCCTCCTGCTTCAGCCTCCCCAGTGCTGGGATTACAGGCGTGAGACACCTCGCCCAGCTCCTATTATTCTTTGACACACATCTCACAGGTTGTATTCTGAGGACCCCTACTCAGACGTGGCTCTTCTACCAGTGAACCCACATTTGTAGTGACTGTGGGTCACTCACTCCCCACTCATTCAGGGGCAAGTTCATGTCTGCCTCAATGGTACCATAGATCTCTGCATTTAAACAGTGGGTTCAAAATAAAATCAATAGCATCTGTTAGTACATAGTGAGAAGCTTGACCAGTCAGAGTTTTTAATGTATGTTTAAAATTTGAAATAATAAAAGAGTGTGAACTGAGAGATTTATTCCCGTAATAGAACAATATGAAGGTATGATTATTTTCCTTTTTTAAAAAAATTGTGAATGTAAATTAGAAAGCATGAAGGCATTCATGTTTTTGCCTTTTATATACTTTAATGTGTATTTTATTATTGATGATTACTATTTATTGACATGGTTCAGTAAAAGACTGTTCAATAAAAGAAAATTCTCACTGTGCTTCTCTTTTGGCCATTATTGTTAGGTTTACTTCATGATTATTGCTTTTGTCCTATCCAGAGAAAGGTATTAAAAAATAATTCCCTTGAGGAGTCAAGTACTCTGGATCCAGTGCTGAGTCTGTCACCTTGAACACAGGGCTTCGACTGCAGGCCATCACCCTGTCCCCACAGTCAATCACAAGCCCTTCTTCCCCCTGCTAGGCTCATGGTGAGGCCTGTGTGTTAGACACCTTTCTAGTGCCGTAACAAAATATCCTAGATAGTCGACTTACAAGAGAAGAGTTTTAGTTTGGCCCACAGTTTTGGCAATTCCAGTCCATAGTTGATTGAACTTCTTGCTTCCTGTCTGTGGTGAGGCAGCACACTGTGGTCAGAGTGTTTGGAGGAGCAAAACATGGGGGAGTTGAAGGGAGGGCAAGGGAATGGGGAAAAAAATAAGAACCAAAATAGATTATGTAAAGGTGCAAATTTCCAATGATGAATGTCATTATATTGTATACCTAAAATGTACCAATCAAATTAATTTAAAAAAACGACATTGTCTACAGAGGAATAGAAAAACAAAAACCAAAATAAAACAACCCCCACCCCCGCCAAACCTAATGGCAGGGAAGCCAGGGGAAAAAACATTTAAACAAAAGAGGAAGAGGGGAGGGACAGGGCCGTACTCTCCCCTTAAAACCACGGCCCATTGACCTAAGGGCCTTCTTGTGGACCAAGGCTAACACACAGGCTTTTGGGGAAACAGCCACCATCCGAACTATAGCACTCCAATGGCAAATGACAGAATAACGAGAGAAAAGCATACAGATTCATTTGATTTAAATTTTTAGTGACACAGATTTCAAAAATGAAGACCTGAAGAAATGGTCTTTGTGTGTATTTTTATAACAAATTTCATGAAGAAATGGATAGTGTGATTGAACAAAAGTGTATAATGTAATGGTGATGAACTAGGGGGAACTTAAAGAGTGATCAATGTTGGCAAAATGGGCCTCTGCTAAACAGGGCTCTCTGATCATCCATGACTGAATGACTCTCTTTTAACTCTCTTTTGCCAATACTGGATTCAGGACAACCTAGTTATGAGGAGAACCCCATGTGGCCTAGTCTCAAGATGGTTTAAAGAAAATGTTGTGCATTAGAAACATATAACTAATATCAATGTTGTTTTTAATTAAAGCCACAATAGCAGAGAACGAAACATATTCTTAATTTATATCAAATTATCTTCACAATTTTGTCTTTCAATTTCAGCCACTCTCAGAATGCTCATTACAGAAAGGAGCAGTGTTGCTTTATTTCTTTCCTGCACTCTTAATTTTTAGTCAATAAACAATCTCAATCCCGAATAGAAAAAGCTTTCCCACCAGTTGGTCTAGCCCCTTTCTTCTCTTGTTTCTTGTTTCTTCCATTCCTTCTGCTCTCCAGTTCTCTGTCCATGTTCTTGATGTGGATCACAGAGACCAGAGCTCGATGACCAAAGATGGCCCCTCCTCCTCCTCCTCCTTTTTGTCTTCTTTTTCTTCCTGATTTTTAGAGATAGGGTCTTTCTATGTTGCCCAGGCTGGTCTTGAACTTCTAGACCAAGAGATCCTCTACCTGAGCATCCCAAGTAGCTGGGACTATACATGTGTGCCACTTACATCTTGGGACAGTGCTATGGAGACAATATATTCACTTTTTGCCATTTGGTATTTCTAGTGTAGTAAAGGGAGGGCCTTGAATGTATGAATATGTAGCAGTGAGCAGAAACCATCAAAAGATAATGTTTGCAATGGGCAGTCCATGAAGCCTTCATAAGTCACTTGATTCAGGTCTAACTCAGCCCCAGGTCATTCCCATTTAATGGCGTCTCAGAGGCTGGGGCAGAGCTGTTCTCTGGTCTCAATGCAGTCATTGTGCTCACTATCCGTGACCAATGGCCCCACTGCTCCACGGTGAAGTGCTGGCTGCTGAGCTGTGTCAAATCTCCTTCCTATTCCTTTTCTGAATGTAAGCTCAGGTATTGCACTGTGGTGGTGGGGGAGAAGTTCGGGAGAGGAAAGGGCATTTTAAAATGTGAAATTACTCTTGGGTATTGCTTGTTTTTTGCCCCAGGGGACCAGAAAAACAAGCTTAACCAGTGTTAAACTCTAAGAAGTGTGTGAAGCTGCATGTTAATTCTCAGACTGGGTGTAATAAATTGTCCAGAACAGGGCATTTCCAGGTCGTTGTGGATTCTTAAGGAAAATGGCATGTTATAGTCTCCTGTTTATTCTGACCAGAGTACTTTTCAAACATACTTAGTAAATGTGCAAGTGCACTTTCCACAAAGGCAGTCTTTCCAAGAGGGTGTCCAGTGTCATGTGTGGAGATGTTTAATCTGAGTGGCTGCAGTGGTATTTTGATCAGTGAACTCTCTCCCTCCCATGCACCCTTTTCTTTAATTTCACAGATGAGTTTACTAGTTCACTTCCTGGTGCATATCCACTCTGTCAAATGCAGTTTCCAGTGACTGGCATTTTGTCTTGATCAAAGCAAATGAGGATTTTATGTTTGCTATGTTTTCTGGTTGAATGTGTGTGTGTGTGTGTGTGTGTGTGTGTGTGTGTGTGTTGGGGGTTTTAGGAACTAACTTCAAGCAAGCCCGGTACACAGTGTTTTTCTTAATCGGGGACCAGGAACTGAACTGTGTGGGTAGGTGGGGGGTGGTCTTAAGAAGTTCTGGTGTAGGAATCATTAAAGGAATATGAATTTAGAATATAAAGCCCAAGGCAATGGATACAACTTGCTCCAGAGCTAGTGTGTTCTTTCTGAAGGCATAGCATTACCAAGTCACTTACTTCCATAAAAAATCGGATGCAGAGGTGATTTTCCAGGAATCTCTCTCCTTTTATTTTCTTTGCAGTCAGTGACCTGCAAGCCCCTTTGTAATCCCTGGCTTGGAGGGACCCAGGGGCTGTGGTTGTGTGATTTTCCTCCTCTCAAGCAAGCCAGGTCAATAACCTTTTATTTCTGACCTTTTAACCAGCTCTAGTGGGCCATGAAAATCTGAATGCCATTTCTTTCAGATTCCTGGGAAGCTCCCAGTGTCTTGAATCGATTTCTCTGGGGGAAGTTTTGCTTTCATGACTTCAGGTCATTGATCCTGCCCGAACAGCATCAAGTTATTTACATCGGTGGTGGTTTCTCTGGGAAAAGAGAGGTGTCTGTTGACAGGCGCGATGGGTGATGTCACCAGATGTTGGAGTCCTCTCCAAAGGCAGGAAGTCCTCATTCTTTGCTAAGAGGGATATGGATTGTTATTTTGGTGGGAAACTTTGAAAGACTAATCAATAAGGTCAGTTTCTACTTACTCAGATTTATTGGAGTTTTTAATCCAGGGATAAATCCAGGCAGTGTCCATTTTTTGAGGTGCTTCTGAGGCCCATGTGTTTGGGCTTGGAAGTGAATCAGACTGAAACATTATAGGTGATGACAATGGCTTGCTGGAAATATTTGAACTCAACTTGAAGCTTCAAGAAAAGCCGGACCTGCAGAACAGCAGGGACCTGCGTGAGTCTAGGGTGATGATCCGTTCCCCTCTGGGGGCTTTGAAGGTCCTCTCTAACTAAGCAGGTTGTCACTTCCACAGGACTTGGCTAAATGAC
The DNA here is from genome assembly GCF_012274545.1 of Fukomys damarensis. Classification (NCBI taxonomy): domain Eukaryota; kingdom Metazoa; phylum Chordata; class Mammalia; order Rodentia; family Bathyergidae; genus Fukomys; species Fukomys damarensis. The sequence continues at coordinate 57,095,589 of NW_022900913.1, read as the reverse complement.
CAGTGATGTCATATTTATAGGATTATCTTTTTCTTTCTTGCTTTTTAATTTTTATTAGGGCTTATCAATCTTACAAAACATTGGGTTTCAATATGGTATTTGCATATGTGCTTAAGTATTCTTTTATGACTAGGAAATTTACATTAAATCAAATTAATAAATTAATTAATTTTTGGTACCAAGGATCTGTGCTTGCGAGGCAGGCGGTGGAACCACTGAGCTAAACCCCTGGCCCGGAAATTGATATTTTACTTAAGCAATTTCCAAGACCTTGATTGAGAGTCAACTGATACCTAGATTCCAGCTCTGGCCCTGCCAGTATTTAGCTATATAATTTTGATTTAAATTTTATATTATTTTAATTAGTTAATTTAGTGGTACTGGGATTGAACCTAGGGTCTTTGCACTGAGCGACATCCTCTTTTAAGTTTTTTATTTTGAGACAATCTCCCTAAGTTGTTTAGTTGCACAGCTTGGGCTTGATTTTATGATCCTCCTTCAGCCTCCCAGAATGCTGAGATTACAGGTGTGAGCTACCACTTCTGGCAGCTGTCCAATCAAATCTACTCTTGCATAAGTTCTGCATCTGGGCAATGGGAACAGTATTATTTGCTTGCCTATTTTGCAGGGTGGTTATAATGACCACAAACAATGAAAGTGGTTATGGCCATGTATCTCTAGGATTTATTCAAATTTTCTTGACAATGTCTTGAGGAAACAAGCTTCAAAAGCATACTGCTTACTACATCAGTGATGCTGTACCCTTTTCTGCTCTCTATTTTGGGGAGTGGGGAAATGAAGGTGATCAAAGTTCAATTTAGCCCTTTCAAATTTCAGTGTGAACTTGTTACAGAATACTTCTTTATCATTTTATTTATCAAGAGGGTTATCTTTAAAAACATATGTGATTTCTGTGCCTCCTTTAGGTACAAGTACTTTCAATCATACTTTTCTTGTGCTTCTCAGCAGGATGCTGAGTGAACATTCCCGAGTTTGTGGAAACCTTAGGTGAATTGTTCACTTTCTCTACTGCACAGCTGTCACCCTGCCGTGTGGAAGATGACTTATGATCCTTGCTTCTATTTTCTAAACGTGGGAGAATTGGAAAGTTATTCAGAAAAGGCACTGTTAGTGACAGAGCAGTGATTTGGGTTGATTCACAGCTGGGCGTGGGGAATTAATCTCTCCCTGCATAGTAGATAGGTTCAAATTTAGTAAATGATTTGTGGCTCTCAACAGGTGATGGGTTATCATTAATTTGATCAAACTGTTAAGCTTGATTTCATCAAAATAACATAGGCCTTGGATTCCCTTAAACTTTTGCCTTAGGCTTTTCTCTGTGCCAAACAAAATGGTGGCTTCACTGTTGAAATGGCTGGTAAAATGTGGGGGAACTCACCTGCCATCAGTGATGTGTTGACTAGATGTATTATATTCATCTAATTGAGTTGATTCTATGTTATCATATTTCCTAAAAACTTCTTTGAAGGGTAAACCCATATCAAATATGCCAGGAATGCACAATTTATTCTTGTTGCAAACTATTCAAATAATGCAGGAAAATGAAAACCTTCCTTCTAAATTGTCCTACTCCTTTCTCTCCAGGTAATCAGGGCCATTGCTACTCCCTTTTGCTCTATGGGTATATTTTTAATGAATTGTGTTGTAATTAGTTGTATTTTATTTTTAACATTTTATGCATTTTATTTTTGTTTGGCATATGTATAATACATTTTAACACAGATGGGGTTATATTTGCTTGAAAATTTGCTTTATTGCCTGAATATATTTTATATATCTTTCCAAGTCACTATATGAAGATCTGTATCATTTTAAAGCTACTAGATGAGGGCCGGGGATTTAGCTCAGCAGTTCGGTGGCCTGCCTTGCAAGCGCAAGGACCCGAGTTCAATCCCCGCTACCAAAAAAAAAAAAAGATACTAGATTATATTCTAAAGTATAGTGATTTATTATCATTTACTTGGACTTCTTCTAACTTGTTATCATTAGAAGCAGCCCTACCCTGAATATCCCTGTACATACTACATTTGGAAGCAGAATTTTTGGATAGAAGGTTGTGAATATTATTTTTTAAAACTTAAATTTACCTTTTAACTGTTGCATAAGAATGTAAAAGTTGTACACTTTTATGGGATACCATGTGATGCAGTTTTATTTTTTTAAATGGAGCCAGGGAAAGTGCATTTGATCTTAGCCAAAAGACTGGGGGAAAGGTAGTAATAAATTATATATTGGTGAGGTGTATCTCTTTTGTTAGTGGTAAAAAAAGATTCTGGTTTCTGTTTGTTTTCACAGCCATTTCCTCCAGAGTCCCCTGCAGAACTGTACTTGTATTCATCAGCAGCTCAGGATACATCATTACTCAGAACAGGATTATAATGCATGGGTCTTGGACACTAAACGGTGAAGACACCGAACAGAGATGCCTAGTTGAATAATTCCTTTGGAACAAAAAAACTCCTTTAGGTAAAATTACCTCTGACTTGGAGAAAGCTGTGTTCTCTCTGTTCTGGATTGGTAGAGGTGGCTAAGGACCCAGATCACACACAATCTTTTCTTTGGGTACCGGGAATAGAACTCTAGTCCTTGACCTCATGAGGCAGGTGGTGGAACCACTGAGCTAAATCTCCAACCCCATATATAATCTTCTCAAGAGCAAAGGAGGGTGTGGGTGACAGAGGGCAGGATCACAGTCCTGGGGACTGGGAGCTATGGGGGCTTTACTTAGTGGACAGTGTTCCCTGGTCTCCAGTCCCCAGGGCAAAGCCCAGATTCTCCTGGGTACTTGCCAAGGGTGCATTGTGTCACTGGAATCTGCTTTCAGAAGAAAGGAATCCTGTGCTAGGGTAGGCTCCTTCTCTCTTTATCAACTGTTTAAATTATTTTTACTCTTGATAAGAAAATTTCTGAGCATGTAGAGGGTCAGTAGGACCCATCATTTTATTTTAATTAATTAAAAATACAGTGATTGAGTGAGATAGGGACTCATTCTGTAGTCCAGATCAACCTTGAGCTCCCTCTGTGGCTCAAGCTGGCTTCCAGCTAATATTGGTAATACAATTTGAGGTTTAGGACCACCCCCTTCTACTCACTGGACCTGGACAATGCCTCAGGGCTGAACCCCCTGGCTTTTGTCCCAAAGGAAGAGAGATAAGAAAAATTGGTACCTGCCTTAGAAGATTTCAACATTCTAAACAAGAACCCATGCATGCTAGAATCTCTGGCTTGACTTATGGTGACCTTTCTTCACTTGAATCTTATTGAAGGTTCTTGCATTGGGACTGTGTCTCATATATCCAATTAGAATAGGGTGAATTATGGGAAAGGACATGTGCAGTAGACGCAGCTGATATAACTCAGCTTCCCATCAATCGTGTCATCAACATGCTCTGGAAGAACCATATTATAAATTCTTAAACCCAACACATTAGGCACTGGAGCCATTTTCCTCTGAGTGTGCCATCACCTAAATTAAACCTCATTAAACCTAGCCACTTTTTCCTTATCATTGCATGCCTTATCCAATTTTTTGTTCATTGTACATAAGAAGCTACAAACCCATCTGGGACTCCATCACCCATGGCAACAGAACTCTCAATACACCTGCCCCAGTCTCCTACACAATGGCTGCCTGGGGACCCTTTTAAATAGAGGGATCATTGCATAAAAAGAATTCCAAACCAAGCTGGACAGTGTCTAAGATGAAGATGGCAAAATCAGGACAGTAAATGACAAATATAATCATTATATTAACATACATATTGAACAATATGCCAGGCATGGTGTATTATACTTCATTTAAATCTCCCAGAAACTTTACTACCTATAGGTAACACATCTTGTGCTCAGAAAGGATATTGAACCAGACCAAGTTCACATAGCTGGTAAGTGATGGAACCTGGCTTTGCATCCGGAACAAGGACTTTCAACCATTCTTTTTTTTTTTTGGTACCAGGGATTGAACTCAGGTCCTTGTGCTTGCAAGGCAGGCCACTGAACTGCTGAGCTAAATCCCTGGCCCTCAACCATTCTTATGGTTGTGGTTCCCTGTACTCTTGCCCCTCTTAGAGTTCTGAGAGAGAGAATGTTTTTCCAACCTAGATTGGTGGTCTGTTCCCAACCTCTGACTCTTCTCAGTGTGACAGTCTGGGGTCAACCTAAAGTTCTCTAGGTTGTAAACTCCAGGGAAAGAGAAATTGCCTCTGGTCCAGGTGGCAAATGACTTCCTTTAGAAGAGAAAGGTGATTTCCCAAACTGTGATACCTTGATAAAAATATTCCTCAAGTCCAAGTCTCTTGGCAACAATTTTCCTAACCAAGCAATCTGCTGCTGTTGTTATGATTTTCCTGTTGGGGAACAGAAGAATCAGTCCTGCCTTCTTGGCTGTTATGTTTATCCCGAAGTAATACACTAGAGTTGTGCATTGCTAGCCGATCGCCTGGGATCTTGGCACCAGGTCACAGTGTTCAGAGCAAAGAGAGAAGGGAGAATGAGGTACAGAGGAATGTCCTTTTCTCCCTGACTGGAGACAAAGAGCAGCAGCTCTTAGGACTTTCTGGTGGTGGATGGGCCTGAGGACCATGGGTGATGACCAGTTTGATTATAGGCTGACTTGGTGAGCTTGAGCTTTGGTGTTTCAGGTGTATCCTAATCTACTTCAAACATCCTTTCACTCATTGTTTGGCTCCTTTGGCCTCTTGCTAACTCACAAGGTACCCAAATAATCACACATAAAAATTAAGTTTCTGCAGGGCTCCCTCTCATGAGGATGCCACATTTATACGAGGAGGCTGCAGATGACCGCTGGCAGTGGGCCATTCTAGGGGCCACATCATTCATGTGCGTTTGTAAAATCTTACTCTTCTGCCAGTTTCCTGCCAGAACTGATACACGTCCAAGTGTCAGTTTGACTAAAATAATATATATTTTTTTCCTTTCTGCAAAGAGGTTTTCAGGTGGAGTCAGACCCTTCCTGCCTTCTTGTGCCGCCAGGGAGCTGGGGCAGTAGTGTGAGCTGTGACCCTGAAAGAAGTTTCCCAGTCACTCCTGGACCCTGCACTTGTGCCAGGCCCCGGCACAGGCTTTCAGGGACCACTGGAAGTTTGAACTGGACAAGACACCAGCTGCTTATCCTGTCACATTACACACACACAGACACACACACTTCTCCAAACAGGACTCAAGGCCACATTTGTGCGGATGTTGTTATGTAAGATAAAGCCACTTTGTTTTCCTTTTTTTTAACCTTTATTTATTTATTAACTTTTAGTAGTCTGTGTTTGTGGTGCATAATGGTTACATTCATAGTGGGGAATTGGTACATTTCAATAATACATCTCAGTTCATTTTTATTCTTCGTTCAACTCTTCCCTTTTCTTTTGCCAGCATCAGATTCATTTATTTATCTTATAAGAGCTTATAAAGTTAATTAGCATATACACAGATTAAAAACCAGGCTAATAGGCCAAAAATGTATAAAACAGTGACAATTGTACTAAGTCGGGTACACTTTTAGATACATTGTGCTGGATTGCAGTAACTTTTCCCCCCTCTCTTTTCCCCTATTAGCTGTTCTTTATTTCATACTGTATTTATATATGATGTTTTTCATATGAGAAAAACCATGAGCTATTTCAGCTTGTGTGCCTGGTTTACTTCACTTAGCATTATGGTCTCAAGGTGCATCCATTTTCCTTCAGATGACTCTAAAGTTTATCCTTTATGGCAGAGTATTGCTCCATTGTGTGAAAATACTATGTTTTCTTTATCCATTCATCTGTTGATGGACATATAGGCTGTTTCCAAGATTTAGTTATTATGAGTTGTGCTGCTATAAACATGGGTATGATGTCTTTAACTCTTTTGAGATAATACCTAAATGGGGGATAGCTGGGTCAAATGAAATTTCTCATTTTGGTGTTTTGAGGAATGTCCATACTGAGTTCCATAGTGGTTATATTAGTCTACACTCCCACCAGCAATTCCCTTCAGCCTCAGTAGTGTTTGTTGTAAGTTGATTTCCTGATGGTAGTTATTCTCTCTGAAGCTTCATTTTCCTCCTATTCCTAAGGAAGCCTCTGGGAGCTTGAATCCTGTTAAGTGTGGAGAACATAAACAGGCAGGAATTAATCTTCATTGTGCCACCTGGTAATTGAAAAATTTCCAAGCAAGCCCGGTATGATGGCACATGATTGTAATTCTAGCACTCAGGAGGCTGAGGCAGGAAGATTGCAAGTTGAAGTTTGAGCTCAGCCTGGGTAACAATGAAACTCAGGCAGACAAATGAATAAACAAACAAAAAACTTCTAAGCCAATGCTTTTAAAAGTCATTTACTTTTTTTTCAGAGAAAGAAACTGATTTAATTGCTGATTTAATTCTTTTCTCTTGCCCCCACCCCCATGCCCATATATTGCAAGTTTTGTAACAAGTCCAAAAAGTGGTACACGACCATGTTTAATCTTTTGGGTGCCCATTTCTTTGAGATTCCTTCAAGCTGTAACAATTTCCCATTATGTCATCCTTACCAAGATAAATGAAGGGGAATAACAAGCCTGCAAGGGTTGAGATGTGGGGAGGCAGAGACAGTGTGAGGAGAGCAGACTGGTGGTGTGCAGACTACCTAGGGCTTTGTCTGGGATTTAACAGCCCGTCAGCATGATTTACACTCCTGGGCCTCATTCCCAGCCTTTCAGATCCCCGAGACGTGAAGAATGGAAGGAATGAAAATGTCATTTGTTCCTTACTTCTGTGACTTATAGGTTTTTAAGGAGCGTCTCTTGGACATCAGAGCAAGTTGGCCTTGACAGATGACTTCGCTACTGTATGTGATTTCAAGTCCCACTTGAGGAGGGACAAGCAGAATCTGCTATGGTCTAACTTGTTACATAATTTCTGCCTTCTCCCTTCACTCTTCACCACATACCCAGCCAGCTTGCAGGGAAGTCGGCGCAGTCCTTGCCACACACTTTGAAAATGAAGTGAGCATGGCATCTTCCAAGCTGCCACTTGGACCCATTGCTCAGGAAGAACTTCGCAAGGCGGGGCTCCCTTATCCTTGATATATCCTGAGCTCAGGCCTTTTGGGAGCACATCCTAGGTGACTGGGGTTGCTGCAGTTTTTCTTTTGCATCTGATGGAGACAAATGACCAGCGACCAGTGGGGACACAAAGGGCTTTTAAAACTCTCCTTACCGTTGAGTGGATGGAACCGTGCATTGCACGCTGCTGTCCATGTGCAGAGGATCCTGAGGCTTCTGAAACAGCTTTCTGAGCTCAGGGGATGGAACAGAGGCAAAGGAAAGGAAAATCTCCAAAATGGAACACAATTCTTTCTCTCTTGAAGTTTTTGTGTTAGCTCAAGGCAGGTATTTTCTAGGAAAAATATTGCCATACCTGGCAGATATGGAAGACTGTTATTAGGAAGTCATTTCCTTTCTTTTTCACTCCTTTTCCTCCCTCCTTCCTTTCCCTCTGTTTTTTTCTCTCCATTGCCTTCATCTCCTTTCTCCCCTCCCTCCTTCTCTCTTTGTCAACCCCTTCTCTTTTCTCTCCTCTAGGGGTAGGGAAGTTTTGGACTGTCCTATTATGCTGACTTAATGTTTAGGATTGTGTTTGATTTGTTGGGCGAGATGGGGTGCAATTCATGCCCTATCTGAACAGGGGCAGCAACAGGAGGCTCTCAAGGAGGCTGCCCTGTGCTGCTCCATGTGAGGGGAAACCAGAGGGCAGGAGGAAGGTTTCAGAAAAGCTATTTGAGGCTCTTTTGGGAAGGGACACAAGGGGATTGAGAAATGAGGCACCTAAAGACCTAAGGGTACTGGGCAGAAAAATCTTAGACCCTAAATTGAATGTTTTCTAGGGTACTGTAGATGTAAATTCTGTTTTGGACATCAAATTTGGAACCAGATATTAGCTTTGTTCCTGTTGAGAGTGTGTTACCCCCAGTGCCTGCTGCCTGGTGGTGCTGTGGTAGAATTTTAAGGATTCTCCTGAAACGAATCAGTTGGCTAACATCTGGCAGGCCGTGGGGCATATATGATTAGGAGTAAGGAAAAATGTTGATGTGACTCATTTTTATGGAATGAGAGAGGGTCTTTATTTCATTCCTAGCATCCCCTTAGGAGGCAGACTTCAACATTTAGTGTCTAAGATACACAGTATGTGGCAACAACATATTTAGATTAGTTTCCTGGCCTTAAGAAGATTATTTCTGTATGTTAAAAGCCTGGCGTTCTTAGGGACAAAAGAAGAAAGACCGGTGGTATTTTTGAAACATTTTATGGTGGAAAATCTTAAACACATATATCAAAGTATACTGACCCCCATGCCTCTGTCACCCAGCGTCAGCCATTATCAACAAACAGAAATGGTGCTTGGATTATTCTCCCCTCCTCCCCTCAACAACATTACTTTTGCACACACTCAAGATACCCTGTTATTTCATCTGCAGATACTTCAGTGTGCATCTCTAAGGGGGTATGACTCTCTCTCTGTCCCTCTCTCAAACACATCCAGGATATCATTATCACATCTTAAAAATCCCAACTATTATTATTAATTATTATTATTGTTTTTTTTTTTTGGTACCAGGGATTGAACTCAGGACCTTTCGCTCAGGAGGCAGGTGCCGGAACCACTGAGCTAAATCCCAGGCCCACATCTATTATTTCTTAATGATGTCTTATTCTATTCCGTGAACTTTTTGACTAGACTGGTTTGGGGACTTTCAGGCTAGTGGGTCACTGGGTACCTTGTCAATGCTGCTATTATGTTGTGTATGTAGGTATAATTAGTCCTATGACCTTTGTAGCTCCAGGCACTGCAACTAATGAAAATGCATAGCAAAAGGAAAAAGAACAACAGAGTCCTGACTTAGCCATTTCCCCCAGGCACCACCTTTTCCTCTTAACCCCAGGACCAGTTACTGTTTCACAATTCCCCAAACTACCTCTGTGCCTGTGCTAGCAAACCACTGACAAAGCATGGCACTGTTGAAAGCATTGTGTGTCTCAAAGAAAATCACTTTCTTTTTCTAGGCCTGTCACTTTGGTGGGACCCACTGCATCCTGGAAAATTGTCAGAATAGATGCAGTTGTGTTGTGTTGTGTTGTGAGTCATGAAGACTTGGGGAGGCATCGTTATTTCTTAGACTGAAGGAGAAGATGAGTGAGGACAAGGAGGCCTTTGTTCTGGTATGGAATTACTTTAGCACTGGACAAAATCAAATGGCCAGGATGGATCCTAGAGCCTAGAATGTTCTTCAGTATTTCAGACAGAAGTCGACTCTAAACATGGCTTTACTTTTTGTCTTCATACAAAATGTGAATCGCCGCGAGTATTATTTGAGGTTCACATTGAGTGTTGAACTGCAACAAATCAAGACCTCTTCAGACCATTGTTTTTGGGTTCGTTTGTTTATTTTCTCCAATTTGTAGGCACGGTCACTAACATCTAGCAGAAATAAATTGCAGAAAGTGGCCCAGCAGTTGTTCTTCCTTACAAAGTGTCAGTTTGAAAAGAGGTCCTCAAATCTCTCTCCCTCTCCAGGTGGAGTGAAATGGCTTGGCAGGGTACATCTCTCTCTCTATCCATTAAGAAAATAGCCACACAGTGGCCTTCCTGCTGCAGAGGGGCTGTAAACCTGTGCGGTCAGGTAGAGAGCAGGGAGAGACACAGCTGCTTTGTGTTCCCATGGGGGCCCAGGCTGCTTCTCAGAGGCACCCAACTCTGCTCTTCTCAGGGATTGACTGGCAGGGTGGGATTTGCCCCTTCGCCTTTTGCACCCAAATGTTCTGATTTGGGTTGGATTTCCCTTATCTTTGCTCCATGTATGCCAATATCCAATGCAAACTGATTAAACAAACACAATGGCCTCCTCCCGCTTAACTGTAAGAACTGCAATTAGGAGTGAGAGACCAAGAAGTAAGCAAGACATGGACTTGTGTCTCTAAGGGATTATGAATCTATAGGTAAGAATGAGACCGGGCCACCCATCATAACACATCCAATACAATGTCCTGTTGATTCTGCACCTTCAGCATCACTAGCATCTTCTCTATCTCTCCCTAGCCGTTGTCCCCACTGACCACCTCTGTGTGGGCTTTGCATTTGTCCTTTCCTCTCTAGAGCCCCATGTCCTCCACAGAGCAGGCAGAGCCAGCTTCTCGGATGGAAACAGGGACCAATTACTTCTTGGCATAGAGGTTAAGATAAAAATGCTTACCGGGACTTCAAGGCCCCATCTTTTACTGTTAGCTCCTTTTTTTTGGTCAGCCTCTTCCATCGCCATTCAGAGTCCTGTGACAGCTTTACCATCTTTCTTTTACCTTCCTCACTAGGCTGCCTCTGCCACGGCTCTGCTCGCTGAACTCTTCCCTCCCTTCTGCCTAATTATGTCCTGTGATTCCAAAGCTTCCCAGAGAGCTGCACAGCACCATGATCTCTCCTTTGCCATTTTACATTTATTGAAAGATTACTGATGTGTGTCAGCTTCTGTGTCCATTGTGCAGCAAGCAAAGCATAGCGTGGAGATGGGAACCATGGCTCTTTTATTCACTGTCACATCCGCAGTGTGGTCACTGGTAAATGATTTGCAGAACGAATGAATGGATAAAGGAATATTCTCGTTCAGGGGGAGAATTCTTTCTGGAAAAAGTGGAATGTTAGCCATAGAAATGAAAGAAAAGGGACAGAATAGAGAGATGAGAGAGACACTGTGCAGGCAGAACTGATGTAACTTGGGTTGTGGACAGATACATTTGCTAAGGAAGCCCAGAGGCTGCTGGAAACTGAGAGTTAGTGATCCGAACTTGGCCATTGACAATTCTTATAATGAAAAAGAATGGTGGCCCTGCTGGTGGTATTTCTGATTTGAAGAACCTGTATTCCTTTAAAGATAAGAAGAACTGGGAGATGATTATAGGTTTCTAAAGATGGTAGCTGATTTCCCATATGATGTGGCTACAAGCTAACGGTTTTATGGATAAATACATTTGAATAGCTCCTTTTGCAGCATCACAACATAAACTGTCATCCTGAAGACTCTTTAAGGCTATTGAGCAAACCTATTTGATTTGAAATAACAAAGTCAGGGTGGGGTGGGGAGCTTGGGGAGGAGGATTTCCCCTATTGTCCTATTGGTTACGGTGTCAGTGAATTTCTGAGTAGACATATTAAATAAGACATTGCAAATGTAGGTTTGGAGATGAGTGAATGTGCTAATGAACATGGAGAGGAATTATTATTCAGGCTAGCGTCTGAGGGAAAGGGATTTGTGGAGACATAGTCCTTTGCCCACAGATGAACTATCTTGGAGGAATGTTTCAGTGTGGAGCAGACAGGGAGTTATTTAGGAATAAGAAAGCATCCATTCAGCAGGGAGAGTATCTACTAGTTCCTGTACAATAGTCCTCTCTTTCTTTTGTTTGATATATTATTTGAAATGGCAAAATTGCCCTGGCAGAAGGCTACTTTTCTTAAACTCCCTTATAGTTAGGGCTGGTTAATGAAAAGATGTAGAAGTTAAGTGGGACTTTCTGGAAAGCTCTGTCAAAGAGATCTTTTAGAGAGATACACCAACACTGACATCTGTTATTCACAACAGATAAAATGTAGAAACAGCCCCAGGCTGTGGACAGATAAATAGATAAAATGTAGTACATATACATGGTAGAATATCATTCAGTCTGGAAAAGGAAGAATATTCTAATATCTGCTACAACCTGGGTGAACTTTGAAGCTGTTTTGCTAAGTGAAATAAGCCAATCACAGAAAGACAGCTATTTATTGGGCAGTTCCAGTGATAAGAAGTCTCTACAGAATTCATGTTCATAGAAACAGAAGGTAGAAAGGTGATTGCCAAGGGCTGAGAGTAGAGAGTGAATGTTGAATGTGTACAAAGAAGAGAAAGAAACCCATGTCTCACCTGAATCTCTTCTTCTGGTTCTTAATCATGTATAGCTGGTATCTAGATGTCCCCTTCAAAGCCTCATGTACTTATGGGTGGGGCTTTTCAGAGGTGGCTGGATCTAGGGTGTGTGAATATGGATTAAAGTTGTGTGATAACTAAATTTATTCAGCATAGTTCTGGCTGTGGATAATGAAAGGCCCACCTTGGGTATAGGCTTGTAGCCTGGGATGGATTATAAAAGGGAAGATGGAAGGCAGGCTGCTGCTGCTTGCTGTTTTCTGCCTACTCAGGCATGGACTGCTTCTCCTCTGCCGTGCTGCCCTGCCTTGGAGCCAGCCATCTATGAACTTGAACCTCTACAAACTGTGAGCTAAAATAAACTTTTCCTCCTTTAATTCGTGGCTGTCAGGTATTTTGTCCCAGCAATGAGAAGGTTACTAAGACAATGGCTCAACCTAATCTTAGTGGCTGTAGTCTTTATTTGTTGACTTATTATTTCACCAACAAGTATTGAGTGCCTACCACAAGTGAGGCACTAGGGATGTAAACATGAAGAGACAATTCCTACTTTCTAAAGGAGAGTGTACCCACACTGCCATGGGCGGGGCAGTGATGCTTGGCTGCTTCCTCTTTGGTAAGCTTGGGAATCATACTTTTTACAGAAATCTTTTTAGAAAAAGCCTTTTGTAAAACATTCAACACGTTGATCACCTTTTGGGATGAGACTTTGCAAAGTTCTTGGTTATAACACATGGCTGAGTATTTGTTGCACTGTGTATGACTGAGCTAATTGTATGTTGCTAATGCCGTATATGTATTTATTCAATATCAGCACACCTTTATTGGAGTCCCACTTTGTACATGCAGTAAGCAATGAGGAACAATAGGTCTGATGAAGCCATAGGGATGGATCTTATTGCAAACCACAGGCTTTTAAAACTCCCCATTCAAGACAGAGTCTCCACAGAAGGCAGGCACTGAGATCCCTATTGATATCCACAGACCCCAATGACCTCATCGCCTCTGCCGCTCCCCCCATCCCCCGCCACAGTGTCTCTCAAGGTCCCTGGGTAGTGATGACACTAACAAGTCTCTTTGTCGATCGTTAATTTTAATTTAAAAATGTCTTGGGGTTACATTTCAGCTCAAAATTAGAAGAATGAAACACTGTGACCACAGTGACTGAGGGAAGTGGAGAGAGACACAGAAACAAGCACAGGCCAGTTTGCCTCTGTGGGTCCGCTGAGCCTTAGCTATACCATAAAAGTGTCAGAGGAGGTTTTTCAAGGTTCTCCCTGAGCTGATAGTTTTCTGCTTGAGTTTACCAAGAATTGTGAAATTGCACTTGCATGGATTCCAGGTCAAAGGGTATCCAGCTGGTCATTTACTCATTCATACCTTCATCCATCATATTCCCAGGTGCTACACTGGTCATGAACCTGTAATACAGTTCTTACCTGCAGAAAGGCAGGGCTTGTCTGGGGAGGCCATAAGAATTTTAATAAAGGCAAGAGCACAAAGGAGGAGATGCCCATGGCAAGCAGGGAAAGCTTTCCCGAGGCACTAAAATGGGAGAATAAAGTCTGAGGGAAAGGTGATGAGCTCCAAGTGTGGGTGCAGTGAGAGGATGGGGCAAGGCCAAGGCACAAGAGCCCTTTCAGGTTAAGAATTTCGATCATTTCCTGGTTGGTACAGGGAGTGACTGAAGGTAGATTCTAAAAGCATCTCTTTTCCAAGGGAACTCGGGAAGAAAATAACCAATATTTATGACTCGGTGAAATGTGACAGCAGAGACTGTAAGGGGTTCCAAGAAGTTCCCTGGGCAGCAATCATTCCTCCTGCTCACGACATCACTGCAGCAGAGTTACAGGCTTTCACATGTCATGCCATATAATGTCAAAATGCTCAGTTGTGGTGGGTCCTTCTTGTCACTTGCGCAAAAATGCAGAGAGGTAGGGTTTTGAATGTTGACAGAGCTAGGTCAAATCACAGTACTTTAGCTTAGTTGCTTAACTCCCTCAGTCCCAGTGTATTCATCCATGAAATGAGGATAATATTGGTTACCTTTTATGGGGATCAGATAAAGCAATGCAAGTATAGTAGTTAGAATTTGCTTGTGCAATTATACACTTGTGATTTTTAAAACGGGAGTCTCCTTTCCCACTGGACTGAAAGTCCTGTGAGGGCAATCACTCTGCTTTTGCTCCCTGTATCAGTCAGTGCTGAAAGTCTGGAGATAACATAGTGCCCAGCCACAGTAATAAGTGATGACGATGAGGATGTTTTCTTGGGAAACACACAGCATGATGATGAGCAGCACCCTTGTAGGATTTTTCTCTGAAATTGTTGTTAAAAGGCCCAGAAGTCAGAAGCAATAGCGTGTGCTCTCTGTAGAGACCATATTTCTGGGCTCTGTTCTACCATCCAAGGTGTCTCATGGATGGTAGCAGGGCTCAGCGGCTTCTCAGGTTCCTAGGTTGCCGGTGTTAGTAGGAAGAGAGCCCTGAGGCTAGCTGGTTCATTTCCCATGTTAAATTCAGTTGTCCTTTTTCATCCTTATAGCCTGCTTCTGGATCTTTTGAATGATGGTCTCCATCATGACTTCATTTTCCTTGGGGCCTGTCTCTGCAGTGACTTTCTAGAGTATGGAGTTTAGAAAATTTAGGATGGTATGGTCTAAGTACCCCTGGCATGAAAAAATATCATATGATGAGAACTTCCCCTGTTAGGTCTGGAAGCTATAGACACATTTACATCGGATCATTTCAAAATATGAGTATTTCAGGCCTCATTCTCCTTAGAATATGCAATGCAAAATATCTTCCTTTAGCACAATTCTCTGGTACTTCTTTCTGAATAGAGAAGAAAGGAATCTTTCCCAATTTTCTTTCCTCCAAGATTGAACCCTCACTGGATATTTTTCTGGAACAATTCGAGATCATGGTGTTTGAGAAAGAGAGGCTTTAGGGTCGGATAGATCTCAGCTCAAATTTGGACCTGTACTTCACTATAAAAATATGGTGTCTTATGTTTTTAATCTATAAAAAGAGAATAAAGGTATTATCTATTTTCAAGGATTCTTGTGAATGTCTGAAAATGGAGAACGTTTTTTATAAATTTTCCATAGAGAGACTAGTATATAGTTCATAAAAGGGTGATCAAAATATACAGTAAATATATAAATAAAAATTATTTTGGTAAAAGAAACATTGCCAGTAATCTTCCTCACCCCCTTCCCTGCCCCCGGCTTGGAACTCATTTGTGCCATTGTTCTTACCACTTTCTGAAACAGTTCTGTTTCATGGGTGTTTTTTCAAGATGTGACCAAAAATATGGTGAATCCTGCTGCTGAGTGCTATCCAACAGAAAGGCAGGCTCATAAAATCATTGTGTGTTAGGTAAAAAGAGCCAAAAACCCAGGACCAGACCAGGACCATAAAAAGCCTTTGTTATGGGGAGGATCCGCTGGGCTGTCTCCGAACAAAAGAAAGAAAAGCAACATGGCAGAACAGGGATCTTCTTTTATAGGAGCAGGGTTGGGTTAGCCTGAGCTGGGGTGGAGATGAGTGAGATAGTATAAAGGGATTAGAGGAGACTGTGACATCACTAGGAGGGTCTTGTGACATCACTAGTTGCCAGGAAGTAGCATGTATCAGGTTACCTTTCTTGGCAGTAAGAGGGGCATGTTGGGAAGAAGAAGACTGTCCTATGGTTGGAGAAGCCATAAGTGGCTGCTATTTCATGTGGCAGCCATTTTAAGGTACAGAGCATTATGGGAAGGAGGAGGCTGCTATTTTATGTAGCAGTCATCTTCAGGCAGGGGAAATCTAACATTATGGTATGCCCTCATCCACCCCATTCACTGGATCTGGCAATATGTGACTTCTGTCTCTTCCTGAAAGACAAAGTCATAAAAGAAGGTGAACATTTTGAATTGATTGAGGACATTCAAGCAGCCACAACAATGTGGCTAAAAACATGAAAGAGGATGTCCAGAAGTGCTTCTGGAAGTGGCAAGGATAAGCGAGAGTAATGGAAGTGAAGGGAAGTATTTTGAGATGGATTCACAGTAATATCTCTTTTACTGTATCATAGTCTTTTAAATGCAAACATTCACCAAATGTTTTGATTACTTGTATGTTGAAGAGACTCTTAAACTACTTTGGCTAGAGGGTGAGACCTCCAGTGACAAGAAAATTTTATCAATGCACTGAATTGTGTGAGATAGGAAGACTTCATTTAGCTACTAAGGAGAAAGAAGGAAGAGGAGTGGAGGTTGTGCCTTGTTTGATGGGTTCTTTCTGCACATCCCCAAATATCACCCATCCCACTCATTGCAAATATGTCATTTTGTGAAGTTCACCAGATTGGTATGGAGACAAGTGAAGGGGGCTGGCTTTTTGGCTCCAAAGAGAGGGCAGCAGTGTGAGTGCAGAAATAGATTCCAGATTAGACTGGAAAACTGAATTCATGGAAACAGAGAGGATGGATCTGAATTTTCATAGATTTTTAGGGTTGGGAGGTTTCAGCAATTTACTAGATTTCAAAGCACAAGGAAATCCCATTAAATTTGAAATAATATAATGAAACAACATACTACTTAGTGATCACCTAATAGTGGCAATCATCTTTGGCTGCACCTAAATCCAAAGCTGAGTAAACTATTTGACTCAAACTGTCATTCTAGTGGTGGGACTGAGCCTGGACCAAGAAAATAAGTGTGCAGATGAAAAAAAAAAAGAAAAAGGCCATTTAGTTCTTTGCTTGTTGTGGGAAGTGTGCACTTGAATCCAGACACCAGAGTTCTCACTCTATGTGTGTGTGTGCGTGTGTGTTACAGGGATACAGCCCAGGGACTCCCATGCACGTCAGCATGTTAGGCAAGCCCTCTCCCACCGAGAAGTCTCCCCTGTGTGTGGTCCAGCACACATCCCAGCACCCAGGCTTCTCATGTTTCCTCTCGTGGTAAACAGCTGTTGAGCCTTTAGGTTCTCTCAGTCTGTCATCAACCCCAGTTCTTTTTTTTGTGGGAGAGGGATGAGTTTCTCAATGGAACTGTGTCATGTTTGAATGGAGCAATGGAAAGTGAAAGTGTGTTGCCAGCCATGGACGACAACAGAAGAGCAGTGCCAAGTGTGGTCCTGCCACCCTGGCTGACCCTGCAAGCTACAACAAGGCATGGCCTTCTTCTTGTCTGCGCTCACATCTCTTTGCCTAAGACAGTGTCTAGCACAAAGAAAGTGCTCACCAAAGAGTTTCTTGGTGAACAGATGACTGCGCAGCATTTTCCTCTTTTCAAATAACCACACATCTGAAAACTTATTCTCTAGCATGGTTTCCATGGCAGCTTTGCTATCACATCTCTGTTCATGGGCCCCAATTCCTTTTCCTCTCAGCCAGTGACCTTGTTTACTGCTTCACAGAAAACTAAAAACAAAATCAGTTATTGCAACTCTTTCCCTTGAAAGTTTTTTTCCCTTATTATTTGCACCTATGGTTATTTCCTTCCCATAAGGCCAAGCAATTTGGTTTTGGACCCATCACCGATTAAAGTTGTTCCCAACACATGCTAGGGGATTCATAAACTAGGAAGTCTGAGGACTTTTCTTAGACTTTATGCTCTTCCACATCCTTGCAACACAAAGCATTCTGGTCTGCTCTTGAAGTTTTGTCTTTTTCCTGCTTGGCTCTTATCACCTTAGGTCTCCTCATTATTCTTTGGCCGAGGTGGTTACCTATCCATGTTGCCTTCCTTGCCCTCTTCTATTTGGCCTTCCAGTGGAGCAGAGACTCATTTCCTCCTCATCTTGTCTCTGTTGGTTTCTGCCCTGTCCCATAATGTGCCACTATCTGGGCTGCTGGGCTGTTGTCTTCTTGCCTAGACACCTGCTTCCCTTGTGCTCTAACAAGTTGCTGAAATGTTCAGGTGGAAATCTGGGATCTTGATCCTTGAGATTCACCTGTGCCTGTAGTCTGAGTAGCAAGTGTGCTCTTTCTGAAGATGGAGGGCAGGAGTTGAGAGGGGGGGTCTTCCCAACCCTCTATCTCTTGGTGTGCATCACAGTGTCATCTCTGGTGTCTGATGTGCAGAGGCATCCATCTGTGGCTCTAATCTCATTTTCAGACACTGCGCCCATTGCTCCCTGTTTCCACTGGAAGGCCCTGCTGCCTTCTCAGAACCAATGCTAAGTTAGATCTACTTTCTCACATAACTGGATCACCTACTTCATAATCAGTTTTCCCATATTTCACTTTCATCTTTGATTTTGAGTTTTCAAGCTCGTCTTTGATTCCTCCTGCTACTTTTAATTTCTGCCCCCTCAATTTGACTATACACAAATAGCTTGCTGCCTGTTTGTCTCTTCACCATAATGTATCTCACATTGCTCATTTATTTTCCCATTCCATTTCCATTTCAACTGCACAGGGCTTTCAGTTGATCATCTCAAGTCTGAGGGAATGTGACACTCCATGGTCCTTCTGCAAAGAGTTGGCTTTGGTTCTGCCTTTGGGGTTGGCTGCCTGGGTTTGTGTCACATCCTTACTGCTTCCTCAAAAAACCTGTCCATGGTATGAACTGCTGGCCAGAAATGTATGGTCTCGCCTTTTTCACTGCTCAAATCCTGATCCTTCTTTTTAGCTCAGCTTGTCTCACCTCTGCCATGCAGTCTCCCTGGCCTAGCAATTGCCTTCTTCTTTGAAACACTTCAGTGTTTCCACATTAACAGTATCATTTCCTGGTTAGGAAAACTCACATTTGATTTATTCATTCATCAAATATTTAGAGCACCCCTCCTTAGGCACTGGGGACATGTGGAACAAGGAATGTAATGAAGCTTACATTCTAATTTGTGTGTGTGTGTGTGTGTGTGTGTGTGTGTGTGTGTGTGTGTGAGAGAGAGAGAGAGAGAGAGAGAGACAGAGATATCTCATAAATAAATTAATGATCAAGAAGATATCTAGTCTTAAGTGTCATGATCAAGATTCAACAATTGATGGATTTGAAAGTGTTAATGGGTTATTTTGAATTGGCTGTGTGCAAAAGGATTTTCTAAAGAGGCACCAGTTAAATTGAGATCTGAGTCATAAGAAATGTCACCCTTAGGGAGGTCTGAGGTAAGAATTTTCTAGGTGAAGAAAATAGCAAGCTTACTGCCCCAAGAAGGCCCATTACCAGCTGGGTAAACGTGCTGGGGGTCTAAGGAGGTGGCACAGTCTCGTAGCCTCCAGTGAAAAGTTGTAGATTTGAGTTTAGGAGTGGCAGGAAGACATTTGAGTCTTTCAAGCCAAGGCATGATATGCTGTGATTTACGAAATCATACAGTGGAGGGAATGCAAATAACCAAGGGGAAGCAGAGACTGGAGGCCAGGGCGGGTGCAATAGCCCAAGACAGCAATGTGGAGAGAAGAGGAGGAAGGCTGGGGATGGCGATGTGTTTGGATGATGCAGTCAGCATGGCTGGCTCAGAGAGTGACCATGGAGAAGTGAGGACTGGGTCTCAGCCTGAGAAGTCAGGGGGTAATTAATGGAGAAGAGGAAGAAATAGGTATGGTGGGGGCATAGGCTAGATGCATTTCAGAGGTGGGAAAGTGAATATGGGTTGGAGAGGCATGGACTGGCTTCACGGAGGGGCTGAGACAATCTGCACCTTGAAGGAGGATGGGGAGGAGATTGAGAAGGATGGGTCAAGATCCTGAAAAACCAAGGGTCCATTTTAGACATGTTAAAATGCAAGGTGCCCATGACACCTCCAAGTGGGTATGTTGTCCAAAATATTTTCATTCTCTTTCTATGAGTGTATTCCTTGCTTCACAACCTAGAGAGCAAGCAGTGCAGATCAGGAATCATGTCTAATAATTCTTGTGTCTCTTACAGTACTGGGACAAAGCCCTTTGCATAGCAAGCCCTCTGGATTTTGGAATGAATGGATGTATTCCATTTGTGAGAAAATCAAGGACAGGAGAGACTAAGAATGTCAAAACAAAGACTTTCCTAATTAGCTCCACTGATTTTAAAAACTCATAATCTATTAGGCTCTTGCGCTCTCTAGCCCATATTATCAGAGGGTTAAAATGGGGAGGGGGACCAAAGGGCATTCTGAAGAACTTTTCTATCCCTCAGACTTCCAAGCAATGGCACCTTCTGTTCTTATTTGTGTTGCTGTCCCTCGGGTCTGCTTCTTTCCTTGTCTCTGATAGTTCCAGTTTCCGCTCTGGGAGTTCTGTACTACCCTCTCCACCCTGATCTCCTATCTCCATTGTCTGGAGATTCTCCTTCATCATCAAAAGCATTTG
Source organism: Fukomys damarensis (assembly GCF_012274545.1). NCBI lineage: Eukaryota > Metazoa > Chordata > Mammalia > Rodentia > Bathyergidae > Fukomys > Fukomys damarensis. The sequence continues at coordinate 57,075,364 of NW_022900913.1, read as the reverse complement.
TCATCTGCATCTTCAGAAGGTTCCTAGGGTGACAGTGAGGATACCATATAGGCTCTGTAGCACATTCCTGGAGTGAGTGTTAATGCAAGGACTGGTGCTTCTCCTGGCTCCCTGTGCTCTCCTAAAGCAGCTATGCATGGACATGAGAGACAGATAGAGGAGGGCTGGAATCCTTATTTGTGCTTTCTAGTGGCACAGTTTGAGCAATGGTCTTTATTGTTAAGCTCCAGTTTCCTCCTTTGTGAACAGGTTTTAAAAACTCTTGCTTGGCAGTCAGTGTTGTAGGTCCTAAATGAGCAAGTGTATGTCAAACCCTTGTGCAGTGGCTGACACTGTCAATAAATGGTAACCCCCCACTGTTATTAATAAAGTGGAGCTCATCTAGCTGAACGTTAATAAGGGACTGAAAACAGGTACAAATACAAGGAGAAAGTAATGATAGTATCTTTTATATATAGAAGAGGACAAAGCAGAAAAGATAAAATTGTGCTTCTAAATGAGGAATGCAATGTGGAACGTTGTAGGTCCTAAATGAGCAAGTGTATGTCAAACCCTTGTACAGTGGCTGACACTGTCAATAAATGGTAACCCCCCACTGTTATTAATAAAGTGGAGCTCATCTAGCTGAACATTAATAAGGGACTGAAAACAGGTACAAATACAAGGAGAAAGTAATGATAGTATCTTTTGTATATAGAAGAGGACAAAGCAGAAAAGATAAAATTGTGCTTCTAAATGAGGAATGCAATGTGGAAATCTAAAGGCCATGTTTTTGTTTTGATGAAATTCACATGTCCCTGATAAGGGAGAGGTAATATTTCCTAGGATCACTCTATTAAGAGAGGGAAGGTTATATGGCTTCTCTTGTTTCCAAACATGCGCAGCAGATTTTCTTCCCCTAACCCTGATTTAGGGAGATTGTAGGTAAGGACATCTCTCTCTCTTTTTTAACATCTCTCTTTAAGCATGCACAAGGTTGGTTGGTTGGAGGACAATGGCAACCTCAGGGGGTCGGGAAATGGCTCAGTGAAGGGCTGCTGGCTTTATGGTTGGATGCTAGAGCTGAGGATTGCACCAAATTCTTTGAATGAGGTTGCAGTCCAGTGAAAATCCTATCTTCCTGGGTTGATGAATAATTTTTAGATGACCCAGGTGCACACCTCAGAAACATGCTAACGATTCAGGAAGGAGTGCTTAGGACTCCGCTCTACCCGCTTTCTCAAAGGTGGAAAATTTCCAGGGAAGCCAGTGAAAGATTTATGAGACTAATCCTGGAAACATTTCTCCTCTATCTATTGCTCTCACCAGGGGCACTAGAGGCCATGGGGTTGGGTTGTGAGGGGTGGAGAGAACCAATTAGATAGGGACAAAGACCTAGCTCTGCCTCCAAGGGAGAGTCAAAGAATCAGGGAAAACTACTAATTAGGAATGTACTGTCCATGAAATATCCAAGATCTTGTAGGAATCCACCAGCCTGCAGGCCTCTCAGAGCCTTGCAGGTGAATTCGAGGGGGGGAAAGGGACACAAATTTAGGGGCATCAAAAGGGAAAAGCTCACTCCAGCTCCTTGCGCAGTCTGGGGAATCAGCTCCTCTGTCCTTACAGGGGCAAAGAAGGAGGGGACACCCCCCACCCCTGTGCAGCACTTCTGGGAGGGCAGTGCTTCCAGTCACCCAGTGAAATTCCCTTTCTACAGCACGTTGCTGGGGCTACTTAGGTGAGGTGACCTGTCCATTACATCGGGTCTGCAGCGCTAGTGCCTCTTTTTTTCTGTCTTCCTCCCTTCCTTCCTCCCTTTCCTCCCTCCCCTTCTCCTCCCCTTCCTCTCTCTCTCTTTTCTTTCCATCCTTCCTTTCTTTCATACTGGTAAGTCCTGAGCTACACTCCACTCATTTATTAATCCACTGCTAATCATTGAACCCGGCCATGGCCTTTTTACTGAGCTATATCTCCAACCCTTTAAAAATTGTAAAAAAAATATTTGGAACAGCATCAGGCTAACTTGTCAAATTTCTCAGGCTAGAACGTATCCTTATGTATTGCAAATATAAACTAATAAAATAAATAAATAAATAAATAATAAATAAATAAAAAAAATTCCCAGGCTAAGCTAGAAAATACAATTCTCCTGATGTAGAGGCGTAGGCCACCATACCCAGCTTTCATCTTTCTTACAACTCAAGCTCCTTTAAAGAAAATGGAGGGGATATGGGCTTGGTCACTGGAGAACAGCTATATGAGGATCCTGCTCTTGGACAAAAATATTCCTGTACTCACTCAGGATAGAGGTTTTAAAGAATACACAAAACAAGCAGATTTCTCTTGGCCCTGTTTTGGGAACACATGGGCACAGCAGGCAGACACACCTAGCGTGATTCATGTCATAGATTATCCCAAAGGGCTGCAGGTTGCTGTAGTGTTCAACTTCTTTTTTTCTAGAAAATTCTTTTAGTTATAAAGAGTGGGGAAACTAGGCAATTAGAGTGTTACTCTTATGTTTTTCCTCAGCCTGTTTTCTGTTAGGATAGCACCAGAAATGGCCAGAAGGCACATGGACATTGAAAGGGGCACCAGGTGTGGGGAGGGGGTCACCACGAGTAATGAAGAGATGGATAGACCATAGGAAGGCCCTTTTCTTGACAGAGGGGTTTCCACTTGATGTCACATTATGTCCTGGGTTCAGGTAGCCCAGTGGTCCAAAGACAGAAGGAATCTTCTGAAAGCCAGGGAGAGAAGTCTGAGGCTGACTTCAGTTTGGATCCCCCACCCACCCTTGGCTGCTGCTGCTTGGACACAAGCTGCCATCCCACCTTCTTAACCTCCTTGCGAAGCCTTCTAAACACAGGTGGGTTGTTTAGCAATTAAAATGAAACTTGCAGTATACAATTTAGCATGACTACTAACAATCCTGGTAGCAGAAGGGGTGTCAACATAGTTTCCCTTGCAGAAACCTCCAACTGGCCTCTGAAGGCCTCAGAAGCATTCAAACCCAATATTTTTTAAAATTTATAGGGACTGTTTTAACTTTTTAAGTTCCATAAAATATGTGGGTCTGCCTGGCATAGTGGCATGGACTTGTAGTCTTGGGAATGAGGGAGGTTGAGGCAGGAAGATCTTGAGTCCAGGAGTTCAAGAGCAGTCAGGGCATCGTCTCTGAAAAAACAAACAAACAAAAACAAACAGTCTAAAACTGTGTTGGTGCTTTCTATGAAATTTCTGTGAAATTTAGGAGTGGCTTGTGTCTATGTGGCTGTGTTGAGGCAGCAGAAATTCAGGAAAGAGTTTGGTTATAGAAAATTTCAATTTGATTTTAGGCTTCACATTCTGCTCCTTTGTCCTCGATTTCTGGGAGAGCCCCAATTCCAAATATTCAGACCTTGTGGTCAGACAAGTATTTCAGTTTAGGAAATAGGAGACCTGCCTCAGGGAAATAAGCAGGTGGTTCGTCATAGCCCCAGTTTGCATTTTATAGTTTGCTTATATGGAAAGCAGATCTTGGGAAGCCCTCCAAAACTCCAGGATCTGACTTATCTGCTTAAAATTATGAGGAGAACCAACGTCAGTTCTATTTTCAATTTCCTGTTTGCTAGATGCAATCCGAGTTTCAACCTGAGCTATTTAATTTTGTCTACCTGGTCAGCTCTAGAGATGAACAGCAGTGACTAATCCAGGAAGGATTCAATTCAGTCTATACTCACTGACTGCCAGGTGGGCCTCATTCTGTGCTAGGTGCGGGAGATACAGATACATACCACAAATCTGAGGTATAGTGTTTCAGCAAAATGATTTTCCTTTCCAAATCAGAAATAGTAATTAATAAGTTTCCATTAATGGTTCCTCCCCACACTGTCAATTTATGTTCTGGAGGAAGATCAAAATGAATGAACTAAACAAGAAGTGAAGCCAAAGGGCACAGGTTCAAGATTTGACTGTGAGAACAAAACTTTTAATTAGGAGTTTTGATTTCTTCTCATGAGATGTGCAGGATTCCAAGGCTTATCATCATTGGGAAAATCCAGAGGATTTTTAAAAAAACACAACCCCATGCTCTCTACTAATAGGAAACAGAAAAAGACTGATTTTTCTTTTTAATTTGGAACAGGGCTTGCTATGAATTAGAATGACACCACTGATGCATTTCACATGGGCGACTAAACAACTTCACATATAAATTACTTCAGTGCTGTTTTCTCCCTCTTGCCCTGAACAGAAGCTTATATTTCCTGCTGATTAAAGGAGAAAAGCCACTGTATTTACCAGCCAGTCCCTCTGGTCTCTGTGTCTCAAGCTAATGTGGGGTTGGTTTGAATCTGAGATAGCTTAGAAACAGAGGTTCAGCCCGCCCACACTCATGACCTACAAGGCTGTGCAGGAGTTGGGCAGAGTGTGGGCATCTTGACTACAAGGATTTTTATCGGCTTCACTTGTCAATGTCCTCCAATGGCAGGGCAAACTCCAAGACTCTTTACTGCCCACCTAGATGGGATCAATCCTGTATGCATGGAGAATCTTCTCTCCAGCTCCCTGGCTTCTCTGCAAACACAAATATATCTAAGAAGTCAACACTTAAAAATCAATAGTCTAACACCCCAATCACAATCAGTGAAATTCAAAATGTAATTAAAAACTTACCAACAAAGAAAAGCCCAGGCCCTGATGGATTCACTGCTGAATTTTACAAGACATTTAGAGAAGAACTACTACCATTACTCTTCAAACTTTTCAGTGAAATTGAAAGGGAAGCTATACTTCCAAATTCATTCCTGGAAGCAAGTATCACTTTGATTCCCAAACCAGGGAAAGATACAACTAAAAAGGAGAACTACAGACCAATCTCCTTAATGAATATAGATGCAAAAATCCTTAATAAGATACTAGCAAACAGAATACAGAGGATTATTAAGAAGATCATCCATCATGACCAAGTCGGATTTATTCCAGAGATGCAAGGGTGGTTCAACATACGAAAGTCAGTGAATGTAATACATTATATTAACAAAGTCAAGGACAAAAACCATATGATCCTCTCAATAGATGCAGAAAAAGCATTTGATAAAATTCAACACCCATTCATGATAAAAACCCTGCAAAAAATTGGAATAGATGGTCTATACCTCAATTTAATAAAGGCTATTTATGAAAAACCATCAGCCAACATCATATTGAATGGCCAAAAACTGAAAACCTTCATGTTAAAATCAGGAACAAGACAAGGATGCCCACTATCGCCACTTCTCTTCAATATAGTTCTGGAAACATTAGCCACAGCAATTAGACAAGAGAAAGAAATTAAAGCAATAAAGATAGGAAAGGAAGAAGTTAAACTATCATTATTTGCTGATGATATGATACTCTACATTGAAGATCCAAAAAACTCCACCAAAAAACTTCTAGACTTAATTGACAGATTCAGTAAAGTATCTGGATACAAGGTGAATACCCAAAAATCAATAGCCTTTCTATACACAAATAACAGACAGACAGAAAGAGAAATAAGGGAAAAAATTCCTTTTACAATAGCATCCAAAAAAATGAAGTATCTAGGAATCAATCTAACAAAAGAAACAAAAGATCTCTACACTGAAAACTACAGCACTCTGAAAAAAGAAATCGAAGAGGATATAAAAAAATGGAAAGATATCCCCTGCTCCTGGGTAGGAAGAATCAACATAGTGAAAATGGCCATACTACCGAAACTGCTATATACATTCAATGCAATGCCAATTGAAATTCCAACACTATATTTCACAGAACTAGAAAAAAGAATCCAAAAATTCATTTGGAACCACAAGAGACCTAGAATAGCAAAAGCCATTATAGGCAACAGTCACATGGCACCAGGTGTAACAATTCCCAATTTGAAACTATACTACAAAGCCACTGTGATAAAATCAGCATGGTACTGGCAAAGAAATAGGCCTGAGGATCAATGGAACAGACTGGAAGACACAAAAACAAATGCAGATGTACTCAGCTACCTCATCTTCGACAAAGGAGCTCACCATCCTCAGTGGAGGAAAGATAGCCTCTTTAATAAATGGTGTTGGAAAAACTGGATATCAACCTGTCACAGATTAAAATTAGACCCTTATCTTTCGCCATGCACTAAATTAAAATCCAAATGGATTAAAGATCTAAATATTAAAACAGAAACATTAAACTTGCTGGAAAGTAAGTTAGGCAGAACTCTGGAAGACATTGGTATAGGAAAAGACTTTATGAACAAATCCTCAGTAGCACGGGAACTAGCAGAAAGAATCAACAACTGGGATCTCATCTTACTAAAAAGCTTCTGTACTTCAAAAGAAACCATTAGCAGAACTAAGAGACAATCTACAATGTGGGAAAAAATTTTTACCAGCTGTACCTCAGACAAAGGACTATTATCAAGGATATATAAAGAACTCAAAACAATCAGTCCCCCCAAATATAAAGACCCGATCCAAAAATGGGCATCCGAAATGAACAGACATTTCTCATACAAAGAAGTGAAAGCAGCAAGAAAATATTTGAAAAAATGTTCCACATCACTGGTCATTCGAGAGATGCAGATGAAAACAACACTGAGATTCCACCTCACCCCACAAAGAATGGCTGCTATCAAGAAATCACACAATAACAAATGTTGGCGGGGTTGTGGGGAGAAAGGAACCCTCCTCCATTGTTGGTGGGAGTGCAGACTAGTGCAACCACTATGGAAATCAATATGGAGATACCTCAAAGAGCTTGGACTGGAGGTTCCATTTGACCCAGCCATCCCTCTGCTGGGTATCTTTCCAAGAGAACTAAAAGAATCATATCACAGAGAAGTATGTGCACCCATGTTTATAGCAGCACAGTTTGTAGTAGCTAAATCTTGGAAACAGCCTATTTGCCCATCCATTGGAAACTGGATAAAGTAGTTGTGGTTTTTCTATAAAATGGAATATTACTCAGCCATAAAGAACGAGAAAATAGATTCATTCATAGGAAAATGGATACATATTGAAGATATACTCCTAAGTGACATAAATAAGTCACACATGTGTAAATACCAAATAGTTTCCCTGGTGTGAATAATCTGCAACAATGCATAAGATTCTAATAAGATTACTGACATTTAGAAATGGGAAGAAAGGAGCTAAAGGTGTAGGGAAGGTGGGATGGGTAGGGGAAGAACAAAAAGGGAAAAGAAAAAAGTGTGAGAGAATGAAAAGATGAAAATAAAGTGTTTGTAGATGGGGAGGGGAGGAGGGGGTGAAGGGAGGGCAGAGGTAGGGGGAAAAAATGAGAATCAAGACTTGCCATGTAGAGGTACATGATCCCAACAACGAATGTAACTGTACTGTATCCCTAAAATGTACCAATAAACTCAATAAAATTAAAAAAAAATCAGTAGTCTTCTTTTATGCAAATAACAAACTCACTGAGAAAGAAATTAGGGAAACAACACCTTACACAATAGCATCCAAAAAATGAGGTAACTAGTAATCTAATGAAGGAAGTAAAAGACATTGAAAACTATAGTACTCTAAAACAGACTGAAGAGGATATCAGAAAATAGAAAGACACCCCTTGGTCTTGGGCAGGAGGAACTAATATAGTGAAAATGGTCATACCTTTAAAATTGTTTTACCGATTTAAGGCACTCCCTACCAAAATTCCAATAACATACCTCACAGAACTAGAGAAAACAATCCTAAAATTCATTTGGAACCAGAAGAGATCTAGAATAGCAAGGGCAATTCTGGACAACAAAGGCAAGGTAGGGGGCATCACAATTCCTGACTTGAAATTAGACTACAAAGCTACTGTAATAAAAACAACATGATACTGGTAAAAAACAAAACAAAATAAAACAAAACAACAACAAAAAAAACAGGCCTGAGGATCAGTGGAACAGATTGGAAGATGCAAAAACAGCTCAAGACAAAAATTCCTCAAACAACTCAGCCACCTTATCTATGACAAAGTTGCCAGGCACCTTCACTGGAAGAAAGATAACTTCTGTAATAAATGGTGTTTGAAAAACTCTTTCCACATGCTGAAGATTGAAACCAGATCTATATCTTTCATCATAAATTAAACTAAAATCAAAGATCTAAATATTAAATCAGAAACACTATATCCACTGGAAGATAGAATAGGTAGAACCCTTGAAGTCATTGCTATAGGCAAAGAGTTTATGAATAAACCCTGATTGCACAGAAACTATCAGAAAGAATCAACCACTGGAATCTCATCTCATTAAAAAGCTTTTGCACTGCAAGAGAAGCCAACAGAGTGAAAAGACAAGCCACACTGTGGGAAAAAAATTTTCCAGCTGTTCTTCAGACAAAGGATTAATATCTAGAATATATAAAAAATCCAATCCCCCAAATTTAGACCCAATCTAAAAATGGGCATCTGAGATGAATAGAATCTTCTCAGATGAAGAAGCAGAAATAGCAAATAGATATATGAAAAAATGCTCAACATCACTGGTCATTTGAGAGATGCAAATTAAAACAATTCTGAGATTCCATCTCACTACAGAAAGAATGATTATTATCAAGAAATCAACCAATAACGAATGATGGAGGGGATGTGGGAAAAAGGAACCCTTCTCCACTGTTGGTGGGAGTGTATACTGCTGCAACCACTGTGGAAACCAGTGCGGAAATTTCTCCAAAAAACTAGGATTCGAGGTCCCATTTGACCCAGCTGTTCTGCTGGGTACCATCCCCAAAGGATTAAAAGCATCATACCGCAGTGATATGTGTGCACCCACGTTTGTAATAGCTAAATCTTGGAAACAGCCCAAATGCCCATTAACTGATGAACGCATAAAGATGAGTTTTTCTTATATAATGGAGTACTACTCTGTCATTAAGAAGAGTGAACTTGAGACATTTATTGATAAATGGATGCACCTTAAGACCATACTGTTAAGTGAAATAAATTGAACACAGGAGCAGATACTTGCCTGCATTTTTAAACATGGAAGCACAGAAACTTTTTGTCCCAGGGATTCTATCCCAGAAGTATCATAGGGTCAATGGCCCAGCACTTAGAGATTTGCTGCAGATAACATTACGGAAGCTTGAGGGTGTTAGCATAGTCATCCCTGAGGAAACGTATTAAAATATACATGCATCCATCCTTCCCTACCGTCACTAGTAAATTGTGATTCCCTAGGCCTGAACAGGGACCTGAGCGTGCATATTTTGAAATTGTTCCCTCAGGTGATCTTCATATGAATCTAACATCATGTCCTGGAAATCCTGCAAAACAAAGGAAGGATACCACTCGAGTCCTCCCCCAAGTAGCCACGTGTCACCATGAGAACCACAGTACCTTCTTTGTACTGATGATTGTGTCCATATCGTCCCCATTACTCCCTGCACCCCTGCCTGATGAGGCAGGCATCACTATCTTCATTTGCACACAAAACTCAAGCCCAAATGAGATGAATTTTACCAGTGGTCTCAGATTTTGAACACCTATAAATATAGGTTTGTTTGGAAACCTAATGTGTTAAATAGGATCGGTGGCTTTTGTTAACTTGTCTTCCCTCTAAATCTCAATAGTGTGATTCCTTTACTTTCCCAAAGGGGTTTTCATTAACCACTGATATTTCCAGAAATCTCCTATCCTATACATCCACCCACGCAAGTTTCTATTCTCTGCTTCATATTTAGAGATTATTAAGTTCTTCTGCAGTCTGTTAAATTCAGCTTCTCTAGACCAGCATTTCTCAAGGCAGAATGTACCAGTTTAGGTTTTTGGTGTCAGCTTTTAGTTTTTGGTTAGCTGTTTGGCTTCTTTCTGGAGATTGAACCCAGATGCTTCACACTGTTCACACTGATTACATCATCCTCATTGTTTTAAAGACAAGATATTGCTAAATTGCCTAGTAAAGGCTCAGACTTGCAATCCTCCTGTCTCAGCCTCCAAGACTGCTATAATTACAGATGTGTGCCACCATGCCTGGATTCCACACACTTTTTGAAAGAAACCGTTTATGAAAAATATGGTTCACAGTTAAGTGCAGTCAAATGGGGAAGCTGGTGTTTTGTGGGTCCCTCTTGGAGGGTCCAGTGTTTATTAACATATTAAGGTTTTCAAGAAGGCCCAGAGACAACAGGTCTTTTAAACTTTGACTCTGGGTGCTCCAAACTTATTTAAGCTCAGAATCATTTTTCAGCACAAATATTTGTTAATGTGCCTATGGAAATTGGAAATTTGGGGAAAATGTTAACCTGGATGATGCCAGAGATATCATCACAACAGGTGGAGAGAGACAAAGCAATTGAAAATCCTCACCGGGCATGGTGGCGCATGCCTGTAATCCTAGCGCTCGGGAGGCTGAGGCAGGAGGATCACTGTGAGTTTGAGACCAGCCTGGGCTACAAAGTGAGTTCTAGGTCAGTCTCAACTACATAGTGAGACCCTGTCTCAAAAAAAAAAATATATCCTCAAGTCTTAAGACCATACTGTTAAGTGAAATAAAGTGAATTAAGTGAAATAAATTGAACACATATGTTTAGACACTGCATTGTTTCTCTGATGTGAGAAACTGATAGTGGAAATAAAGACTAAAACGTACATTGGGAAATGGGAAGAAAATGTTCAAATGAGAAGGGGAATGGAGTGGGGAGGAAAAAAGGGATAACAAAAAAAGGGAAAATCAAAAGAAAAAATGAAAGCAAAGCTTTTGTATATAATGGATGGGGAAATGGGAAAAAAGAACCAAGATATATCATGTCCTGCTTTAAATTCCTTATGATGAATGTTATCATTATGTATATCTATAATGTACCAATAAATGTTTTGCTAAAAAGAATGCCCTAAGTCTTTCCATTCACTGCCTATTTTATCTACTAGACAACCTCTTTAAATCAGAGATGCTCAATATTTTCTGGTTTAAAAAATAGTTCTGATAGTGTCAAGACCTAGAGTAATAGAATACTCAATTTGGATCCCCACTTTGACTTATTCTACTGGTGTGGCAACCATGGTCTAGAGAGCATTGAGGATTTGCCTGAAGTCATAGTGCACTGCTCATTAATTTGCTCATTTATTCATGTATTTATGCTGGGCATTGGGCTGAGCCCTGGGTATGTTGTGAGCAAGACAGAGAGCACCCCTGTCCTTATGGAATTTGCAATCTGATGGAGAAAACTTATGATAAGAAAATAAGCATGGCAAGTTTTGCTACACTTTACACCAGGAACGGACAGGCTGCTTTCAGAGAAGGATGGGTGAGGGGTGAGGAGCCTGTCTTGGGTAGAGTGGTCAGAGAAAGTGGTAGGTGATGTTTAGCCACTGCAGAAAGGAAGTTGGAGGTGTGTTGAGGGTGCACTGTGGGGAAGGGAAGGGTAATTATGGTAAAGAAATGAGGACAACTGAGACTTTGATTCTCTGGAGGGATTTTCATCAGATTTTGAGGGGGCATCAGATCTTGAGTGGCTTTTAAAGCTAATTTATATCATTCTAAACTACTTCAGAGGTCCCTGCTCTCTCTTTTTTTTCTTATCAGAGTGGAAATAATGTAAAGACTAGACTAAGTGAAATGTTATGTAAACTGCTTACCTACTCCACAGTGGTATGGAGAAGAGATGAATTCACAACATCAAGAGCCTCCTTGAATTACAATGGCAGAGAGAAGTTATCCACCCCTGAGAATAAGATACCCAGTAGAATAACTGAACAGTCCAAATCCCGATTGCCCCTCCTTGGCTGGAAACAGACTTGCCTTTCACCCACTCCTGGTCTCCCCAGCAGGATGTAGGACTGATTAGTTTTCAGGCTGTCTTAAAAGTTCTTTGAGGGTAGGGATGGGTTGACATTGTCATCCACCAGCAAACCCAACACACTGCCTCTTTCTATGCCCATAAAAATGGTTGCATGAATATTTGTTGAATGATTTATGTAGAGGCACTTACAGTAATTTAGGGAGATGAGCTATTAGGGAGGTGGTGCCTTTTTTTTTCTTTTATGGCTTTTGCAGAGTGGTTGGTACAGGGAGCCCATAATTATTACTATTACTATCAATAACAAAAAGGGCTATTATAGAATCCTTGCTTAGTGCCTTTTATGAAGCCTTTGGCTCTGTGACAAGAATATCCCTGAGGATGGAAAACCAAACACTGAGCTGTTTAACAGAACTCTCAGCAGAGCATTCATTGCATCGCTGTACTGAGATGTGAAGTAATGTCTGGGCATCTAGTTTCCAGAGTAGGGCTGGCTCGGCCTCTGCTCCCAGTTCAGACAGCGATATAAGCCCACATCCTGTCTCCTGACCCTTGTTCCAGAGGCTCCAGCGAGTCCCATAAGAGGCAGCCTGGCAGGCGGTCCCACCAGGAAGTGCACACCGCCCCAGGAGGACCTTGTGAGTGCATGTCAACACCGTGTCTCCCGTGGGAGGCTGGGGGCGAGAATGCCACCCCTCAGTGCAATCCTTCTAATTCTCTGTTCCTGTATTGCTTGCAAGTAAAGAACAAGAATTGCAGAAAAAGAAATTAGAGATTTCACTGTTCCGGGACCATTTACTCAACTGAAAAGCAATACAAATCTTGCACATAAATCATAGGTTGACTTCCTGTTCACACTAAAGTGAAAACTTTTTTTCTCGAATGATGGCAGTAGGTGGCGGCACCAAAGATGGAGAAGTTGGGAGGGGGAAGCCAGAGGCATTCTGTCCCTGCATTATGGATGCCAGACTTAGTCCCTCCTTTCCTGCTATCATTGTGTAGTTTTGCTTACTTCACTTATGTATTAAGAAAATTCTTTTTCAGTGGTGGGGAAAGGGTTCAAAGGCTGTAGAATCTGAACTGAAAACATGCAGGGCAGAAGTAGGAGATGAGAATAAACATAATGAAAAGGATCAATGTCAGTCACTGGTTGACTGGTTCCCTGTCCCAGGTAAACACTCAGCCAACACCCAGGGAAACTGGGCCACAAGTTAGCTGGCTTTTGGGCCAGAGACACTAAGAGGTGTTTATTATTTAATGGGAGATTCCTGTGCTCATGAGGAAGATTTCAGAAATGACAAGTTTTCCTCCTAGGTCAGCTCTTCTTGAGGACACTGGATAGCCTAGTTTACTCTGGGTTTAACACCCTATAATTACTGTCAGATGAAGAGAGAGAAAGATCCAATGTACTTCTTACTATTTTCTTTTCCCTTTATTCTTACCTCAAACATAGGCTGAAAAGAAGCATAGCACGAAGAAACAAACCCAGGGAGGAAGGTCTCAGTACTTTGGACTGGCAATGAGGTCAAAACCTCTACAGTTAAAAAGAAATACTACAGTTTATTGTGTTTGGGTTGGGAATTACCAAGAGTCCAATTAACACCTTATTTTAAGGGTTAGCCATTCTGGTGTTCACAGACAGTTTCTTAAAAAGGATTGTTTGGAACCTACTGTGGTGGGAGTAACCTAAGTGTTGATAAAAGGGATTCCAGAACAAATAAACAGCCCTACACTAAATGTGAGAGGTGACGCACAGGGCTTTAGTCAGGGTCAAGAAGTCAGCATGATATTCATTGCCAGAAGAATCCCAGCTTCACATAAGACAGCTAACAGTTTTAGGAGGGCTAGTTAATTTGATATCTGAAGATTGTTTTGTTATATCTTCCTGTTGCTACTATCCACACCATTCTTTCAGGGTCCTGCAGCTTCCAAGGTTTGTAGTTTGGGGCGGAATCTGTGAGATTTTAGCTTGGGAATCAGATTTTGTTCTTGTTCTTGGTTGCAACCTGTTTTTATTTTAAATTGTTCATGTGACAGCCAAGGTAATTTGCAGTTAGAGGAACTCGACAACATTTTTGGTCTTCATCCTTTGCTGGATTCATTTGGTTAAATTGTTTACTAGGGAATATGTTTTGAAACAGGAAGGTGGAAATGTTCAGATGGGGAATTACATGTAACACCCCAAACTTGCTTCTTTTAGCCCTAATTCTGTGAAGCAGTCTTCCCATATTTTCCCATTGAAGGCAGCTCTTCTTGCAAAAAGTACTTAAAGATTAAATTAATTGCAAGTCCACATTCCCTTTACTTGAACTCATAGAATCAAAGAACATTACAGCCAGCAGGGATAAATGCAACCTTATTGTTTTTTCTTTTTAATTGAGTTTATTGGTACATTTTAGGGATACAGTGCAGTTACATTCATTGTTAGGATCATGTACCTCTACATGACAGGTCTTGATTCCCATTTTTTCCCCTTGTCCATGCCCTCCCTTCACCCCCTCCTCCCCTCCCCATCTACAACCACTTTATTTCCATCTTTTCATTTTCTCACATTTTTCTTTTCCCTTATTACCCTTCCCCTACCCATCCCACCTTCCCTACACCTTTAGCTCCTTTCTTCCCATTTCTAAATGTCAGTAATCTTATCAGGATCTTATGTATTATTGCAGATTATTCACACCAGGGAAACTATTTGGTATTTACACATGTGTGACTTATTTATTTCACTTAGGAGTATATCCTCAATATGTATCCATTATTTTATAGAGGAGGAAACTGAGTCTTAGAGAGAAATGTAATCTGCCTTCCTCCTCCACATCACAATGCTAGTTATCAACACAACTAGAACAGAAACCAGAGCTATCCATTTCTAGACTAGTATTTAACTCATTATTTGCAATTATCATGGTTGCAACCTTGACCTTTCCCAAAATGGCTGGCTTGAGACCCAGTGTTCAGATTCTCTCTGGGCTGCCTGACTCATTTTACCTTCATCTTTCTTTTTCTCTATCTATATTTGAGAGTTTGACAGTGTTTCCGCTACATGTGTGTCAGAATTAATTTTTAAAATGCACATCAGTAGCCTTTCTTCACCTTCAGAATAAGAGTCTCCTGAATCACCCAGGGTGCCTAGAAAAGAACCACTTTAGGCCTGCGATCACCCGGCGGCGTGTGCGCCAGCTCCCGGCCTGCGCGGGAGCCCCTGGCCTGCGCGACAACAGACCAGGAAGGCCCCAAAGACCCCAGAGGGGTTTTTTTTCAGCTGCCTGCCTGCCTGCCTGCCCGCGATC
>NW_022900913.1:57052287-57054891 GCF_012274545.1 Fukomys damarensis | reverse complement strand
AAAAAAAAAAAAAAAGAAAGAACCACTTTACCAGGCACAAAGTCAACTGAAAGTATCTTACTGATTTAAAATGGTGATGTAGGCTGGGGATTTAGCTTAGCAGTTTGGTGGCCTGCCTTGCAAGCACAAAGATTCGAGTTCAATCCCCAGTAGCAAAAAAAGAAAAAAAAAATGGTGATTTAGTGTTTTGGAAATCAGACAGGACATTATAATCAATGCTTAATATAGGAAAACAAAAAAAATTTTTGTCCAGGTTTTTGGTCTTACTGTGGTTATGTAAGACATTAATACTTGGGAAAGCTGGGTGAAGGGAATTCTTATGTAGAAAAATATTTTTACAACTTTTAAAAATAATTTTGAAATGACTTCAAAATGAAGAAAAAACAGAACGTGTCTGTTCCAATGATTATTATACTTGAAGGTACTATATATTAAATGGAAGATTAGTTCTTGTAAAGTTGTGACAGCTTTTGACCTTTCCTTTTATTTTTTTCCCAAAGGTTTTTGTACTTGACAAAAATACAAAGTGATATTATGAATGGAGCAAGAACCTTGCTTAATGAAGTCTAAAGCTTATACAGTGTAAAAAAGCTGTCAAAACTACAAACTTCATGGGCCAGGGATTTAGCTCAGTGGTGACGCCACTTGCCTGGCAAGTGTGAAGTCCCACTATCAAAACAATAAAAAAACAAAAAACCCCACAAAACTACAAACTTCATAAAATGTAGAAATAAAATCACAATATAGGAAAGCAAATTGTTTTTTAAAATGAATGGTGTGTCTTATGATCATAGCAACTGAAGGACATGCTAAGTTTTTCCTTGAAATCTTTTAGTTACTAAAGAAGCAGAAATGCTAATTTGTATCAGAATTCAGTTTCGTGGCATTTGATTCTTTCAGTGCTGAAGTTCCTCTTTAATAGCAATGAAGAAATGTTGGATAATTTTGTTTTTTCAGGCATATGAATTGTAACACATCTGTGCTTTTGGCCTGAAAATTATTTATTTTACTTTGCACTGAATGATAGTTTACCTGGGTACAGAATTCTTGGTTGATCGTGTTTACCATCAGTGGTTTGGAAATATTACCTGGCTGTCCTCTATCACTCAGAGCAGATGGGAGTTTATCTCACTCTCGTTCCTTTGCACATAGTCAGTTTTTTCTCTTTATCTTCAATATTCAGAATCTTCACTACAAAATGATTCTTGTTGTCATTTCATTAGTAGGCATAATATTTGGCACTTGTGTTTTGGTGTTGTGTTTAGTACGTAACCTTTTATTCTGAAAGCATATATCTTTTTATTTATTTTGAAAAGTTCTCAGGCTTCCTTTCTTTCTTTCTTTCTTTCCTTCTTTCTCTTTCTTTTTTGTACCAGGAATCGAACTCAGGACCTTGTGCTTGCGAGGCAAGTGGTGGCACCACTGAGCTAAATCCCTTGCCCCTCAGTGTCTTTTTCACTACTGATTCACAGGTACTTCATTCTATTCTATTCTTAAGCTCCTATTAGACATACATTGGAACTACTCAGGATAAATTCCATGCCTCTTAACTGCTATTTTCATTGTATCATTTATTGTGGTGCTGGAGATTGAACTCAGGGCCTGGCACATGCTAGGCAAGGGCTCTACCACTTAGCTAGATCCTCAGCCCTTGACTGCTGTTTTGTTTTATGTTTTTTCCTCCTTAACTATTTATGCTGAATTCTGACTAAAGTCCTTAAAATCATCTTTCAATTCACTAATTCTCTCTATTGTTATATACAAGGTAGGGCTCATCTTGTCTATTAAACTTTTTAATTCAAACATTATGATTTTTATTACCAGGACTTCTTTTTTTTCTTTTCTTTTTATTGAGGTTATTGGTACAATCTAGGTATACAATACAATTACATTCATCATTGGGATTCTGTACCTTTACATAATAGGTCTTCATTCTCATTTTTCCCCTTGTCCCTGCCCTCCCTTCACCCCCTCCTCCTTCCCCATTTACAAACACTTTATTTCCATTTTTTCAGTTTCTCATATTTTTTTCCTCTCCCTTATTACCTTTCCCCCATCCTTCCCACTTTCCTTACACCTTTAGCCCTTTACTTCCTATTTCACATTATTAATTGTCTCATTAGGATCCTGTGTACTGTTATAGTTTTTCACACCAAAGAAACTATTCAGTATTTCAGTTAAAGAAATCTCTGTATGAACATTAAAAATAGGGAATCCTAAAATAAAACTAAAAAGGAAAGTAAAAGAGAAAAGGCAATGATGTAACATCAAAATAATCCTTAATTCTGGAGATGAAAATGGTCCCTGAACATATTTAAATTGCTTCTCTCTCTTATAGTCTTCTTATTCTTTTTTCACTATTTAGAGAATACTTTATTAGTTTCTGTAATCAAACCCACATAGATATGACCTTACATATTTACTACGATGTGTTACCCCTGTACACATGGAAAAAATGAAAATAAAAATAAAAATAAATTAACATTTCTAGACCAATATGGTTGTCCATTTCTGTACAATGCCAACTCAACACAGTAAATTGGAATGACTTTTTCCAAAGTTGGCAGCACCGTTAAAGTTTCCCAAAATTCAATTTATATATAT
>NW_022900913.1:56983150-57050872 GCF_012274545.1 Fukomys damarensis | reverse complement strand
TTTTATGGATTCCATTTCTTTCCTATGTTGGGCGTTTATTTTTTCCATTTCTTTCTTATGCTGGGCCTTCATGGCTTCTATCATGGTCCTGAGCTCATCTATTTTTTTGTCAGTTTCTGCTCTAGAGTCTCGAATCACGACTTCCATTTTGCTCACTATCTCTATGGTTATCTGGGAAATTATTTCTGTTTTGAATTTTTCTAGAGCCTGATTGATCTGTTTTGTTACTTCCTGTGTTTTGAGTTCAGGGTGTCCTATTACCAGGACTTCTAATTAGTTCCTTTTCATATCTACCTGTCCTTGCTTCATTTTTACTTGTTTTGTTTCACAATTCAGCAGTTCTTTCTTATGGTTAGCTTTTTTTTCCCTTTGAGAATTCTAACAATTCCTATTTTAAATTCACATACAGATTCTGCTATTATTTACATTTAATCTAGAATGAAGATATTCCAAATCTTGATTTTGTTGGTTCCTTTTTTTAGTGTTAATATTTTGAATGTTTCAGAATTTTAATTGTGCATCATGCTTTTGGAGAGATATCACACACCCTTTCTCTCTTTTTCTCTTGTCCCTTTTATTTCTCCACTTACTTTTTTCTGTCTAGCCATTTTTCAGTTGTTCCCATTTAATCCTCATTTGGTCCACAACCTGGTCTTATGTTGGTGGCTCTGGACTCCTGAGTTATGATGGTATTGGGACAATGCCAATTCCATCACTGAGGCAACAGACAGAGCAGTCCAAGTCCTGGTCATACCTGCTTGTTCCTGCTTTTCTAGATTCTCATTTGCATGATCTCTGCCTCAAGTAGCAGTTGCAACCTTTTTTCAGGCAGGAATTCCTTGTCCCATTCAAGGTTAAGCAACAAGCCTGAGCTCCAAGGCACCTTTATTGCTGTTGCTGTGGAGGAGTTTTCTTGCCTATCTCTTCCCACCTCTAGAGTTAGAGTTTACTAAGCCCACAGCGTCAGCAGCTTACTGGATTAAATTTCCGCTCCATTTTTAGTGCCCAGATATTTATTTCTATGGTGCGTAAGAACATAGTTTAACTTTTTTTATTATCTTCAAAATTTACTCTTAAAATATTGTATGTATAATTGCTAAGTGTTTAGAGTACAGGGAGTGACATCAAGGCTTGAGTTTACAATGCTAATGCCTCTGGCTCTGGGGATGAGAGTAGTGACAGTTTCCATGATACTGTCCTCAAGACATCTAGCATAACTGCCACTGCTATATTGATTTTTGTCCTTGGTTTCCCATCTAGTATGTTTTACTCTCCTAAGATGGCTCTGTGCCACTCGATATAGATTAATTCCCTCTTAAGTGACTTTATTAAGCCCATCATCAATGGTTCACTTAGCAAGCACTTTTGTAATAAATTTGCCATAGCCTCTAAAGAAATGGGTTTGGAGAAGGGCCAGACTAATTTAGGAAGGAACATGGTTTAAAAATGAGTGAATTAGTCTCAAAAGCATGCAAGATGGCAGTAGAAATATATCAATATATTTCTATGTTTCCACATATAAAATTGAGACTTTTTACAGAAAATGAAACAAACAACAAAAAGTTCTTGCGGGTTAAGAATCCCAACTAGGCCTTCAATGAGTTTATTTTGCTTAGGTTTTGGAAGACTAGTCAAGACACAAGGCTGTTTTTATCATTGAGGAAGTAGAGCCGATCTTGGATATATGAGAATTTAGTTCTAGAATCCTCTTAGGAGAGTAGTATGCAAGCCATATAACAGTATAAAGACAAATGAATTATGCAATACTTTATAAAGAATACCCAGTCATCAGAATGATTTAGTGGCCCGGGGATTTAGCTCAGTGGTTCTGCTGCCTGCCTTGCAAGTGCAAAGACCTGAGTTCAAATTCCGGTACCAAAAAAAAAAAAAAGATTTAATAAAGCAGTCCACTTTGGGCAGGTCATTATTTTTAAGTGAATTCTTTGAAGTCCATCTACATTTTTCTTTGACCTTACACCTGGTGGATAGGATCCATTATCTGTTCACAGGGATTGTGAAGGAAACAAATTTAAAAAATTAATTTTGTAGAAAAAGTGATGTGATGAAGATACACAGATGAAGGTCCTCTAACATAGTATATGAAGGTCAAAGACTTGCCAGAGAAAGTAATGTAATAGCTTAGCAAACATGAAAACTTGGAACACATCTGGTAGAATGGGATGGGAATGGTGGTTGAGGAGGTGAAGAAGCAATATTTTATGTATGAAGAAAAATAAAGATCATGACATATGCAATTATTGCTTTTCAGGTGCTTCTGCACCCCTTCCTTGTATCACACTAATTTCCTGTGAGGAAATTCGTCTCCTGTACCTTTGCACTATTGTTTTATCATTGGCATGGGGGGATGGACTATGCAGTGCAGAGTCCTTTCTTTAGGGAGTAGAACGGGTCACATCTTCTGTCGCACCAAGTTGAGATCTGCCATTGAGATGCTTTCCCCTGGAACTCTGCTCTTGATTCAAGTCTGAACAGAAGACTTGGAGGTACATTTGCAGTGGTGGCATGTATGCTGGGTTGCCCATATTAAAATACTCTGGTAATTCCTATTTATTCCAAAGTACACATGGTTCTTGCCTCTTCACAAGTCTCAACCTCCACACTCTCTCAGTAAACTTCATCTCCCTTTAACCATTTAAATCCTTCCATTTGTGGGGATGGAAAGGGGCTCCCTATGGGTGGAGTATAGCATTTGCAGAGTGGTAGCAGTAGCTGAGAGATTAGAGAGATGTGTAGATTAGAACATGTCTCATTTGATATTTTAACTTTATTTCTTAGGTATTGTGTTGGGAAGCCTCTGTGTGATTTTAAGCAGAGCAAATTCATATTAATTTTATAGTAGCTCTGTGGTGAATTATCTGGAAATGAGTGAGTGAGCAGGCAAGACTGAATGAGGGAGAAAGTACTTAGTGACAATTGCAGAAATCTGGGCAAGAAGTGATGATGACTTGCTTTTCTAGGAGTTGGGCTGTATAGATGTAGGAGAAAGGGAAGGGTGTGAGCTTTTGCTGCAAGATGTGGGGACTCAGAGAGCAATGGAGCCATGTCAGAGATAAGTTTATAGAAGAAGGTAGGGAGTGGGTGTGTCATTGTGGGTGGACAAGCACGTGTATGTGTGTGCATGTGTGTGGTGGCCAGAGTGCTCATTTGCAGTTGTAAGTGCTAACATTGGGCCAGAAACTCTACACACGTACAGTAGCAGAGAAAATAATCATCTACTTTTGTGTTCATTCGAGTAGTACTGTTGAGAGATGTGAAGGGGGAGCATAGAGCCTCATGGGGAGACAGGTAGACATGGTGGGTATGGGTTGGTGGGGGTTCCAAGAAATTCAGGTGTAGGTAGCTGGGCCTCCTGTCAATGTGAATGAATACTGTCTTCTGTGGTTCTTCTCGTTCAGCCCTGTGGTGGGCCCCAGGATTGGACTGTCTTTGTCTCTGTGCGTTGCCCACATCTGTTGCTGGTCTCAGGTATCTAGCTTTCATCAACTCCTTGAAGGGCTCCTGTGAAAGTGGCACAAATGGTTTTGATTTAGAAATGGACTGGAGCCTACACAAAATGAGTTCACCATTCTAGGTGACAGGAATAGGGCTAGATAGTAGAACTTAGAAAAAACGTTCTAGTAGAGCTTGGCTAGTAAATTGCTTGGTGCCAAATTGGTCTGAGACTAGACTGTGCACCACAAATTTTTTGTGGAGCTCATGTCTTGAGATTTCATTATTTTCTACCAAGGTAATTTCTGGCAAAACTCAGTTTTGCAGAATAAGTGTTCTGGAAGTAGAGGGAAATACTGCATCTCTGAGGGGTTACTCTACAGAAAAAGCAAAACAAGACAGAGCAAACTTCTTTTTCTTTTTCTACATTTACTGATAAGTGGAAGAAGGGACTGTGCCTATAACCAAAATGCTCAGTGAGGCTCATCTTTGGATTTTACCACAAAATGCCGTGAACCTAGGAATCTTCCTGTGTAACTTTGGCTCATGGATTGCCTGGGTTGGAATGATTTCTCCAACACCCATGCAGTGGGAACCTAAACCCCAATGCTACAGTGTTGGGAAGAGGGAGAGCCCAGTGGCAAATGATGAAGCTGTGAGGTGGAGTGAATGGGCTACTGCCATGGTTGTGGAAGTCAGTTGGTGATGATAAGAGTAGCCTTGTTATTAGAAAAGCATGCTCTCTGAGGCACGTTCTCTTACTCTACCCTCTAGCTCTCTTGAGTGCTTCCTTCCTTGCCATGTGGCATCCTCTGCCACGTTAGGACACAGCATGGTGACATGGCCCTCACCAGTTGCACACCCCTGATCTTGGACTTCCTGGTCTCCATAATCATGAGAAATAAATGTGTTTTCTTTGTAAATTACCCAGCCAGCTTTGCCACGCCCTATTGCTATATCACTATTACACAATTCGTGCATAAC
Source organism: Fukomys damarensis (assembly GCF_012274545.1). NCBI lineage: Eukaryota > Metazoa > Chordata > Mammalia > Rodentia > Bathyergidae > Fukomys > Fukomys damarensis. The sequence continues at coordinate 57,046,438 of NW_022900913.1, read as the reverse complement.
ATACTTAGCACTTTAAATGATATCTGTCTAACATTTATATCTTTGCCTAGATTAAGGCCTTCTACTAGACATGACCTCAGTTGTATTCATTTTCCTACTTTCTAGACCCAAGTGTAAAGCCTGAAATCTAATGAAACCTCAGTGTTTGTGAATTAGAAGTGAGTTATTTTCTTAAACTCTCCTATTCATTATGCATCCTTCCTCCTTTCCCTTTTTAGGGAGGCCTTTACCTCTCCAAATGTAATGATAAGGAAGAGGAGGTCAGCGCATTGAGAGATCTAATACATCTGCGTTCCTTGCCTATGTCCCACCTGGCACCCAGAAAACCCTTTGAAGCTTGTTAACATTAAGGACTTAACTGATGATGGTGTGCTTGCCTAGTAAAACAAACCCTTTTGTTGATAATTTAGAGCTCTGACTCATTTTTTTCTTCTCCTTTCCTTGTTCTCTCCAATTTTTCTGTTTCTTCCTAGTTATCCAGAATGTAGAGATTAATGAATTCCCAGCTCTTGCTAGTTATTAGTAAACTCTTCTTTGAGAGAGAAGCTATGGTTTGTGTTTGAACAAATGTAAAGCTGATGGCAAATTCTCTAAACAAATTCTGCTTTTAAATAAGAGACAGCAATGCATCTTCTAAGGGACCGAAAAGGAAGAACCTGGACCACACCTGTGAATAGGTCCAGCCACCATGTAACTTCATAGTTGTTATCTTAGAATCAGAAAAGTGCAGTGTGCTTTGATGTTCTTTTAAAACAGTTTTTTTGGAATGTGCTTTATTTCCCTTTTTAATTTCTCCTTAGAAAATCTTAGTAAGATTCTTTTGAAAAGCTCAGCATGTGTCGGCTGAACCAAAAGAAGAAGAAAGGGAGTTTTGTGTACATTTAGAACTAAAAACATGCGTCATTGTGAGAGTTTTGATATACCCTAAGGCGGAGATTCCTAATTTCACGAGGTGCCAGACTCTTTTGAGAGTCTTATGAATATCGTAGGCTCCTGTCTTAGAGGAATGCTCATATTCACAAAAATTTATGTTTCGTTTTGGGGAGTTGGAAGGCTCTTAGATCTGAGTTTTGGCAAGAGGGGCAAACTATAAGTAAAAGCTGTTGTTGGTTGGGGTCCTCATCCCTTCCAACTTTAGTTACTTTGTTCTTGTCCTTCAGATTATTTTTATCCCATCAATATCATTATGATTAACAGCTTACATTTACTGAATATCTGTTGGCATATGGTCTCACTTACTCTTGCCAACAACCTCATGAACTGACTCTATTATTTTCATCCTGTACATAAGAAACCCAAGGTTTAAGGAAGTTCAGCAATTTGTCCTAATATCCCACAGCAATTATTTCAAATCCAGCCTGTGTTCTTTATGCCTTTGCAAAGTATCTGCATATTTCTTGTGTTCTCTTGCATTTGAGGGTAGGATTCTTCAGATATCTCAATTATATGCACTGCTGAGGTTGCCCCTCCGCCAAGCCCCCATTTACGCAGTGGTTATAGACACATATGGTTGCATCCATTTCTGTGGGTGTTGTATTCTTAAAAGTACAAGCCCTTTTCTGAACTTTCACTTTGTCATTTTCTTCCATATTCTGGACAAACCTATCCCCACGGGGAATCTTTTCCAAAAAGTAAGCAGTAAAAAGTTAAGGGGTCTTGTCAGATGAAAAGAACACCATTTGGTTCTCTTGAGACCAACAGGTCTCCTCTTTCATATCCACAACCATTAATTGAGCACTCACTATATGGCAGGCCCTGTGCTGGTGCCTCAGTAGAGCTGTCTGCTCATGGCTCGCAACTCAGTGGGGAAATAGATCCTCTGCAGGAGCAGGTGTCCAGAAGGATTGGTGTATTTCATACCCAAACTTCTGCAAGACATGGTTTCAGGAGACTTGGAGCCCTCCTAAAGGACCTGAATGCAGTGGTTAGAACCTGAAGGGGAGAGAGGTTTTTCTCTGTATTGGTGTATAATCCTAACAGGGAACAGAGAAACATGAAGAAGGGGGTTGGGGCCCAGCCATGGCTGTGCCTCTAACTTGGGATGGTGGAGGGGAGAGCCTCAGGCAGCTATGGGCTGCTGTACAGGACAGTACAGTGGCCCTTTAGCAACCACGGGGTACATCACGTTACTGGTACTTTCTCTGCGTGGTATAGAATGTTTAAAAGTTAGGGACAAAGACATGATACTAGGAATAGGCAGTCATGCAGAAGACTCATTCATTGTTTAGGCAGGGGGACGTTTGCATATAGGACCCTTCTACTCCTCCTCTTTTCCTCTTTCCAAAACGCGTGGTTGGGAGTCCCATGTAGTGTGTCCCAAAGGCACCACACACCCTTTGTCCTGGAGAGGACAGGCGTGTGAGGTTGTTCTCTTAGTAATTCTAACACCTGGCATGATGTCAAATACAAACACAAGGACTGTCTCAGTGAATAGAATCTCCAAAGCCCATCTGAAGAAATGGCTTCCACGAGTTGTTTTAGTTTGACAAGTTAATACATCAGCTCCCAGGGAGAATGGGCTAAATAGAATATTTCCTTTTGCTTTTCTTTCCTACACAGTCCCCAACCACTGCCAGACCTCATCTGGGAGTTGTTTGTGTTGGGACACAAACACACAAAACACAGGAACTATACCATTCCTGCAGATACTGGTTCCTCTCTTCCCTCTCGACTTTTTTTTTCCAGTGGTGTGAATTAAGGATGGTGCAGACCTTGCCTTAGACACCTTCCCCATGAAGACAGGAACTATACCATTCCTGCAGATACTGGTTCCTCTCTTCCCTCTCGACTTTTTTTTTTCCAGTGGTGTGAATTAAGGATGGTGCAGACCTTGCCTTAGACACCTTCCCCATGAAGCCTGGCTTGGGATCCCGTGCTATTTAAATGACACCTTGTGCCTGAGAGTTGCTATTGGTGGTACTTTGGAGGCAACCGTTTCCTTACCAGCTTGGCAAACACCAGGGAAAAGCTTTTCCAAAGGGCAGGATGGAGCTTTTGCAAATGCAAATATGTGTGTGGGCTTGGGATAGATGATCATTTCTAATTAATGGTCTTTTGTGTCTTACTCCTTAAGGGAGGAGGTTGGCTCAATATAACACACATTGCCTTTTCTTTGTCAGTGATGGACACTCTTATCAGAAACAAGGCTCTGGTTGTATTGGTTTCCTCCTGCTGAAAGAGCACAGGGACTACTGTGCATGGTGCTGATGATTTGACAACACTTACGTCTATTAGGATAATTACCGAGGAACAATTTTACTTAACATTGCAGTTTGGGATTTAGAATGAGGGTTAAAGTGTAGGCTCTTCATTGAGGTTTGTAGATTTTAAGGGGTAAACTTGGCAGTTCTTTAGAAAACACTCATAAGTATCTATCACCTGCTTTGTAAATAGTATATTAAAAAAAAAAAAACAAAGCAAAACAAAACAGGGCCAGGGATTTAGCTCAGTGGTGCCACTGCCTGCCTTGAAAGTGCAAGGCACCAAGAGTCCCCCCAAAACAAAACAAACACATCTTTTAAGAAGTGTGTAATGTGTCCTCTAGCCTCTTTTATCTTAAATTTAGTATCCTCCCTGAGCATTTAATAAGTAATTCAGAAAGCACTAACACTCATGTGGTGCTCAAGGAGAGACCTTGTTCCTCTAAAATAATGGCTGATGAGCAAGATTCCTTGTCAGCTATGTAAATGGTGGAGAGGGTCAAGGGTTTCAAAGCATTTTCTGAGCCCTTTCAATTGAGATAAGCTTTCACCTGGTAGCTATTGTTAGGGCAGGCAGTGAACAATCAAGACCCTGTAAGCAGATCGCAAACTTGACATCCATTTTTTTAATCTGTTTTTAAAAATTCTAGAAGATTTCTTTTATTGAAGTTGTAGGAACATGGAAACTCTCTTCCATGAGTTTAAATAGGTAATTATAGGTACAAATGGTGTGCTGAGAAGCCCATCAAATTTGTACTTACCATCAAACACACCTAGTTGTCCGATCTGGCCGAGATACCTTTACTTCTCTGTGCCTCAGTGTCCTCACCTTGAAAATGGAGACACTTGTAGTATTTACCTCATGGAATTTTTTTTTTTCTTATTGAGTTTATTGGTACATTTTAGGTATACAGTACAGTTGCATTCATCATTGGGATCTTGTACCCTTACATGACAGGTCTTGGTTCTCATCTTTTCCCCTTGTCCCTGCCCTCCCTTCACCCCCTCCTCCCCTCCTCATTTACAAACATTTTATTGCCATTTTTTCATTTTCTCCTATTTTTTTCTTTTCCCTTTTTACCTTTCCCCTACCCTTTACACTTTCCCTATACCTGTAGCTCTTTTCTTCCCATTTCACAATGTCAATTATCTCATTAGGATCTTATGTATTATTACAGTTTATTCACACCAGAGAAACTATTCAGTATTTATACATGTGTGACTTATGTATCTCACTTAGGAGTATATCTTCAATGTGTATCCATTTTCCTATGAATGAATCTAATTTCTCATTCTTTATGGCTGGGTAGTATTCCATTTAATAGAAAAACCACATCTTCTTTATTCAGTCTGCAACTGATGGGCAAATGGGCTGTTTCCAAGTTTTAGCTATTACAAACTGTGCTGCTATAAACATAGGTGTGCATATATCACAGCAACATGATTCTTTTAAATCTTTTGGAAAGATACCCGGCAGAGCTATGGCTGGGTCAAATGGAACCTCTAGTCCCAGCTCTTTGAGGTATCTCCATATTGATTTCCAAGTGGTTGCACCACACTGCACTCCCACCAACATGGAGAAGGGTTCCTTTCTCCCCACAACCCCGCCAACATTTGTTATTGTTTGATTTCTTGATAGCAGCCATTCTTTGTGGGGTGAGGTAGAATCTCAGTGTTGTTTTCATCTGCATCTCTCATATGACCAGTGATGTGGAACATTTTTTCATATATTTACTTGCTGCTTTTACTTTTTTGTTTGAGAAATGTCTGTTCATTTCGGATGCCCATTTTTGAATCAGGTCCTTATATTTGGTGGGGGCTGGTTGTTTTGCGTTCTTTATATATTCTAGATAATAGTCCTTTGTCTGAGGAGCAGCTGGTAAAAAATTTTTTTCCCACATTGTAAATTATGTCTTAGTTCTGTTGATAGTTTCTTTTGCAGTGCAGAAGCTTTTTAATAAGATGAGATCCCAGTTGTTGATTCTTTCTGCTAGTTCCCATGCTATTGAGGATTTGTTCATAAAGTCTTTTCCTATGCCAATGTCTTCAAGAGTTCTGCCTAACTTATCTTCCAGCAAGTTTAGTGTTTCTGTTTTAATATTTAGATCTTTAATCCACTTGGATTTTAATTTAGTGCATGGTGACAGATAAGGGTCTAGCTTTAATCTTTGGCAGGTTGAAATCCAGTTTTTCCAGCACCATTTATTAAAGAGGCTATCTTTCCTTCAGTGAGGATGGTCAGCTTCTTTGTCAAAGATGGCATAGCTGCGTACATCTGGAGTTGTTTTTGTATCTTCCAATCTGTTCCACTGATCCTCAGGTCTGTTTCTTTGCCAGTACCATGCTGTTTTATCATAGTGGCTTTGTAATATAGCTTCTAACTGGGAATTGTTATACCTGCTGCCATGTGTCTGTTGCCTAGGATGGCTTTTGCTATTCTAGGTATCTTCTGGTTCCAAATGAATTTTTGGATTTTTTTCTAGTTCTGTGAAATATAGTGTTGGAATTTCAATTGGCATTGCATTGAATCTGTACAGCAGTTTTGGTAGAATGGCCATTTTACCTCATGGAATTGTGAGGAGGCATTGAGTTAGTGGCTATAGGCTGGGTGGCACACAGGAAGTACATGGTTAATGCTGTGTGTTAGCTCTTTCACCACTTTCTCTCCCTCCACTGCAATCTTGGTCGCCAGATCATGAGAATGCAGGAGTCTCAAGTTTTCAAAAGTTAAAAAAATTTCTCTTGAAAATGCAATAAATGAGAGAAGATAAGAAGGAACTTGCATGTAGCATTCTACTTTAGAAATTAGCTAGATGTACAAATGCGCACATCCATTTCCCTTCAGGCTTGCTTTCCTTCAGGGCCCTGCCAAGCTCACGGGCCTGAAAGCACCGCTATGCTGGAAAGTGCAGGGAGGCAGGGTCTAGAACACCAGCATGGCTCTGCTGATTCTAGTCAGTGATGGTTTAGTCCTCTCACCTCCCTGGGACTCGGTTCCCTGGACTGCAGCATAGTTTGAGCCAACCTTAGTACTTCCTTTGTGCTCAGATATTCGCTCTCTCAACTTGCTCTGGGTCAGAGATTTGGGCCTTTGGTGCATTTCTGTGGCATTAATGCCCACATTTAGGGTGGGAGCTTCAGTTTTCCTAGATCTGAGCCATCCTTCAGGATCTGGAGTGACTGGGCCATGCCTCTCTCTCTTCCCTCCCCTCCCTGACTTCTGGGGAATTTGCCCTTATGAATAAGGTAAAAAGCACAGGGCTTAGGAGCCCTCCTACAAGAAACAAGGCCACAGGTCCCAGGTGACAGCCAGGTGGGGCGAACTAGGTGACTGGAGTCTGTCCTGGGCTTGTGGTGCAGAGATGGCCAGGGAGGTATCGCTGAGGGATTGAGTGCTTTGCCCTGTCATTACCATGCTGATTGATTTATTGTAACTGGGGGGCCGGGGGAAGGCAGAACCACTTCTGGGGGTCCCAGGGCTTCCACCCTGCTGATTTGCTACAAGCAGGAAGAGGCTATGAGAGCCAAATGATGTTCAGTGCAGCTGCGGGGCAGCAGAGGGTGCGGCAGGATGCTGCTTGTGGAGAGTGCAGCTCTGTGAGGAGGGGTGAATGGGCATGGGGAGGAGAAAGGCACAGTTTGGGGGCCAGAACAGCACTGAGAGAAGAGAAGTGCTGAGAGCAAGGATCCCTGGGGAGGGAGGAGACAATGGGAGTGTGTGTGAGGAGGTGGACTTCTGAAGGCTTCTGTTTTCCTGTCGGGGAGATTAATGCCTACAATTAGTATTTCCTGGGAGTCCTAGAACGGATTCCTTTCCTTTCTTTTTCTTTTTCCCCTTTCCTTTTTCTACTTGTCTCTCCCTCCACCTCTGGAGAAAGGATAGTCTTTTTTTGTTTTTGTTTTTTTTGAGGCAGGGTCTCTCTATGTAGTTCAGAATGCCCTGGAACTCACTGTGTAGCCCATGTTGGTCTCGAACTCACAGTGATCCTCCTGCCTCAGCCTCCCGAGTGCTGGGATTACAGGCGTGCACCACCATGCCCGGCAGGATAGTCTTTTTGAACAAATGGTGCTGGTACTGGGAAAATCACATATCCCTGGCTTATGGGTCTCTCCACTAGCCTGGAACACCCAGATCACGGTGTGAGATGGTAAGTGCTCATAGAGGCAGTTTAGTTTTATTTATTTTTTTCAGAGATGGAGCCAGAGACCCACAGAGATGGCCAAGGTCATATAGCAAGGTAGGACTGGAACCTGCATCTTTGATTTTGGGTTTAGTGTCACAGTGCAAAGAGGAAGTGGGTTCAAATTGATCCGGGTCCTCCTTGTGATCAGCACTGTACTCTAGTTGGTTGAACCTTGGCCATTTCATTTAAATTTAAGTTGCCTTTGAAAAACATTACATGCATGAAAAATGAAAAAAAGTCTGCAATTTTCATGGTAGCAGTTTTGAACAGAGGCAAGCCCTTAGCACAGTGGCGGTGAATCTGTGGTGTGCGTGCCCCAGTGGGCACACGAAGCTCTCGGTTGGCACTCCAGCCAAGTCACCCCACACGAAGTTTGCACACAACAGCAAGCATCAGAGTAATTGTGCAAAAGCACTCCAAATGCAAACATTTACCTTTCAATAAAAAGCTGTTTGTATCATTGAAAGCTCTATTGTTTTTCTTTTAGTACAAAAGATGTTAATGTATGGGTTGTTTTTTTCTAAACTAGGGTTCAATTGCAGTGTTGGCACTTCGAGATAATAAATGGGCTTTGGGTTGCAGTTTGGGCACTCCTCTCTAAAAGGTTTGCCATCACTGTCTTAGGAGAACGGCATGAGGTTTGGAGGGCTTAGAGAGACTGCATAGTGCACACAGAAGCCTGGCCCTGCATATTTATATCCTGCATAATGTTGCTAATTTCTCCAAGATTCACTTTCCCTATTTGAAAAATAGTAATAATTATAGCACCTACCTTACAGTGATGTTGTACTGTTTTAGGGCTGGGGATTTAGCTCAGTGGTTCCACCACCTGCCTCACAAGCGCAAGGTCCCATGTTCAATCCCTAGCACACAAGGAAAAAAAAAAAAAGAAATTTTTTTATTGAGTTTATTGGTACAATCTAGGTATACAGTACAGTTACATTCATCATTGGGATCTTGTACCTCTACATGACAGGTCTTGGTTCTCATTTTTTCCTCTTGTCCCTGCCTTCCCTTCACCCCTTCCTCCCTTCCCCAACTACAAACACTTTAATTCCATTTTTTCATTTTCTCACATTTTTTCTTTTTAAAAAAAGAATTGTTTTAATGACTCAATATATGTAAAGGGCTTGCAGCAGTATCTGACAAATTAATTCAATAGGTTTTTAGCTTTAGTCCTAAGTATAATGTAATGCATTATTCAGAAGCATTAGGACTCTTTTATAAAATGCTCACCTTTGAGTACCAAAACTTAAAAATCCCAGTGAATATATTGTTCACCTAAACTTAAAGCAAAAGTGAAAACAAATAAAAATAAATATTTTGAGGGTCTTTAAATATCTACCAGCAACTGCAGAAAAAGAATTCTAGAAGAGGTAGAAAATTTAAATTGGATCAAAGGAAAGCCAAATGCACTTTTGAATGTTTCTCCAGGCTGAGTCACTCTTCTGGGGCTGTGGTATCTGCCCAGATCTTCCTCTCTGGGACCTGGGAGGGACACTGGGGCTCTTGGACTAAGCCACTACATTTACCTCATGTTCTATAGTCAGGAGTCAGCTGGAGAACCCTGGAGTGAGAATTCACATGGGCTCCTTCACTCTTCCTCAACTATATTAGCAAAATGCTCTACCACTCAGCTATACCCCCCTGCCAGACCCTTCATCTTTAGGAGCAGTGGGGTGGGTCCTACAAATCACCCAGTTGACTTTAGCAATGGGTGACTGCTGTAAAGAGCAAGGCCATTTAAAAGGGACACGAGAAGTACATCTTTGGAGACACAGATTAAAATAGATAAAGGCTGTGTGTCTCTCAACTAAGACTGTCTAGAAGTTAATGTTCCATAAGCTCTAGTGGAGAAGCTAATGACTGGGTTATATACACTGAGCTTTAGGTAGGAGAAGTCAGCGGCAAGTCGGGTAAGGTGAACTGGTCTTTATAGTACACGTACTCTCTCTACGCATCAGTTTTTACATCAAGCCAGCTGTCTGTTATCATCCTCAAAATGGACACAGTTCTGCCAGAGGATCAGTGAAGCATACACTGTGTGATAATAAATACGTACTAAATGTCAACCTAATGATATTTTTCAGCATTCTTTAATTGCTTGAAAGCCTAGTGTGTGCTGGAAACTACAATAAGAAGTGTGAGGAATAAAAAGTGACTCCTAGCCTCAAGGGTGTACAGTATGTAAAACATACATGGGAGTGTTTCTCAAAGGGCAGCTCTCAGAAATGCAGATTGGTTACAAAAGAGGATTCCCAGGATCCCAAGCACATGCAACCCAGAAATTGGCATTTAGGTAATCCTGACCTACACTGATGTTTGAACTGCATTGGAGTGGAGTACATGCTTGCTCTGTACCTGGTGTACAAAGGCTTCATTTCTGTGTCTGTTTCACCAGTAAAGCCAGCTCTTCTGGGGATCTTTAAGGGACACTTAACGGGAATGTGCAGCTTGGAGGCCTCACGATGAGAAATGTGTGGCAAGCGCATTTGTAAGGTGAAGGAATCTGGATGGGAGGTAGGGAAGGGGCAGCCTGACCTCTGTGGCAACCAGAGGAGTACATGAACATAACCCCACTGTTTACAGAGTGCCTTTTTGAGTTACTGATGTGTCCACGGTTAGGGCTTAGTCCCAGTGCCTTTTAGTGTGTGGTCAGGTCAGGAAGGAAATCCAGAGATTTGGTTCTTCACAAATATTTATCAATGGATGTTTCAAGAATTAAAACACACCAATGAATAGGTAGAATTTACACAGGTGCCTGTCTTTGTGTGGGTGGGTTGGGGGATTGGATATGTCAATTGGGTTGAATAGACAGTGACCCCATGTTGGTGTGGGGTCCTCCAGGTTGGGATGCAGAAGGCTTCTTTCTTGGGGGAGAAGCCTGAGACTTGGAAAGGAGAATTTATAGAGGGAGAATGGCTATAAAAAAAGGGATGAAGATGTGCAGAGTGGGAGGTGGATCAGGGAGACTCAGTCATTGCTTTCCTTCCTGGCAATCTCCCAGCAGGATTCCTGTGAGTCTGGCGTGTAGTCCAGTTTGGGGCCCTGAGGTCTGAGAGGGATCTACACCTGTGGCCCAGCAGAAGGTCCTTGTTTTCTGTAACCAAGGAAGCACAAAGAGAGCTTAGTTCAAGTCTGGGGTGGGGGTAGATGAACTTGCTGGAAAGGAGCAGGTGCCTTTGGGTAGGGGGTGAGTGGGACAGGGAAGACATCAGAGGAAGGAAACAGGTTCATTTCAAAGCCTGGGTGCAGTACACTGTATTGCAGGGAACCGCAGCGTGGCTAGTGACATTGAACCCTGAGGTGATCTCCCACCCCACCAAGAAAGCAGTACATTTTACAGGACTAGCAAGGGGATGGAGGAGAAAAGAGCCCTATGATGGAATGTTTGACTGTGGTGGAAGTCTTAGGATAAATTCTTTTCTCATTCTCTAAGTGGTAATGAGAACCCAGTAGGGGAAGACTTACGTTCATGGCCTGTCTTTGGGATTTATCTTGGATGAAGGAGGCAGGGCACACCCTGTGAACTCTCCTGATTTATTAGTCCTTGGGATAGTTGTAAATGCAGTAATTACCCTGGCATGAAAATGAAGGAAACCTATTTTGCCACTTCCATGACCCCTGATTTAACACTATGGCTGAGGGAGGACCAGGACCATTTTGCTCAGTAACTCCTCCAGGCTTTTCTTTTTGTTATTGCAATAACTAATTAAAAATTGAGGAGCAGTTCTTAAACTGCTTTATAATTCCTGATCCATCTGCAGGGCACTGAGTAACCTCATCCTCTTATTGGCCCTGGGTTTCTTAAACAAGGGCAGGTCAAGCTCCATCATGCTGGGGACCCAACTTTGCATGGCAAGTAACATAAAAGGCTTAGAAGAGCTTCCCTACAGGCAGCACCCCCACAAGACTGGCTTTTGCTTCTTCTTCTTCTTCTTCTTCTTCTTCTTCTTCTTCTTCTTCTTCTTCTTCTTCTTCTTCTTCTTCTTCTTCTTCTTCTTCTTCTTCTTCTTCTTCTTCTTCTTCTTCTTCTTCTTCTTCTTCTTCTTCTTCTTCTTCTTCTTCTTCTTCTTCTTCTTCTTCTTCTTCTTCTTCTTCTTCTTCTTCTTCTTCTTCTTCTTCTTCTTCTTCTTCTTCTTCTTCTTCTTCTTCTTCTTCTTCTTCTTCTTCTTCTTCTTCTTCTTCTTCTTCTTCTTCTTCTTCTTCTTCTTCTTCTTCTTCTTCTTCTTCTTCTTCTTCTTCTTCTTCTTCTTCTTCTTCTTCTTCTTCTTCTTCTTCTTCTTCTTCTTCTTCTTCTTCTTCTTCTTCTTCTTCTTCTTCTTCTTCTTCTTCTTCTTCTTCTTCTTCTTCTTCTTCTTCTTCTTCTTCTTCTTCTTCTATGGCCCTCCACATACTGAACACACCTGGCTCACAAGGCTCTTTTTGGAGCAGACCTGGGCACAGAAAGCTCCACAGTGGCAGCATCTCTTGTGGGAAGTCCTCTGATTCCCTTGTTAGTGGTCCTAAGGGATAATGCTGCATGGGAGATATTTCCATGCTCCAAGAGTTTCCAAATCCTCAGTGCGGAGAGGAGAAACTCTGAGGGAAGAGACCTTTCATTTTCAACAAGCACAACATGCCAGCACATACTCATTCCATGAAAGGAGCCTTTTTAAAGTAGCTCCAAAGCATATTAATATGAGAAAATGAAAAAATGGAAATAAAGTGTTTGTAAATGGTGAGGGGAGGAGGGGGTGAAGGGCAAGGACAAGGGGAAAAATTGAGAACCAAGACCACCTGTCATGTAAAGGCAGAAGATCTCAATAATGAATGTAACTGTACTGTATACCCTAAAATGTACCAATAAACTCAATAACAGAAAAAAAAAAATCCCCCTGAGGGGGCTAGGGATGTGGCTCCATGTAAGTGCTTGCCTAGCAAGGTAAGGCCCTGGTTTCCTTCTCTACTACTGTAGTGCTGCAAATTAAAAAAAAAAAATCCTCTTGCCTCCTCTGGCATTTTTTTCTGAATGTACTCTGTGGTAGAATCTTCATACCTGGAAGAGGAGTTGATTCTCAAGAGCCATCGAAAGTCCTTAGGAGTCTGGATCAGTGAATAAAGCAGGTGATTAGATGAAGCTTGGTTATAATACCCCAGTACTCTTTTCTTAATTTACAATGGCCTTAAAAGCAATTCCAGTCAGGATTCTAAAAAGGTTTTAAGACATGGTTAGAATGATCATCCTAGGTAGATACATTCATAACCATAAATAAGGTTGAATTGGTTTGAAATAGATGTTTTTTTTCACTATTTCTCTTATATTTAATTCATATACCTACTGTCATTTACCAATTAATACTGAATTTATAATTCCCAATGAAGATTGCTATTTGCCTAAAACAAAGCTCTTTCCTTATGTATAATGTTCTTTATACACACATAAGGTGAGTAAACAGATTGATTTTGAGCAAACGAAAGTACATTCTGTTTTTACCAGAGTGAGTGCTTTTGTTTGCCTGTGTCCTATGCTCTTCCTTGCTATAAGGATAGCGGCAAAACTTAAAGCAAGCCCCGTCTATGTTAGCTGGGACACGGTTTTAGTAGTGAAGAACACTAGGAGAGAGGCTCTGTTTGAATTGGCCCAAACCGAACTTGAAAAATTATTTCTGCATTTAACAGACCTTTCAGTTGCTTAAGTATTTGAGTGCTTTAAGAAGATAACCCTCACACATATCAAGCACTTTCTAAAGTTTTTCCTTGGCATTTGAAAATTTCAGGCTAATGGCATCTGTCCTTGCTCAAGCCACACACTCTTCAGCTTGGGCAGCTGAGCCAAATCCAAAGGGTAAGAAGTTGGCAGGTCCATCTATTTGTGTCATCACGGGGAGCAGGTACATCGCTGGGTTCCTTGCTGAAAGGACAGCTCAGCTCTCACTAAACTGCAAGAGGGCTTGGCAGATACTTGCTGGAGACCACTGAGGGCCTCTCACTTCTGAACATTACATTTTGAAAATGGTCTGTTTCTTCAGTTTGTAATCCATTATGTTTTTTAAAGTTCTAAGAATTTGGAATTTCCAAGACCTCTGTAAGTCTCTGCCTCTTTTGAAAGACTGATTGATATCATAGTATAAACATGAATGTCAGATGTTAACTGCTGTCATAGTGACTGGGGTTATCGGTGTTGTGGAAAATTGCTGAAAAGGTATATATAAGCATACCACCATAGTTCTTGTTTTTGCTTTATTTAATCATGGAAAGGTGAAAATTCCACTAAAACATGCAAAATACGTTTCAATTTTTTCTGTATTATCTTGAATCTTCAAAGCGACTTATAATAAAGAGAAGAAGGAAGTACAGTGACCCTTGAGTTATGACTGGCCTGACATACAAACAACTTGAGTTATGGCCAGAATTTTAGTTTTGACTTGCCACCAAAGTCTTGAGCTATGACCTGAATGTTAGCGGCTTGTGCTTTCACATGGTCTCAGATACAAATTTAATCCTCAAAGAGTTGTGGAAGGGGCTGGGGATTTAGCTCAGGGGTTTGGTGGCCTACCTTGCAAGCGCAAAGACCTGAGTTCCATCCCCCATACCAAAAAACGAAACAAAACAAAAAAAAAAGAGTTCTGGAAGGAACATTACCATATCCTTTCCTATGTGGGGCTAATTGAGAAATCCTGGGCCCATGTCTGTCCTAGGACACCGAGATCTACTTGTTTTTTTGTGGTACCGGGGATCGAACTCAGGTCCTTGCACTTGCAAAGCAGGCCACCAAACCACTGAGCTAAATCCCCAGCCCGAGATCTACTTGTATACAGGAGAGAGTCTTTGAAGGCTGTGTAAAGGAGCCCGAGGCTTCAACTGACTGACTTGAGTTACAACTAGCCCTCATGAACCAATTGAGTTTGTAAGTCAAGGGTCCACTGTATTACTAGGCGGGTAGTATTCAGTCACGACTTTTAAATAAAAGCATAAAGCACAGATAAATGTATTGACTAAAATGATACACTCCTTAGTGAAATAAATAAGTCACACATGTATAAATACCGAATAGTTTCTCTGGTGTGAATAAACTGTAATAGTACATAAGATTCTAATGAGATTACTGCCGTTGTGAAATGGGAAGAAAGGGGCTAAAGGTGTAGGGAAGGTGGGATAGGTAGGAAAAGGGTAGTAAGGGAAAAGAAAAAAATGTGAGATAGCGAAACAATGGAAATAAAGTGTTTGTAGATGGGGAGGGGAGAAGGGGGTGAAGGGAGGGCAGGGACAAGGGGAAAAAATGAAAACCAAGACCTGTCATGGAGAGGTGCAAGATCCCAACAATTAATGTAACTGTATCCCTAAAATGTACCAATAAACTCAATTAAAGCTGAAAAAAAGAATCACAAGCTAAAAAAAAAAAAAAAAAAAAAGAGTGTGTATTGTGAAAGGCCTTCCATAGAGTGATGAATGGGCAAGCGCTCACATGCTTCTCTTTCAGCTTACTTCATCAAATCCTTTAAACCTAAGGTGGTTTTTGTAGCTAGATGCTCCTCACCCAAATTCTGAATTGGAAAGAAGTATGCTATAATATATGTGGAGCGTCAGGCTACTTAAAAAATAATAAATGCTACCCATGTCCTTACTACCCTGGTCCATTTTTCATTCTTTTCCATGATATTTTACCCTCCCATCATTCATGTATATCCATATTCCTATCTACTTATGATCATTACATATATCATTTTATAGTTACATTTCTCATTTAGGCTATCTTTTACATCTATTTTCCTATTATTGGGGAATATTTAAATAACTCAAGAAAAAACAAACAGGGCATTTCAAATTTGTGAGATGTGCTCAGCATACATTGCTCTGTACCCCTAGCTTCCTAATTCAGGGTGGGTAAAACTCACAAGACAGGTTAGGCATGTAGAGAAGGTGGAAGCTGGCAGCTCTGTGGGCCACAGGAGGAATTTATAAGAACTGTCAAATATAAAGAGAAAGAGGGCAACCTGAACGACATACTAAAAGTAGGACAGATGCATCATGGAACAAAAATGATTACTTTCCAGTAAAGAAGGATGGGAAAGGTTAAGTCATGGGCTTGATCAATTTTGGGCTGTCACCTGTGTCATCTCTAAGGGGACACTCACTTGTGACATGTCACAGTCCCACTATGGGTTCAGATGTGCCTGCTCCAACAAACACAGATGAAATCCATTGTTGTGCAGTGTGTTATTTGGCAAGTTACGGCTGTTGCTAGCTGTTCTTGCTCCCATGTCCCTGGTACATCCAGTGCATCTTTGGCTTCAGGCACCTTCTGTCTTCTGGACCCCTTGCTGACATCTCAGTTTGGGTCCTTTAAACTATATCAGGAGCAGAGAAGGAGCATGTGGTGGAGAAAGAGAGTCAGGGTGTAAGGAAGCACTGTACAAGTAGGATTCAGCTAGTATATCCTTCTATCTCATTTACATCTTATCCTAGTGTGTTGATATAACCCAACTAATTCCTGTGATGCCTTGCCAGGTCTTGTAAGGGACTTTAGTACATACGCAATATAGGGCTGGGGATTTAGCTCAGTGGTGCCACTACTTGCCTCAAAAACACAAGGTCCTGAGTTCAATCCCCAGTACGAAAATCAAAATAAAACAAAAAATATATATGAAATAGAAGCATGTGAATTTGGTCTGCAAGTGTCTTTGTGTTCCTTGACCCTTGGGTAGACTCCCTGAAACTGTTCTTAGAGGTTCATGTGACAGGACTTTTTCAGCCATTTAATCTTCAATAGAAAAGTATTTTGGTCCTGCTTCTGTGCAGTAAATGATGTAGGAATTTGTGTGGGCCAGAAGACAGAAGCTGATTTAGTAGTGGGACAGGGTCTTGAGGGAACACATTGTCTACAGGTGCTTAGGTAAATATTTGTTGGATGAACGAATGCATGCCAAGAGTTGGGGCTAGCAAAGGAGATAGGCAATTTGAAGGGTGGACAAAGAGGAAGGGTTTGGGTTTTATACTGGATTTAAAATGTGAGGTTAAAACTGAGTAACATGAGGCTGTTTCAGAACACATCTGTAGGCCATTGGCTAAAGACCCTGGCTCTGTAAGCTAAAGAGAGCTGAGGGAGTGTTCAGTCTCCCACAGGAGAGACAGTCCAAGAGAGGAGAAAGAAGGAAAAGTTGTGTGTTCCAGAGGCTGTATCTTCAAAATATACTATGCCTCCATTAAAGTGTTGTAATGTATTTCAAAATAGATGATATGAACTGTGTGTGTTTTTTGGTTTGCATTTTTTTCTAGGGCTGGGAATGAGGGCATTGTGCAGGCTAAGGATGCTGTCTATTACTCAGTGACACCTCCAGCTGAATTCCTTGGTTATAACAAAATCCTAGGGTAGAGTACATATTTTAACCCCCCTGATCAGGAGTTCATACTCCTGAGGCACTAAGTTAG
Organism: Fukomys damarensis; assembly: GCF_012274545.1. NCBI lineage: Eukaryota > Metazoa > Chordata > Mammalia > Rodentia > Bathyergidae > Fukomys > Fukomys damarensis. Next base: position 57,029,643 of record NW_022900913.1, on the reverse strand, counting down.
CTCCTGAAAACTCCTAACTGGAAATGGACACCCAGAGGCCATTACTACTTTCTGGCCTACTTGAACTAGGCCAATCTAGATCTGCCCTAGATGATTTGTTAGTTATTATAAGGGTTGGGTAGGGGATTTAGCTCAGTGGTTCTGCCATCTGCCTCACAAGTGCAAGGTCCTGAGTACCAAAACAAAACATCATTATAAGGGGAATTAAAAATATCTTTTATTGAGGAGACAATTGACTTTCCATTTATGTGCATTGGGAAAAAATACACATTTCTGTGAACAAAACAAGAGACTATGGTTGAAGCAAGAGTCTACCCAGACTATTTGTTCTACAGATATGTTTGGAAAGGTATCCAGAACAAAGGCCATCAAGGCCTTTTTTCAACAAGACACGCAGAATGGGAGAGAACCATGGAGAAAAGTCTCCCAACAGGGAAGCCCCACTGGAGACAACAAATACTGAACAAAAGGAATACAAAATTGTAAAAAGCCAAACTGTCCCATGCCTGACTGGAGCCAGCTGAAATCTCCCAGCAGAAAAGACAGAAAGCCCCTGCCTGGGAACTTTCTGTTTTGTCCTCACAGCATTGGAGAAGGCCCCCCTCCGCCAGCCCTGCCGTGGAGGCTCAGACTCAGTGGCCCTCCCTCAGCTAAGGACATGTCAGAGCCAAAGGACCCCAAACAACGCCACCTCTGCTCCATGGACCACTGCGCACAAAGGCCAGTCACTAGGGAGTGGACTTCCAATATCTCCGTACTGAATTTTCAGAAGCCTGGTAGACTGAGAAGTAAACACGGGGTCATGTTTTACCGAATGGAACAGAAAATCTGGAAGGATCATATCAAGTATTGTCCACAGAGAATGTGCAGAGGGTAAAGAGATGGGGAATGGAGGCAGGGAAGGAGGCTTCAGAAAAACCAACAAGCAAAACCAGACCCGTTCTTGCCTCATCTTGCAAATTCTCACGTCCTGAGCAAAGCAGCAAACAGAGCTGTCGGTACTGAAGGAGATAGCAGCTATCCTGGGACACAGGAGTGCTGTTTGATGTTCCTGTTGGAAGCTCACTGTTGATATCTACACCCTTAGGGATTGGTTCTTTGGAAGAGACCAGCTGGGTCTTCACTCAATAGCTGGCATTGATAGAGGCACCTAGGGGGTGATTCCATCAGGGCAAGACTGAGATTAAGACATAGAGACCAGATAAAAGAACACATCAGCGTTAACAACCCAGCCAAGGGGAAACAAATGGCTTCTCTGCTTGCCCCATTAACTCCAAATCCTGGGCCAAGCCAGGGGGCAAATGACAGGAGGGAGCAGCCCCCAGAACAGGATTAAGCAAATGCAAATGGAACCGTTTATCTCACTGATACACCTAAAGGAAAGCTAGTTCTCTAGCTGATGAAAATGTGGATAGGCTCCATTCTTGGATGGTTCTGCCCGCTAGAGGGGTGGCTCTGCCTTCTAGAAGCTCCAGGAGTTGTTTGCAAAACTCCTCCGGCTGCACCCAAGCATTTTATTATAATTATAAAGAGGAGTGAAGGGTGCTCTCTTCACATCACTCCCTCAAATTTGCAAATGGTTTCAGCTTAGCCAATTTGATGGCTTTTCCTCAGGTGAGGAAAAGAGACCCACTTCTGCCCTAATAGTGCTGATTGTGTGGACTGAGCCCTAGGGAAGAAGTTAGATAATCTGTCACAGGAAATGTGGGCTGTTACATGCTACCTGCAGCCTCTGCGCATAGATCATGGTCTGCTGAGGTCTCAAAGCTGAGCCCTTCCAAAGCTAAGCCTCTCTGGGGGAGCGACTTCTGGAGAGGGGCTTGATATTGGGGTTCCAAAGTGTCCCACAAGAGGACTTTGCCTCTTTGGAGTTAAGAGTGGTGTCCCAAGTCTGCTTCAGAACATTTTAGTACATCACAATTACCCATTTCTGTGTCCTAGGTACTGGGCCAACTGCTTTACATGTGTTCATTCAACCCTTCCTATGCTCCCAGTGGGTATTGACCTTGAGGCAGAGAGTTCAAGGAACTTGCACAAGGTCACTCAGCTTGAGAAGCAGGCAGAGAGGTCTGAACCTAGGCTATGCCAGTTCTCAATTAGCCAGTTGCTGCCAGGTTGCCAGGAGCTGGGGACCCCTGCTCTGCAGAGCTGGCAAGTTGCAGCTTACCTGCCAGTGCTGCTCCTGGGTCCCATAGGCTGGGACTCATCAGTCTGAAGACCCCACTGCTCGGTCCAGTTACTTTACAGAGATACTCTTACCACCACCAGGTCAGGTGTTGTGTTGTTAAGACTGGACTTCTCTCCTGGGAAGGGAGGGTGAGTCATGAGCTCCTGGCCTCCACTGTGACCTGCAGATAGCTGGGCACCATCCAGCTAACTCAGTAGCTCAGCCACTGCTTCAGCCCCTGGCTCATGAAGCATCAGAACTGCCCAGAGGTATGACAGAAAGAGGAAATGTGGAAGAGGTCTCGGTGAAGTGAGTTTGAAACCCATCTCCTTTGCAGATCACCCGTGTGCTCTTCAGAGAGCTGCTGTTTGTTAAACTGGGGTTTCCCTGGGAAGTAAGGATGAGCTGATCTTGATGAAAGTGCTTGCATTAGGACTTAGCACACAGTAGGCTGTCAATATCCTTAGTTCTCCTTCCCTGCGTTCTCCATCCAAATGCAGCTTCACAGAATAAAGGAGGGCCTATTTTAGCCATGGGCCCACAGAATTCCATGATTGCTTAGTTCCCCTGAGGCGGATATGTGGGTATACAGTGTGTGAGCAGGGAGAACAGGGCAGGGTAGGCACCACGCCATCAAGAACGATGTGGCTTATATGTTTGAGAGTCGGAGATGTGTTCACACAAGGCCCGAGTGTGTGTACACCTGCACAAACCATTCATCCACTTCAGCATGATGGTTTTAAGGCCAGTTTTAGAATTTTGATGGTTTTTCTTCTCTCCTAAAACAGTAATTTACATTACTGAGTTGTTTGTGGCCTTGGTGGGTTGTGTAGTTGGTACCTGGACATTTTTTTTTCCCATTGAGTTTATTGCTACTTTTTAGGTATACAGTACAGTTATAGTCATCATTGGGATCTTGTACCTTTACATGACAGGTCTTGGTTCTCATTTTTTCCCCCTTGTCCCTGCTCTTCCTTCATCCCCTCCTCCCCTCCCTAGTTTATAAAAGCTTTGTTTCCATTTTTCCTTTTCTCCTATCTTTTCTTTCCCCTTATTTCCTTTCCCCTACCCCTCTCACTTCCCCTGCACCTTTAGCCCTTTTCTTCCTATTTCATATTGTCAGTTATACAATTTGGATCATATTTAAACTTTCAGTTTTTCACACCAGGAAAACTATTCAGTATTTACACAGGTGTGTCTTATTTATTTCACTTAAGTGTATGGCCCCAATATGCATCCCTTTTCCCATGGATGACTCTAGTTTCTCATTCTTTATGGCTGAGTAGTACTCCATTTTTGAGAAAAACCACATCTTCTTTATCCACTCTCCAACTGATGGGCAGTTGGACTGTTTCCAAGTTTTAGCTATTACAAACTGTGCTGCTATAAACATGGGTGCTCATATATCCCTGTGGTATGATTCTTTTAATTCTTTTGGAAAGATACCCAGAAGAGGGATAGCTAGGTCAAATGGAACCTCTAGTCCTTGTTCTCTGAGGTATCTCTATATTGATTTCCACAGTGGTTGCACCAGTCTGCATTTCAACCACCAATGAAGAAAGGTTTCTTTCTTCCCACAGCCCCTCAGCATTTGTTATTGTGTGATTTCTTGATAGCAGCCTTCTTTGTGGGGTAAAGTGGAATCTCAGTGTTGTTTTCATCTGCGTCTCTCAAGTGACCAGTGATGTTGAACATTTTTTTTATATATTCATTTGCCACTTTCACTTCTTTGTCTGAGAAATGTCTGTTCATTTCAGATGCCCATTTTTGAATCAGGTTTTTGTATTTGAGGGGCCTGATTTTTTTGAGTTCTTTATATATTCCATTGCCTGAGGAGCAGCTGGTAAAATTTTTTCCCCACATTGTAGGTTGTCTCTTAGCTCTGTTGGTGGTTTCTTTTGCACTGCAAAAGATTTTTAATACAATGAGATACAGTTGTTGATTCTTTGTGCAAGTTCTTGTGCTGCTGAGGATTTGTTCCTAAAGTCTTTTCCTATGCCAATGTCTTCAAGAGTTCTGCCTAACTTATATTCCAGCAAGTTTAATGTTTCTGTTTTGATATTTAGATCTTTAATCCACTTGGATTTTAGTTTAGTGTATGGTAAAAAGATAAGGGTCTAGTTTTAATCTTTGGCAGGTTGAGATTCAGTTTTTCCAACACTATTCATTAAAGAGGGTGTCTTTCCTCCACATAGGATAGTTGGCTCCTTTATCAAAGATGAGGTAGCTGAATACATCTGGAGTTGTTTCTGTATCTTCCAATCTGTTCCAGTGATCCTCAGGTCTGTTTCATTGCCAGTACCATGCTATTTTTCTCACAGTACTATAGTTTCAAGTTGGGGATTTTGATACCCTCTGCTATGTCCCTGTTGCCTAGAATTGCTTTTGCTTTTCTGGGTCTCTTCTGGTTCCAAATGAATTTTTGGATTGTTTTCTTTAGTTCTGTGAAATATACTGTTGGGATTTCAATAGGGATTGTGTTGAATCTGTATAGCAGTTTTGGTTGTGTGGCCATTTTCATGATGTTGATTCTTCCTACCCAAGAGCAGGGGATATCTTTCCATTTTCTTATAACCTCTTTGATCTCTTTATTCAGAGTGCTGTGGTTTTCATTGTAGAGGTCTTTTGTTTCTTTCATTAGATTGATTCCTAGATATTTCATTTTTTAGGATGCTATTGTTAAAGGAATTGTTTCCCTAGTTTCTCTCTCAGTGAATCTTTTATTTGTATTCAAGAAGTCTATTGACTTTTGAGTGTTGACTTTGTATCCAGATACTCTGCTGAAAGTGTCAATTAAGTCTAAAAGCCTTTTGGCACAGTTTTTTGGTCTTCTATGTAGAGTATCATATTGTCATCAAATAATGACAGTTTAACTTCTTCCTTTCCTATCTTTATTGCTTTAATTTCTTTCTCTTATCTAAGTGCTATGGATAATGTTTCCAGAACTATATTGAAGAGGAGTGGTGATAGTGGGCATCCTTGTCTTGTTCCTGATTTTAGTGTGGAGGTTTTTGGTTTTTGACCATTTAAGATGATGTTGGCTGTTGGTTTTTCATAGATAGCTTTTATCAGGTTGCAATAAAGACCATTTATTCCAATTTTCTGTTGGTTTTTATCATGAACGGGTGTTGAATTTTGTCAAATGATTTTTTCTGCATCTATTGAGAGGATCAGATGTTTTTTGTCCTTGACTCTGTTAATATAGTGTATTACATTTATTGATTTATGTATGTTGAACCATCCTTGCATCCCTGGAATAAATTCAACTTGGTCAGGGTGTATGATCTTCTTGATGACCCTCCGTATTCTGTTTGCCAGTATGTTATTGAGGATTTTTGCTTCTATGTTTATTACGGAGATTGGCCTGTTGTTCTCTTTCTTGGTTGGGTCTTTCCCTGGTTTGGGAATGAAAGTAACACTTGCTTCCAGGAATGAATTTGGAAGTATTTCTTCCCTTTAAATTTCATTGAAAAATTTAAAGATCAGTGGCAGTAGTTTTTCTCTAAATGTCTTGTAAAATGCAGCAGTGAATCCATCAGAACCTGGGCTTTTTTTCATTGGTAAACTTTTATTTATCTTTTCAATTTCACTGATTGTAATTGGGGTGTTTAGAATTTTTTTATCTTCTTTGTTCAACATTGGTAACTCATAAGAATCAAGAAATCTGTCCATTTCTTCTGTGTTTTCCATTTTATTACAGTACACATTCTCAAAGTAGGTTTTGATGATCCCCTGGTGTTCTGGTGGATCTGTTGTGACTTCACCTTTTCTGTTCCTAATTGCATGGTTCTGAGTCTTTTCTTTCCTTTTTTTTGACCAGGTTGTCTAAGGGTTTATTGATTTTATTTATTCTTTCAAAAAACCAACTCTTTGATTCATTGATTTTTTTTGTATCTTTCTCTTAGTCTCCATTGCATTGGTTTCTGCTCTGATCTTTGCAATTTCCTGCCTTGTACAAGCTTGGGGTTTTTCTTGATCTCATGCCTGGACAGTTTGATTTCTTTAATTGTCTTTCAAAACTGGAGAATCCAGCTTGGAGAAGTCTTGAACTCTGGGAATTTTGTTAAAAAACTTCATCTCCAATTGCTTTTTAATCATAAAAGGAAAATAAATGGTTAAGAAGTTGTACATTAATTTACATGTTGGGATCTCTGCTGAGATTCAGGGGAGGGTAGTTTGGGAATACAGGAATCTAGAGGATTCCTATGAAGTCTAGGTTGAGGACCTACTGGATTCTCTTGAGAGGTTTGATCTTGGGCTCAAAGTTTGGCTCAGGGATTCTCAGGACGTGAAGGTTTTACTGCTGTCATTGACATTCCAGAAAGAGGAAAATTTCATTTATAACTAATATCTATTTGGGAGTGAATTATAGCTTTGGGTCTTGTTTTTGTTTTTATTTTTTATTTTTTTTGCTTGCCAGTGTGATTTGAATTCCATCCAGTTCTCTTAAATAAAAGTGCATTCCTTGATGAGACTGAGGTTATGTTTAACACTTGCAGAATCAAGGGATACCAGACTTGAGTTATGTTACTGTGGTGCTGTTTACTTTTAAAGCCATGTTTCTAGGTGAAAAATAAAAAGATATATTGAAAATGCCCAGCACTATCTACATATCAGAAGCTGACCAAGGACTTAGAGTTTGCACCTCTTGCTAATTTGTTATTTTATTTATTTCTTTACCTGCTTTCCCACTCCAGCCCACATGGCTGCTGCTTATTTGGACCCAGAAACCAGTGGCTTTACTCCTGCTAGCCAGCAGGACTGGCTTCATGGGCCTGTGACCGGTGTAGTCACACAGGACCTCACACTGGGCCCACACATGGAAAGCCCCCTCACTTAATTTAATGCTCTTCTGTGGTTGTCTTGAAATCCTTAATCATTTTTGTAAAAGGGGCCACAGGTTTCTATTTTGTACTGGTCCCCAAAAGAGTGAAGCCAATTCTGATGGCCAGATTTCACTCTGCTCATTTGCCCAGCTTGGTAGCAGTCCCTTTCTTCCCTCCCTTCTTGGTCCTACATAGCCCTTTGATGCCTATGACATATGTTAACTTCGTTGGGTGAAGAAATGCCTAACAGATTAGCAACACACACTTTTGGGTGTGTCTGGGTCTTTCCTGGGGGTGTGGCCTTGGAGTCCAGATCTGGCTCCTGGTCCCTTCTTCCCTGGCTCTGTTCCCTGCTCTGCTTCTCAGCCACAATGAACTAGGTGCCTTTGCTCTGTCACACCCTTCCACCATGATGCTCCTGCCTTGGAAACAGCTGACCATGTAGTGAATCTTCTTGACTTGTGAACTAAATTTAACCTTTCTCCTTTAAGTTGTGGATGTTGGGTACCATGTCCCAGCAGCAGGAAAGCTGACTAGTATAGTGTCCTTCTGATGATAAAGGGGGCTGTTCAGTTTTTACAGCCTCTCTCAGTTTTGGAATTTGGCTAAGTTGAGAATGTTGGTGCTACCTATGCATAGTCTAGATTAGGTTGCAGCATGCTCTGGTCTGAAGGCTCCCAGAGGACATGGTACCTCAGGGAAGGTCCTTTATATGCTTTAGGGAACACTAGAAATGATTGTGTTGCCCACAGCCGTGATGAGGTGTATGGCCACCCAGGAAGGTGTCAGTGTCGTGGTGGTGGGGGTGATTTGGGACATTATTTTGAAAGTAAAAAGAGACAGGACTGGATGCCAATGTCGAGGAGGACCCAGAGCTTCAGTTTCAGTGAATAAAGATCTGTCCTAATGGAGCTGCATATGCAAATGGGGAAGTGTGTGTGTGAGGGGGTGGGGGTGGCGGCATGAAGCCAGGCGCGCACTTCTTTTCCTTTGTCCACTTAGTGTTCCCGTTCCCCTGATTTCCTCAGCGAAGCCCTTGTTGTTGTTGCTTTAGGTGCACACATAAATATAGTGGCTCTATCTCAAGATACACTTCTTTAGGCAGGAATTTTAAGTGAAGGTTAGGCTGGCCTAGGTTTCATAGTACCAGGTGTCACATTCCAGGTCAGCGTGCAGCTCAGGGCCCCTGGTCCCTCAGGCACGTGGGTGCTAGTGAACAGCCAAGTGCAACGTGATGTAATAGAGCTGGGCATTTGGGCTGAGGCTAGAAGTGTGAAGTCTGTCAGAGGTGAGTGTGAAATTCAGCCTACAACCCAAGAATGAGTCTGCCCAGAGGAGTGGCCTTTTAAAAATGAACACAAAGGCAAGAAATGGGCTAGTGTACAGCCCTTCACCTTGAGTCCTACCCTAGAATTTTAGTTAATGTATTTTTTTCTTATTTTGAGGACAAAAATAGATCTCTGGGTAAACATAGAAAAATGAAAAGTTATTCCCAATCTTATAATCCAGTGGTGATAACTGTCCTCTTTTTTTAAAGGATGCTTTTTCTTGTAAGTACATCCTCCAGTATGGTTAAAAGATGATTTCACATACAAATTTGATATGTACGTCAGGCTGGAAGAATCCTCCTGTGGACGTGGACAGTACTTCAGGAATTGGTGTTTTTTTGAGTAGGGGCCTGCTAGAAATTTTCCTGAGTCTCTTCAAAGTCCATTGATATAGGAGTTTATGCCATTTCCTTTTTCTTGTCTTAATTGTGGAGGAAGCTGCTTAGGCAGTAGGTTTGGTCCAATTGGAAGTGAAAATTGACTTTAGTAACCTTTATTTTTAGGAAGGAAATTATGATCCAAGTGGTCAAATGAAGTTTTACTGCATAACCAAAGCATCTTAAGCTCCTAACCTTCCTGTGTTTGTTTAGCATGGGTTTATCTGCATTGCTGTTTCCTGTGCTGCGCTCATTAATGGGCCCTGTGGATAAAGATCTTAGACTAATTTAGAATGGCCAGAATATTGATGTTAGAGGGAGAAGTGATTTTTCTATGATTTGTATGTTTTTTTTTCTTTCTGTAGTTAAAAAAAAATCATTAAGGCCTTTTTTGTTTGTATGACTTGAAAGACAAGGGGGCCTAGAGCTAACTTGAGAGTTAAATTATAACTTAGTAGAAAGACTCTTAAGAAAATCAATGCCCAAGCTTTTTCTATGTTCATCTGACATCCCCTTCAACCTTCAATGATTGTTGTATGCACTTGGATGAAAATGATTATTTGCATTTTTTGGTTTTGTTTGGGAGTTTTATAAATGTATTCGATTTCCTGTAACCACAGTTTTGGTATTTATGGGGACTTACCTGGTAGGATACAGGGAGTGTGGAGGGACTGAGTCAGAAGTAGCGGGCAAATGGGGGCCAGACACTGGATAATTGGAATCTTATTCCAAGACATCAGTGCTATGTTTGCTTTAAGTTTCCTTAATCAAGGAGCATTTAACTGGGATGGTGATGATATTAGGATATCTAACTTCACTAGCTATTTTCTCTAAGGGCTGGATTCGAGGCTCCATGATTTCACTCAGACATAGCGTAGTCTCACTACTGGTTCACTGGGGCAGCACGATTATGTTGTCTCATCCTTATGGGGATTTGGGAGCCATCAGGATGGCCCCTACCTTTTCCCCAGAATTTCTTTGTATAACTACCAGGGTATAAAATGCCAGTGGCAGACTCTCCTGGGATTAGATGACAATAACCACTCATTACTAGTTCTAGCCTGCAGGTGCTAGGCTCCTTAGTCTGTCACAGAGGATGGGCCAGGAGTTCTGGGTGGTTTTGATCCACCCAGCTTCTTTGTCTGTCTGATGATATATTCAATCGCTAGACAGTCACAAAATGGAAGTACTGAAGTCCCTTGCAAGTATTATTTTATTTTGCTTAACATCTGGCAAGAGAAGTGAAAGACAGATTAGATAATTTTACCCCAGTTAGATAATATATAAAGTTCATAGGGATTTGATGCTTAGGTTGATCCATTAAGCATCTTCATCTTTTGCTTAGAGAATCTCTCTTAATTCATAGTCTGTCTTAACAACATCAGTGTGTTTCAGAAGTGTCTCATGGAAGAAGTGATCTTCGTCTAAAGAAGTCATATTTTCATACAGTTCATTTAGTCCTCTAGGTCGGGTGGGTCCAACCAGTGGCCTGAGCATCATGGGAAGCCCTGGACAGCTAGTACTGCATTATTAACAAGATTATTAACTTTTAACATTATTATGTGACCTTTAGTGATATTTTTCATGACTCCAATGTGCACTTGAGTAGAGATTGCATAGGGGACAGTAGAACAACATGGTGCCGCTTGACTGAAACAATGATTACTGATACTGTTTCTACCTATCTTAATGTGCGTATGCCTGTGAATATAGGGCTTATGATTATGCAAATGTGTAAGTTTTCTTATTTAATTATTAAACTTGGGCTTGTAGTGTTATTTTATAAAACAATAAGTCAAACTATCAATTATTTATCTGTTTATTTTTGTTGGTACTGGGAATCAAACTCAGGACCCTGCACTGGTGAGGCAGCTAAATCTTCAGCCCCAGTCAAACTAATTTTTTTTAGCAACTGTAGCATAGGAAGTACAAAAAGGTATCAAGTTTTGCCTCATGATATTGTTGTAATTGCATATGGAACATTATTAATACACACACATACATACAATCTTACCTAATATTTTATTATACAATATTTTGGACATTATAGGAGTCAACTCCTCATCTCTCAGTGTGGACCAGGCAAGCCAAAATATTGGGTATCCACTCTCTAGAACACATTTTAAAAGTAGGGAACTCATGTATTTATTAAAATTAGACTAATAAGTACCTATAAAAATGATAACTACAGACTGGCTAATTATGTGTCTTTCTAAAAACAAATATGGAGAATACTTTTAAAGACTACATTTTTATCTGGAAAAGAGAGTATTATTTAAATGCAGTGTGTGTGTGTGTCCTGCTTGTTTTGCACACTGTCATTGCTAGCATTTCCCTATCATGGTCCATTTTTAAATGTTAATCATTAGTCATTCCTCACGACCTCTCCACACAGCAGCTGGAATATAATTATTAAGGGCTGCCTACTGGAACAATAGCGGGGAGGGGCTTGGTGGGTTACAAATGGCCTAGGGTCATATTCTGGGTCAAAGCAAGATGAAAGGTTAGTCTAGTGGTCAGCCCCTAGGTCCTGGGAAAGGTGGACCTCTTAAAGCAGTGGGAACTGAGAAGAAAAAATATCCACATGTGATTCTGGCTGCAATCAGGGAAGAAAGGCCGAGAAGGCTCTTGGAAAGCCCTTTGATTTGCTGCCCATTCCACATGATGTTTAGTAATAAACAGAGTTCAATGACCAGTGTCTAGACAAACAAATCACGCTGCTGGCAAAGCCAGCATCCTGATGACATGTTATGTCTTTACAGAGAAGAGAGGAAGCAGCCAGCTTTGAAATCCTAACACACTGCCTTTGTGAGCTCACAGCAAATAAGAGGCTGAGAGTAGATTCAGATAAACAGACCTGCTGTGGCTAAATTAGAAGGTATTCCCCACTTTGTGGCTTGTGATTTTCCTGCTCTGTGTTCCTCCAGGCATTAGGAAGCTGCCGTGAACTTTAGTGAAATGTGAGAGGTTTAAATATTAATATTGCCGAAGCCCTCAGGGTAGACTCTACCACCTGCTTCCCTCCTAGCAGCTGTCTTAAACACAGTGCACTAAAGAGACACCATTTTTCTCTTTAAACAAAATATTTCATCAGAGTTGGACTTTAGTTGAGCCAGGATGGCTTCTAAGCTGTTTCATGTTCACAGGCGGGTCTTTATCTCTGTCACTTAGGGGTGAAGAGGAATTTCAGAATTTTCTCATGCATTCTCTTTCCTTCCCCACCCATCACTGAAATTACAGTGTCACACAAGGCACCCTTCAGCACAATGTGTGTTATCAGTATGCAGGACAAAAAGGAAAATCTCATTTCTGTTGGGTTGAAAAATGCAAAAAAATCTAAGGAAAGGACGAGCCCACTGAATTTCCTGTGAAGTAATCTGTAGAGTGAAAGCACACTTTTTAAAAAGTGCATTTTGTAAATACAGCCCAGATGATAAACTATGTATATAACAGAGAATGCTTAGGAAATGTGGTTGGGAATGCTCTTCTGTGAATGTATTTGATCTGTTTTCATTCTGAAATACTTCATTTTCAGCATTGATCTGGGGATATTCTTCAAATACATTTTCCTTTGTGGGTATTGAATTGTTTACTTACTATTAATGGTTCCTCACAAACATTTACTGAATCTCTCTGTAAACTGTCCTCTAAATTAGACAAGAAGGTTCAAAACTCTGACTCACTCCTCTCTGGTATCCAGCCTTTTAAGGCAATCTCTTTGCTGGTATCTATGTAATTAGCTGAGAGCATTTTAATAACAGGGGATAATAATTCCTGCTCGCTTATCATTGAGAGGAATTTCCCCCCTTTGCATTTATTTTTAGGAAGACTAGATCGTTGTGTAGCATACGGTGATGCTGATAAAGACTTTAATTACTGTGTGAGAGATTCTGGTGGATGAGAAACAAGAATTTACACTGTTTTTACTCACTTTATGTGGGAAAAAGAATATTAAATTCCCCAAATGCTGAAAATGTAGAAACTGCTACAGAAACATTTTTACACAGACAGCCATAAATCTATGAAAATATTTATGTGTTCGAGAATGTGCAGAGATAAACAAATGATCAGGTGATACAATACAAAAGTCTATGTTTTGTTACTCTTTTCAGAGGAAAAGTTTATTATGGACATATGTTGATTCCTTTACTGATTTCTTTTCCTGGGAAAAAAAAGTGTGTTTATCTGCATTACCCTATGTTTTCCCCCATTAAGTTTATTGGTACATTTAAAGCAAATAATACAGTTACATTTATCATTGGGATCTTGAACCTTTACATGATATGTCTTGGTTCTTAATTTTCCCCCTGTACTCCTGCCCTCCCATCACCCCCTTCACCCTCCCCTATTTTCTAAGATTTTTGTTTCCATTTTTTCATATTTTTTCTTTTCCCTTATTTCCTTTTCCCCCCTTCCCACTTCCCCTTTAGCCATTTTCTTCCTATTTCACACTATCAAATATACCATTTGAACCTTATTTACACTTCTAGTTTTTCACACCAGAGAAACTATTCAGTATTTACACAGGTGTGTCTTATTTATTTCACTTAAGAGTATGGCCCCAATACACATCCATTTTCCTATGAATGACTATTTTCTCATTCTTTATGGCTGAGTAGTACTCCATTTTAGAGAAAAACCACATTTTCTTTATCCAGTCTCCAACTGATGGGCAGTTGGACTGTTTCCAATTTTTAGCTATTACAAACTGTGCCGCTACAAACATGGGTAAGCATATATCCCTGTGGTATGATTCTTTTAATTCTTTTTTTAAAAAAATTAATTCTTTTGGAAAGATGCCCAGCAGAGGATAGCTGGGTCAAATGGAACCTCTAGTCCCATCTCTTTGAGGTATCTCCATATTGATTTCCACAGTGGTTGCACCAGCCTACATTTCAACCACCAATGAAGAAGAGTTCCTTTCTCCCCACAGCCCCACCAACATTTGTTATTGGTTGATTTTTTGATAGCAGCCATTCTTTCTGGGGTGAGGTGAAATCTGTGTTGTTTTCATCTACATCTCTCAAATGACCAGTGATGCTGAACATTTTTTCGTATATTTATTTGCTGCTTTTACTTGTTTCTTTGAGAAATGTCTGTTCATTTCAGATGCCCATTTTTGGGATCAGGTCTTTGTATTTGGGGGGGGTCTGATATTTTTGAGTTCTTTATATATTCTCAATAGTAGTCCATTGCCTGGGGAGCAGCTGGTAAAAGTTTTTTTTCTCACATTGTAAGTTGTCTCTTAGCTCGGTTGGTGGTTTCTCTTGCACTGCAAAAGACTTTTTTAATACAATGAGGTACAGTTGTTGATTCTTTGTGCAAGTTCTTGTGCTGCTGAGGATTTGTTCCTAAAGTCTTTTCGTATGCCAATTCTGCCTAACTTATATTCCAGCAAGTTTAGTGTTTCTGTTTTGATATTTAGATCTTTAATCCACTTGGATTTTAGTTTAGTGTATGGTGAAAGATAAGGGTCTAGTTTTAATCTTTGGCAGGTTGAAATCCAGTTTTTCTAACACCATTCATTAAAGAGGCTGTGTTTCCTCCACTGAGGATAGTTGTCTCCTTTATCAAAGATGAGGTGGCTGAGTACATATGGAGTTGTTTCTGCGTCTTCCAATTTATTCCACTGATCCTCTGTTTCTTTGCCAGTACCATGCTATTTTTCTCACAGTAGTATAGTTTCAGGTTGGGGATTTTGATACCCTCTGCTATGTCCCTGTTGCCTGGAATTGCTTTTGCTTTTCTGGGTCTCTTCTGGTTCCAAATGAGTTTTTGGATTGTTTGTCTTTAGTTCTGTGAAATATACTGTTGGGATTTCAATAGGGATTGCATTGAATCTGTATAGCAGTTTTGGTTGTATGGCCATTTTTACTATGTTGATTTTTCCTACCCAGGAGCAAGGGACATCTTTCCATCTTCTTATATCCTCCTCTAGCTCTTTTTCAGAATGCTGTAATTTTTTGTGTAGAGGTCTTTTGTCTCATTAGATTGATTCCTAGATATTTCATTTTTCAGATGTTCTTGTGAAAGGAATTGTTTCCCTAATTTCTCTTTCAGTGAGTATGTACAAGAAGGCTATTAATTTTTGAGTGTTGACTTTTATCCAGCTACTCTACTGAATTTGTCAATTAAGCCTAGAAGTCTTTTGTCAGAGTTTTTTGGGTCTTCTATGTAGAGTATCATCTCATCAGCAAATAGTGACAGTTTAACTTCTTCCTTTCCTATATTTATTGCTTTTATTTCTTTCTCTTGTCTCATTGCTGTGGCTAATGTTTCTAGAACTATATTGAATAGAGTGGTGATAGTGGACATCCTTGTCTTGTTCCTGATTTTAGTGTGAAGGTTTTCAGTTTTTGACGATTTAGTATGATGTTGGCTGTAGCAGGTTGAGTTAAAGACCATCTATTCCAATTTTCTGTAGGATTTTTTTTTTAAATCATGAATGGGTGTTGAATTTTGTCAAATGCTTTTCTGTATCTATTGAGATGATCATATAGTTTTTGTCCTTGACTCTGTTAATAGTGTATTACATTTATTGATTTATGTATATTGAACCATTCTTGCATCCCTACAATAAATCTGGCTTGGTCAGGGTGAATGATCTCCTTAATGGTACTCTGTCTTCTGTTTGCCATTATCTTATTGATGATTTTGCTTCCATGTTTATTAAGGAGATTGGCCTATAATTCTTTTTTTCTTTTTTTGGTTGGGTCTTTTCCTGGTTTTGAAATCAAAGTAATACTTGCTTCCAGGAATAAATTTTGAAGTGTTGCTTCCTTTTGAATTTCATCGAATAGTTTAAAGAGTAGTGGCACTAGTTCTTCTCTAAACATCTTGTAGAATTTAGCAGTGAACCCATCAGGACCTGGGCTTTTCTTTGTTGGTAGTGTTTTAATTACATTTTCAATTTCACTGAATGTATTGGGGTGTTCAGCCTCTTTTTTTCTTCTCATTGAGTTTATTGGTACATTTTAGGTATACAGTATAGTTACATTCATTACTGGGATCTTGTACCTTTACATGACAGGCCTTGGTTCTCACGTTTTCCCCTTGTCCCTGCCTTCCCTTTACCCCCTCCTCTCCTCCCCATTTACAAACACTTTATTGTCATTTTTTTCATTTTCTTCTTTTTTTTCCTTTCCCTTATTACCTTTCCCCTACCCTTCCCACTTTCCCTACACCTGTAGCCATTTTCTTCCTATTTCACATGGACAATTATCTCATTAGAATCTTATGTACTATTATAGTTTATTCACACCAGAGAAACTATTTGGTATTTATACATGTGTGACTTATTTATTTCACTTAGGAGTATATCCTCAATATGTATCCATTTTTCTATGAATGAATCGAATTTCTCATTCTTTATGGCTGAGTAGTATTCTATTTTATAGAAAAACCACATCTTCTTTCTCCAGTCCAACTGATAGGCAAATGGGCTGTTTCCAAGTTTTAGCTATTACAAACTGTGCTGCTATAAACATAGGTGTGCATATATCACTGTGATATGATTCTTTTAATTCTTTTGGAAAGATACCCAGCAGAGCTATGGCTGGGTCAAATGGAACTTCTAGTCCTAGTTCTTTGAGGTATCTCCATATTGATTTCCATAGTGGTTGCACTAGTCTGCACTCCCACCAACAATGTAGAAGGGTTTCTTTCTCCCCACAATGCCTCCAACATTTGTTATTGTGTGATTTCTTGATAGCAGCCATTCTTTGTGGGGTGAGGTAGAATCTCAGTGTTGTTTTCATCTGCATCTCTCAAATGACCAGTGATGTGGAACATTTTTTCATATGTTTACTTGCTGCTTTTACTTCTTTATCTGAGAAATGTCTGTTCATTTCAGATGCCCATTTTTGAATCGGGTCCTTATATTTTTGGAGGAGACTGATTGTTTTGAGTTCTTTATATACTGTAGATAATAGTCCTTTGAGGAGCAGCTGGTAAAAATTTTTTCCCACATTGTAGGTCGAACAGTTGGTTTTTTGAAAGAATAAATAAAATTGATAAACCCTTAGCTAACCTTATCAAAAAAAAGGAAAGAAGAGACTCAGATCCATGTAATTAGGAATGAAAAAGGTGAAGTCACAACAGATCCAACAGAAATCTGGAGGATAGTCAACACCTACTTTGAGAACCTGTACTTGAATAAAATGGAAAACACAGAAGAAATGGACAAATTTCTAGATACTTATGAATTACCAAAGTTGAACAAAGAAGATAAAAACATTTTAAACACCCCAATTACAATCAGTGAAATTGAAAATGTAATTAAAAATTTACCAACAAAGAAAAGCCTAGGTCCTGATGCATTCACTCCCGAATTTTACAAGACATTTAGAGAAGAACTAATGCCATTACTCTTCAAACTTTTCAATGAAATTGAAAAGGAAGTAATACTTCCAAATTCATTCCTGGAAGCAAATATCACTTTGATTCCCAAACCAGGGAAAGACGCAACTAAAAAAGAGAACTATAGGCCAATCTCCTTAATGAATATAGATGCAAAAATCCTTAATAAAATACTAGCAAACAGAATACAGAGGATCATCAAGAAGATCATACATCCTGACCAAGTCGGATTTATTCCTGTCATGCAAGCATGGTTCAACATATGTTAAGTCAATAAATGTAATACACTGTATTGACAAAATCAAGGACAAAAACCATGTTATCCTCTCGATGGATGGGGTGTTCAGACTATCTATTCTTTGTTGATCTATGGAAGTTCATATGTATCTAGGAATCTGTCCATTTATTTTGTATTTTCCATTTTACTAGAGTACAGGTTTTCAAAGTAGGTATTGATAATCCTCTGGATTTCTGCTGGATCTGTTGTGACTTCACTTTTTTCATTCCTAACTGCATGAATTTGAGCCTTTTTTTCCCTATTTTTGAAAAGGTTAGCTAAGGATTCATCAATTTTATTTATTCTTTCAAAAAACCAACACTTCAATTTATTGTTTTTTTTTGTATTGTTCTCTTAGTCTTCATTGCATTAATTTCTGCTCTGATCTTGATAATTTCCTCCCTTTTATGAGCATTCAGTTTGTCTTGCTCTTATTTTTCTAGAAGCGTAAGGTTAAGCATTAGATTGTTAATTTGAGCTCACTCTGTTTTCCTGCTATGGGCATTTACTGCTGTGAATTTCCCTTGTAGAACTGCTTTGTTTTGGTACCAGGGATTGAACTCAGGTCCTTGTGCTTGCAAGGCAGGTAGCAGAACCACTGAGCTAAATCCCCAGCCCTAGAACTGCTTTCATTGTGTCCCATAGATCCTGTATATTATATTGGCATTACCATTTAATTGTAGAAACTGTCTAATTTTTTCCTTAATTTTCTCTGTGACTCAATGATTATTCACCAGGGAGTTATTTAACTTCCATGTGTTTGTGAAGTTCTAATGGTTTCTTAGGCTATTCATCTCCAGTTTAATTCACTATGGTCTGATAATATACAGGGAATAACTTGAATTCCTTTGCACTTAAGACTGTTGTATGAGCTGGCATGTGGTGTTTTGGAGAATGACCCATGTACAGCTGAAAAGAATGTATATTCTGATTTTGTGGGGTGGAAAACTGTAGACATCTACTAAGACCATTTGTTCTAAGACTTGGTTCAGTTCTGTTATTTCATTGTTGATTTTTTGTCTAGATGATCTGTCTATTTGTGTCAGTGGAATATTGAGGTACCCCATTACAATTGTATTAGTGCCTACTTTTTTCATATCCATTAATATTCATTTTGTATAGTTGGGGCATTAGTATTCAGTGCATATATATTTATGATTGTTCTAGCTTCCTCTTGTATTATTCCTTTTACAAGGATGTAGTGGCTTTCTTGTCTCTCTTAATTAGTTTTGGATTGAAATTCACTCTGTCTGCAAATCAAATAGCTACCCCTGGTTTTTTCTGGGTTCCTGTTGCATGGAGAACTGTTTTCCATGCTTTTACTCTCAGTCTATGAATTTCTTTGTGGATTAAGTGGATTACTTGTATACAGCATATTGTTGGATTTTGCTTCCTAATCCATTCTCCCAGCCTATTTCTTTTAATTGGTGAATTTAGTCCATTAACATCTATGGTTATAATGGTTATGTATTGACTTTTCATTGTCATGTTATTTTCCTGTTGTTGGTTATTTATTTTTTATTTTTCACTCTCTCTCTTTAATTTCTTGCCTTGCCTGGCATATTTGCTCTGTTGGCCCTTATGGAGTTGTGGCCTTAATTTCCTTTTTCTAGAACATTTTTAGAGGTGTTTGGAGTGCTGGTTTGGTGTTCATGAAAATTTTTAGGTGTTCTTTGTCATGGAAGTGTCTAACTTCTCCATCAATTTTGAAAGAGCTTTGCAGGATATATCAGTCTAGGTTGGAAATTGTTTTCTTTTAGGTATTCACATACCTCACTCCAGGCTATCCTTGATTGAAGGTTTGTGTTGAAAAGTCTGCTGTGATTCTGATGGGCTTTCCTTTGCATTTGCTTTGTTTCTTTTCTCTAACTGCTTGTACTATTTTGTTCTCCTGTTGGGTTTCTGGGATCTTGTTTATTATACATCTAGGCATAGATTTTTTTGATTATGGCTAGTTGAAGTCCTATATGCCTCACTTATCTGTATGTCAAATTTTTCCCCTCTGTCTGGGAAGTTTTCTGTCATTAATTCTGTGAACTGTTTTTTAAAATGTCATTTGTACTTTCTCCTGATACTTCATGGATTCTTATCAGTCTTATATTATTCTTCTTTGCATCATCTAAAAGTTGTTTAATTGATTTCTCGTAATCCCTTACTATTTTAAAGAGATCTCTCTTTTCATAGTCACTGACCACAAACCTATCTTTTATATTTGAAATTCTATCTTCACATTCATTCATTCTGCTGTGAATGCTTTCTGTAGAGCTTTTAATTTCCTGGATATCTGTTTGAATCTGTTTCATGGATTCTATTTTTTTCCTATGTTCAGCATTCAAGGTTTCCATTTCTTTCCTATGCTGGGCATTCATGGTTTCCATCATGGTCCTGAGATCATCTTCTTTTTAAAAAAATCTGTTTCTGTTCTAGCATCTCTAGTCATGTCTTTCATTCTTCTCACTATCTCTGTGGGAGATTATTTCTGTTTTGAATTTTTCTAGAGCCTCATTTATCTGTTTTGTTTTGCTTATTTCCTGTGCTATTGGTTCAGGATGTTGAGATGGTTGACTGTCAGACTTGTCCAACTCATTTCCCCCAGAATTTACCTTTGGTGAGGTGGAAGTCAGTGTTTGTGTCTTGTTTAAATGTCTTCTCATTTCTATTTTTGTTGTTGATCCTGTCCTTGGTTTAATTCCTGGGTTAATAATTTGATCTTCCAGATGTAGCTGGTCTTTAGGTTTTGAGTCTCTAATGTCTCTGAGGCAATCTCATTTTCATTATTCCTGGGAGGACACCTGATTAGATCAGTCACAACACCTTAGCCTAAGTGATACAATCAGCAACACAATAGCATCAAGCACAGTTTAAAAAAATGACAATTTGTGGTAGTTATTAATCTATCACCTTTACCTGTGTGAATTAAATCAAAATTGAGGCCCAGCCCAAAATATGTTTATGGTGAATAAACTCTTCAATATAGCAACTTTACCCTTCACGATAGGGCTTTAGAAGGAGTTGGGGAGAGAAGGATAGATAGATAGATAGGATAGAGAAAATTTAGAAGTGAGGTCAGAGGACACAGGAAGATCACACAAACCCTATGGAGCTATTGAAGAGAAGAGAAGACAGAACAAAATATACACTAGAACAGAACAAACAAACAACATAAACTAACAGTAATAGGGAGGCTAAGTCTGTAATCATGTTCTTTTAAAACTAATGGAAATTGAAAAAAGCAAAAAGAGAAGAAAAGGAAATGAAAGAATATAAATTTGAATTAGGATAGGACAGGAACAAAAGGGAGAGAAATGAAGATCAAGGTGGGAGAGAGAGAGAGAGAGAGAGAGTAGAAGAAGAAGAGAAGAAAAAGAAGATAAGGAACAAATTTGAGCAAAGAAAAAGCTAGATAAAAATTTTAAATGATTAAAGATAAGAGAAAAATAGTACTTTGAGAACAAAAACTACAAATAGAAGTAGAAGGCCTCCTTCAGGTATGCCTCTGTTGGCACAATAGACAGCATGGGCAGGAGTGTGCAGATCTAAGTTAATTAGTCTCAGCAAGCCAGCAGCTATCCCCTGAGTTTCAGGCTGATTTCTGTCTGCAAGGCCCAAGATGAGATCTCTGATCTCTTGCTGGGTTGAACTCTGCAAGATTCTAGTGCAGATTCCAGCTGTCTTTCCCTTGAAGTTAGTTCAAGTTCCACTGTGAGGTCCTGGTCCCTCTGACTTACCAACTATGGTGGTGTGGTGTGCCTTTATAGCAGAGATTTTCTTCACTTTTCCAGTGGGCTTCAATTTTCATCTAGTAACTTCAGAGAGGCCCTCTTTCTCTTGTTTGTAGGGGTGGGCATGGACACCCCTGTGTTGGTGCCCCTGTGGCTGGGCTCCTCTGCCATCTGGGCTGAAGGGGCTGGCCTACTGGAGAGTCTTGTGCTGCTTCCCCCTGAATTACCCTATTTTAATAGAATGCTACTTCCATGTATATTTTTTTTTCTCAAGGAGCCACACATACCTAGTTTTATATATTAGATTATATGTTAATTGCATCATGAACGGATTGTATCTGGTCCTACATCAAATTTTAACAAAGATGAAAACATTGACATTTTGAATTACTTAATGCCTTTGACAATTATGTTTCTGGGATCAGGAACTGGAACTGTAGTAGATAAAGTCAATAGGTAGATAGAGAAATGGTGGTGTAATACTAAAACCACAATTAGTGGAATGGAAACACACAGTTTCATCAGTTTAAATTCTGAGATTCCAGGGGTTCTTTGTCATCCTCTGTGTTGTAAAGTAAATGGGACTCATGTGACTGCAGAATGTCAGTGCCAGCAGACTTGAGCTCCCCAGTCTGATCACATTACTCATTCATTTCTTCGCTGACTCAACAAATGAAGTCCGCAGTGAGCCAGCACTGGCCTGTGCCTAGCTCTGCTCTTGAGAGCTGAATGTTGGGAAAAGTGACACAATTAGACTGGTGTTTTGAAAAGCTCAGCCTTTTTTTCAAAAAAATGTAAAGATAGTTACATAATTCATGGAAACTTGTGGACTAAAGCCTCTCTCTTCCTTCCCTTCCCTTCCCTTCTCCTTGTCCTCCTTCCCCCTCTGTCTCCTCTGACTGTCTCCATATCTGCTCTGTCTCTGTCTCTGTCTCTATCTTTGTCTTTGTCTCTGTTTCTTTCTCTTTCTTTTGGTACTGGGAATTAAATCCAGGGGCACACTTTGAATTAAATTGTATCCTCAGCCCTTACTGTTTTTTATTTTGAGGAAAGGTCTCACTAGGTTTTCCAGGCTGGCCTTGAAATCATGATGCTCCTGTCTCAGCCTCCTGAATGTTGGGATTACACTGCATCTAGCCTGGAACAGAACATTTAATTTAAATTTTTTTTTCCTTCTGGTACCAGGGATTGAACTCAGGACCTCGTACTTGCAAGTCAGGCGCCATGCCACCGAGCTAAATCCCCTGCCCTTAGAGCATTTGCATGCTGGGAAAAATCAATCAAATTACATGTATTGCATGAGGAGGCTATGATTAAGTTTCTGAAATTAAAAAGTAAAGAATAGAGTTTTGCAGGATACATCAGTCTAGGTTGGAGGTTGTTCTCTTTTAGTACTTGAAATATCTCACTCCAGGCTCTCCTTGCCCTAAGGGTTTGTGTTGAAAAGTCTGCTGTGATTCTGATGGGCTTTCCTTTGCATGTGATTTGTTTCTTTTCTCTTACTGCTTGTAGTATTTTTGTTCTTCTGTTGAGTTTCTGGGATCTTGATTATTATATGTCTAGGTGTAGATTTTTTTTAATGGTGGCTAGTTGGAGTCCTATATGCCTCACTTATCTATATGTCAAAATCTTCCCTTCTGTTTGGGAAGTTTTCTGTCATTAATTCTGTGAACAGCTTTTTTAAGTCATCTGTATTTCTTCCTGCTACTTCATAGATTCCTATCAGTCTTATGTTATTCTTCTTTGCGTCTTCTAGGAGTTGTTGGATTGATTTCTCATGATCTCCTACTGTTTTTAAGAGATCTTTCTTTTCACGGTCACTGACTGCAATCTTATCTTCTATATCTGAGAGTCTATCTTCTCATTCTTGTATTCTGTTGCATACACTTTCAATGGAGTGTTTCATCTCTTGGATATCTGTTTGAATCTGTATTATGGATTCCATTTCTTTCCTATGTTGGGTGTTTATTGTTTCCATTTCTTTCTCATGCTAGGCCTTCATGGCTTCTATCATTGTCCTGAGCTCATCTATTTTTTTGTCAGTTTCTGTTCTAGAGTCTCGAATCATGACTTTCATTTTGCTCACCATCTCTATGGTTATCTGGGAAATTATTTCTGTTTTGAATTTTTCTAGAGCTTGATTGATCTGCTTTGTTACTTCCTTTACTTTGAGTTCAGGGTGTCCTGGTGGTTCACTATCAGACTTTTCATCCTCATTTGCCCTACTGTTTACCATTGGTGAACTGGAATTCTGTCTTTGTGTCTTGCTTAAGTGTTTTCTCATTTTTATTTTTGTTGCCAGGCTGTCCTTGGTTTAATCTCTGGGTTATCACCCAAATCTTCCTGATATAGTTGTGCCCTAGCTTCTGGTTCTCTAACTATGCACAGACATTCTCATCTTCATAACATCAGAGAAAATAGCTTATCAACCACAATCCTCTATCCCAACTGATACAATCAGCAACACATTATGATCAAGCACAACTTGGAAACTGACCACCTGAGGTAGTCACTAGTCTATGACCCTTAAACCATATGAATTAAATTGAAATCAATAAGCAGTCCAGAACATGGATGGGGAAATAAGATACTTCCACAACAAAGAACACCTGAGAAACTACATGAATACCAAACCAGCACTAAAAGCATTTCTAAACAAGATCCTAGAAAAAGACAATGAAGGCAACAACACCACGAGGCCCAACAGAGCAAATCAAATAGGCAAGGCAAGAAACTAAAAGGAGAAGGTGAAAAAGTAAAAAGAGTCAACAAAAGGCCAATAACATGTCAATAATAAGTCAGTACATATCAGTTATAACCAGCAATGTCAATGGCCTCAACTCACCAATCAAGAGAAACAGACCGGCAAAATGGAATAAGAAGGAAAATCCAACATATGTTGTATAGAAGAAACACACCTAGTACAAAAAGAAGCTCATAGACTGAAAGTGAAAGGATGGAAAACAATTCTCCATGTGACAGGAGCCCAGAAAAAAAAAGGGGGTAGCAATCTTATTTGCAGACAAAGTAAATTTCAAACCAAACCTGATTCTAGGTTGTAGGATGGTACTGTATCATACCTCTGTGAATGTAAAATATCTTGTACCTGCTTTATGATATGTAGTAGTGACCATGCTTTATCAGAGCCATTTTTAATGATATTACTCTAGAATGTTCTCTTTCCAGATGATGATTAAGATGCTAATAAAAAAATGGTGCCAGGTACCACAACAGCAACAGAACTTTGCTCTTTTCTGGGTATTTCTGGGTGCATTAATTTTTTTTTCCATTTTTTTTCCATTTGTACAGGGGTAACGCACTGTATTAAATATGCAAGGTCATATCTATGTGGGTTTGATTACAGAAACTAATGAAGTATTTTCTAAATAATGAAAAAAAAGAAGAATATAAGACTACAAGAGCAAGAAGCAATTTAAATACTTTCAGGGACTATTTTCATCTTCAGAATTAAGGATTATTTTAATCTTACATCATTGCTTTTTCTCTTTTACTTTCCTTTTTAGTTTTATTTTAGGATTCCCTATTTTTAATATTCATACAGAGATTTCTTTAACTGAAATATCAAGTAGTTTCTCTGGTGTGAAAAACTATAATAGTACACAAGATCCTAATGAGATAATTAATAATGTGACATAGGAAGTAAAGAGCTAAAGGTGTAGGGAAAGTGGGAAGGGTGAGTGAAAGGTAATAAGAGAGAGGAAAAAAATATGACAAATTTAAAAAATGGAAATAAAGTGTTTGTAAATGGGGAGGGGAGAAGGGGGTGAAGGGAGTGCAGGGACAAGGGGAAAAAATGAGAATCAAGACCTATTATGTAAAGGTACAGGATCCCAATAATGAAGGTAACTGTATTGTATACCTAGATTGTACCAATAAACTCAATAAAAAGAAAAAAAAGAGTAAAGAATAGTAGTTGCTTTATTTAACTCCCTGTTTTGTTTCTTCTTCTAGACATATATCATATTGCTCTGGTGGAAGCTCGTGATTTTACTGGCTTAATTAATAGTTTTGTAATGGGTACAAATTCACAAGCAGTTGAACTTAATCTCTGCTTGAGATCACATTCTCCTTTGGAGCTGAAAGTTTAATCTGCTCAATTCAAAAGCAATAGTCCAGGTAGGGATGATTCAGTCATTTGCAGATGGCCCTCCTGTGGCAGCACCTGCAGAATGGGTTGGGAAATATTCTGGCCTGGGGTTGGCTCTCTGTGAAACACTTTTGGGTTTCTGATCCTTACATGCTTTTTGGCCTAAATCTCACCAGGTCCTGCTGCTGTGTTCACATGGCCTACGGTGGCTGCTATCAGAAGACACCCCTGCCCGGGCTGTGTACCAGGCACATCTATTCTCTCAGCTCTGGAGGTGGGGAAGGCCAAGATCAAGGTGCAGCAGGTTGAGTGTCTGGTGAGTTCCTCTTCGTAGCTCACAACAGAGACTTGTTACTGTGCCCTCACACAGTGGAAGGCCGGAGGGCCTTTCTCCTGGTCCCTTTCTAGAACTGAGTGCTGATTTCACTCGTGAAGGTTCCATCCTCAAGATTTAACTCCCAAAGGCCCCCTCCTGATCCCATCCTGCGGAGGTAGGACTTCAATATGGGGGGGCACAGACATGTGGGTCATAGGGTATCCTGTTCTTACCAGTCCACTCCTCCATCCCTTCATTTCCCATCAGGAGACTTTGGATCTCTGGCTCCTTCTCTGTCCTATGCCAGTGTAAGGGTGGGGACTCCCTTATAATGTTTTTTTTTTTTTTTAAAGTATATACTTGCAGCACTTAATGATTACATTCCTCATGGAGAGTTCATACCTGTACATAACACATCTTAATTCTTCACTCATTCCATTCCCCTCCCCTTCCCCATCCTCTCCATCAATTGACCCCTTTCTCATTTGCAAAAGTTCTATCTCCCTATCATCTTATCATCCCTATCTCCCTATCATATCCCTATCTATATTGCCTATCATCTATCCTTTATTTTGCTCTTTGATTTATACTTTGGATTTTTCATATAAGAGGACTCATGTGATATTTAAGCTTATATGTCTGATTTATTTCACAGAACATCGTGGTCTCAAGGTACATTCATTTTCCTATAATTGTGTCAAGTTTATCCTTCTTTATGGAAAAGTAGTATTCCATTATGTATAAATACTGCATTTTCTTTATCTATTCATCTGTTGGACATATAGGCCAATTCCAAGATTTAGCTATTATGCATTGTGCTGCTATAAACATGAGTATGCATATATGACTGTAATATGATGTCTTTAAATCTTTCATAAAAGTACCTAGAAGGGGAATAGCTAGGTCAAATGGAATTTCTATCT
The DNA here is from genome assembly GCF_012274545.1 of Fukomys damarensis. Taxonomy (NCBI): domain Eukaryota; kingdom Metazoa; phylum Chordata; class Mammalia; order Rodentia; family Bathyergidae; genus Fukomys; species Fukomys damarensis. The sequence goes on along the minus strand of NW_022900913.1, from coordinate 57,003,241 downwards.
TTAGTTTTTTGAGGATTCCATCCTGATTTCCATAGTTGTTCTACTTGACATTCTCACTTAAAATGCAGAAGGGTTCCTTTGTCCCCATAGTTTCACTAACATTTGTTATTATTTGATTTTTTTATGATGACCATTCTGTAGTAGTGGGATCTCAGTGTTGTTTTAATTTGCATTTCTCTATTGGCCAGAGTTGCTGAATATTTTAAAAATGTATTTACTGGCATTCTGTATTTCTTCCTCCGTAGAGTGCCTATTCATGTTTTAGACTTTAGAAAAATCTTTTATGTGTTAAAAGTTCTAGTTTTTGCAAGTCATAGTTTTGCTTTTTAAGTCCCATGTTTTAAAGATTAGCTTTAAAAATTGTTATTTGGAAATATGGTTGCTGTCTTTGTTCTCACTGTGTTTTGCCTTGTTTTCATCCATAAGCCAAAATTCAGTTTTGATGGAGCAAAAAAATGAGGAGCAGTAGAGAGGGCTATAAGGCAAGGATAGTGAACATGGTGGTGAGGAGAAAACTCTACTTAGGGCAAAAGCAAATATTCCAAAAATATGATCTCTTCAGCTTTTATGATGGGGCCTGATAGAAGATCAGATTTTCTTTATTTGGGGTACAACATACTCTTCAAAACCACTGTAATGCAGCAGGTCTTTTGTTTGTTTGTTTCCAACTTTCTCGGCAAGGTCTTTATTGAAGCCACTTCTGTATCTGACCAATTTGATGACCTAATTTGCCTTGAAAACTATATTTTTGGCTCTACTTTCTATGTTTGAACAGTGATTTTCAGATTTTCCAAGTGTGAAATCTCATCCCAAAGCCTTTTTCTTGAAAGTGATTCCTAAACATCAAGGAGTGGATGATGTAAGATGCTCTTCACAAACCATTAAACAAAATTCAGTGTGATCGGAGACATGAGCCATGAACCAGGCAGGGGAGGAGAGGATCCCAGGACTTGGAAAAGTGAGATTTTGTTGATTTGAACAAAATAGCCATTACTAGATTACCACTGAGGGTCAAATAACTTATTATCCCTACTGCATTTCAAGCCACTGGTTGCTGCTCTCAGCCATCTAATAACTCTGCTACAAAGAAAATCCAAATAGCAGCCTGATCTGGATCATGCCTGCCATACAGGAGGTTTTCAGAAGAATTTATTGGGTTCTCACAGGCCTGGGGGGCAAGCACAGCTGCCAGTGCAGCAAGTGGCTGGCAGGGATTTTCTGCCTCCCTTACCTGGTGGTCAGGTTCCTTGGAGGTGTGGCCAGAAGGAAGGACATGGGTCAGACATGGATTGTGCTCTGTAAGCTTGGTGTTAGGGAGCCCTGGCACCTAGAGAATTCATTGTTGTTGTTGTTACTATGGAGGAGAAAGCCTTGTTCATCTCATCACTGGAAAAACATTTTCCTGGAGCCTTAAAGGACAGAATCCTTCCCCATTTGGAACCATCATGGAGGAGAATGACAATGTACAGGAGCAGGGGCAGCTGAGGCAGGCTGTGCTTACTGCCTCTTTAGTTGAAAAATACTGTAGCAGAGTGCAGAATGGCCCTGCTTGATTTCCATCTTACCTCTGCACTTTCTATAGTGTGTGCTTTAAAGATTAGGAGTTTAAAATATTTTCCAAGTATGTAAAATTATATGATCATATTGAATATGAGCTTTCCAGTGACAGGCTCTTCCTCACACATTTGTGCATCACCCTTCCTACTTGCAAATCTCTGAATCTGACTTTTTATATCAATCCTAGAGCTCACTTAGAGTTGGCATGCAGATGACTTAGCACTGTGATGCAATCCACCTGCATGTCATCACCATCCATTATCTTTAAAAGCATTTGTGCTCGGGGAACAGTCTAGATGGTTGCCTAGCCTTTGGTTTCTGGCACCTTGCAAGTGGAGATGGTTCTGCATTTGCCCGGAACCAAGGCTTGAACACTGAGGCAAGGGCAGGATCAGGATGTGGTGAAGTCATTTTCATTGCATCAGTGAAAGGATGGGATTTGAGGGTCACATGGAACGCAGTGAGGGATGTGGAGTGGTGAGAACTGGGTGTGAGAAAGGGCAGAGGTAAGTCTGGGTAATCTCAAAGATGGTGACTCGATTTTGGGAGCTGATCCAGACAAGGGAAGAAGACTGTGTGTGTGTGTGTGTGTGTGTGTGTGTGTGTGTGTGTGTGTGTGTGCGTACACATGCGTGTGTGTCTCTAGGAAATTAGAAATAAATACAGATTGGAGTAGAATGATCAGACAAATTGACAAATCATGTGATTTTAAAGTTGAGAAGAGCCATAGACATTTTTTGGTCCTATCAATGATTACATCCTGCACCTATTTTGTCATGGCTCAGGGTGACAAAGAGAAAGGAGACAATTCTTGCTCCCCAGGAACTAGCCATCAAGTTGCTGGTAGGTCAGGGTAGCTGGAGTACAGTGTGTTTGGAGTGGTCCCAAGAAAGAGAGGAGTTTGATAAGGGACAGTCAGACACTTGGGGAAAGCTTCTCAGAGGAAACAGTGTCGTACAGATGAGGAAACAGACCCAGAGTGATGAATTCTCCAAGAATGCACAGCAGAGGAACAACAGAGCCAGAGAATAGCTGAAGCCATCGACCCCTAAGCTATCGTTCCTCCTGGGCCATTTTATTGGTATCTGGGTGTCTGTCTACGAAGAGGGGGAATCCCATGGGAGTAGGTACCAGGGACAGAAAGGAAGCTGCTCTGTAGTTTCCTGGTGACAAACCTTGAGGCTGGCCTTGGCCTACATATCGGGAAACCTTAAGATAAAAAGCTAGGAATGAAGCCCATGCAGTAGCCCAGCAGTAGAGTACACAGATGAAATTCTGATGATATCATTTGACCTCTCAATGCAGCTGTGTCTGAAGTCAGTTCTACCCATAGAATTTTGCTTCATTTTGTTTTGAATTCTGAAATGCTACCAGGAATCTGACTTGGTGCTATTAGGCAGTGGCTCCTTTGACAGTGTCTCTCCCAAGCTTTTTGTAAGGACTTACTGTGAAGATGTCTTAGTGAGTTAACAGGTTCCCTGCTGAAACTGTAGATGAAGAGATGGGAAAAGACGGTCCACAAGATCCTGAAGAAGATAAGAAGGTGGGCGAATTTGATGGGTACCTTGTGAATAGAGGGAAGGGTGAATTCCCTTTCTTGAGGTTCTCAGTTGCTGGTGAGATGATATTGCCCAGTGTTTTGGGGACTGCTGCAGAAGGATGTCAGACAGCTAATGTTCTCAGGAGACTAAAAAGGCTCTATAATTTTGTCACAATGTTCTTTTCTCCATCACATTTGATTTGGGTACTTCTGCCTGGAGTCACAAAGCGACGAAAACCTCAGAATGATTAAAGTATGGGGACAACAGCAATTTTTTGAAGGTGGTTTTTGAAGACTTTGGGGCTGGCTCTAAAGCAATCTTCAGGCAAAATGAACTTTAGGGAAACCATGAAAAGAGGATGTTGCCAGAACAGTGCAAAATGTCCACCCTGTGGCTTTAGGTTTGATGTTCAAATTATATAACAGCCAAAGATTCAGAGAAGGAATTAGCTGGAAGTTACGATGCCCATAAATGCTATCCATGTAATTAGATGATGAGAAGATAATTTTTAAAGCTTCCAATTCAATTTCCTTCATTTAGGATGTTCTTATTTAATTAGCCATGACCATAAGGGAGCAGCATGAGATAGTGTTGAAAATATGGGGGACAAAAGTAGACAAGAAAATCTGAAATTGACTGTAAGTCAACCTACTGGGTCAAAGAGATATACAGCTCTTTGAGTCTCCTTACCTTTCCTTGGTATACGAATATAAGCTGATTTTCTGGTCTCACAATGGGAAATCCAGTGTAATGTCAGAAACACCTAGGTATAGAGAAGCTAGAATGTGGCCAGGGCTGAGCTGACTGCCCAGAGGACAGCTGGAAAGACAAACACCCACTGGCCTTTGAGCCGTGGTTCTGTGAGAAAGGCAGATGGAAGAAGGCTCTTTAGAAGGTGTCCTCACTGCATGTCCTGGGATGAAAAATTTGTTCTTTTGGTTCTTTTTCAAAGATCCAGTATGCTTTACTTGTTTAGTATGACAGATAGTTTTAATTAATTTTTATAGTCTACCTATCTCATTTCTGGGGTGACCCAACAGTGGAGGGTGAGAAAGCAGTATAGGAGGCTACTGAAGAGAAAAGCATTGCTCATGGGTTAGAAGTTCCAGCATTTGTGAGCTTTGGGACCGAGTAGAAAATTCCATTATATTGACTAGCTTTTGAACAAAAGGCTCCTGAGTAATTGTTAACTTGGTACTGTCTTTTTCTATTATGTTGATTTGCACAAAAGTGATGATAGTCAACCGTTTTGCTTCGAGAAATGACAATTTTATGTAGTTCAATATAATAGTTTGGCAAAACTCAGTAATGGTGTGAGATATTTGGATGCTTTCTCTGAGACTATACTTTGCCTATGAATTTCACTTCCTGTTGAACTCTAGGAAGAAGCCCAAATGAAGTGAAGTATGTTTGGTCCCTCTGGATGTCCGTCTTCAGTGGCTGTGTAGCTGTGACCTGCCTGATTCTCTGCTTGGCTTGTCACCCTCAGCTTCTGAGATGTTGCACTTACAGCATGTCTGCTGTTATTGACCTGGAGAACTTTCCAGCTCAGCCACTAGTCTGTTTTTCAAGAGATCACTCTAGTTTTCTTCATCTGTACTATTTTGGAGGGGTTGTGAGCTTGTGCTTATAGTTTATCTCTGTACTGTCACAAAGTTACATGGGAAAAACCAATGTGGCTGAAGTTCTTGCTTTTCAACAGACATTTCTGGTATTCTGACATGTATCTTGGATAGCTTATCATAAAACTCATATTATTTATTACTTACCCTGCCACCTGTTAACTTTTCTTCTCTATCTATTCTTCTAGCATAAACATTTTCTCTCCCTAAAAAAGCCCTACACACCTATTACCTAGCTACTTTGTAGGTAACATGGGTAACAGAGGTAACAGAGGTGGAATTACAACTCCAGACAGACAATATTTTAATTCATATTCTGGAAGAAGGAGAGAAAGAGTATCCAAGTGGATATATATGTCAATGACAAGTAGTGCATTCTATCATGTAAAAATTGTATGAAATTCAAGTTTTATACCTACAGAAAAGTATTGCTGTTATACAGCCATGCTCATTTACATAATTATTGCACTTTGGGAAATCCAGGTAATAATTCTGACCCATACCAGAGTTAGGCACCAGTGGGATAGAGGAGTGGGTATATTGCATTATATTCACACAACAGTAGTATATGATAGTTAAATGAATTATATCTATATGTACTAAAATAATTAAACTTTAAGAGAAAAAATTTGTAAAGGGACATGTAATACCACTCTGTACACTAAAAATAGTATATGGGTTTAAAGATATAAATAGTATATGGCTTAAAGATATAAATAGCAGATGTTCTAAATTATGCATATGAATGATACATACTAATTATGGTATAGTGGTTACTTCTAAAAAGGAGTGAGGGGAGAATGCAGGACAATTTGGATTTTAGCTGTGTTTATGTTTTGTCCCTTAAAAATAAAGGGACTTGAGTTAAATATGGCAAATATTGATATCTATTAAACATGAGGTGAGTGTGAATATATTATTTTTCATATACTTGAAAAATTCACAATTACCAATACAAAAAATTAAACCTGTATCTTATTAAAAATTAGGGATAACCTAATTAAATATACTTAAACATTAAAAGCGATCTATAATGCACTACCTGAAGATAATTCAGTTTTCTGAAGACTATAGTAAGTTGTTCAGCTTTAGCTCACAGGACTTCAGAAAAAGGGCAGGCTTTTTTTTTTTTGGTACCGGGCATCAAATTCAGGTCCTTGCGCTTGCAAGACAGGTGGCAGAACCACTGAGTTATATCCCTGGCAAGGGCAGTTTTAATTTCAGCAACTTCAAATCAGTAGAGTAAGAGAAAATTTTGAAATATTAGTTTGGAGAACTATAATCAGATACTGGAGGAAACTAAAATTTTAGGAACCAGTCATAATGAAACCTCAAAATATAACAGAACACCCCCCCCAAACAACAACAAAAAACAAACCATGACTAGAATAAAATACTGTAACTGGCACACTATACGTTTATCTTCTAAGACCTTATTTTTTTCTCTCTTTAGTCATTATTTCTACCATGACTAATTTGTTTGCAAAACAATTTTAGTCATTAAAGTTTGACCTATTATTTATATAAGTACAGCAAGAGTTGTGACTGATTGGCCCCAGGGATTTAGCTCAGTGGTTCTGCTGCTTGCCTCCCAAGTGCAAGGTCCTGAGTTTGATCCCTGGTGCAAAAAAAAAACAAACAAAAAAGAGTTGTGGCTGACCAGGTAGTTTCACTTAAAGTTTGCTTTGCTGGAAACTTTCATAAGGCATTTCAGATTAGATTCTAAAAAGCTTCTTGAGGAAAGGAGGTCAAGTTATGGACTTGTCATCAGTCTTTGCTATATATATTATTATATATACAATAAATATGTTAATCATAATTTATCACATAGAAGCTGTAAATATAAATATTCATTATATAATAGGTAAGATATATACATACATATATATATGTGTATATATATATATATAGAGAGAGAGAGAGAGAGAGAGAGAGAGCACTATATTTATATAGCAAAAGATACCAATATATAAGCAATAGATAGCAAAAGATACATTAATATATATGAAGAGCCCGTAAATCTACTTGATGTTCCCGGGCCAGCCAGGAAGAGGCAATCCTTACTTTGTGTGTGTGTGTGTGTGTGTGTGTGTGTGTGTGTGTGTGTGGTATCAGGGGTTGAACTCGGTACCTTTTGCTTGCAAGGCAGGCACTGTGCCACTGAGCTAAATCCCTTGCCCTACATTCTTTCCTATTGAGACAACCATGTATGGAAACCTCGTATTCAGGATATCAAGTCACAGTTTTTCCCTACCCAAGGGGTTTTATTGGTTGCATAAGTCAACTGTACTTACTTAAATTGATCTGGTCATATCTGAAAATATGTCAATCCTGCCAATGTTTTGGTAATATAATCAGCATTTCCAATTATGTGCTGTTGTAAGGAGAACAGAATTTTATTAAATTTATGCAAATCACTATAATTTCACATGCTATAATTTCTTGTGTTTTGAATTTCCCTCTAACTATTGCTCCCTCTTGACACCTTTAAAATCAGGATGTGACTTACAGTCAGTGGCTTCCTAGGGTCAATAAAATGCAGTATCTTAAAGTTTTGATTTTCAACATATTGAAATCATCTGGAGCACTTAGATGTTCATTCCTTACCCTGGAGACTCGACTAAGCTGGTTGGGATTGGTGACTATGGATCTGTATTAAGAAAACACTCACTGGATTTAAAATGGTTGTCAGCATACCCACTTTGGGGCTATTCTAAGGAATCAACAAGAGAATGGAATGAATGCTTGCCACTTTCATGACTCATAGTTGGTACCACTAAGTAGAAGTTTCATTCCCAATACTGTTCATCTAAATTGAACTAGGATTTCTGGAGCCAGGAAGAAAAACAAAGGAACTAAGTGTGGCTCACTTAAACATTTTGAATGAATTCCTGTTAAGGCCCTCTGACACATTTACATGGTAAAAATAGAAGCAGCAAAGGATCACTGTGTGCTTATTTTCTGTTTTTCATAAAAACAGTTAAAGTAATCAAATGGGTAGAATCTCAGAATCTCTATGATTCCAAACAATTTCTATTTTTGCCCAGTTACATTTGTATTGAAGAGGACCAGTTTTCCCGATAGCCAGTAATCACAAGTGATAATGTGAGACATGGAGATATTACCAACATGGCCTTTATTTCCTCTTTTGAGATTGGTAAATCATGCACTTTACATTGCCTTAAAGTTGGTTTCTATCTACATGGATCATAATGGATTCCTGTGTTTGCTGCAGTGAGTGATATGTAACAGTGCAGTCTTTTTCCACTATGAGAAAAAAATTTTTTTTTTCCAGCTGCATTGCATTTCTGGAAATGGAATCACCCATAACCACTGGCACCAAGAAGTTAGCAGTCTGGACACTGGTGGAGAGGAGGAGGGAGGGGCTTGCACTGCTCCCAAATTGACTCTGCCACAGGGCGGATATTATAATTTGATATTTCTGTGCTCTGAATGGTTGAGCTTGTGGGGAAAGCCAACAGCTCCAGTGCCCCATGTCAAACTGCAACCTGGAGTTAGTATCCCCACCAGTGCCTTTATCTTAGGTAGGTGGGGGAAGCTTTTCCTCCATGTACAGCCAACGCTTGATGATCTGCTTGTGTGGATAACCCACTTTATGAACTATTTATGGCAAGTTGTAGACCAGGCCTGAATCCCTTTCTCCTGAATGTCTAGCCACCCACCAGGATTCTCTAAACTGTCTCCTCCATTCAGCTGGGGGCATGCCGAGAAAATCAGTTTTAATGCTACCTGTCTGTATTTATTAAATGCTCAATATGTGCCAAAATTTTTATTAGGTCAAACCTTAATACAACTTTGTGACATAAGGGCTATCATGTTATTTCCAAGAGGCAGGAACAAAGATTTAGAGAGCTCAACTTGTCTTGAACATGCATTTCAGAGCAGAGCAGGATGACTTCTAGGTTAACCTCCACTTTTGATAACTTAGTCCATAGAAATTCCATAGGAACGAGAAGAATTTGAAATTATTTTTATCAACGTAGCATGGCAAGTTTTAAACTAGCCTCTTTTTATGTAAGCAAAACTAAATGCCATTTAGCATTTGAGAGTATAAGTAAGTAAATCAAATTCAAGCTCTACAGCATGTAATTTGTGACTGTTATTCAGGTTTTAGGGCCACTCCATTTGGGACCCCTCCTGGAAATCCAGGAGCTATTTTCCTATTTCCAATAAAACCTCTCCTAATCTGAAAAACATAATTCAGATTTTAAAAGATAAGATCAGTTGAAACAAAGATGGCTAAAATGTCTTTATTATATCATTCTTGTGGAGACAGATTATAACTATTATATGTTGTGACACACACATGTATGTAGCTGCTGTTCAATGGAAATAAATCTCCATGCTCTTTCCAGATGACTGCTCTGTTAATATCTTTGTTTCAGGCTTGTTACCTTTGCTCTTTGTCCTACTGTGCATCACTGTTCCCATAGCAACGAAACAGAATGGGGGCAGGCACTGGCTTTTGGGAAAAGCAGTGGAAATTTCCATCTTCAGTAACAATATGCAAATCACATTAGGATACGATAAACAACAAAGAAAGTGATGCTTTTTTGGGGGACAGCTTCTTTGGCTTTTGGAATGTGCTCATTTTTCTGACAGCTTCTTAATCTTTCTTGCCTTATTTTTTTCTGTAACCAAAATAAAATCATTAAAATACACAAATTCAACGTGACATAGCACAAGGCTCCATGGTGGATGTAGTGATTCATGCTTCCAGTGGGATCTGGAACAGAACATTTATAAAGACTTAAATTGTGAAATGAATTTGACTCTAGATTAAGCAAAAGGTTAGTTGCCTGTATATAACCAAAGAATGAGAGATTCCTCTGAAACAAAATTTCCCCAGCCTTTTTACTATCAAGCCATCTGATATTGTTTTACATTATGGTTTACTAACAGATTTTTGTCCTACTTGGTACCATTCAATATTGGTCTATATGGTCTGAACTCAGGAAAATATATGGTATCACTCATGGAATATTAGGAAAAGCTTTTTGGATATTCATTACTACCTTTGAGTATTTAAAAATTGAATTCTCACCAAAAGAAATCATCACTGAAATATTCCATTTTGAGATGGTCAACAGAATAAAATAGACAGCATACATGTTTATATTTTAAATGCTATAAACTTGTTTGAAGTACCCCTTCTCTGTACAAAACCAAGCACACTGTAAACACTGTTCATATCCTGTGTGAGTGAATACAAACTCAGAATTAGGTTTCCTGTGAAGTTGGGACAATGTTTTTATCATCTCAATGAGTCCAAATAAGGTTATTCTTCCCAGGTGTTCATTATTACTGTTTATGGATATTGTTCTTAGATATTTCTCCCTTGCTTTCAACTTTTTAAGCCATAAAGGTTCATGGTATGTCCTTAAAACACTCTAAAGGCAATAATTAGACACCATATAAACATAGAGTAGCTACACACATCAGCTGAATTCTCTCGAACGTTCCTCCCTCCTAGTATCTTTTTTTTTTCTTTTTCTGGTCTCACTGTGTAGTCCAGGCTGGCCTTGAATTCATGGGGAGCCTTCTGTCTTCACCTCTTGAGTGCTAGGACTATGGGTATGCACAGATCCCCTGGCTCCCTTCTGGTATCTTCATGCACACCTTCCCCTGGGATTCTACCCACACACGTGAGCTCCATTCACGAGGCCCAGGGCTTGCACCTCAACCTCACTCATTGTACAGTTTGCTCTACTTAATGAATTTAGTGGCCAGAAGACCTCATGGTGAGGTTCTCCAACCATAATAATCTGGATAAAAATGCAGAGCCCCTCTCTGCCAGCTAGGAGTGTGGCTCAGCGGTAGAGTGTTAGCCTAGCATGAACAAGGCCCTAGGTTAAAAAATGCAAAGCTCCAAATCCAGACCCATTGATCTGCTTCTGGGTGGGGGAAGTGATAAACTGAATTTTGAATAAGTTCTTCAGTTACTGTTTTCAATGTAAAGTTTGAGAAGCTAAGGAAGGTCCAGGTACAGCTGTTCATGGTGTGATTCTAGCATCCAACTGCACACAAACAGCAGCAACACCCTCTCCTGCCTTCCTGTTTAGGTCTCTGCACCTGCCCCTCACCAGATGCTGCGCTTGAATCCGTCATCTGCCTCCCATTATGAATTGAACACATTGGGTCTCTCCCTGTAAGTTTTGTCTTAAAACTCTGAGGAATGGTCTCTTCTGCAAAGCATGATTCAGGAATGGGTGTGTGTGAGGAACAGTAAGCTGAGGTAGGGGGTTAAGGGTTTTTTGTTTTCTTCCCCCAAACTGTACTCTGACAGACTAACTGTGACTGCATGGCCTCAGATCTTCCTGGGTAGGGTTAGAGAGGGAGTGCAGTAGCTGGGGTACACTCCATGCAGGGCTTTATGTAAACACATTTCCATAGCCAGGCATGGTGGCACATGTCTGCGATCCAGCACCTTGGAAGGTGGAGACAAGCATATTGTAATTTCAACCTCAGCCCAAGTGATTTAGTGAAATCCTGCCTAAAAAAAAAGAAAAGTAAAGAAAAATTTTTGGGTATGTAGCTTAGTGTGAAGGCCCTAGGTTCATTCCCCAGTACTATGAACCAAACCAAACAACAAACAAAAAATCATTTAGAGACATGAATACTTGCCTTGCTAGGATTTCAGGGCTGAGAGCCACCTCTCTACTGGTTTGGTTCAGGCAGGTCTGTATGAATCCTAGTTTGCATTTCTTGAGAAAGAAAACCAAACTGAAGCTAAAGGATAGAGACCAGAAACATTGGTGGATGTGCAGAGAAACCTATTTGGATTAAAAAAAAAAATTCATCAGGGACCAGGGATTTAGCTCAGTGGTTCTGCCACCTGCCTCACAAGCACAAGGACCCAAGTTTGATCCCCGGTACCACCCTCCTGCCGAAAAAAGAAAAAATCATCAGCCATCCTCAAGAGGATAATTTTTTTTTTCCTTTGGTACTGGGGATTGAACTCAGGATTTTGAGCTTGTGAGGCAGGTGGCAGCACCACTGAGCTAAATTCCCAGCCTGGAAATTCTTGTGTTTTGTTTTTTTTTTAATTTTAATATGGTATTGGGGATGGAACTCATGACCTTGGGCTTGTGAGGCAGGTGTGGTGCCACTGAGCTAAATCTCCAGCTTCAGGTTGATAATTTTGAGCTGGCTTAAAAGAGTCTGATTCCAATTCAGCCAACTGGCATTTCTGAAGTGATATGAAAGAATTAAAGGGGTGAGCAATTCATCTGCTCCTGGCAGGAGGTTCCAATGATGTCTTTCTATTAGAATCACAGGCGAGGCATATTACTGACAGTTTCCTTGGTTTGAGATGTGGATTTGGGGATGTGAGTTTGGGATATGGATGCCTGTCAGTCTTTATGTTCCCCTGGGCTGAGCTGGCACTGAACTGCTGGGCCTGGTTCCTGGAACAATATTGAAGAAATCAGCATGCTTATCCCTACATTTGAAAATTGGTAAGAGTTAAACCTTCAGTTCATCAGTTCCTAGCCATTTTGTGCCAGTACTGAAATTGCTCTGGGAAGTTTAGGGTCATCTACTAGGTACTTGGCAGCATTTTCTTTCATAATGCTACAGGGAGTATCAGGTTCTCAGCTGACACCTAGCAGAGATCATACCTGGTGGGAAGGGAAATTAGAAAATTCCTGATACAGTAAGAGCAGGCAAGGCCCAGGCTGAGGTGCCTTGTCGAGGTGGGGCAAGGGTAAATCAGGGTGCTGTGCTTGTGAAAAATTCCAGAAGTGAAAATAAGTGTAGGAAAAGATAGCAGGAATCCTATCGCTGGTAAATGATTTACAACAGCCATGAGCTCTTCCTTCTTGTTAGCCCCATTTTATAGAAGAAGATACTGAGGTCCAGGGAGGTGGTGACTTGTTGAAGGCTGTCTGAGACTAGAATGCAGGTATTTTATCACTTCAGCCATTACTGTATCTCTCTTTCCCTCTCTGCACTCTTGACTCACAGCAGCCCCAAGGAATCCTACTGTATAACTTTGCTCAGAGTTAGGGTGAGCAGGGATCAAAGATCCGAGAAGGAGGCATACTCAGCAGACTGGAGCTTTTGCCTAGGTTGATTCCTGCTAAATGCATATCTAAATCACGGTTGTATCATCAATCATCAGTGTGGTAAGACAAGACCACCCAACTTACTTTTTTTTTGGTACCAGGGATTGAACTCGGGTCCTTGCGCTTGCAAGGCAGGCGGCGGAACCACTGAGCTAAATCCCCGGCCCCCAACTCACTTTTAATTGAGGTGGTGAAACCAGATCTATAAGGGTGAAGATCACAGGCATTAATTGTGATAATAGATTTCCAAATGGCTGGAATCTACCTCCTTCTTTGCCTTTGGCCAGTGATATGGACCAATGAACTCCTCTGTCAGTAGATCATGAGATACAGCACAAGTGAATATTCCATATAAATAATTAAGCCTTTATTCAAGGTCTTTTATAAGAACCATTTAATGTACATTCTTTATCTGAGCGTCTCAGAGAGGGTAAATATTCTGAGACCTCTAGGGGGTGAAAGTTTTCCATATGGTGCCTTTTTTGAAGGGATAACACGTATTAAAATTAAGCAAGGTATACTTCGAAGAGGGAATAAACATAGAGATTTGAGAGTGGTTTTCAACAAATCTTGTGACAAATGGCACTGCCTTTCCAAGTGCCCTCTCCTCAGATAAAAGCAGTGTTACGAGTGGCATACAAAACAAATATTCTTGATGTAGCTGTCATTTTGTCCCGAGGAAAATGATTACTTTCCACCGTGTTTTATGTCAATGTAGAGGCATCTCTGAGAAGGTTCTTCCCCCTGCTGAGTCAATGTAAACCATGTGGAGGGGATGCTGAGTGGGCTCTGTGGAAAGGATGACATCCTAGGACATTTCTTTGATGTTTAATTTGAGGAGCTTGATCCATGGAGGTGGTAATTGTGCCTCCTTCCACATGGGCTGGCTGCACATTTGCAGGGGAGGGAAAGGAATGCAAATGCGGTCCATTGACCTCTCCTAGTGATTTTTTTTAAAAAAAGTTCTTTGTTCTGGAGAGTTAATTAGAGTAATATTCTCTTCACATTCAGAATAGGAAGTGCTACCATGACAACTAAAGGCTAAGATGATCAGGCAGGGTGTGAAGAGAAGACGGAGCTGCAGAAGAAGCCAGCCTGCTGGAATGGGGAGGCCCATGGCCTTCGAGGCTGGCCAGTTCTCCTCACAGTTTGTGTCTCTCACTGGATGCTAAGAGAGATGGAAGGTATTTTGCATCTTTACCAAGTCTGCTGCAAGCATCAGAACTGAGGGAGAAATGTAAGAAATCAAACACAGTCTGGGGGTTTCCAAGAAAGATAGGAGCAAGCAGAAGTGCCTGTCACTCACATTTCAGTATTTGCCAGGCAGATATGAAGAATAACAGAACTGTTCTAAAGTTAGGGCAAAGGAACAGTTTTCCAGAATGGTGATTTCATAGTTTTCCTTCTGTATAGTTTGCAGCGGGATCCAGGCCTGATGAAGAGTTTTGGGACTAGAAAAAGAAATGGATTTAAAATATTACAAATCACCTTGCCTGCTTTCTTTTAAATTTTGTTCCCACTATAATTTAGACATAGATGAGCTTATGCCATGATTGATGTTCTTGAAACCTCTCTTGTTTTATGATTTTTATTTATGAAATGGATGAAGCTTATTTATTCTTTCAACTCAACAATTCATCAAGCGCTTACTGCAGCCATGCTATGCTCTGCGGGCTCTGCTGGGCTTATTCCTCTCATCTGCAAAAGCCTATGAGATAGGCCCTGTGCTCAGGTTCTTCAGGAGCCAGAGTCTGGGAGCAAGATGCATGTGTGGGAGACTTCCTGTAGAAAGCCTTTGGATCAGTGCCTGTGGGCAGTGAAGGCAGAGAGCCTGGGAGGGCAGCAGGAAGGGAGGTACTGTGCTATGATGGGTGCAGTGAAGGTCCCCTTGCAGCAGGTGTCTGTCTCTGCTGATCCCACAGGAGTTCTGGAACCTGGAGGCCCTTCAGAGTGGCCTGTGTTGGGGCAAAGGGCCCCTTTGGCTTTTTTATTTTTTTGGTACTGGGGATCGAATTTGGGACCTTGCAATTTTTAGGCAGGTGGCGGTGCCACTGAGCTAAATCCCTGCCACCTGCCCCCCAGCTTTTATATCCCCACAACCCATCAGTGATCACTGGATGTCATATGTCCCAGGAAGGAGTGTGAACTTAATCAAGAGGCATCAGCTGCCCGCATTCCTAGAAGCAGGGGGACAAGTGCTTTGTGCTGAAGTGGGGCTATCTTGGCAGTGCATTGTGACATTCAGTACAGGGAGCACTCCACTTTGCAGGAGAAATCAGAGACTCCAAGAATGGAAAGACTTGCCTAAGGTCACAGTGCCACTAAGTGGAAAGGGCATCAAAGTCTTTCTGACCCAGAGCCCATAGGCTGAAGAACAATTTTGCTTCCTCTTCCTTGTTGCAAACCCAAATGAATAAAGCAGTAAATGAGCAAGACGATTTTACAGAGGAAAGCCTCTGAGAGAAATAAAGTGGGACACACATATGTGGAGGTGGTCTATCGATGGCTCCTACTTTCTGCCACCATCAGCATTATCCGTGGGTATAGGGCAGAGACCAGCAGGTGTCTGTTATTCTGTCTGCACACACAGCTGGTGGCAGTATCCTGTTCCTCTTGCAGAGATGTGGGTCCTTGGCAGCCTCTACACCCCACCCAGTGTTCCTTTGCCAGACCCACAGCCTGCAGTGGGCAGAGCAGATCGAAAGCTATGCTGAAGTTTGCAGAGCTGCTGTGCCTAAGTGTCACACTGATTCCATAGAGCACAGAGCAGATGACCTGGCACCCTAGCCTTGGGCTCCTTGTCACCTGGGAGAGACATAATCTTAGTCTGTAAACTGTTCAATTTTACTGGGGTGCATGTACAGAATTTGTTACAGGTGTTTAGCTCATTTTCATGAGTGCAGTGTAGAAATGTATTTAAATAATCCAGTGTAAGCAGCACAATGCAGTGGATGTTATAATTGGGTAGTAGGATACTTAACTTTGCTCGCCAACTTGGTTGAGACACAGTGCCCAGATAGCTGGTCAAACATTATTCTGGATGTTTGTTAGGGGAGGTATTTCTGGCAGGAGATTGACATTTTAATAGGTGGACTTTTAATAACATAGAGAGCCCTCCATAATGTGGGTGGGCCTTGTCTAAACAGTTGAAGGCCTTATAGAATAAAGACTGACCACTTCCACCCAATAAGGAATGCTGCCTGCAGATGACCTTTGACCTGTGAGCTCCATCTGCAACTCAGCTCTTTTGGTTCATCAGGAGGATGACTTTGGGCTTGAACTGCAATTGATTCTGGAACCTCCAGCCTGTGGACTCCCTCATCAGATATGAACTCTCCAAACCTCCATAATTACATGAGACAATCCCTTTAATATCTCTCTCTGCACACACACACGCACACACACGCACACACACACACACACACTCTGTTAGCTTATTTTCTCTGCAGATCTCTGATTAACATAGGTAATTGTTATCATCTGAAGTATCCAAATGAGGAATCTACTTCAGAGATGGTTACTGCATTTTAACAACACTCTGATATCTACTCCAAAAAGTTTATTAATTAGCACAAAGAATGTTAGAAATAATGTTTTTAAAAATTTGTGACTTGGATTATATTCAAGATGCATGACTAGCTAAAAAAGTCTTTTTTTTAAAAAAAAAAAACTCATTCATCCTTGAAAGAATGAGATATTAGAAATGCCAGGCCTAATAGCATTAGGTCTAGAGCTCTGCTGGGACACACGGTGCTTCCCTCTGGCCTGCAGGAACAACTGGATCCAACTAGAGATTCAGCTGGGTCTTCCGCTGGCTCTTCACTGGGCTGCTTCTGTGTAAACCTGTCACACAAAGAGTTTGATGGTGAGCCAGGGGCAAAGAAGGATCTTACCCAACTTCTCTCTATTCTTTTTCTTTTTCAGTTTTTGGTACCAGGGATCAAACTCAGGATTTTGCGCTTGCGAGGCATGGGCGGAGCCACTGAGCTGAATCCCCGGCCCCTTATCTAGCTTCTAAGGATGGGCTGTAAGACCACTTTTTTTGTTTGTTTACTAAACAGTATTGTATAGGGACATTTTGGGTGCTACAGGAGATTGAACTGTTTGCACTGAGTTATATCCCAGCCCTTTTAAACTTTTAAAAATTTGAGACAGGGTCTAAGTCGCTATTACCCAGGTGAAACTCTAACTTGTAATCCTTCTACCTTAGTCTTCCAGAATGCTGGGACTACCTGCATACACCCCCATGCCTGGTTAGATGGCACAACTTGATGTAAGACTTGCTTTCATGTTAGCCTAACATACACATATATTCTCTCTTAGTATCTGAAGGATGTCGCTATTTTACCGAGGAACTGTTCATTATTGAGTGGCTTAGATAAGTTTCCCAAGAAAGGAATCTAGGAAATGCAGAGCAGTTTGGTGGCCTCAGAGGACCTGGATTTGAATCACAGAACTGCTTTCTGCTCTGTTGTGTGGATTTAGACACTTACCATTCTCACAATCCCTTTATCAAGTGAATCTTTTTGCCAGGGGCTCTTTAGAGGATCACATAGGCTAATGCCTGTGACATGCTTAGTTCTGCCACTAAGGGACTGGAGAAAGTGCTAATAGATATTACTATGGTAACGCTTCTGCATAATGGAGGCTTTTAGATGATCAAGAGCTAATCTTTTAAAGATTGTTCAGTAGAAGGGAAGAATAGGGAATCAACAGTAGGAAAATGAAGTAATGACAAGAATAAGTCAGTATCTATCAGTAATAAGTATAAATGTGCATGATCTCAGTTCCCCAATCAAAAGTCACAAAATGGCAGAATAGAGCAAGAAACAAATCCCAACAGTAAGCTGTTTACAGGAAACCCATGTAACCCAAAAAGAAACTCATAGATTACAAATCAAAGAGTGGAAAACAATATTCCCTGCAAATAAAACCTGAAAGAAAGCAGCTGTATCTGTCCTACATTCAGACAGAGTAAAACTGCTCAAGAGTAGCAAAGATCACCACATATTGGTTAAGTGAACAATTCAAGAGGAAGAGATAACAATTATTAACCTACATGCATTGAATAATGGCACACTCAACTTTACAAAACAAGTAGTACTGGATATGAGGGTCAGATAAAGATAAATACAATATAGTAGGGAACTTCAATACCCCACTAACACAAACAGACAGACCCACTAGACAAATAGCCAGCAAAGAAGTATCAGTGTTGAATAATACTTTTGAACAAATGGACTGACAGATACCTATAAAGTGACCTGCTTAATAACAGCAAAAATACATTCTTTTCAGCAGCACATGGAACTTTCTCCAAAACAGACCACACACTAGCCAAAATACTATTGGAAATACATCATATATTGCAAAATCTTTTTTGCCCCCAGGTGATATGATTCCTTTCATGCTATATCAGAACAAACTTGGATTTTCATCCCCCCAAACTCTGACACTGATAAGACACAAAAGTTTTTACCCAAATTGTCCTAGAAAAGAAGCATTCTCTTTTTGCCCCCCATTCTGGGAGCAGAAACAATGCACTGTTATGCCATTTAACCATAATCCATTGATATCATCTGAAGAAAGGTTAATAAGTAATAAGATTGTGTTTGTTTCTTTGAACAGAAATACGCTGGTTGAAATTTAAGAAAATATTTCCTACAGGAACTCTGAAAAAGAAGATCACACGTCAGATTTGGAAGACAATGAATTGCAGTCATGTAATTTCCACTGCTATATATTAAAGAGATGGATTCTTTAACTATTTAGTGAATGTTGGGGCTTTGGGACCATAAAAGGGAATAAAGACAAGAGTATTCCAGAAAAATCAACGGATCGAATTTCTTGTCAAATAGGAATAGATGGCAACATTGTTCATTCAGGATATGGCAAGTTTTTCTCTCGTCCTTATAGAGAGAAACAATGTTAACAGGCAAGTAGTTCTTCTGAGATAACATGATTGGATTAAGGCCCACTCCTAGAGCTTTATTGAAACTACATTACCTCATTAAAGAGCCTATCTCCACATAGTCTTTTGGGGGTTAGAGCTTCAGTTTAGGAATTTTATGGAGAGCACAATTCCATCCGTAGCAACGGAGTATGAAACAATGTTAAATACGTTTCTTTGTTAAAGGACTTCTAATCCTAAAGAGATACTAGGAAGGTGCATGTAGTGTTTCCAAAACTTATTTTTCTATTCGATTATGTTGTAATTTTGAAGCAATCACTTGTTACAGAGTTGGGAAAGACCAAATTATTGTGCTCATCATGCGTGTGTGTCCGAGTTTGCGTGTGCGCACAGGCATGTGCCTTGGTGTGCATTCCTTCGCTTATTCAGGTAGGGCTGATAGTGTCTATACAAAATCTCCCAGTCTCTTTTCATTCTTTTATCGGTTTTTGATGCTGTTTTTGTCACCATTCCCAGCCAGGCCAGTGAGGGCCCACTGCCTTTGTAGGAGTGGGCGTGTGACTCACAGCCTGGCTTCTGTCCCTGGGCTACCGCGGTTGTTTCCTGTGCTCAGGGGTCCTTTCCCAGTCCCTGCAAAGCTGAGGGTGTACGACATCCACATGGCACTGGGGGGCATGTCACCGTGTTTGGAAAGCAGTCCTCCACCCCTTGAAGATGGCAATACTGAACTACTGTGCTGCTGGATGACAGTGCTGTAATGTGCTGTGCTCGTTTGTATTCAGCAGAGCCTCGAAAGGGCTCTCGTAGCCCGCAGGTTCTCCTAATTAAATAGCTGGAAAAACCATCTACCATTATCTCATCTGAGCTTTCTCTATTATAATTGCTTATTTCCTCCACTTCTTTTTAATGTATAAATAAAGCCTTCGGATTTTAATTTCCCTGTGACTATTTTTACTCATATACACTACCTTGACATTTTTCATCAGTTTGTTTAAAAGAAAGTTTATTGCTTTATGTTCCTGATGTAATGTTAAAAGGTAGATTGCTGTAATTCTCCATTATGAAGGAGTGATTATTAATAAATGTTGTGATTCCGTGCTCCGAAATGTTAAGGCATGTAATTTCTCCCCTGTTAAGCGTCATTATTTAACAAATATGGAGCTTCCTCGTTACCTTGTGGTCGCCTTTAGGAATACCATTCTCTCCAGGCAAGATAGTGTTTGGGAAATGTGGCCTTTGGAGCAGTAGGAGTCACTTACTATCTGTGGGACCTTGGGAAGTTTATTGAACATATAGAAGGGCCAGCGATTTAGCTCAGTGGTTCCACCACCTGCCTCACAAGCACAAGGTCCCAAGTTTGATCCCCAGTACAA
>NW_022900913.1:56971736-56983132 GCF_012274545.1 Fukomys damarensis | reverse complement strand
ATATATATGTATAGGAAAAAATTAAAAATAGATAAAATATGTAATAAAAACATCATTATTGGTTTTGGATTTATGTACATGTAAGGATGATAAACTCTCAGAGCATAGTATCAACTGATCATTAATTAATTAATAATGGTTGCTTGATTCATTTGAAAATCTTGAGTACTCGCTATATCCAGAGCACTGCTGTCGACACTGGAAATAGTGGGGACAGAAGTGGGCAAAGGGCCTGATCGCATAGAGCATAGCGGACGTGAGGTGGGTGACATAAGTCGGGGTGAGAGGTCCTGAAAAGATGACGAAGGCAGGGTGAGGAATGCGCTGCTGCTGTATAGCACCTTTGGAAAGATACCTCTTCCTCCCTGTACTTTACGCCAGAAGGGTCTTAATGGCAAGGCATCGATGACTACACAGTGCACACCCCGAATGGCACACGGCTGCCCCTCGCCAACAGTTTAAATGGGAGCGTGCATGAGGGAGAGGAGTTTGGAAAGACTCGCTGTTTTCAGCCTACACAATCAGGATGGAAAGGTGGCCACCGACTAACGGAGAAAGACCTCAGGAGGAGCAGGTTTAAGTGGGAGATCAGAAGTTTGGTTGTCAACCCCCATGGGACTGTGAGCGGAGGCTGGGAGCAGGAGTCGGGAGATCAGAGGAGACATTGACAGCAACGGAAGCCAAGAGCAAAGGAGCGACAGGGAGAGGGGCTGTGTGGGCCTTGAGCTGAAGGTTGACTCTGGTTACGTCTGCTTTAGGGACTTCGGCAGTGGAAGTCCTGGCTTTGCACACGTGGCTCCTCTACCCCTAGGGCCACACACGGATGCGCTGTCATTCCTCTGAGCTAACCAACGTCTCATTCTTCTCCTTCCTCCCCTCCCTCCTCCTCCCCTTTCTTCTTCTCTTCTTCCTCCTTCTCTGCTCCCCCTCCTCACTCCCCCTCGTCTTCCTCTCCTCCTCCTCTTCCTTCTTCTCTCTGTTTCCTCCTTTCCTTCCCCTCCCCTCCCCCCTCCCTCTCCCTCTCCTTCTTTCTCCTCCTGCTCCTCTTCCTCCTCCTTCTCCTTTTTGAAGGAACACTGTTGGAGTCAGGTGATCTTTCTCCCTACAGACACAGACTGCTGCACAGTGATGCCCAGGAGAACGTCCTCACTCAGCAAGTCCCGTTTGGTGTCCAGGGTGACACACAGGCCATGAATGTGCATGGGTGTAGCCCTTAGGGAAAGAGCAGCTGGAAGGCAGAGAATGACAGAGAATCCTGCATGAATTCTGCTATGGAGCTGCTGCCAGGAGAGAAGGAGTAATATGAGAAAATACCTCGCTGAGCATCGGACATAAAACAGAAGAAAACTGAAAAAGAAAACATTTTCATGCTTGAGATATAAAATGTATGATAAGCATCTAATTATGGGGGAAGAGGCCCTGTGGCTCTATCTGGCATCCCGTTGGATCATTGCTGTCTAATTTGCACTTCTATGCTTATTAATGACTGATAATTAATAAGGCTAAACATTTTAATATGTTTATTAGCCAGTTTAATTTTTCTGAAAAATTGTCTAATTGTATATCCCTATCTTTGTATTAGATGTTATCATTTTCCTTATTACTTTGTAATAACTGTTTACATATTAAGAGACATCTACATATCCATGTTCATTGCTATTACTATTCGCAACAGAAAACATATAGAATCAACTTAGACACTTGTCAGTAGATAAATGGATAAAGAAAATGTAGTATATGTACACAATGGACTATTATTCATCCGTTAAAAAGATTTCCTGTTTTCAGGAAAATGGATGGAATGGAGAACATTAAGTTAAGTGAAATAAATCAGACATAGAAAGACAAATATCTTGGCTGGGGATTTAGCTCAGTGGTTCGGTGGCCTGCCTTGCAAGTGCAAGGACCCGAGTTCTATCTGTGGTACCAAAAAAAAAGAAAGACAAATACCATGTTCTCTCTCATATCTCTCATATTCAATGTTAAAAAGTCTATCGGGATGTACAATAGTGATTATGAGAGGCTGGGAAGAGTGGGGGACAGATGCAGGTTAGTTAATGGGCACCTGAACACAGGGAAATAAGTTCTAGTGTTCACAATAACCTATTATGTAATTTATGAATAAGTAGAACAGAGGAGCTCAAAGTGTCCAGACACAAAGTAGGATAAGAAGACGAAGGCTTGGTTACCCTGATTCAATCAGCATATAGTCCTATAAGGCCTGAAGCATCACATTGTTACATAAATATGTACAATTATATGTTAATTAAAAATGTTAAAAACATGCTGAAGGAGATGGAAATGTTGATTCCTCTGATCCAGTCAGCATATCGTCTCCACATGCCCTGAAGTATCACACTGTTATATAAAGAAGTACAACGATGTGTTATTCAAATATTTTAAAAATATGGTTAAGGAGGTGGAAATGTTAACTACCCTGATTCGGTCATTACACATTATATATAAACATTAAATCATCACTCTGTATCTTCTACATTTATGCAATTAAAATAATATTTTTTAAAAAATATACATTTTATCAAATTGGTTTGAAAATAGACTTTACTCTTTGTGTTAGTCAGCATTCCATTTCTGTGGCAAATACCTGAGACAAACAACTTAAAGGCAAAAGGATTTATTTAGGGTCATGGTTCTGAGATTTCAGGCCATCTTCAGAGGGCTCCATTGTTAGGAAAGGCAGGAAAAGGGTGGAAAGCTGTTCTCCTCATGGCGTCCGGGAAGCAGAGAGAGCAAGTGTTGAAGAAATGAAGAGGAGTCAGATACAGTCCTCAAGTCCCATGACCCACTCCCTTCAGCGAGGTGCCACCCTCTGTTTCCGTCCCTCCCAGTAACGCCATCCAATTATGGCCTCACAGAGACCAATCTACTCATGAATTGAAATGTTACGATTGATTTTCCAGGCCCCACCCCTGAACTGTGCTGCACAGGGCATCGAGCCTTCAGTGTGAGTTTCTGAGGGACACTCCATAGCACTCTTTATCTTTGATTTCAGTTTTGCTGGGAACAATTCCTGATGGAATTATTTTATGTGGTTGAATACAAATACTTTTTAGTACAGGTGGATATTCTATAAACTTTTCATAAACAAAACAAATTTAAAGTCATACCTGCTCATTAAAGATGTCTTCCATTATATTTATTCTTAGAATGCTCTTCCATTTTCCTAGCACTTTTGCATGGATGTATTCCCCACCCCTAGTTTGCTTCTCATAGTTCTGAAGTTAATGTGTCTATTTTCCTCCTAGGTTATGCGCCAGACTGTGGGTCTCTGGATCCACATGTCTGGTCTCATCAGGTATTTACTTCTATAAAGCAATTTGTCTAGAATAGTATTGAATCTTGCTATCTTTTCCTGCTTCAGGCTGGAGGATGTTAGTAGAATATCTAGGAAAGACTGTAAGGAACTGGGCAATAGCATGAGTATTGGCAAAGCAAGGTACAATTAAACGGGAAGTCAAGAGTCTGACAGAGTGGCGAGACTGGTTTTCCTCTAAGAGATGTCTGAGTTGTGTGGCTCAGAAGTCCCAGCAGCATGCCACAGTTGTTTGAAAAGCACTTTCACTGTGAAATCAACAACTGGCTCTATTTGCTAGTTATCTGAAAAAGAAAGGGAAAGAAAAGGGAAGAAAGGAGAGGAAAGGAAAAGAAATGAAAATAATTTGAAAAATAGAAGAGGAAAGTAATATGCTAGAATGTGAGGGCCCAGTGGAGATATTGGAGATGCTGTTTTTTCATATCTTATAAAGCCATTTACTTCTTTTCACCTTTTTGTTTGCTTTCTTTTCTCTACTTTCAGCCTTTCCAATTTTTATTGTGATAAAACACATATAAAATTTACCATCTTAATCATTTTTAAGTGTAGGGTTCAGTGGTATTGAGTAAATTCATAGTTTTGGTGGATTTTTGAACTGAAGTTTTCTGCCTCAGGCTTGTGAGGCACTCAGAGAGGGAAGAGATTGGTACAGTATTTGATATTGTATGAGTTAGCTTTAAATTTTTATTTGTATTGAAAAACTTTAAGCTAGTTTAATTTGGATGTTCTTGAAAAGGGTACAGTTAGTGGTGGGTGGGGGCTGGTGTCAGAACATGTTGTTATTAAACATGATGTTGTAGGACCCTCAATGGTGTCGTCACTCAGGTTAAAGTCTTTGAAACCTCAAGAATTAAACATTAGTCACACATCAGAGCTGGTTTTGCAAACTGGCATTCAGTCCTGAGCTAGATTCAATTCCCAGCTTATCTGAGGTGTCTCCTAGACAGTGAGCATAAACCTTTTTAAACCTTAGTATACCTTCTGTGTTAGTCCTGGCTGCCAGCCATGAAAGATTTTGGAAAAGTTACTTTTCTGTTCTGCATCATGTTGCTTCCTCCTGATAATAGCACTATTTTGAACACTGCCAAGGAGCTGAGAAGCAGGATGAAATCTGTGTTACTATCATTTGGACCTGCCCCAAAGGTCTCCTAAGGCCTATGTGTTTCTGTTATTTCATTCTAGAGTGGTCCTCGAGGGCCTCTGTGTTAAAGGCTTTGCTTCCAGGGTGGTGCTTTTGGGAGAGTTGGTAGAACCATTAAGAATGGGGCCTCCTGGGAAATCTTCAAGTCACTTCAGTGTGGTCTCAAAGGGAATTTCAAGTCCTGTCCTCTTTCTCCCTTCCACTTCCTGGCCACAAGGCAAGAAGTTTTGCTCTGCCACATGCTCCCATCATGATGTGCAACCTGCCCACCAGAGGCCTGAAAGCAATGTGCCCAGTGATTAGGGACAGACTTCCAAACTTGGCCATCAAAATAAACCTTTTCTCTTCATGGGCTGATCATCTCATGTATTTGTAATGGTGGTGGAAAGCCGCCTTACACAGATGTAAATAACATGATAGAATAATTCTATCTTCAGTGATTCATCCTATATCCCAACCTTGCTTTGTTCTGACAAAGCGCCTTGTATGCCAAGAGTACTCCTTGCTTTCAGGATGGCGTGTGTATAAGAGGACACTGTGTGTGTATATTGTTGCTTTAGCCATCCTCCCCACCATTTACACAACTCCTGGCAGGAATGCAGGTAGCAAGACAAATGGAACTCACATTCTTCCTTGTCCCCTTGGTAGGAATTGTGCCTTGCCCCGTGGGGATTGTTATTTGCAAAGCAATCATACACATTTGGGGATAAAAAGAATAGCCAGCTAAAGACCTGGATAGAACTGTAAATTGTTTTCTAGCAAAATACCTTAGGAAGGCTAGATTTTAAGTTTCTTCTTCCCACTCCTATTATTTCCCCTTTCCCCCTCTTCTTTCTTTGTTATTCTGATGGGGAACATACTACCTGCCTAGTTAATGTGGTCTTTCTTTGATAAATATTAACCTACTTTTTGATCATTCCAGTCACACATGTAACTGTTTTCTTGATTAGAGATTCATTTCTTGATAAGATCTGGAGAGGGCTACCCTGAAGTTGGCTGTATTGATTATATTTTCTGTACTTTAGCTAGTACATGGAATTCTGCATTTTTTATATCTTTTTAATACAGCAGTTTGTACTTCATAATATCCTGTGCTTAAAGAACATGATTACTGCTAATTATCATTTAGAAAATTGTTTTTGGCTTGATTAGAGATTTTAGCTATGTGTACAGAAATCTAGTGGATCTTCATTATGTGCAGTACTTTCTGTTCTATGCTGGATTAAATATTAATATATGGAAATTTGGTTTCATCTGCCATACCTTTTGATGTCAGAAGCATAATCAGTGTAATTGGCTTAGATTGTTTTTTCTCCTGTTTGTATTTCATACTATCTAATGTCATTAGTGAATTGACTACAGAGTGGGTAATCTGCATTTCAGAACTGCTTCTTGAGTACATTATTACCATTGATTTTGATTATTTTAATTTCCATTCACCCTAGGCATGCCCTCAAGCTGTGCCATATTGTTCAAAGAACTGCTTTCTTCCATTCAGGGAGCAAGTCTTTCTGTTTCTGAAAACCCATCAGCACTTTGATGAATGCTGATGTTTTTACTCAGTCTGGGGTTAACCTGATTTTCACAGCGTAGGGTGAGGCTGGATAGCCCCAGGCTTGTGTGCCTTCATTCTGAACCATAAGTCATGTGGTTGCCCCTGGTGCCTATAAGGAAGTAGTGCCGGGTCAGATGTTCTCTCATAGAGTGGGCTGTGTAATTGACCAGCTTCTAAGAACATGGTGCCAGACTCCCCGTCCTTTGGACTTCTGTGTAGTCTGCTGACCACTGGCCCACGGCAGATATACTGCCCTTCTCTCCCCAAGGCTTGCAGGTCTGTGTGTAACATTTGGAAAATGATGGCTGGACTGACTTAGGGGTTGAAATCTAGCGTCCTTTTGGTTTTTGAGTGTATTCCAAAACTAACTGTAAAAAGAACTCCACATTAAAGTCTAAGTTTGGGTACGGTCAGCCACAGAGTCTTCTCCCCTCTGGCTGCAATGCATGTGCTTGGTTTTGCTGGCAGTGGATATTAAGTCATTTGTTCTTGTACAGAACACTGATGCTAAGCTGCAAGGAACTTAACAGTGCCAGGGTTCTACTTCTGTCTTTTTATAGATCAGAAAACAGAGATCAAGAGAGGGAAATGACTGGCTGGGGTCACACAGCTACTGAGTGGTGGAGCTGGGGAGTAATGTGTCCCCTTCGTCTAGGTAAGGTTCTCTACTTTTCCAGTGGCCTGTGTCACTGGATGATAATAGTGGCCACACTACCAAACGCTCTGTTAGTGGGGTGATGGACAGCTACATAGGTGTTCGTGTCATCCAGTGAGGGTTCTGGCCCAGGGGTTTTTATGAGGGAAATGAGAATACAAAAGACTGTAATTAAAAGCAGATGTGTATGTGTCTACACATGCAAAATGGAAACAAAGTCTTTGTAAATAGGGGAGGGTGGAGGGGGTGAAGGGAGGGCAGGGACAAGGGGAAAGAAATGAGAACCAAGACCTGTCATGTAAAGGTACAAGATCCCAATGATGAATGTAACTGTACTGAATCCCTAAAATGTACCAAGAAACTCAATGAAAAAAAAAAAAGAGGTTAGCAGGATGATTCTGCCTGTGTGACTTAAGTCATTGGCTGAAGAGTTGTGTTAGATTTCTCCAGAGAAATGGGACCAACAGGATACATAGAGATACATAGAAAGAGATTTACTATGTGGGATTGGCTCATGAGATTATGGAGGCTGAGAAGGTCTGCATGGCCGAAGCAGTAGGCCCAGAAGAGCTGCAAACCCAAAGTCCGGAGAACCAGGGGAGCTGATGGTGTCTCTTTCTCAAGTTCAAAGGCCCAAGAACAGGAGTGCCAGGGTCTGAGGGCAGGAGAAGCGGATATCTCAACTTGAGCAGAGAGTGCGAATTTGCCTTTCCTCTTCCTTATTATACTATTCAGGCCCTGGGTGGACCACCTGCCCACTTTAGCGAGGGCAGATCTTTACTCAGTCTTCTTATTCAAATGCTAACATCTTCTCGAACCACCTCACAGATACACCCTGAAACAATGTTTTATCAGATATCTGGGTGACTGCTAGCTCAGTCAAATTGATGCATGGCACTAATCATTGCAATAGTCTTCTCCCCTTTCCCCTGTGAGATCAGCTCTTTGCTCCAAGTGCTGGGGAACACATAGTTCAGTGCTCCTAGGGAGCATTGCTGAGAGAGACCCCAACCCCTGATGGATGCTTTCCTCCAATGAGTGGAAGTGGAGGCAGCTTCCCTGGGGAGAAGAGTGGAAGGGGGTGGGTAAGACATTTCTGTTTGAAGTTTCTGTAATAATTAGTCTAGGTTAGGACCTACCAAGGTGTAAGTCCTAATGAATGAAATTATTATGCAGATTATTAATTATCAAAAGATTCTTAAAATGTTTTAATCAAGAAGTCTCCAGGGTGATTTTTTAGAATATGTGACACTGGTGTTCATAAGCAGCAGTTCTTCTAATGGTTGGTTTAAGTTAATTTGGCTTCATCAAAGGAGGCAAATAAAATCAATCCAGACAATATTTTACCACACATGTCTAAAAACAAGAATCTTAATCCTAAATAATCGTTTCCCGCTGTTCCCTCTTTGGGCCAGGCCTGTCCTTGTTTTAATTTGTTGGTTTCTCATAAAGGGAGGTAAGCTAATGTCTCCGCTTCACAGTCAAGAGTGACAGCCTGGCCTTCTGGTACACCTAGAATGTGCCCACGGAACATCACTTTCCTTTTCAGTTTGGTTGAAGGCATCAGGCAAGTGGGTCACTTGGCACTGAGTAAGCTTTGGGCCAACAGGCATTTGGAGATTGGATTTTGGCCTGAGCTGCCAGAGAACTTTCCAATAGAGTGGAGTTGGTTACTCATAGACTAATTTACTTAGTTGAAAAGGACAAAAGGGAGGACTAGACTTTTGGATTTCACAGGCCAATGTCATTTCTGAAATGATTTTGGAGACCAACATAGGATTGAGAACATTTCTTTTTTTCAAGTAAGAGAATTAAAAAAGAACCAAAGTTCTCCCTACTATCACTACCACACATATAAGGAGGGTGGAGAGCTTAACAATAAAGGATAGCTCTATAGTCAACTTAAAAATTCTATGAAAAAACTTAATATGGTGTTTTTTAGTTTTTTTCATTTCACCAAAGACTGATTAAAAACTGACATTTGACTACTGAGCCAAGTGATCTTTTAAAGTCACTTCTAGGTATAGCATTTACTTATATTGACTTTATGATTTGTTATGACCCAAAGATCCATGTATTCCTCATTCATTTTTTTTTGTTTTCCTGCTAAGTAATGCTTCCTTGCTCAAATGTTTTTCATTTCTCTCTCCACCATTCCCACCTACATCCTTTTGCTCTTTCTCTTCTCCTGTTTGCCTCAGCTCCCCAAGAATGCTCCTGTGGGCAGCAAGGCAATCTCTGAGCGCCAGTGTCCCTCTCTACTGAGGTGGTGTTCTTGCATTACTAAGCATGTTTATGTGAAAAATGATATATTAAAATATAAAATATATTTGTTTTGCTGACACTGGCTTATTCATAGTTACTTCTGAGACATACTCCTCCGACTAGCTATCCCGGTACCAAGTAGTTTTGTGTTCTGAATATTTTTCAAATTAGTTATTCTTTTGTTATATTAAACTAAGTCAAAAACATTTCTTAAATCAAGATATATTATATTGTTTGCTTCTTTTGAATTTACTGGGCTTATTACTCTGTCATAGAAATAGATTAATGGGCTGCAAACTTCAGATCTTGTTTTCCCATGAGTTTTGCTAATCTGACTGCTTTTGTTTGGGCCAAAATTTACAGTAACTATTGGTTTGGTCACTTTCCAATATTTGGCTTTATAGTTTTAATAAATGTTTCCTAAGTATTTAAGAGTGGGGACAATTAAAATATTTTTATAGATTGTGGAAATAAGCTTGATTTTGATAGTCATAGAATCAGTTGCTTTGGTTTTCCAAAGATTAAATTAGAATGTTTCTCATTCAAATGACTTCTGGGAACTATTTTATTCAGTTATGAAACAAAGTACTTTTCTTTAATGAGTTGTAGGGTTGTATTCAAAACATCACAAAGCCATAAAATATAGCAACTATATAGTAGTATTTTAATCTATTTATGCAGGTATGAATTAGAGGGCAAGTGTCTTAGTTACTTTTATCATTGCCGAGGCAAAATACCCAACACCATAAATTAAAGGGGGAAAGGTTTATTTCAGCTCAGTTTGTAGAGGCTTCAGTCCATACTCAGCTGGCTCCAAAGCATAGCGGCATGGTAGAGGGAGGGTGGCATGGCAGGGGAGAAACATTTATGGCATGGCAGGCACAAGGCACAAGGCAGCAAGTAGCAAGCAACAGAAGCAGCAGCAAAGTAGTGAAGCAGCAATAGCCTGCCTTTCTTTTCTCTCTCCCTTTGTAGTTCACAAACTTTGTAAGCCTATTTATTGGTGCCATACACCCAAGGTGGGGCATCCTTAATATGAGCATCAAACTCTTAAATCCCAGCATCATACTCTTAATCCACATTCACATCTAGATACAAACCATAGCAACTATCTTTTACCTAAGGAAAGACGACACTGTAAATATTCTTCAAAACTTCAGATAGTCATCTGTTTTTGTTCTGTCTGTAAAACAATGCAGTAATGTCCTAGTTAAAGAACATTTGACAGACATTTTGTCAGAGAAGGCATTGTTACTAGAGTATTTAATATATTTTATGGTTGAAAATAGAGGAGATTCTAAGTTCTTCATGTAGAAGTATTGTGGTTCATACTTTTCTAAGCCACTTTCCTGTCATGGGGACAAAATACCTGATATCTGCAACTTAAAGCAGGAGAGTTTTATTTTGGGTAACAATTTCAGTGGGTTTGGTAAGTGGTTGACAGGCTCCAAGGGACAATGGCATGGCAGAAGAAAGATTTTCACTGCAGGGTGGCCAGAAAGCAGAGAGAGAAGGGAGTGGCTTGGGATGAGAATACACATTTCCAGGTCATGACCCCAGCAACCCACCCTTCCAACCAGACTCTGCCTCCAGATATGAGTTGTTTGGAGAGTATTTTAGATCTAAATGATAACAATACTGTCCAAAATTTAGCATACTGATAAATTCATGGTAATGATGTTCCCCTGGTTTAGCACTTTGAATTGGAGCAATAGATTTCCAGGATTGCACAGATCTTCTAAGCTTATGCAACTTATATGTTTAAAGCACTAGATGTTTATTAGAATGTCCTCTCAGCTGCTGAGCCCCCTGTGAGTCTCAGTGGTAGTAAGATGGACAGGTCACTGCTCTTGGAATCTCTAGGTTCAAGTCCTGTTTGTCCCTTAGTAGCCACTATCATGAGAAGGCCCCTCTCTTGAGTTGTGGTCTTCTAGAGAATAACAGTATTTACACATTGTTATCATGGAGATTGAATGGCATAATGTGGATGAAATATTTTATAAATTGTGCAGTTCTATATAAATTACATATTGTAATTGTGTTAGCCCTGTCAAGCAGGTGCAGCCAAGAATTGATTGGGGACTGAATATAAAATTCTGACTCTCCATCGCCTCACCTAACCAGGTATGGTGTGTGCACCCCAGCCTCTCTTCTGTGCCCTGATATGTTGATTTTATGGCAATAATGGAGCAAATATTTTATCACCCAGTTATCCTCCAATATCACCAAAAGGACTCCTAGTCAGGATAGGCACAAACTTAGGGTCCAAGAAGATTGATAATAATTATGTGAGCTCCAGAGGATATATCTTTGAAGAACCAGAGGTAAGAAAATTAGAATCAAGAGAAGACTTGTAGGGGGCCCAGGATTTAGCTCAGTGTTTCTATCACCTGCCCCACAAGCACAATTTGATCCCTGGTAACGAAAAAAAAAAAAAAAAAAAAAA
>NW_022900913.1:56912063-56971409 GCF_012274545.1 Fukomys damarensis | reverse complement strand
AAAAAAAAAAAAAAAAAAAAAAGGAAGGCTTCTACTTGGATGTGTCATGTGGCTGGAGGTGGAGGGGACAATTCTTCTCTTTTGGCAACTGAGCATGGAGCCCAGACAGAACTGGGGCCATGTGGTGACCACACCTTGTTCTTCGATCCAATGGCCAGCCTACTGGGTTCTTTGGCAGGAGTGACATAGCATCTGTCAGAGCATAGAGAGTACTTAAATGGAGTTAGTTTCAGTTCCTCAGTTTCTTGTCACTAGGGATAGGTAAACCCAGTAGTGCTGCATGTTTTAAAAAAGTCCTGACTTATTTTTGTAGAATTTTCAGTTTGGCTAAGTTTTACATGTGTTTTGCCAGCTCTCCTTCCTTAATTATTAGTATTAAACCCATGTGTATGAGTTTGAATGGAAACTTAATAGCCATTTTTATATTTATTTATACTTAATTCTTCCCATAGCTGTGTTGAGTCAGGGCTGTTATATCTTGTAAGGCATCTTTGAAGAGTTTATAAGAATTTCTCTTCATAAGATGTCACACCAATTTTACCCTGTCTCTTCCCACAAAGACATTTGGTTTTGAGAATGGTTAGGACAAGGTCCCAATTCCAAAGCTATGATGTATATGGCAGGGTTTGAACAATACAAAATGAGCTCTCATTCTCTTAATTACACTCAACTTTGAGGCAGTCATATTGGTAAAGCCTTCAAATGGAAATCGGTTTGTGAGAAAGCAGATGCTTTTTCAGCAAACATTATTCTCCATCTCTAGGCCTTGCATACAATTGCCAGAGCCATGGAAAAACAATTTTTATGGCCTATCATTGTTTTTCCAAGCACAGCACACAGATTGGTTCCAGGCAGAAGGAGATGGAGAAAAAGAAGAATGGTCATGTCCAAATAATTCTTACCTTCTCATTACAGAGAGACCTATCTGTGTCTCTTTTTATGCTTTGTATACTACTAATCACACCAGAAATACTGATTTAAAGAAACAGATGTTATTTTGTTAATGACAAAATAATGGAGCTGTTTTGTTATGATTATGATTCCCTGCATAACAGTTTGCTCTGAATTAGTTGGACTGGACCTTAGACCTGGGGCTAGGCAGGAGGAGACTTGGTGATTCTCTAGTTAAATTCACTTGTTTCCAAAGGATCTGAAATATTAAATGAAATGAATATAAACATAGCATATAATAACTGTTTATGAATTAATCTTCAAGAATAAGCTTCTTATACTCGAAGAATTTTAAGAGTCAAACTGAATTACATAGCCATAGAAAAGGTAAATCTGTTTACACTTAGGTCTTCTCTTTCCCTTCATCCATAGAACAGAGAGTTGTCTTCTTGAATTGAGAATGAATTTTTTTACTAATACAATTTTATAGCTGAAAACATTGCACTTTAATGAGCATTAGATTAGAGGTTGGGGACAGGATCCACATCACCAGATATTTTACCATAATTTATTTGTTTACCTTAGAAGTTGAGCTGTTTACATTTTTAAATAAAACTTTTTTTTTGGAGATAGTTGTAGATTACCATGCTATTGTGACAACTGATACAAAGAGATCCATGTATTTTTTACCAGTTTTGCTCACTGGGAACATCTTATAAATTATAGTACAATATCATGACCAAGATATTGACACTGACACAGTCCAGGTACATTCCCATCCCACACCTGCTCGCTGCTCACAGTTGCCCCTTCCTTCTCCTGTGACACTGGGGAAGTCTCCTCAGAGCTGTAAGTCCAGTTGGTTGCTCTGGCTCTTCCCCACCCCTTCACAGAAACCTCCTGGCGAGGCCCTGGAATCCTTTGTTACTGCTTCCCCTGGGCCTCCACTGAGAGCTCAAGAGCAGAGGTGGGTTGGTTACCACTAATGATGGCACCTGCTCTTCACAGTCTCCTTTGTTTGGGGAGCAGAGAGGGCCTCCTTGCTGCTGGATAGGGGGTAGAAGTGCAGGCTTCTTATGTGGCCTCTGTATCAGGAGATGTACAGGCTCTTATCACTCCACAAGCATGACAGTGCTGGCTCCCTACTGCCTGTGCTATGGGTACTCAGCCCTTGTGGCATGAATGAGGGCAGGGACTTTCTACAGTGTTTGGTTGAAGGAGGGAAAGTATGGTCTAAAAGTTTTCAGTTTTACTAATCTCCCCTTTCCTGGTCCTTTGGCTAAAGTGCACAAACATCTGTGGAGCTTAGTTTTGTGTCTTTCTGTATTAGATAGCATCATGAGCTGCCAGCTTCTTCAGCTCCAAGTCTGGGATATATGAGGCAAAAGAACGACCCTGGCAACTTACTTGTTCCCTTAT
This sequence comes from Fukomys damarensis, assembly GCF_012274545.1. NCBI lineage: Eukaryota > Metazoa > Chordata > Mammalia > Rodentia > Bathyergidae > Fukomys > Fukomys damarensis. The sequence goes on along the minus strand of NW_022900913.1, from coordinate 56,969,099 downwards.
TCTCCCAACAGTTCTGCCTTCTCTCCACCATGCCCAGGCTTCCTTGTTTGTTTTCTATACAATGTCCAAGCTTTGCTGTTGTACACAGAGGAAGGATTAGGGAAAAGGACATCTAGAACTCCTTCCAAGGTTTACATTTTAAACAGGAGCAGAGAGATGAATTTGGTGTCAGAGAAAAAAAGTATTTTTATGATTCTCATTGATGGGAAAAAGCAAGTATTTTTTTTTTAACTGTCACTCTTACCTTGAGTAAAACATTTAATATAGCTGTTATTGCCACCTAAACTTTCTCTACAACTAGGAAGCTCGCCTGGTCTTACTCTCCCCCCAAGGAAGGTCATTAGCTTCGTGAACTACAGCTAGCCCTTCCCAAATGAAATGCTAGAAGATAATGTCAGAGCCTATTCAGAAGATACTGTTTCTTGACAGTTCCCATTTTTTCTGTTGCCTGTGTCTTTACTCTTTATAGACATTGCGGTTTGTCAGCAATTTTGTTTTATCACCCAACACAGGAAAGCATTTTGTGCAGCTACATGTTTAACACAAAGAGCATTTCAGGTCCATAAAAAATGATTATTACCACCAAAGCTCTATTTTGAAGGCTGTTTTAAAAACTTTGCTATGGGCTTTCCCTTGAGAAACTGTTACACACACACACACACACACACACACACACACACACAGGCTCTGACCTGAAAATTGGCTCTTAACATTCACATTTTATTGAACCAATAAATTGTGAGTTTCACATTTTAGTCAAATAGAACACCAAGTGTTTCATTTCAGGCACTAGTGTCCATATTGACAGGACTTTAAATCTACTACTTGTGCATCTGGAGCTTGTTAGATGTTTATAGTTTGAATGGAGCCAAATGTCAACTGCACCTTTGGTCTATGGAGAGATCCAGTAGAAGGAGCAGTTACTCTGCTTTGTAAGGCAGAAACGAGCACTGAGGGCTGGGTCCCCCCTGATCACTGCAGGTTGGCTGGGCTGAAAGTTACATATTTTCTCAGAATCCATCCCCAAGTCTTAGGGAATATCCTCAATGAAGATGTATCCGTAGGGTTCTACCGTGGGAGGAGCAGCAGAGTACAGTAGAGTTTCTAGGATAGTAGATTAGTCTGGATCTGAGCTGCCCAACACACACCACTAACCATGTGTGGCCACTGGGCATTTGAAATGTGGCTAGTGCAGTAGAGGAAATGAGTTTCTATTTGAGTATTAGAAATTTTAATTTTACTGGGCCATGTGTAGCTATTGGTTACTGTTTTGAATAACCTAGTAATAAGGCCAAGTTAGATGTGAAGAAATACCAAGCACCTGTTCCTCATCTCTCCCCACAATGACTCAGAGTGATGATATTTTATCCCATTCAGTTATCTACTCCCCCATGCTCCCAGAAGAATATATTAAGCACTTTTTTATTGCAAGGCATTTTGATGGCTATGGAAAATACATAGGTGCATGAAATTTCAAGTCCTCTTCTTGGTTCAAAATATACCTTGAAATGAATTTCTCTATAGACTCAAAGTAAGACATTATGAAAACACACGGTTCACGGATACAGACAGATCTTCATTTTATTTCTACTTCCTCTATTCCACCTCCTTTGGCAAGTTAATTTCTCTGAGCCTCAGTTTCTTCATATGTAAAGTATGATCAAAGCCTAATTCTTTCATGGCTGATCTTATATGTCAAGTTGGGCCTCAGTGCCTGGGTATTTGGTTAAACATTAGCAATTTTCAATGTTTCTATGAGAGAGCTTCTGGAGAAGACTTACATTTATTTGAAGCATTCAACTAAGTGTAGAAGTTTGTCTCCCATGACACGAGGGTTGTTCTCATCCAATTGGTTGAAGGCCTGTCTAGGACAAATGAATGACCTTCCCTGAGCAAGAGGAAATCCTCTAGCAGGTGGCAGGCAGCTTCATCTGCCTTATCAGCTCCTCCCTGTTCCGTAGCAGGCTGCCTTTGGATATGAAGCGCAGATCCTTCTTGAGTCTCCAGCCTTCCGCTTTCCTCATCAGCTTTGAAATTTGCCCAGCCTCCACAGTCCGGGAGTCACTTCCTTAAGGTAGCTCTCTTCCTATATTAATACACATCTGATATACAATGAGTGTTGTATCCTGCAGGATTCATATGTTGAGGCCCTGATCCCCAATGTGAAGATATTTGGAGATGGGGCCTTTGGGAGGTCATTAAGGACCACTTAGGTCATGAGAAAGGGTCCCTCTTGGTGGGAGTAATGGCCTTGTAAGAAGAGATTGAGGGAGGACATGGTGAGAAGGTGGCTGTCTATAAGCCCTCACCAGTCTTAAATGTATGGACACACTAATCTCTGACTTCCAGCACTATGAGAAAGGAAATGTTTGTAGATTAAGCAACTCAGTGTATAATGTTTTGTTATATATCTACTCTAGCTGACTAATACCATATCCTATTGGATCTGCTTCCAGGGTGAACCTTGACTAATGCCGTATCTCACAAGGCTGTTGAGGAATCCAAAGAGACATATGCATTGTGTCTGTCACGGTGCCTGGCACACAGTGGGTGTTTGTTGGTTATCAGTGTCACCCTCCCGCCCATAGCATGAATGTGGGCATGCTCCAGTGCCAGCCTCCCTTTCCTGTTCTTTGGTCCATGCCAAAGCCTCCCCATCCCTTCTCCAAACTTCAATTCTAGCCACGCGCCAAGGCCAGCTCACATCCTGCTCCCCAGTGCAGCTTTCCACATGATTTGCATAGACAACAATTTTTCCCTTTTCCAAACTCCAGTATATTTACAATATATGCCTTCTCTATTTAATGCTTTTCGAGCAAGTTTCCTTGTTTTATATTTCTAGTAACACCTCTATTTAGTGACTACATCATATGTCACAAGTACTTGCCACATATCTTGTTTGATTCTCAAGATAGCATTCCACTGTAAGGAGTAGCACACCCATTTTACATTTCACAGGCAAGGGTGTTAATGTCTAGATGGGTTAAATACATGTGATTATGCTCTAACAGAGATAACATACTGGAACTTGTCTGATGCACTCACTTGCTATTGTTTTCCTCTCTCCCTGTAGCCATTTTGCTATTAAAGCGGAGCATGCATTCTGCTGCCCTAGGAGGGAGAAGGTGGGACCAGCCTGGAATACAGGGATATGGCCTGTCCTCTGGGTTCCTCATTGGCAGAACTGCCTTCCATAGTGGGCAGCGCCAACGACTCTTTCCCAGCCTCCTTTGTAGCTGAGAATTCAGACAAAAGTGCCTTGGGAGACATTGCTGAGAGCTTCAGGGAACTAGTTTCTTCCTGATGCAGAGCAGTAGGAGGTCTTCTCTTCTTATCCTTCTTTTGGTCCTAACAGGCAGGGCCTTGCTGCTCCAAGAGAGTACAGGCTCAGCAGCCCTCTGAGAGAGGCCACATGGAAAAGCAGAAAGACGTGGGTTCTTGCTGCTGCTAAGCCACTGACCACCCTTGAAATGTCCACACTCGGAACCTTTTGTTATAAGAGAGGAAAAAACCCTCTGATGTTCAAGCCAGTTGGGAATTCTGTTGTTTAGAGCTGACAGCCTTCAGATGTACACAGGTACATGCTAAGTCTCAAGCTACATTTTGCAGTCCCTATTGAGGCAATAATTTTAAAAGATACAGTGGACATATGGTCCCCCCTGCACAGTGTCCCCCCTGCACCAAGTAGGGCCAGTACAAAAGGAGGTGGAGAAAGAAACAGAGAGAAGTCATTCCTACAGGCTGTGGGTCCCCAAGGAAATAGTCCCTTTTTCTTGAGTCAGAGAAAGGAATGCAGCTCGATGAGGCTGCACAGAAATGTCACAGACATGGAAATGTCTCAGCCAATGGAGATATGTGGAGACAAAGGAGCTCCAGAGACCAAGAAGTAGAAAATAAAACCAAGAGCTTTGTTCCCACACATGTTTGGGTTGGACCTACTCCTGGGTTGGAAGGAGATGGCCATTAGATCCTTCTTTTATTTTTGTCTTTCTGTTCAAGTTTAAATTTTGTGAAGTGAGCATGCAGGGTGTGGACTGGATGGCATTCCTGCTCTTGGCTCAGGAGCTGGTCTGGCTGGGCTGCATGTGGTAGGGAGGTTATAACTTACAGGGAAACTGGGTGCCATGAAGGCCAGCAACAAATGTCCCTGATACCAGTGCTCCTTAAGGTACAGGCAGCAGGTGGCAACAGGTCTGGCATTGCCTGTGGCTTAGCCTGTGACAAGGCAATTCAGAACCTGAGAATATGTGCTTAGAAATGACACTGTGATCAAGGAAAGTCTTATGGGTATTGACACTAATAATAATTTGATGAGATGATGTAGATATTTTTGGGTATTATTTTCCTAGAGATTAATTTTTATTACATTTAATAACAATGTCTGCGAAGAGTTTTTTCCTATTTTTGAATTAAAATATAATTTACACACACTAACAATCACCCCGTTAGTACAAGTTTTGGGACACAAATGTTTTGTTACTCTCACTCCAGTGAAGATATAGAAAGTTCCCTTGCCCCTCCCAATTTTCCTTTTCCTTTTGTGCCAACCCCTCTCTTTACCACTAGCCTTTGACAGTGCTGATGTTTCCTATCCCTAGCTTCTGACTTTGCAAGAATAATAATACATCAGTGGAACCATCTGTGACATCGTGTGTGAGTCTGGGTTCCTTCCCAGGGCATCATGTTTGTGAGTCATCAGTGTTCTTGTGTGTGTTATTAGTGTGTTCCTGTTTATTACTCTGTAGTATTCCATGGATGGACCACAGTGTGTTTGTTTATTTTAATCACTTCTGGAGTTGAGGTACATTTGATTTGCTTCCAGTTTGGGATAGTGATGAATAAAGCTACTACAAACATTTCTTGTTCACTTTTTTCTATGAACATAACTTTTGTTTCACTTGAGTACATGCTGTCAGAGGGTTGTTGTGTCATATGACAGGTCTGTAGAAATTTATAAGAAACCGCAAAAACTATTTGTCCAAGTGGAGGGAGTACCCTCTTGTATTTTCATCTACAGTGAACTACACTTCCATCTGCTCCACATCCTTGCAGCATTAGATGTCATGAGCTTTTAAAAATTTAGCATTTATTTTAGGTATATAGTGGCACTGCATTATGTTTTTCATTTGTATTTTACTTGTGTTCAACTGTGTTTTGAATTTGTTTGGGTATGTTAACATTCTTTTACATGGTTCCTTGTCATGTCATCTCTTATCTTCATTCATGTTCTGATCAAATTTTTTTTATCGAGTTTTTCACCAATTGTAAAAAAAAAATTAGCTTCTTTTCTTATCATTAATTTTTCCTTTATGTATCCTAGATATAAGTCCTTTACCAGATATGTGCTTTGCACATATTTTTCCATTCTGTGTTGCCTTTCCATTTTCTTCACAGTGTCTCAGAGCACAAGTTCTTGATTTTGGTGATCTCCAGTTTATTAGCTTTTTGTGCCATGCAGGAAATGTACAAGTTTTTTGTTTTAGGTTTTGGATTCAGGGCTATGATTGATTTTGTGCTGACTTTTGTAAAGGTTGGAAAATAAAGTTTTGTTTTTTGCCATGTAGATGTCCACTGATTTGAACATTATTTGTTGAAGGAGTCTATGAAATATTTTAAATTAGCTAACAAAGTGGTCTTTCAGCAAGGAAAGTTTGGAGAGCATTGGCCTTCACAACAGTTTTACTTAACTGCTGCCCTGAGTAGGGCTTTCAGATTATGGCCAAGATGTCCCAGTGTCCTTCATTTGAAACAGAGCCATTCACTTTTCATTTCTCTGGGGCTGGATTAAGAAATAGAATGAGCTCGTGCATGATTAATCAAAGCTTCTCAACTCTCTTTGGTAATTAGAAGATGTTCTCAGAAATTTGGTACAAAATTTCTTTCTCTTTCTTTCTTTCTTTCTTTCTTTTTCTTCCTTTTGTTCTTTCTTTCTTATCTTTGAATAATCAAGCTTGTAATTTTTCTTCCCATTATGTTACAAATCTCTCTGGCTGCTGGAGCAATTGGATAAAGATTCCCTCTTCTCCTCATTTTATCACATATTGCTGTCTTCCAAATAGAAACTGCTGACTTTTTTCATTAATCTTGGGAAATCTGGAAATTGCGAAAGGCTGGCAACTAGCTCAAATGTATGTGTGAAATATGACATCAAATTCCAAAGAAAGGGCATCCAGCTCATGTGGCATTGATTAGTGGTCTATGGTGGGGTGTTTGGCAGTAGGGGATATCTTATTTATCAGCATGGTCATGCTTTTACTTATGAAAGAGAAATTGGGGACTTTGCTCCTAAGTTCGTACCTGAATAACTTGGCCAACCCTCACACCCTCCTCACATGGGCATGAGAATAACTAAACCTTGTCAACATCATAACCTAGTTTTGGAGGGAAAGACTCAGTATTGTTGGAAAGTACATTTCATCAAAGGGAGAATAATCAGTTATTGTTGGCAGTGATCAGTCTGGTCTGAAATTGACTAACTCTCAAGAAAGATAAGTGTATATATCCTTCCCTTTCCTCTTCCATAATGTTTTAGGGTCTCTGAATTTATTGGCTTATGTCATGGTGCTGTAAGGATTGCTAGATACGTTGTTTTGAGAGTCTATGTGACTCTGTGGAGTTGTGTAGAAATTTAGGAATTCTGTTATCTAATCTAAAATATTTCCCAAAATGACAAGAGACTTATAATCTGTTTTAAATGCAGGTTTAAATCATTCCCTGACCTAGGAAAAAAAAAAGAAAAAGAAAAAGAAAAAGATAACAGTGTCTTCTGTGAATGCAGAAATCACCAGTCTGTTGAACGTTCCCTTGTCTTTGAGATGGTTTTCAAACGAACTCTAACCAATCCCAGTACCTTCCTGTTAGGAATTCCTTTCCTTCCTTTTGTTTTTCTTTTTTGGGAATTAAGCTTCCTCAAACTCACTTTAACAAAGAGGGGGATTATTAGAAGGATATGCAGTGTGTCCTGGAACTGAGTGCAGGAATTCTAGCCAAGCGTCTGGAGGGACACGTATGGCTGGGTAACTAGTTGGTCTCAGTAGGCCACTTTCTCTCTTGTCTCTTCTCCTTCTCTGAATGCCAGCTTCTGATCTCTCTCACTTACACAATCCCCTTCATTTTCTTTTGAATTCATGGTTTCTCTGAACTGAACTTTATATCACTTCCCAATTGAAGCACCTAACAGACTGATGATATCTCTGATCCCCCAGAGACCCTGGAAGTCCCCTGTCATTCTAGGTGCAGTTTCCTTGGCTGGGCCTGTCTGGACTTGAATTCTCACTTCTGATTCGACCAGCATGGCCTGGGTGATGTGGTCATATCCTCTGAAAAGAGACTTGGCAGGACATGCAAACTAAACTACGGGCCAACTAGCCACCCTTCTCAGTAAGTGTTATAGTTTCAAGTTTAAAGTGGAGGAAGGGCTAAATGATATGAATATTGAGTGATGTTGTGAAAGAAAAATAGACTTCAATACAGCTTTGTGCTGTCCTTCGGGAGCCAGAACAGAATGAACAGATCTGGAAGGATCTGCACAGATGCATCCAGTGACCTTCTGAAAAGAGAAGACTCCAGAGTCTGTCTGTCCCAACATTGACTTTACAGTGACTCACCAACCTGATTTAATAAAATAACTTTCTCAGTCACATTAGTATGACCACAGTCTCCCTAGAAATCCTGGGTGTGATTTTTTTTTTTTTTTTGCCATATAAGTTCAAATAAATAAATGTCAGTCAATATGCCACCTTCAAAGATGGATAGACCTTCTAAAATGATCCAGGAGTGCTTCCAGGTAGAGAAAGAAGATGTGACAGAGCTAAGGAAGTCGTTTTATAACTTAGAATCTGTCTGAGTGGATTTGTATCTCTTGGTTAATAAGCTGAAATCTCATCACCACACCTTCCCATTTTGTCTATGGCGGTAGGAGAGTATGGTATGGGGCAGATAGAAAAATCAGATTTGAGGGTGGCAAAGGGCATGCCTGGCAGGTATCCAAGGATGAGGAGGATAAATAGGAAAGGAGAGTGATGGAGCTTTAGGAGTTGGGACAGGGAGAGCTGCTGCTCACTGAGCAGAGAAGGGAAAGGACTGTGTAAGGTTCATCTATGCAATGACACAGTCACCTTGTGGAGCCTCAAACACAGAGCCTGTCCTGTTGCTAGCCCTAACCATAATCCTAACCCTAGTACCCTAGTCTTTTCCCTAGTGGGCCAATCCCAAGGATGGAGCAAGAGAAGCAACAGGAAGACAGGGAAGGGCATGAACAGGGCAAGTCCCTTGAAGACTAGCTCCAGCTTGAGCCAGCAAGCATCTCTGGAGGTAAGTTATTTAGTCCTCAGAGAATCCTGAGCTCAGGCAAGGAATTTGGACTTCCATAAACCCTCTCCTTCACCAGCTAAAGGCTTCCTCCATTGGATTTTAGCTGTCTTTTAATTCAGCCTAGAATTGGAAACAACTGTCTCTGAAAAGGCCACCTTCTCCAAATTGGTGCTTAATCCTTTAAAAATGTTGACATTCTTTACACAGTTATTTCTTATGCTATCCCAATTCATCCACTCACCTCATTTTCATGGAGATCCTACCCTGCATGAGAGTTGTGCCAGGCACTGATGGTATAAAAACAGCCTTTCCATGTAGCCAAGGAGACTAAGAAAATATCAATTCTTATTATCATAGATGCCCATCTTCTGTGGAAGACAGCTTTGGTGTTCATTAATCAGATTTTTACACAAAATCATCAGAAAACTGAACTGTCTTTTGCAGACTCCTTGAATAATGTACAATCATATCTTCCTATCCTTTTTATCATACTTAACATTGGCTACAACCTAAAGCACAAATTTCCCATGACATCAATCTTTAGAGAAGAAAGAAGGCATTAATTCTATATCTATTCAGTGTACTAATTTATATATTCTGTTTTTAACTTTTGAAGAGTAGCATTTTTCTGTGGGACTGATGTCTCACTTAAATAGGTAAATAGCTTGACAAAGTAATAAATACTTGTTGAGCACTTACTGTATATGAGTTCCTTTGCTAGACACTAGGAATGTATTTAACCCTACAGAAGTCCCCCTCTAGCAGGTCCTTGTTAAGATCAGATTGGGAAAAAGTTGATAAAACTTCCTAAGCCGATTAAAAGAAATAGTGAAGTGTGTGCGTGTATGTGTGCATTTGAAAAACCTGCCAACAAAGCAGCCTTTGATGCCTCTACTGCAGAAGGCTGTGGGGTGAAAGAAAGATATGCTCACCAGGATCTGCACTTATCGGCACAGGGGCAGGAGGACACCAGCATTCCTCCTAACTAGCCTCCACAGCTTCAGAAGGCACAGAGGGTTCTTGGAATGTGGCTTCCAAATGGGGGCTGTTGGTATCGTAGTCAGTGCTTTCCTGTTTCTAGGATCCAAAGGAACATTTTTGATAATAATGTGTAAAGCTCTAGGGTGGCGAAGAAAGATTGCTGAAAATACTGACATATTCTTTCCATATCAAATCTCACTGGAAATAACAAGAAAGCAGAAATGTTCCTTTGGAAAAGATAGAAAGCAGGTCCCTAAAATCAAATCTGCACCAACCTCATTATGCTTTTGGGAGAGGGAGCTAAAAGAGATTGTGAAAAAATTGATGCTAAGCAATTTTGATCTTTATTATCATAACCTGCTCTTTAATCTTAAAAAATTTTAACCATTGCAAAAGTGCCATAAAGAAAAAATGCTAACCAGTAGGTACCAGTAGGTGCCTTTGGATCCCTTTCAGTCTGAACCTGAGGGTGTGGAAGGGAGCACCTGAAATTATTGTCCTGGATTTGGTGCCCTCAGATCAAATAACGATGAGTATAGCAAGGGAATAAACAATCAGATTACGTATGCAGCACAGTGTCTCTGCCTCGGTCTATGGGACACAGGAGCCTCCATGTATTGTGGGTGACATCAGTCAGAGCCAGTGGCTTTGTCAGCCGGAGCTGGCTCTATGTCCAAACTGCACGACTAGAATCTGTGTCTTAATGTAAATTGGTCTATAGTGATAGCGACGTCTCCCTGGAGCACCAGCTTCCATCGCCCAGATGGCAGGGTGACCATGGTGGAAATAAACATATGGTTGTCTATCTCTTTCATTCACAGAGGAAGAATAAAGATACTGTTCATAAAAGTCAATTACATGAAAGGTTGATTTCACAAACAGCAAACATCTCTGACCACAGATTAACAAGAAAGTAAGACATTAGGATCAGAGTTATTGAGAACAAGGGTGGAAGAAATCTGTATCATTGGGGTGCTGAGCTTTGGTGGAAGGTGGGGAACAGAGAAAGGAGATGGGAGGAGGTAGAACAAAACTAAGGACTAATATGAGCTATCGTTTGCAGTCCTTCTGGGGGAGTTGTTGACAACAGGGCCAGCAGGACAGCTGTTTGTAGCTGGTTTTTTGGTTAATGTCCACATTCCTTGGAGTGTTTGTCTTAGTTTGGGTTTCCCTAGGAGATGATGTCTGGCAAAGTGGAAATACAAGTGTTAACTTAGAGAACACTGGAGAGAGGGTGGAGAATGAGCCAGGAAAAAGAGATGGTGAACAATAAAAGGTGTGGCATAAAAACACCACTGTGTGGACAACTGAACAAGTTGCTCTGGGGAAAATGTGTAGAAAATACTGCCTCAAAGTCATTCTTCTCAAGAAACACTGATTCTATTTAGTCCCGATGACTTCTGGAGACAGGAATTCCAGAGTTCACTGCCTGCCTGTACATCAGCACAGTGTGCTTGGGCCACAAGAAAACACTGTCAGATGCAGAAATACTGGTGCTAGCCATTGGCAACTTGGGCAGGTATTGGAGGAAATCATGACTGTGAAGGCAGGTGTTGCAAGCACAGATGGAGTTAACACCTGTGCTTTTGTGATTGAAAGGAATTTATAGTGTGGATATGATAGCAAAGACACACAATTATACATGCACAGCTAGATAAATATTTGTTGATTTGTTGAAGATGTAATATCTTATCTATGGTTGGCAAGTGGCACAAAGAAATGTAGGAAAAGATTCTAGTTCTACTTGAGAACAAAGAAATACTACTTCCAAGGGAGTGAAAGCTCTCCTTCCTCCTGTTTGATCCTTGCTGCTTTCATCCCTTTGGCAATGGGGCATGGCAACAGAAGACTCATGACTAAATATCATCTGGAGATAAAAATGCTAAGAATAATTATTTGGCAACACAGAACTTGCACAAAGCCTACTTGAGACCTGTAATACATTTTTGTGATAACATCACGGACCACAAAAATAGCAAGACCATTCTCATGAAATAGGACTCATTGTGTCATGCCTATTATCATTTTATTGGGTAACTTGCTACCCTGAATTATGAAGAAGAGTCTTTATTTATTGGATTTACTTTATGAGCCACTTGCTATAAAGAGAGTCTAATGGATGTTTTGTCTCAGCGTTGTCATGGCTCTTTCCCCCAGAACATAACTGAGTGTGAGACAACATCTTCCAACTTTTCACAGGAGGGAGAAAGTGAGATGGAGAAGCTTGCTGGGGCCATAGTACCTTTAATTTTTTTCATAGGGGCCATAGAAATACCAAAAAGTGTAGAATACACATTTCTTCCACTGTTTCATTTCCTTCTAAAGAGAGAGACAGGATGGCAAGTTATCACAGAGTAGGACCTTAGTCATTGGCCATGGGAACTTCCTCGCCATATGGAAGACTGACTGCCACTATCTAGGATGCATACAACCACTTCACATAAAGATCTTGATGCAAACAGGGAAAAGTAAAATGAATGTAGATAAAAGTCTAAAAATATCGGGGCCACAGAAGCGATGATTGATATAATTAAGATGTAAATGTCTACCCATGTGGACTTATGTGTGGACCAAAGCTGGTAAGAAGCACATCCCACAAAGATGAGTGCCTGTATCAGAAATGGCCTATCACGGCCCATTTCCGTCAATTATGAAATATGGAATCTGATGTTATTTGGAAAATTTATAATATTGCATAGAGAATACAGACATACAGATGAGGACCAGATATTTTGAACGCAAAGGATCTTAAAAATTTACATTTATGGCCTGTGAGCTCTTGGAGAGGCAGCTTAGTGAAGTGACTAAGAGCATGAACTCCGCTTGGGCTTGAGCCTCAGCCTCCATACTCACTCGCTGTGTAATGTTGGGCAGGTTACACAATCTCTGTCCTTCAGCTTCTCCCTCAGTAACGTGGGGACCTCATAGCACATTTTACATAGTTATTTAAAAAATATTTAGAACGACATTTGGCACATAAGAATCCCTAGAAATGTTTGTACAATAAAATCCATATGTCTGAATGGGTGCTCTTTTATTACATTCCTTTTATATCTCAGAAAGTTTTTCAAACATTTAAATTCAGCACATTCAGTTCATTGAGCATCCCCCTGAGCTGGACATATGTCAGGTACTGGGTAAGAATGAATTTCTACATTCTCTGTCCTTCAGGTGCTCACGAGTTAAGCCTTTTTTTTTTTAATTTAAAATTTTAAAATAATTTGAAACAATGTAAATTTACCAAAAACTTGCTAATGCAAAATAAATAATATTTTCTCCCTGACTCATATGACAGTAAAGTGTCACAGAATCCCCATGCTCCCAGGAATAAGGATTTTTCTCCACACCATAACACAATACAACTGCCCAATCAGGAAGGTGATGGTCAGGAGTTGTTACCCTCTGATCTCCAGACCCATTCAAGTCTCATCACTTGCCTGGTGACTTTTCCGTATGCAGGAGAATCCAGGCTGAAGTAATGTGTGGATTTTGTTGCTGCATCTCTGGTCTCACTGAGACTAGGCCCTTGAATTTCACGACTTTGATCCTTTTGAAGATTGGTGGCCAGTTATCTTATCGAATGTCCTTGATTTTGGATATATGTGATATTCCTTGGTGATCAGATTGAGTCTCCTTGGCAGGAACAATCCAAAAGTGATTCTGTATTCTCTCCATTATGTCTTACCAGGTAGCCCAGATTACAAATTCTTTCATTCTGATGATGGGCCATGTGATCACCTGATTAGGATCCTGCCTTCCAGGCTTCTCCACTATAAAGTTATTGTCTCTGGGATGCTGAAGTGGGAGGATTGAAAGCTCAAGCCTAGCATGGGCAATTTAGGGACTTAGCAAGACCCTGTCTCAAAATTTTAAAAAAAAATCAAAGATATTATTTTCTCTTGTGTAATTCATCAGCATTTCATGTAACTATTTTGTTCCTAGTCAAGCTTGGTTTGCTTTTTATTTCAGAAAGGATTCACATTTTCCTCTTTTATCCACTGGGTGATAGTCTGTTTCTGTCATACATTTTTGATGTTTAAATTATCTTTGGCCAGGGGGTGTCCAGTCAAAGCTAACTTCTGTGCCCTTCTTGACAAGTCTACCTTACTCTTGAGCTCTTCCTTGTTCTGGGGCATGGCAAGAGAGTCTCCTCATTTGCTGCTTCCCCTCTTTGGGATCTACTGTTTGTCCCAGGACCCTGATTTCTTTGGTGGAGGGTGGTACTCAGAAGCATCTGGACACTACAGTACTCATTGCCATTCTGCTGCCATTGTTCTCAGCCCTAGAGGTGGACACAGCTGTATTTATTTCTATATTTATCTGTGTATACTACAAACTGTTTATGCACATTCACATCCAGTTCCAATCTAGCAGTACACAGGTTTCAGTCAAGTTTTCTCCCTTTCTGTTATCCTTAAAGTATTTACTTATCTGATGGGTTCTCTTGGGTGCAGACCACCTTCTCTCTTGCTGTCCCTCCCTTCCTCTGGCTTCTTGGGCTCTGCTTTCCAAGTTCACAGCTTCCTGTTGGCCTTATTTGGGCTCTGACTTCCCACACCCTTCTGTCTCCAAGACTTCCAAGTAGATACCCTCCTTACAGGGTGCAGGTTCCAATGTCCCCATCCAGCTACATGGACACATTTTCACTGTGCTCAGGCAGTCTTCTCATATTCAATGTGACTCTGAGTAGATTTAAAAGATTCCTCTTGGGGTATCATAAAAGAACAAGCTTTGAAAAGTAAACAACAAAACAAAATAGAATAAACAGGCATGGTTAGAGCCTGTAAGATGATGCATACCTGTAATCTCAGCTCTCTGGAGGCTGAGGCAGGAAGATTGCTGCAGGTTAGAGGCCAGCTTAGAGTACATAGTGCATTCAAGACCAACCTGAACTACAAAATGAGATCTTGTTTCAAAAGAGATTAGAGAGCTGAGATGGAAATTGTTGAATCTTCTCTTTTCCACTTTCAGACTATGGACTCGACTCAGCAGGGAGACCCAGCCATTGGTGATGTCTCGAGAAGAGAGTGAGTCTGGGCTAGCCCCAGTGGATGCTCCATGAGATGAGGGAAGGAGGAGGTTACCTAGGGCGTGAACCTGAGGGGCAAGATCTTTCTGCCCTGATTTTCTGAGTTCTGATCTTGAGTCCAGAGCCAGATGTCCTGATTAAGGAATAAATGAAGACTGGGGACATGGTCCAGAGTTCAGAGAGAGGCAACTGAGATGAGATGCTTCTGGTGGGCCAGGTGCCTTCAGAAAAAAAATGTAATTCAATTTTAGGCTAAGTGTATTTCCTCTGGACCCAGGGCAACAGGAAATGTCATGCCTCAGGAAAGACAGAGTTGAAGACTTCATTTTCTAGTTACCACTTTTCCTCTGCTAGAGAAAAGGCTTTCTTCAAAGGCACAGCGGAGGGGCTGTTTCCTGTGAGGGTGGCAGACTGGAAGGACCAGCTGGGGCTCTGCTCCCTACCTCATGGCCTGTCTGGGGAATGAGGGCTTTCCCTGGGCCTGCCTGCTGGGCTTGGGCCTAAGGAGGGCCAAGTGTGTGTGTGGGGGTGTCTTCACAGTCCCCAGCTAAATTAGAGAACAAAGCAGCGCTGTCCCACACTTAGTTTCCTGACATTTCAATGGGGAAAATGAAGATTGCTGGAGGAATCAAACTCCGGGTCCTTGGCTTGCAAGGCAGACAGGGGAACCATTGAGCTAAATCCCTGGCCCATCCTCCTATTAGATGTGTGTATCCCCAGGCCTGAAGGCTTAGGAAGTACCCCGCCCCTCACTCCCACCCCCATCTGACCGTGTCAGGTCCCAAGTATTTGAACTCTAATTAAAGAGGAAACAGATTCTCTATTTCACCTCCACTCCTGTCAGTCCTGTGAGCTCTTAACATTCCATGAGGAATCAGGGAAATGTGATTTTGAGGAGAAGTGCTGATTTTTATTGAGCCTGACTTAACTCAAGCTGCATCCTTTTCTTTTTCTTCTTTTTAAGGATAATCACTTCAAAATGACTAATGATGCCTAAAGCCACCCGTCTTACTTCCTGCGGTGAAATGCGGAACTATTGTGCACGTCTGGGTCTGTAGGAGGGTGTGCTGCAAGCCTCCAGGAGAGAGAGAGTTTCCCATCCCGGGCCGACAGTTGGGTCATTGTTTGGGAAAGGGCTGCAGATTGGACCACGTCCCCTGTGGGGAGGGAAACATTGCTTCAGTTACGGAAGGGAAGTGAAATTGGTTACCTCGCAAGCAAGGTGCCAGAACAAGTTTTTTGCTGGGATAGCGGATAGCCTAATCCTTTATTTTTTTTGGTGGGAATTAAGAACAGTGTGGAGGGTCTTTGAACAGTGGTAGGGTTACTGAAAAACCGCAGAGGACGGGGTAACACAAAGGGTCACCACCCTGCTGGGATGCAGTCCCTGGACTTGCAGGCTGGGCTGTTGGGGGTATGGACTCCCCAGGGGAGCATCCTGCCTCCTCCCTGGGGCTCCCTGGGAACATCCTGCCGTACCACAGTTTCCCAGCAGCAGCAGCCTCCTACTCCTTTCTCTGCTTTTCCAGGGGAGGTTTGCAGCAGCGGTGCAGGGCATTTTTGTGAATCTTATTTGGAAACAAATATGGATTGTTCTTGTTTATGAAGACTAAGCAAGGAATATTGCTGACAGATTCTCTCACAGGGTTTTGGAAGCCTCATGCTTTGTCACATAAATATTCTCTATCCTCTTCCCCGCCCTGCCAAGCTATTCTTTGCATTTATGCTCTAAGAAGGGCAGTTTAGTAAAATACAGACAGTAAGTTTTTCTTTCTTGCAGATCCCAGTAAACTCTGTAACGGTGCTTTCCACCCATAAGGTGTTTCGTAAAGGAAGCCAAGCTTTTCCTTCAGAGGGCTGGCTGCGTGAGATACAAGACTAGTTTACAAAAGACAAGGAAAGGAAGGGAAAAGGATGGTAGCAGAGCTTGCAGTGCTAAGGGGTGAGCCAGCGAGTGGGTTTGTATGGAGTATAAGCCTTGTCACTTCTGAACAAATGAACTCCAAGAGGTATTAGTTTCCTTAGGGTCCATCACATTATCCACTTATAGGAGTTTATGAAGAGTAACAGGATGCCTGCAAAGAAGTATGAAAGCACCAGCTATCCTTGCATAATTGTCTTGGCTGAGAAAGGTCAGGTGTGTGAGAAAAAGCAAACAAGCGAACGGGCCCAAACCAAAAAGCCTGTACTGGCTGGAGTCGAGCTGTTCTTGGGTTACATTGTATAAATCAAGCTCTCAGTTTGCAGAACTGTGTTAGCATCGACTGCATTAGACACTGTAAGTAATTTTGGGCACAGTGCCCAAGGGGTTAGAGCCAAGAGGACTGATCTTTATGTTAACAGGCAAGAGCACCTGCTAGGAAATCTGGGAACACAGGTTTCTTCCCACAGTGCCTTCTCCGTGTGACTTAATCTGTTTGCTGGTATGTGTGTCGGTTCATTTAGGAGCATGTGTGCTGACAATTGGCTTCTGATTATAAAATATGGTCTTGGTGGGGGAGAAAATGATTAATTGCCTGCTTTACAGCATGTGTATGTATGTGTGTCTGTCTGCGTATGCCTGTTTGATGACAGTACTATTACCATGCATGTGTCTATAAAACTAAAGCCAAAAAAAAAAAAGCAAGTGATTAGTAAGACATTGGAAGGTGTGAATAAAAAACAACACAACAACAAAGACTCTTGGACTTGTCTGGATATCTGGGCCCTCCTGGTGAACATGGGAGCTAAGGGAATCCTATTCTCATTGTATGGCTAATTTTCAGATAGGAAATAGGAGCCAGTTCAAGGCAGAAAGAATTTCCTCTGATCAAGTGTTGAATATTATGGTGAAGCATAACTTCTTAAAAAAACCCCAAACAAACCAGGGTGGTAAACTTCTCAAGTAGGTCTTTCCTACAGTAAATATTTTTAAACATCTGACTTTTAAAGTGCTGCAAGTGGTAGTAAACTCTTTATTTAATGTGGTAAGAATGGAGAAGCCACTTGGGTCTGTGTAAAAAAGCCACCGTAATAGAATAGATAATACAGTTTCAAAAAATATTTAGGCCATTCACAGTTATGAATTCGGTATTTTCCCAAATAAAGATGCTGAAATAAGACAAAACCAGCCTTTCACACATCATGTTAGTTAAATTATGGGCTTGCTTTCCCCACTGGCCTTAGCAGGCTTGTTTCAGTTAACATGTGTTCGCTCTCTGGGAGACGCTGGAGAGTGGCTAGAGCTGGCCTCTCCATGCAGCCCACAGTAAAGAGCTGGGAATGGAGAATACTACTGAGACAAAGAGGGTGAACAGGAAGCTGGAGAGGGAAGAACGGCCAACTCAGAACTGAAAAATAAGATAGGAGAAGGCACTAGACAAGAAACAGAAATGTAAAAGCCACCAGATGCCTCAGAGGGGCCCAGAGAATGAGAAATAAGCAGCAGCCAGTAGCCTGAGAGATTTGGAAATCACTAAACCTACCTTAAACCTTGCCTCACTACACCTAGATTAGATCCAAGTAGATTGGCAATAGAAATTAGCACAGGAGTGAGCACTGGGTTATGAGAAGGTTAGTGATAGAGGAAAGCAAAGGTCATGATTGGGTAGCAGTTCCAAAAGCAGGGGAGTGATAGATTTTCTTTATTCAATTAGGGGAATGAGTCGAAGATTCAGTCACTGAAGAAATGTTTATTGGTGTCTACTAAGAATAAAGCGTTGTACTAAGTGCTGAGGATCTAGAAATAAAAGGAGCTATCTCTGCACTTAAAGAGCTTTCAGTCTGGGAACTTCTTGAGGGAGACTAGAGGTGAGCAGACATGATAATGTGTTCTTCCTTCAGGAGAGGAAAGTGTGGGGCTCTTGCCATGCAGGGCAAGGAGTGTTAACCTTTATTGGGGATCACTGGGAAGGAATAGCATTACAAGAGTCAATCAGAGGTGGGCTTTGAAGGCCAAGTAGAAGTTTTCCAGGAAAATCATGTTGGAATGGTTCTTCTGGGTGGAGAAAACTGTGATTGCAAAGGAATGGAGGGATCTTAGTGAGTTGGAGAGCACAGTGGGTGTGGTATTGAGGCAGGTGGCAGCTTATAAGTTATGTACTATACTGGGGGATCCAACATAGGATGTTAGAAGAGGAAGGGTTACAACTGGTGGGGGGCATAGAAAAGAAGCTGAGCAGAGGTAAAAATGAGCTTGAGGTAGGAGGAAGAATGTTAAGGTTGTTGATGAGGGACAGCTTTGTTTTTCTCTGTGGGGTGCAAGCTGAGGCCATCTGGATGGGAAGGAGAAAATGGGAGGGGATGGGGTTTGGAAGAGGCTCCTGGGAATTCTAGAAGGAACACAAGGATTGCCATATTGTCACTATTTGAGATTCACAAAGACTTTCATCAGATATGTGACTGACCCTCACTCACACTGCATCTGTTCTTTTGCTTTTAAAAGTGGTGCAGTGTTCCTTTCCAGTATCCATTTTCTGCACATATTAGGCATGGCTGTTCTGAGCAGGATTCAAGAGATATCGATCACATGTTCTCTGTGCTTTTGTTGAAACTTACTTATGTTTCACAGAGTCAAACATCAACCAACAGGAAGGAGTCTGTGGAACCCAGATCATTACTATTGGTGGGAGCTTTTCAGTAATGAGGGAAATCAGGGACAAGTATTAGAACTCATGAAGGTGCATTCAAAAGTGAATTTCTATCACTTTTTAAAAAATCTTAAACAATACAGACAAGATAGTGTGGCTAGTGCAAACAGTACTGGTCTGGAGGACAGCGGCTGTGGGTGTTGACCAGGTTATACCATTAATAATCCTTAAATATCTTCTTGGTTCCAGTTTGGATTATGCTTTCTCCCATACTAGACTAACATAAATACAATTATAAGTATAGTAGAAAACTCTAGACTTTCAAGGTTTTTAAGGTACAAGTAAATGATTTCAGAAACAGTTCCAACTTCTATTCCTGTGCCCGGCTTATAAAGTGAAGTTGACTAATGTATGTTTCATCATTTTGAGAAGCCAGGTGTGCTCAGGGGACCCAATAGTCTCTATCATGAAGGGAAAAGGACACGGAGAGGAGAAAATTAGCACCCAGCACATCAGAGGGACACAATGTGGGAACATTTTGGAGAAACTGGAAATGGCAAAAGGAGATAGGTTTTGTCAGAGACATCTGATGTTTGATGTTATCCATGATTATTTTAACATGTAATTCGGGTGATTTATGGCATTTTTTAATAGAATAAGATTTATGTCAGTTCTTGCTTTGTCCCATAAAAACAGATGAAGGAAAAAGATAACTTTTTCGCCAAGATAGTAACATGATCAATTCATGCAAAATTGCTGTTTAGGCATCACTGTAACTTCAAAGTGCATGGACTAATGCCACCTGTCAGTCTACCTCTTCCACACCTCACCTCCATTGTCTGCGAAAAGATGCCCATGTCCTCATTCTTGAACCCCTACATTACCTTACAAGGCAAAGGGACTTTACAATGTGATTCTTTAAGGATAGGAGTTTTATCCTGGGTGATCTGGGTGAGGCCAATGGAAACACAAGGATTCTTCTTTTTTTTTTTTCTTTTTGCAGTGCTGGGAATTGAATCCAGCCAGGCAAGTGAGAAGGAGATGATGACAGCTGAGGGACAGGAGGAGCCGTGACAATGGAAGCAGAGGTCAGAGTGACAGTGTTGCTGAGAAGGAGGCCACAGATACTAGGTCTCTGGAGATTAGAAAGGACAAGGAACGTATTCCGTGCTGGAGCTTTCACAAGGAACGCAGTCCTACTGAGGCCTTGATTTTAGCTCCCTAAGACCCACTTCTGGACTTCTGACCTCTGACCTCACAACTCTAAGATAATAAACTTGTGTCGTTTCAAGCTATTAGGTTTGTGGTCATTTGTTATAGCAGCAAGAGGAAAACTGATACAAACTGCGTGCATGGTCCTGATCCCTTGGGTTATGTCTTGCTTCATTCCAAACATTGTTCTCTTCTCTTATAGGCCTGGTCACTCTTTTGTAATTGCTCTTTTAATTGTTTGTTTCCTTATCAGCCATGAGTTCCCTAGGGACAGGGAATTGTATTATTCATTTTTGTGTCTTGGATTTTAGGTGTAGAGCCAAGGAGAGCATAAGAACACAATCTCTGGTTGAACAAGTCATAGCCACACTAGGTAGAGTTTTGAATGGAGAATAGCATGGGTCAAATGGAATCAAGTCTGGCTTTTCTGGCTTGGTCAGACCTGGTGTCACTGAAGATGAAAATGGCTTATGATGGAACATGGGGCAGTGTCTTTTTGTTCACCAACTCCTTGGCTCCAGCCATCTTCTTCCCTCCCTGTCTTCCCTACGCTGCGGTCTGCTGAAGTCTGGCCTGAACATGGGCTTATGTGGGCGTAGCTGACTGAATCTGAGTAGCTGTGAGGCCTTCTGCAGTGACCAATCCAAGCAAGAGCTCTGCCAAGACTTGTTCGATTCACATAGCCTAAATATTTATTAGTCACGCCATTATAATCCCCTTGGGCACTGATTTCCCTTCGGTGTTTCGCCCCTTGCCGAGTCTCTTGGGGCTCTAGAACTTCTAGAGATTCCACCTCACTGCTGCTCTCTGGGCCTGGCCTTGGGCAGCCTGCACACTGTCCTTGATGTCCAGAGTAAGGAGTGTTTTTCTATTTGGAAGCTGGATGCACTTCTCTTGAGCTCTCGGTTAGGCCCCTGTGAGACTTGTCATCACCACAGGCTCCGAGACCATCTGAAGTGGGATTTTGGCAGGGATTCTACTTTCTTTGTGCTCTCTCTGGCCCTGAATGAAGTTTCCATTGAGTTTGTGTTGTAAACCTCATGACTTCGGCTGGCCCGAATCAGCAATTCTTGAGTTTCTATGCCTCAGGATGCTGTGGAAATCTTTCTCACTCCTACAGTAATTCTATTTCTCATTCTCCAACCTGATACCTTTTATTTTTTTTAAGCAAAGAAGCTCCAGGGCTGCTTTCTCCAGTGCTTCCCCCATGTGAGTACCAACCACCCAAGTGGCCCTCCTGAGACTTCTTTCTCTGTCCAGGCTGGCTGTTTTTCCTCCTGCTGAGCTGCTGTTTGAGAGTCACACCATATATGTTCATGGTGAAGACAACTGCTGTCTTTTTCAAAGAAGAACTCAGGGATTTAAAAATTCATACAATTAAAAAGTACTAAAGAAAAAACATGAGGATGTTCTGGTTGTAACTTCTGTCACTCTCCTGATCACCAGAGTTGAGTTAGCTCAGGGAGAAGTGGGGCATATCCACTTCCTCTCTTACTAAGAGTAGCAACAGTTCTCTCAAAAACACACTCGAGGTTGAAAAAATGGTGTTCTCTTACAGAGGAAAACATTTCAATAAAGATAATTAAAATAACATGGAAAGCATATGCCCTACAGAATTGAAAGCAGGGACTCAACAGATGTTTTTTAGCACCCATATTCATAACCATATTAACCAAAAGGTGGAAACAAGCCAAATGTTCATCACAGAATGGATGACAATGTTTGAATGGATAAACACATTTGGTGTAAAGGAATCTCCATGGCCACAGAGTTTATTTGGTAACTTTTGCAAATATGCCTTTGACTAATTAAACATGGTATTTTTTCCTAGATTAGTCATAAGTCACAGGAAAAATCTGCTTCATAGGGGGATGTACTTGAGTACACACACACACACACACACACATATTTATATGCACACACACAGTGAAATATTATTTGGCCCTAAAAAGAATGGAATTTGGATATGTGCTATAATGGGGATCAATTTTAAATGCCTTATGCTGAATGAAATAAGCCAGAACAGAAAGGACAGACAGATATTGTAAGATTCTACTCATAGGAGCTACATAGAAGAGTCAAATTCCAAAGACAGAAAGCAGAATGGTTGTTACTAGGGCCAGGGGAGGGGAGAGTATATGGTTACTCTTTAATGGATATCCAGTTTTAGTCTAGGAAATGGTGAAGTTCTGGAGATTGGTGGTGATGATGGTTGTAAAATAATGCAAATGTACTTAATGCCTCTGAACTATACAGTTAAAATGGTTAAAATGATAAAATTTATTTTATATTTTACAACAAGAAACAATGATCAAAATATAACATGTAAGACATGGT
This sequence comes from Fukomys damarensis, assembly GCF_012274545.1. Lineage (NCBI taxonomy): Eukaryota > Metazoa > Chordata > Mammalia > Rodentia > Bathyergidae > Fukomys > Fukomys damarensis. Next base: position 56,946,659 of record NW_022900913.1, on the reverse strand, counting down.
TTTCCTGTAATGCACATTATATTAATAACAGGATGGGGGATGTAGCTCAGTGGCACCATATCTGCCTTGAAAGTGCAAGGTCCTGAGTTTGATCCCCAGTACCCCCCCCAAATTTCACATTATTTATGTTTTGATGAAAGATATACAAACACACAAAAGTTGAAAGATGTATAAAAATTCTTGAAGGAGGTGTGGTTCCCATTATGTGTATCTTCCTCTTTCCAAGTAATGGTGCGAAAATCTTATTTAAATAATACTCAAGTACATCCTCCTATGAAGCAGATTTTTCCTGTGACTTATGACTAATCTAGGAAAAAATACCATGTTTAATTAGTCAAAGGCATATTTGCAAAAGTTACCAAATAAACTCTGTGGCCATGGAGATTCCTCAGAGTTGTTGGGTAACCTGGATTTTGTAATTTGTCCACACACATTGAATAACGCTTCTTGTCCTGGGGTCCCTTATTTCACACAAGAAGTATGTGACCTGCAACTCCCCAGGTCCTCTGAAAGAGAGTTTTGCGTGAAACAAAGTAAGCAGTAGGATTCCTGCTGGTTCAGGTAGTTTTTGTGGCTGATTGCTGCGGTGAACTTTTGAAAAACAAATACCACCTGCTTACTTTGGGAATGAGAGTTCTGGTGAGATGAACACAGATTTGATGGCCAGATACCCTGAGCACTTGGCAGGCTTCTAGGGTGATTTCTAGTGAGTCATTTGCCATTCCATGCTGGCATGCAGCAGGGCAGGCAGAGGGTGAAGTGGCCCGATCACACCTGCTCACCTCCCAGGTCAGCCTGGGTTACATTCCTTTCTACAGTTTGGGGCGCGAGCTTGGTGGGAACAGAAGCAGTTCCTGTAATATGTTATAATAAAATAATATCAAATCATAAAATCTTTATAAGGAGCCCAACCAGATTGTGCTGTTTACCCTCTTAAAAGATTCAGAATTCTTTTGAAATATGAAATTAAAATTCACTTATCCTTCCCTCCCTCCTTTCTTTTATTTGTTCCCTTTTTCCATCTATCTTTTTTCTTTCTTCTTTTCTTGGGTCTGTTTTACAATTTCTGCACCTGGAAAACGCACGCACACACACACACACACACACACACACACACATGCAAGGCACACAACCAAATTAAATCCTATTTGTCATACTACACCATCATATCTTCAGGCAGAGATTAGGGGTAACTACAAGAATATATAATAGGCAGAGAAGTGGAGGCAGGTGCAGGGAGTTGGCAAACACAGGTAAATGCTTGATCCAAGTTGTTTGAAAACAGAAAAGCCAGGTTGAGTGTGGAGGTGACCTCTAACCACCACCAACCAGCATTTTCTTTTCTGCCAAGAACTTTCCCCGGCTCCCATATACAGAAGCCCAATTTCTGGTTTCTTTAGGAGGAAATGGATTGTAAGCCTCAAAGAGGAGATCAAGGTGTGGTATCATGCCTACTCCTTGTTTTTGAGACAGATGGGTGGCACGGATGGGGTGAGGGACAGCCAGGCTGGACAGGCAACAGACAAGGAGTGCCCTCTCCAGGGCTGTGAGGCTTCTTTCTAGGTTGTCTACACGGCTCAGATGGATATGACAAGATCAAGGGACACATGCTGTCCTCGAGCAACGATTGATCAATGACTGGAGAATTTCTCCTATTAGCATTTGAAACGTTGTTAATATCAATATTAGTAATCATCACCCCTAAAAGGCCAGCTAAGTATTTTTATGCATCTCATTTTAAATCCTGTAATATACTTCTGTTCGTTTCTTTTTAAACACGTGAGATAGGTATTATTATTGTCATCATTGCTGCTGTCATTATTATTCAGATGAGTCTTGTTGTCCAGACTGGCTTCTAAGGTGAGATTCTCTTGCTTCAGCCTCCCAAATAGCTAAGATTACAGGTAAGTACCACCATGACTAGCTAAGTACTTTCATTATCTGCAATAGGAAGAGTATCTCCTGTTAAAATGTAAATGTAGGTATAGTAAAAGTTTGAAGACATTATTTAAACACACAGCAATTCATGACGGGCAGCTACGGAGGGCAGGCAGTTGGGTCTGACAAAGGGTTGGGGTGGGGCGATGCAGGAAACACAGAAGCGAGGCGGGGAAGAAGTGTGATTGGTTAAAATCGAGCAGTGGTGCAGTTCCTAGCCAGAGGCTGGTTGGCAGTCGAGTCGCTGGTGGGTGAAGCAGTTTGGTTTCCAGGGTATGATGGTTCATGCTGAGCTGGGTTTCGGTTTGCTTATGCAGCAACCCAGAATGCTAGAACCACCTCAGCCTAATGACCTCCCAGTTAATTATTTCTGCACTCCACTGTCCGCATTGACGCTACTGGTGGAAGTCGTTTGCCTCGGGACAGGGTGACTAAGAGGCAGATGCTTCATTATACGTCTCCCTATTACCATCTCCTCTTGCCCTTTTCAACACTGTTGATTTACCAGGAAATAACTTGATCCACCATGAACAGCGGGAAGCAAAATGAAGTCTTGTTGGAAAAGGCCCCTGAGAAGAGCTGCAGTAGGAGAGAGAGCACAGCAGCCACCTTGAGCCCATTGGATGGACCTGACTTCCTGAGGCTGCTTGAGCTGACTGCACGGGATGGGCATGATTTCATTGAATTGGACTGAGGGGTGACAGTAAAAAAGAACAGTTCTGAGTTGTGATTGTCTGGAGGTGGTGTGGAGATATATAATTTTTTAAAAATACATTTTAGTTGAGTGACGGTGGAAGTGGAGTGATTTTTTTACCATTTGAATAAAAGGAAAAATCACCATTCCAGTGCTGAGTGAGGACACAGTGCTACCCGTGCAGCTGGTGAGCAGTGACTAGAGTGACACGGCTTAGGGCTGGGGCATGAGTCCTGTGGAGAGTCCCTGTGGTGGTGCGGAGTACCCTGGCCCAGCCCTGCTCCTCCACTCTGCTCCAGGAGGTCTGGCTCTTGAGATCTGTGTCTGCCTCTGTCTGCTGGGTGCTTTTGGCCCCTGGAAGGTATCAGTGAGAGCCTGAAGGGTGGGAAGAGAGATAGAGAGATTTGGGTATTTCGTTCCTGTGTGCTCCCTGCCTTGGAAGAGTGTCCCCAAAAGTTGTTCTTTCACTTTGGCCGACAGTTCCACCAAACCACCCCTCCTCCTGCATTCCCAGTGCAATGTGGACTAAGGCATCACTGTTTTCCTTCATGTTCTTTTAGCCCCGGGGCCTATAGTGGCTTCAGCTGTTGCTTATTCAAAAGCTTCCCCCATCTGTGTTCATGTGACTTTGGCCACAGTGCAATAAGCAGACCCATTATGGACCCCTTGCATTGCATCCCTCACTGGTGGTGTCTGTTTCTTTCCAGGACCTTGACAGTGCTTCTGATAGGCTCTGGTCTCCCGACCTGCTTTGAGCAGAAAGAACCTGCAGCACCGCCCCTATTCACTGTAAGGTCATGGCTTTTGGTAAATAAGGTCCAAGAAAGAAAAGAAAAGAAAAGAAAAGAATCTCATTATAAAACTTACTTAGTAAAAACGAAGGTCTCTGCTCATTCTACTCATCCTGAAAGTTAGGAATGGGCTGATGTCAAGTAAAAACAAAGCAGAAGTCATTCTTCTTCTCACCTTTGTCTCCCCAACTATGTCCTGTGCTTGTATATGTATAATATACACAGACAACCGCAGGATTGACAGGTCCACTAATTGCTGAATAATTGTGGCTTGCTTCAGAAAATCTTAGCCTGAACACAGGGAGTTGAAGGTTAGCATAGAGATGTAGAATCAGCCGTTGAAGTTTTTCTTAGATGAGGGGATTGGTAAACTAAGGCCTATAGACCAAATTTACCTTACCCTTCTGCATATGTAAATAAAACTTTATTGGAGATCAGCCATGGACATTTGCTTAGGGATTGTCTTTGGTTGAAGGATTGGTAAACTAAGGCCTATAGACCAAATTTACCTTACCATCTGTATATGTAAATAAAACTTTATTGGAGATCAGCCATGGACATTTGCTTAGGGATTGTCTTTGGTTGCTTCTGCCCTACAATGGCAAATTTGAGAAGTTACAACAGGGACCGTATGACCATAAAATTGAAAATGTTTGCTACTTGCTTCTTCACAGGAAAGATGGCCAGTCTCTTCCTTCAACTGTTGTGCAGAGTTTTTCAAGAACTAAGATCTCTGAACAGAGAAGAATCTGAAGGGTCATCATCTCATTTTATAGAAGAGGAAAAGGTTTCCCACACTGTCTCAGTGAGATTAAATTTATATTTTTAAAAGAAATATGGAAAAAACTGGAGGGAATTTTGAGAAGAAAATCAGTAATTATTAGGTATTTCTTAAGAAAAGCCAACCTAGTTGGAAAGTTAACAATTGTGACAGCAATTAACTTTAGGTTATTAGAAAAGTAGGTGCATTTGGTTTTGTCTGTTTTCACATAGGAAAGATTTTCCTGAGTTTAAATGGATCAGATGTTGAAAGTAGGTATCCAAAGGAGGTCAGGGGCTGGAGATCTTTAAAACAGCATAGGAATAGCTGTTCCAAATGACTTTGGTGAAGATCTGCTACACTTCCAGGGCAATACTCAAACTTGTTGCTCATGTAGTCACTACCAAACAAGGAGGAAGACGGGGGTGCAAGGCAAAAGTAGGGCAACTGAGTGCACACTTATGCATGTGTGTTAACACATACACACACGTGTGCACATACCTGCACACAGTACTCAGTTCTTGGAATTCCTGGCCTCCTTAAAAAGTCAACTTGAAGCTAGTCAGCCTCCAAGCATAGGTATAAGTATCTACCATCTGGGATAAAGAACACACTTCTTGGAGCTTGATGGTCCCGAGAACAGTGATGGACCTATTACTCTGGAGCAATAATTTGAAACACTTGTAGATTCAAGAGAAAAATGTGCAAAATTTTGATTTGTCACAGTACATGTCATGTCATGGCCTAATATAGTCATTGCTAATGGAAGTCAGTTACAACAGTTTTGCACTTTTTTTGATGGAAGGTCTTGCTTGGGGATGCTCTTGGCCTAGGGGAGAGTCTGTTCCTCTAAACTAACTAGAAAAATGCACAGTGCTCCTATTTTAATTGTAAGCATTAATGGGGAAAGATATATATATATTAATTTCTGTATTTGCAGCCCTCAGAATAGCCTTGTACATTGTAGATGATGAATAAATGTCCACTGTATTGGGGTATGAGTGAAGCAGATAGAGCAGGTGTGCACTAAATTGTAGCATTCAGAGAAACAAGAAAGATCATAGTGGGCTAATTAGAACAATTACACTGGCTGAGACCAGTGCTTCCTGATCCAAGGTGCTGCTGCCCTTTCTTTGCATAGCAAGGTCATCCTGGTTTAGATCTGCTGACGGGTAGCAATTGCTTAATTAGCACATTTCTTCCAGTTCACTCTGAATCTTGACAATAATGCTTGGAATTTATATTGAGCCTTTCATCTTTGAAGTTCAACGTTCTGGCTCTAATCTTTATGACTTCTCTGTGAGGTAGAACTAGCTGGTTGTTTTTATTTCAGCTTTACAGGTGGAAGTGGGGAATGTGATGAACATATATGTTCAAGGACCTGCTCAGGGGCCCTGCATGAGTCAAGGTCAAGGTGGCAGTGGGGCTGGGCACTTCATAGCCCAATATGAAAGCATTCTTTGTTTTCTTCTTCCCAATGACAAATGCTGTAAATGCAGCGGTGTCTTTGTTTTTCTTTCTGGGAGATATTTGTAGTGATTCTTTTCTAGCTTATTCCAGGCATGTTTAGAGTCGGAGAGATGGAAATCAAAGAAATTGCAAAGCCTTTATCTTCTCAAGCCTTTTCTAAAATACTTATAATGTCTTTGGTCCAACTGCTGGATTTAATTTGAAGCTTAGAACATAGTTATCATCCTTACTCCCCCTGACCCCCCGCCTGGCTTTTCTTCTCAGATGGTCTTATTCCCTTAAAGTAACTATTAAAATGTCTCTGTTGCAACACACAGGCTTATTACAGTTTGGTGATTATCAGGCAACTAAAGCTATTGGCAGATTACTTTCTCTGTGATCCTAACATAGCAACTATGGCTGAAAACTTGGGTCTTTATAATTAAAATGTGATTATTTGAAGGACACCATAGACTTACACTGCAATTTAAAAATGAGATCCTCTAAATAATAATAGAACCAGCAGTGAGTAGACAGACAGATGAAATAATAGGTGAACAGATAATACCAGTTTCCTTGAAGTGTCTCATTAACATTTATCAAATAGTTAGCAGTCTCAAAACACTTGACAGTTAATCCATAGAACATCCTTTCCAGATAATTAAATATACTGTTCTGAGCTCTGCGGAGGACACACCAAAGAAGCTACATGACTTGACCAGAAGAGTAAGACAGGAAGCTGCAGTGGAACTGGGCAATCGATAGCAGCCCGCCCCCTCAGACAGATGACTCCCTGCCCTGCTCCTCAGTCTCCTAATTCAGAGTTCCAGTTCCAGAGCCAAGCAATGAGAACATTAATTTTGACTTTAACGGGTTTATATTAAATGTGAGGTAAAAATGTAGTTAATTCACATTAAAATTAACCCTTGGTTGCTGCAGCCTCATAGGTGGAGATCAAGCAGGAAGTCCTTTATACCAGGTGTTTTTGGAGGTATAGGGACTCTTCTACCCCACCTCCCCGTGGAGTTGTAGGATTCCTTTGATATTTGAATTTATTTGCTTGAGGTCAAACTTCACTACTAAAGACCATCTTGTTAGATTGCCTACAGTAACAGTAAGACTATGAAAATATAAGACCCACCTTGGCAGGGCTGAAAACACTGTTTTAAAAATTTTTTTAAATTTATTTTTTTATTTTTAAAAAATTCATTAATTTTATCGGTACATTTTAGGTATACAATATAATGATATTCATCATTGGGAATTTGTAGCTTTACATAATATATCATGGTTCTCATTTTTTTTCCCATTCCGCTGCCCTCCTTTCAACCCCTCCACTCCTCCCTATTTACCAAGACCTTGTTCCCATTTTTAACTTTTCTCATATTTATTCCTTTTCCTTCTTTCCTTTCCCCACCCCTTCCACTTTCCCTTCTCCTTTGCACCTTTTCTTCCTATTTCACTTTATTCATTACACATTTTGATCCTTATTTACATTTTCAGTTTCTCACACCAGAAAAACTATTTGGTATTTATACATGTGTCCTATTTATTTCACTTAAGAGAATGGCCTCAATGTGCATCCATTTAGCTATAAATGTCTCTAGTTTCTCATTCTTTATGTCCGAGTAGTACTCCATTTTATTAAAAAGAGAAACATCCACATCTTCTTTATCCACTCTTCAGTTGATGTGCAATTGGGCTGTTTCCAAGTTTTAGCTGTTACAAACTGTGCCACTATGAACATGGGTGCACATTTATCACTGTGGTGTGATTCTTTTAATTCTTTTGGGAAGGTACCAGGTAGCAGAACAGCTGGGCCAAATGGGACCTCTAATCCTAGTGTTTTGAGGTCTCTCCATATTGATTTCTACATTCCCACCAACAGTGGAGAAGGATTCCTTTTTGGAAATTATTGTCTTATAGACTCAATTTCTGTCTCTGGTGACCATTGTGCCCTTTTGCATCTGTAAAGTGCTCTGAAAACTATTTTAAAATGAAATGAATGGTTGCTATCTTTTGGTAACTAATTTAGGCAATGTCATTCTTTACCTTTAAGAATCCTGTTGTGTCATTTTACATCGACAACTCAGACAGATGGAAACAGATTTTGTAGAGACAAAGCAAGTATTGAATAAGGACATATTCAATATATTAAGGTTTCAGATTGGTGACAATAAATGATTATTTTCTAATTTGGAAAAAAGTAAGCATTTAAGACACCTTTATTCCTCCTACATCTATTTATACTAAAAGAGTCTTTAAATTACCACTTTTTAAAAAAAAATGTGGCCAAAATAGACTTCCATGATATAGAACAATCTTGGAGACAAATTTCTGTAAAAAAATACTGATCTTAAGAAATAAAAGATACTTTACATTATTACTTTCTTCAGAGTCAATTGCTTTTAAATTTTCATTTCTTTTTTTTTTCCATTTCTTAGCAGACCTTTATTCATTTACTGATACAGTATTTATAGAAGCCAGAAGGGTCAAGCAGTGCTCAGCCCCTGCAGTCATTTCTGTACCATCAAGGAAAATATGTTCTTTTTCTTTTTCTAAAGTTAATTTTATTGGTACGTTTTAGGTGTACAATGGCATTCATCATTGGAAATTTGTACCTTTACATAATCCATCTTGGTTCGTATTTTTCCCCCATTCCCCTGCCCTCCCTTCAACCCCTCCACCCCTTCCTATTTACAAAGACTTTATTTCCATTTTTTCACATTGATAATTTCTGTCCATACAATGACAATGATGAAATTAGCAAATTCTCAAATATCCAATATTGTTCTCAGAATTTTGTATCACCTCAGTTTATCTTCAGGATAATCCTCTGGGAAGTTAGTGCTATTACTGTGCAGACAGGGAAACTGAGGCTCAGAATAAAAGATCCTGATGAGGTCGTACAGCTAGTTTATATGGGCATCAGTTCAGAACCTGATCAGAACCTCAGTAATTCAGCTCCAAAGCATTAACTACTATTTATAGCAATCATCTAAGCAAACCCAAAAGCAAGGCTTTGTTTCAGGGGTGGAGAGTATTAAACAAATGTCCATGATATTAGGGAGTTTAAAGAAGGCATTCTCAAGGAGGAAAACTGAACAGAATTGGCTTTGAGCATTAAGTATTTCTAATATGAATAATGACTTATAGCCAGAGATAATGCTTTGTGTTCAGGTTACTATGAGATAGGTATAGGTAACTGCTTTTAGATTCTTTCATTCTACCTGACTTTGACAAGAAGGAAGAAAGAAGAGAGAACAGTGGACATTGGAAGAGTGACAAAGGCAGAGCCATGATGGTTTCCAAAGATTTAAAAATCTTTCCTAGCCCAGGGCCCACTGCTATTTTAACACACATAACATCCATCTAAGTCAGTGTTTCTACTTTTAACATATGTGCACTACAGAGATGTAATATTCTTGCTGATGGTCATTTCAAATTCCTGCATGCTGCACATCTCTAATGTGATGGTGATTATAACATTTGAAATGAGTTGTGAGTATTTATTTGAACCACCCTTTTACAAAAATAGAGGTAGATTTTTTTCAAAGGCCAAAACCCACTCTGCAGTAGAAACTGGTATAAGTTGAAACTGAGCCCATTTGGTGACTCTGTGTAAGTATCTCTCAGAGCCTGGAGTGAAAGGCAGGAAGACCAGTCAGTCTCTTTCCTGTTTGTTTATTTCCAGCCCTCTTGTCCTGCCTGTGGCTTTGTATTTATTTTCCATCTGCTTCTTGCTCTCTGGACAGTCTGAGATAGCCTGCTTGCCAGACACTGTCTAGGCAGAGAGACATCAATATTGTCGAGTGCATGAGACAGTAGGGACCTTGAGCGGAGACATATTGGCATCGCAGATTTGGTGCTAGGGGAGATGAAGAAACAGTGTTCTTAGGAGGTTGGTAAGACTGGGTATCCACTCTGGAAGATGAGTCCGTGCTTTGCAGAGGGAAAGCTATCGGAGAGACAGGCTAGTTTCATATCAGCAGGAAGTTTTTTTGGTGTTTTTACTCCTTTCCTGAGATACTTATTACAGTATTTACAGTGTACCATCTTATCAGAACCATCCCTTAAGGGCAGTCACCCTCCTCATTTTGATCAGTGGTTTCTAGACATCTGGATATAGCAGCCTAGTGAATACAAAAAGAGATCTGGGGAACGAGGAGAGGAGAAGAGGGGGAGTAAAAGCGATCGAGTTGTTAAATGTGTATGTTCCAATTCTTCAGAATAAGTGTGACTATTATGTATCACAAAGATACACTAACAATAAAAATGGGACACACAAAAGAGGACTTCCAGAACTTCTTTAGAAAGTGGCAGTGAGAAGGATCAGATAAATGTGCTCAATGTATGTGTATATGTGTCAAGCAGAGAGGGATCACTTTAGAGTTGCCAATTTTTAATTTTGTGAAGAACACTTTAAAAATTCTCTCTTCCTCATTTCACATGGGAAAGGACAACATAACTCTGAGGGATAGAAAGTAGGACCACCTTTCCTAAAGAATGATGCTTGGCAGCTTTAAACCCACACAAATATTTAGAAAGATATATTCAAGATTTTTGAACGTAGAAAAATGATTCAAGTACAATTCTAGTTCATCCAATTGCCTTTTGGATACTTGTTTCTGTGCAAGCTTGTTAGCTGGAAGATGATGTTATGTAGTGTGAAGGGGAGCCCAGGCGTCCAGCTTCTGGAACAAATCTAAAAGTCACAGTCATTTCTCAGAACTATACTGATGCAAGCGAAAACGTCATTCCCAGTGTTATTCCGTTAAATTTGGAATAGGCTGAGCAGCATGATATTTGGAGATGTCTGAAGCTACAAAATAATTTGGAACTCCTTTTACCCTGGTAGTGCTTAATCTCCACCATTGGCATGTGGGTGAAGCTTCCTCATGGTCCTGGAGGAGAGGAAGGACAGAGAAGAAGGCTGGTGACAGAAATTACTCTTGCTGTGACTGATTGACAATTAAATGTTGCTTGTAACCTTGAAAATGCTGCTGCACAAAACCGAAATCCTTTAGTTAGCAGAATCTGTTTTCCTGTAAGGGTAATCAGGGAGACACCGGTTGTTATTTGATCATGCTCTCAGAGGACTGCACAATCCCACTCACCTAGGTAAATAATGTTTTCTTTATCTCCTTTCAATTTCAGAGCTCCAGAGGCAGCCAGGAAAGATGCATTGCTGGCCTACTGCTTAACAGGGCACAATGCTGTGTCACCAGGAGAAGTTGAGAAAACTGTCTCCCCCACTGGCTCCTCTGCTACTCCTTCAGGGCTGGGAGAGAACAGGCAGTGGTAGACTAGGTGTCTGGCGTGGGAAGTAGGTTAGAGAAAGCAGGGAAAAAGCTCTTTGTGAGAGGCCAGTCTTGCATTGTGGCCCACAGTGCAGAAGACATGACTTTCCCTTCAAAGAATGGATCTGAGATCAGGGTTGTAACTTCTTTCTGCTTTAGCCCTCAACCAAGAGTTGGGAATTACCGACTCAGAGTGTTATGTCCCCTTACAGTTCATATTTTGACATCCTAAGTGAGATCTCAGGATGTGACCTTATTTGGAAATGGTCACTGTAGATGTAATTTGGAGGTGAGGTCGTGCCTTTGACTTGTTTTCTGGGCAATCTGTGGACATATTGTTCATTCTCCATTTCCTTTAGGCGCTCTGCTGACACGCCTGTAAAATGCCTCTAGACCAGAAGGATGTTCTGAGAATTGGCGTGAAAAATGACCACTGCTCTCCATACTCTCCATTAGATTTACCCAAACCTATGCAGCTGGGCCAAGAGACACTTTTGATTGGGGTAAAGATTAGTTACCCAGGGCAAAGTGGAACACTAGAAGTGAACTGTGAGAGTTCTTCTGACAGTAGATCCTGGGAGAAGATTCTAGGACTAGCATGATTAACCAAAGGGAGGTTCTCCGGAATCTTAACAAGCAAGATTTAAATGAATGGGAATAAAAAGCCACACCCAGAGTTCCTTCACCCAGAAAGGGTTTCCTACGCATGCATTAATTGGACCTAACCCAGACGCGGATCTTATAACTTCAAAGAGTTAGCCAAACATTTGTTGATTTCCTGAACATGCTTGAGAGAGGTACCTGTGTTATCCTTCTTCTCCAGAATGGCACCTCGGGCAGAAAGGTAGTATTTTAGAACTGCAATGTGTCATGCTGCCAAAGTCAAGTTTCTAGAGCCAATTTTCTTCTGTTCCTCATGCTTTTAATTGTTCTTCTCAGGGCTTACATTGGGGACACAGCAAGGGCAAAAAAGGGAAGAAGGAAGACAGCCGGAGAGTAATTGTTAGGTCTAACAAAGGCAGGCTTTTTTAAATGTCCAGGGGTTACTGACAACATTGCCTGCTCTCTCTCTGAGGTTAGCATCTTTAATTATTAAGCACACAAGCTTCATCAACATTTGGCCTCCTTGGAGATAACTAGCAATTATCTTGAATTCTGTTCCCACTGCCACCCCTCCCAACATCAAAGGAAACTCATTACCAGGCCCCAAATTCTTCAAATTACTTTCCCATCATCTCAAATGATGTTTATAAGTAGTTCATAATGAGAGTCTAATGTCATCTTTCAGATTACTAAAGAAGCTCGCAGAAGATGGACCGTGATAAAATTATTCTGTAATCAAGGTGATTATCTTTGGATCAGCCTAAGACTTTTATTCACTAGTTTTTTTTTTTTTTTTAGAATTTTAGAAGATATTTTATGTACATATAGTTACAAAAATAATTTATACAGACTCCTTCCTGACTCTTATTTGCAAATTAACATCCAAATGAGACATCTTTGCAAAATGAATTATTTTACGTCTTACAGATGCATAATTTAAAAATGCATATTAAAACAGAATGAATGTAATATGCTTGTCTTTGAGGTTGCCAGTAAAATACAGTTGTCCTTATTTTCTGGTAGATCATATTTTATAAATGAAAAATTAAGATGTGCCAAAGATTGCAGACCTACATTAATAATCTGCCAGCCTACTTCATTAATTTGAGCAGTATTTCTTCTTAGCTTTCCCTTCGCTTCAACAAAAGAAAGCAAGTAAATAGAAGAGGCACGTACAGACAAGTAGAAAGTTGTCAATCAGGTCTTTTGTTTATTAGCCAAGATGTTTTTCAATAATTATTTACATGAGGGCTCAGGTGTGGCTCAGCAGTAAAGCACTTACCTTGGTTCGATCCCCAGCACAAAGACAAAAACAACAACAAAAAAACCCCTGATTATTTCTTAAAACTTTAAATAGCAGACAAAGTAGAGTAAATGGTAAGAATTTTCTGGAAATCATCTTCATACTGCTCAAACACCTACCTCAAGTGCGTCAGGACGGCTCTACTCTGCTGACGTCTTCATTCCACGCCTCTTGTTTCCCTTCCTTCAGTTGCTTGCATCCGCAGACAGGATCTCTCCTGTGGCAGTGAGGTATCTGTTGGCAGCTACTCTGTACGTCCTTTCAGGCTGCAAAGAGGAGAGAAGGACTGAGGTGTTGGTGTTTGTGTGGGAGAAAGGGAGAGAGTCCCCTAAAGAGTTTCAAGACTTAGAGGGAAAGATAGTGTCTGAATAACAATTGCAATTATAAAATGAAACAGTAGTGACCATTAGGATGTATAGACTTTGCAACAGCTGCCAGAACAAGAGGAATCTGACACAAGCGAGGGGCTCCAAGAAAACTAAGCAGCATCCATCAGGCAGAAAATCCTCAGCAGTCCGACACCTGCTTTATGTGTAAAAAAGATGATTAGGAAGGTGGGTAGACAGAGAGAAAGAACAAGGAACTATAGCTGAACTTCGTGTAGATACTATCAAAAGAAGACAGAGTCCTTTTCATTCATAGTATAGCTTCCTTTTTCTGCCTCTAATTCTGTGTTAAAACCAGACAAATCAATTGGTGAGATAAACCAAGAGAGGGTATGTTCCCCACAATTATGGAAGAAACTTAAAATGAAAGTTTGAGAAGATGTTATGAATGTGATGTAACATTTTTGCACAGTTTGCATATATTTCCCAACCTGTTTAGGATCAGGCAATATGATAAAAGCAGAAATCTTTTCATGTGATCACATTAATGTTTAAATCAAAACTTGAGGCACTGAAGACTAAGTCACTGAATGCCGATAAGGCATGTAGAAGTGTTTTGAAAGCTTCATAGACTATTCCTAAGGAGAAGGTCAAGAGACAATGGCACAGGAGAAAGACAGATACAGGTGAAGAGGCAGGCAGAGAGCTTTCACCCTTTCTTCCTGTTCTTTCTGTGCCAGTGCAGAAGTGGCCTGCTGTGGCATGGGCAACCCATTTAAAGGGAAGGACATAAGAAACGTAGAGATGAGACCCAAGCAGATGGAAGGAAACAGGAAGTTAAATGAGAAAGAGAAGAAATCTTTAAAAAAAATCTTTATTAAGTTTATTAGTATATTTTAGGTGTAATACAGTTATGTTCATCACTGTGATCTTGTACCTTTGCATGACTTATCTTAGTTCTTATTTTTCCCCATTTCCCAGCCCTCCCTTTACCCCCTCCACCCTTCCCTGTTTACAAAGACATTCTTTCCATGTTTTGCCTTTTCACATATTTTTTCTTGCAATGATTCATTTCTCTAAGCAAGCTTAGACTTTGTGTCTTTGAGTGAGCCGATCCTACTGTGGTTCCTGGCTTCTAAAAGTCCCCATTCTGAGACAGAGAACAGCAGGCACCACAAGCTGCTGCATAGATATGGAGAATAATTCAATTAAACTCAAGTAGCCTGAGTTACAGAGACACAGGCAAGAAGAAAGAGTGGGTGAGTTTGCCTCCTCCACAAAAAGCATCCTCGTCACTAACATTATCACTCATTGAGGAAAACCAAGGTTGTATTTTTCCATGTTCACTGAGTGTTATGCTAGGTACTGACACAACTGCAGGCTCTTTTTCTTCTAGATGATTCCATTTTGTTTGGATCTTATTAGTTTCATGACTTGTCAGAGAAATGTCTTGTGGTCTATGAAGTCAGCACATATTGTCACCTCTCTAATTGGTTCTGATGGTTGGAAAGAGCTGCTTGAATTCCCAGAAGGTCCTAAATAGTACAATTAATGAAATTCTATTACTTTAACACCTATAGAGTAACTCAACTAATGATTATATATGTTGCCAATGTAGGATCCATAGACACTTGGAATTTTCATTTTATCAAGAAGCACTAATGGATGTTTCTATGTAGGGGAGTAGAAGAAAAATCTACTACGTGGCCAGATTTTATATAATAAGAGTAATTTTCTTGTAATGAGCATGCTGATTGAAAGGGAGAATAAATCTGCTAAACAGCTGTATTCTATTTGCTCCTTTAAGAAATCTGAAAATTCCCTCTCCTATTCCAATAGTCAATTTTTTTCCCTTAGGCCCTTTCCGAGATCTTCAGAGTTCTCAAACTCTGCAGGACCTAAAGTTTTAGACTCTTCCCCTTTCTGCCACCAATAATGCATTCTTTGCCTCTATTCTGTCCCTCCTAATAAGGCTTGTGGGTGGGGCTTGACCCTACTCTATTCCTTGCAATCTCCCAAGATGAACATGCAACTCCCCATCATTTATTGGTTTTGATACAGAAAACAAGTGAAACTGAAAATGTGGGGGAAATTATAAATTATTGGTATTCAGGAAGATAACATTTTTTTATAAAACCCTTCTTCAAAAAACATAACTTTATTTTCTCAAATAGCTCCAATAACTCATTGTGGCCCTCTTTTCCCTCCAGTGATTCTGAGGCTTGCATGAGTTTCTGAGTCTCTCTTGCTCAGAGACCTGAGTTGAAGCCTGGGCTACAGTTCCTCCATCCCTTCTCCCAGGCCCTGGAGCTTGTCTGCCCTGCCTGTCCAGCACTTCAGCACATTAAGCACAGCAATGCCCACTGGGTGCCAGAGTTGGTAGAGTAGAGCAGAAGAGCCCCTCGCTTTTGTGTTATGCTCGTTGAATGTGAGACATGAACTCCAGGGAACTGAAGACTTATGGAAGCATTATATATTTTAGAATTTGGTTATGGTGTTGTCTCTCCCAGGCATCTGCACATGCCACCCTGGGGATGGAGTAGCCACCACTCTACTGTACGATCTGCCAATCTCTTTGAATGCTGAGGCTTTGTTGTCCAGTCCTTTCTTATAAGGAGCTGCCTCCTGGAGCCTCCTCAGCCTCTCTCAGAGTAATAGTTTGCCTAGCACCAGACCAGACCGTACACCCTCTGGCAGTGAGTACAATATGGGCTTGTTCCCAGGAGGCTGCTTGGCCTGCAGGCAACAGACTGGCATCAGGCCCAAGCTACCAGCCCAGGTCCTAAGAAGGGTAAGCCCAGAGCAGTGGACAGAAAGCCAGACTGAAGCTGAGATCCCCTGAGTAGCCATGGCCTCTGGTTCCCAGTTTTGGAAGTCCTGCATGCTGGCCCTCTGCCCTCCACTTTGTCTCTGAGCGTAGGACTTGCCAAAACCTCCCAGGGGAAATGGTATGAATTTGGAAGTTACATGTCTTGACTCTCTGTGAAGGTCTACAGCATGAACCACACGTTCCCCATGTCAGAACACCCTCAAGGCTGCTTCCTGTTGTAATGAGCCCCATTAGCTGTGCAATGAGCATGGCTCCTTTAGGTATTATCTGACAAACCTTGCAAGCATAATCTTTACTAATTTTTGGTTATCTTTTCACAGATTCAGAATTTATTGGGATCAGGTAAAAGAGGTTTTCCTGACTTCAACTTTCACATCAAGATGGTATGTACCACATTCTATGTGATTTGTGTTGAGGATGGAGCAGATGTCAACTTTTTTGAATATAAAAATACAATCTTGACTATTCCTGTCTTGAAAAACATTAGAAGAATTTTCTCCTATGCAAAAAAAGCCCAACTTCAGATGTCATAAATGTGCTAGACAAAGATAAGAGCCAAATTTGAGATAAGTAAAACATTTACTCTGACAGCTGTTAAGTCTGCACTTGATTTAGAGTCTAGAACTATCAGTCAATTGTCTATAAAATTCACCACTTCAGCTTTCAGTTTCCCAGAGTCTCTTGTATTTGTTACCATGATTTTTCTAGCTCCCTTCCTTTAAAGTCACCCATTGTGTCACAAAAACCCCACTAACCATATTGATTTCATCTTTCTGTTTCCCCAGAGGTCCCAGAGACCCAGCAAGAAGGTCTGTATAAGAGGTGTGAAACACTATGCACAGGAGGTTCCATAAAGTTGATTGTAAATTTAAAGCCACCTTTGTGTCCTGCCTGAAGTGAGCTGATTTATCCTGGAACAAAGAATCATTGTAGGAAGTTGCTCTGCCAATATTAGGCTGATATCTTATTGCAAGCAGAATATAAGAGATAAAACGGCAAGCTACAGGAAAACTGATAAAGTTTCTTTTCAAAACAAAGGAGACCAGGGCAGTAACACAGAATATGAAAAGCCAAGAGATAGTTTACTGGAATTAATACAAGTATGAGTGCATGTTCCTTGATATTCTAGTACTTGCCTTGCTTATAAAATAACACTGAGGTATCTAAAGGAAAATTCAAATTATAGTTTTCTTATCAATTTTATGTTGTTTTTGTAAATCTATTGTTCTTCTCTAGTGTGATCCTGTTCTTGAGCAAGGCTGACAGAGATGTTTAACAGACAGCAGAACTGTTGCCAGTGATTTCCAGTGGGAATTGAGCTACCAAATATTTCTCTCAAATTGTACAAAATTGTCATTTGTAGAGTCTACATTATATTTAGCTTCTTAATTTAGGATTAGACATCTGTAACTTATTGTTAGGACATCCGGAGAGTTTGCAAAAACTCTATAATATGAATATTGTCTCTCCCTTTTTAGTACCATAGCGTCTCCGAAGAAAATTATTCTGGTCCCTTTGGTAAAGATTTGTGGATGGTCAAAAGAACCACTGTATAATTTCAGAGTAAAAAAGCTGAGGTCTTCTGCAATACAATGTTGACATGTTTTCATCCAAATGTGCCACTAGCTGACCAAGGGTATGATGACAGTGGTTACCATTCAGCTGCCTCTCATACTCCAACTGGGATCTGGTGGAACAGAAAAAGGACAACTTATGGTTTCACTCTTCTGGCTGTAGCTGAAGACAGACACACTATGATGATATACACCTTGCAAGAATTTAGGAATGGCTACAGTTCCTCTGGACTTCCCTAGTAACACTCAGGCAGCATTTAGGATGACTTAATTTTAAAACATAAAGTATAGAGATAGACATTCTTAA
Source organism: Fukomys damarensis (assembly GCF_012274545.1). Classification (NCBI taxonomy): domain Eukaryota; kingdom Metazoa; phylum Chordata; class Mammalia; order Rodentia; family Bathyergidae; genus Fukomys; species Fukomys damarensis. The sequence continues at coordinate 56,928,784 of NW_022900913.1, read as the reverse complement.
TAAGTGAGATGCTGGGAGGCTTAGGATTTCTGATAGATCAAGGGAAATGTAATTGAACTTCAACCTTTTCTTTACAGCCTTCTCTGAATAGTTTCAATTCTGTTTCTTGAAATGAGGTCATAGACAGCTTCCAGGAAAAAGCTGTGCCTTGAAGGATGATGTAGGAATGAAATTTAGGAAGGGCTATACTGCAGAGTAATGGGGGCAAAGCAAAGAAATGGAAAAGGTTTTGGGATACTTAAATATTAGCCAGAGTTTCCCAGTAGCACTAGCAGTATGGATGAAGCTAGGAAAGGTCTGCAAAAATCCTACTCACCGATTGCGGGCATCGATGTCATTTCTGCTGGGAAGACTTCTCTGCCTTCCAACACTGAAAGAGTTCCTATTGTCTAGGCTTCTCTACCCTGGTACCAATGCGTTCAGTGTAGTTCATAGTGCACATTATGCATTTATCTGTTTTTATTTGTTAGCCTCTTTCTATTTCAAGCTCTGTAAAGAAGGGGCTTTGCCTTGGCTGCTTTCATTTTGTCAAGGTCAGTGCTCCTGGACAGCTCTTTGTAGATAGATGCTCAATAAATATTTTTTGAACTGAATGAATAATACAAACGTTTTCCTTAAGTAATGCCTTTTGAACATTCTGAATTTTTTCAAAGGCTTTAGATTAGTTCAACTAGTTGTCCTAAGATCATAAAGTAAGTTATCAACAAATGTAGATAGGCATTATAATAAACTATTAAAATGAATTTATATGTATCTATAACAGAGGGAACAGAATGCAATATCAAATGAATAACCTTTAGATCCACCTAAAAGATATTAAATTGCTAAAAGGACCTCTTCATAAAGGAGATTCACCTATAAGGTGATTTGCCAGCATAAGTGACCATTTGAATAGAACAGTAACATAAGCATGGGCAGATCCCTTATACTCTGCTAGGGAAAGACTATTGAGTGAGCCTTAGACTTAGAACCAGAAAACGTGAAATCTAGCTCCAGAAATTGATTTGTGAACCTGGAAAAGATATGCAAAGTCTCCGATGTTCAGCTTCAACCACAGTACCAGTTCTGCTTGCTTTGCAGATTTGTGAAGATAAATAGGATAATGCAGACCTGAGACACTAAAGACGATTCTCCCTCTCATCACAGTGGTCTGTGAAATAAGCTGATTTCTTGAATCCTATGTTATCTTTGGTTTACCAGTTGAATAGCACCTTCCAGATCTTAGGACTTTTGATTTGTTATTCAATCCATTGATTGTACCCTCCGGACTCTTTCTAATGTCTTAGGGCAAAGAATGTGAACCATAAGTAGGGCAATGTAGGACTGTGAAAGTTTGTCCTTGGCAGGACATTTTATAACCTCTGATATTTAACACCAAGTCCCAGAGTCAGACTCACCCTCCAGGTAGTTTTTGTGCACAGTGTATTGAGAGTTGCAGGGAAACCTCCAGTGACAGATTCTGGCCAGAGTAGTTGTGGTATTTCTCCATTCCCCCTCCTTCCAGGCTGTCAGGGGTTAGCTCTTGCCAACATGTTGAGAGACCTGGCCAGGTTTCCTTCAGTGCTGCTCACTGTAAGTTAGAGGAGGATGGGTGTGTTCAGCGACTTTTTTTCTACATTAGCTATTCTGACAAAATCTAAACCTGATAGGGATTTGTCACTCCCTGGTGGCCCTTTGTCTTGGTTCATGACAGGTTTATTATCTTTGATCTACCAAACCCAGCAAGTAGAGAATGGTGTTTGATTTCATATACTGGAAACAATTGACTTTAATTATCTTCTTGAAATCAGTCCCACACTCATGGACAATGGACTGAAATTCCAAATCGCCCTGTAGTTTGGACAATCTGTAAAACCACAGTGTGCGTATATACAATGTAGTTATGCAGTATTTGTCAAGAAAATGCTATATTTCTGCTGAGTTGTGATTTTCTGATATGTTCCATTTTAAATTGGTTGTGTGATAGATTTATAATTCTGACAGGGAATAGCTATAAAATGTAAAATGTATAACCAGCCAAGGCTGGAACATATACGATATCATTTCTCTGTTTGCTCTGCTAAAACTGGTCACGTGTAAATCCTGTTCTTCACACTGTGGTCAGTGGATGGGAAGACTGGAAGGACAGTGTCAAGGGTGAATCAGTCATATCACACTTAGTGGTCTTGAGAGTCAAAAGGTTTTCACAGTTTCAAATATTTCTCCCTAAGATTTTCCTCAGTTGCTTGCATCCTGTCTGGTGCATCATCCAGTTTATATAACAGTCAGTTGTGGAATTAGAGTCTGATTCCAAACAAAAACATAATGCCATGTCCCCATGCCGCCACTCCTGCATGCATGCACCCACTCAAGTGTCTACGATGTGCCCCCTGACAGGCATGTGGGAGCATTTTGGAGTCCAGGCTTGATGAGTTTCATAGCAGAGCAATCATTTGTCACCTCGCTTGTGCTCCTTTGAGAAACTGAGAAAAACCGTGGACCTTCTCCATCGGGGGAAAATCCATGGGAGGGAATTCATGGGCTACCCATGGACCCAATATTGAGAACTTATATGTGGGAGCACAGATAACTAAATATGCAACCACAATGGAGTAGTCACTTTTGGAGTGCAGTGGGCTCCCAGAGGAGCCGGTGCCCCACTTTTTCACCCAAGAGAAAGACCCTACTGCTTACCCACAGTCCAGCATGTGTTTTGACTACTGTCTGTTAAAAATATAATGGACTCTTGCAGCCTTATCATGGATTTTTATATGGACATGGAAGAGGGCAGCAAAGCGAGCAGGCTTACTGGTAAAAGTAGGATTAGGAGTTCAGGTTTTAGTTGTTCCTGGTTCACCATTTTCCAGCTGTGCACAATGGACACATTATTCAACCTCTTCAGCTTCCCTGTCCTAATCTGAAAAATGAAACTAGTAAATCTGTTGTTCACTTCATGGCTAGGGAGGGCAAATTATGGATAGGGTACAGGGGGTAGGGCTACAAAAGCTCTTCATAAACTGTAATGTTCTATCATTACGCTCACCTTTATAGGTACTGTATTTGAGAAACTGATATTTCAATTAAAACAGAGGCATCCGATTGTGTCCAGGGCATCTGGTGGCTCCTGGAGGTGGGAAGGTAATCATAGGCAGCTACACAGACCTAAACTTACAGGCTTCCATGGGGAGAGGCATCAGTGGTGGAAATTGAAGTCCTGAACTTGAGTCTTGCTCCCACCTCTGCCAAGTGGCTCTCAGATTCTTTATCAGGAAAACCAGCTATCAATATGTAGTCTTCCTGCCTCACTGGGTTATTGTGAATCTTGAAGTAAAAGCCCCATCGTCAGCTGTGAAAAGTCAGCCATATATGATACTATTGTTAATATTATTATGTGTATAAATGTACATGTTTATTAATGAAATGAGCAGAAGGGAGAAAAAGGCATCATGTTACATGTTTACAAAGTGACTGCTGAATTTGCTTCTTTGTTAAGCATATGGCAGAGTGCTTGGATGCCTGGTTATGGCTGTGAAAGGTATGTCTAGAAGTTACTGATCAGAATATATCCAGGAGTTCTTCTTTGGCTGTGCAATAGAATCTTCTACTGGTGATTTTCACATTTTGTATGCAGCAAAAGGAACTTTCTTCAAAAACATGCCTGGTTTTCAAGAAACTATCAGTTACATTCTAGCTTCTGCAAGAACAAATACCCATATACTCTCTTTCCATTCTTTCTTGCCTTCCCCCTTCTCAGCTCCTTCTCTTCACTTCCTCTTCTCTCCACCTATTTTCTGGTATTTGCAGTCCAGAGGTAGCAGCTGTCTATGCACATGGATCTCAGTGGGTCAAGGATTCAGTGTATCCATAGGAACCTGAAAAGAACCAGGAAGTCTCTGCTTTTCAACCCACATGTTTGTGGTATGGCCGGACTGGCTAATGAAGGAGTTTTGTCCCAGTTGTGGCACTTAGGAACAGACAAAACAGGAACTGCCAGCTTTGGTCCATACCCTGGGATGTAAAAAGGTGCTCATCAGAGCCACTGTGGGCAGTTGTAACTCATTTCCTCCTAAGGATCCTGGAATTTTGCTTCTTGCTCCAAAGTAAACTCTCTAAGTTTCCAATCAGGCAGGATGCCACCCTTGGAACCACGGCTCCAAGCATGGGTTACTAGGGACCATTTAAAATCTAAACTATAGCAGCTATATAACTGTCCCCCCATCTCATCCGTCATATTAGCCACATTGCTGACCATTTCCCAAGCCATTGTACTCAACCTGTACCTGGGGCTCTAACAAGTCTGCTGCTCCACCAAGTTCTCTTCAGCTTGAGCTGAGAGCTTACTCTTTGATTCAACAGTGGTCAAATATGTATCAGATATCATACTATAATAAGATAGTGCTATAACAAGTACTAGAGGAAAATCAAAATAAATAAGATAGATTTCCTACTTATAGGAAGTTAATGGTCTAGTGGAAAATGTACACAGCAAATTATAACATGAAATAGGTGCCATTTCAGGATCAAGCCTGGTGGGAATCATGGGTGAAAGTAATGAGTTCTGCCTAGGTGCATGAGAGGCATAAAATTGGTGATTGTGACTTGGACTGTGAAAGATGACCCAGATTTTACCACATGGAGGAGACAAGAACTGGCCAGAAGGAAGGTAGGGAGGCAGGAGGAGGTTCAAGGAAGTGCAAGTGCCTACTATGGTTGGAGCCCAGGACTCGGTGGACCTGAGGAGGAGCAGAATAGTGGGAGGATATTGGAAGGGCCCAAAGTTAAAGGCACTTGGAGGTGCTAAGGAAATTGGGACCAAAAAGGAACCAAGACAGATATTTTATAAATACTTTTTATTGATAAAAACTAAAGTTTCAGAAATCCCATTCACCATTATGCTGGTGAGTGATAGCATCAGATATATGTTTCAGATGGATGCTTTGGGGTAACATGGTTTGGGATGATGGGGGAAGGGGACTGATGAGCTGGTATGGGAAACTGGAGGACAGGGAACCCCTTAGACAGCTGCTGAGAAGCTATAAGGCAGAAGCCATGGAAATATCAGCTTGTGGGGAATAAGACTGGTTCGAGTCTCAGTACAGGCTATATAGAATGGTTTGGGGAGTCAGCAGTGTTGGGAAATGGATGGAGGAGGTGGGAGATTTCAAGATGGGGATGTGGCTACTATACAGTAGTTTGGATCCTAAATGTCTTCCAGAGGTTTATGTGTTGGAGGCTTGGTTCCCTCAACGTCTTATTGGGAGGTGGTGGCAGGTGTTTAGGTAACTGGAAGTTTGCCCTTGAAGGGGAATGTGGTATTTTGGTCTCATTCCTCATTCTCTTGTATTTCCTGATGATACGATAAGGAGTTTTGTTCCGCCACACATTCATGCCATTATGTGTGGCCTCACCACTTGACCAAAGCAGTGAGATGGACTCAGCATGGGTCAGAATCTCCAAAATCATGAGTCAAAACAATCTTTTTTTCTTTATAAGTTGCTTATGCCAGGCGTTTTATTATAATGGTAGAGAGTTGATGAACACAGTTGGTAAGCAGTCTGGGGATCCCAGGAGGAGGGGGTGGCAGAGCATATAAGTGCACTTTGCACTCAACACAGTGCTCTCAGGCAGTGCTTGAGCTCAAGGGTTCTGAGGTGGGCAGAGCGAGGGACTGAGTTCAGTAGTCCTGTGTCCTGGGACTAACCTTTAAAATATTGAAAAGCAGCTCTTCAGCCCTTGCTTAGTTTTCTCACCACCAGAATAAAACCATTTCATTTCCTTTAATCTTCCTTTAAGGAAAGACCTTCTGTAACTTAGGCTGATCTCCTGTTTTCCCACATCCTACTTAAAATGCAAAGCTTCAGGCTAAAAACAACCCTTGAATTTCTCTCAAGTTATACATGTAATTTTATATTGAATGTGCACTGGGCATAGTTGCATCATTTATTAAAGGTACTTTGATTAACACATTTGATATGTTACAGTTATTAAATGCCTGCTTTTCCTGAGAAAAGCGATAAATTTAAAAATTTATTATTTTTTCATTTCCCCAGTAAGTGTTTCCTCCTGATAGTATTTTTTTCAAGTGCCTTCTTCAGGAGCCCCTTGAGGGGCCTCCTTGTCTCATGACCTCCACTGCAACATTCCAGGCTCTGATTACACTGTGGAAGAAGATTGCTTTGGCAAAACATCAAGTGATGTTTTGAGAACCACAGCCTGACCTGAGTACATTAGGGGTCTGGTAAGGTCTTCTAGAAGGTCTAAAGATTGAGTTTGCACAGGAAGGAGGGCTCAGCTGGCATCTTGGAGAAGCTCTGTTAACCCAGAAAGAAAACTGAACCTGGGGAAGATGTTGTTTACTCTTGGGACTTTCAGTCAGAGAGCAATTCTATTCAGTGTATGGCTTGATCATTTTAGGCCTCAGAATACCTTGCCTGACGGGCATGGAAAGGAATTGGACATAGGAAATCCTTCAATTGTATTCAAAGATATTCATGGAGATGTTCATGGACTCCTTCTTAGAATCTTTAATAACGAGTCTTTCAAGTTACACCTCCTTTCTTGGCCCAGGGAAGATGCCCATGACTTGCTGGGTAACTCTTCCTTCCCTGGATCTTGCTGATTCTTGGCGTTGCATTCACAGTAAGACCAGATTCCTCTACCACATGTCCTGGCATTCTGTGCATTCCTTGATCTCTCTCTCTTGGCTATTTGGAATGTTTTAATGCTTCTGTACTCTTTATTCCCTTTTCCTTACCTCTAACTAGAAACACTAGCCAGTGTTTCTTAACTGGGGTTTCTCACGTAAACCATGGTACTCAGAAATATTTTTAAAAGGTTGTCCTGAAGATGACTAGCATCTCTCCAGAAATGTAGGAGAGATGTTAATTCATTGGACACAGTGGATCTTCTTAGGCTTAATCCTGCTGTAGAAATTTATTTGAGGAAGACTATTGGGCCTGTGAAATACTTTTCTGTCTTGGGGATAGAGAAAATCAAGTTCCTTCAATCCCACCAGAGCCATTGATGACAACTGCCCCAAATACTCTGATGTTGGGAATCCTTTATGATCTGGCAAGGGCTTGGGTTTTTGGAAACTTTAGCCAGAAAGGGACTCAGGGGTTTCTGTCATGCAAATCTGTGCCCTGATGCAACGTGCTCAGGATGGCACACTGGGGACTTGCTTGGCTTGGGGAAGGGGGAAAGGGGAAGATACAAAGAGAGAAAGTCGGAATTGTCATCCTATCACCTTTAGATGTGAGGTATCTTCAAGGATTTCAAGATAAATGAGTCCCGGAGTAGTAGGCTTGTATTTTACTTCAAAAGATACAAGTGTAATAGTAGATAATGCTGACTATTAAACATGTAACTCTCAAATCCCAGGGAATAAACAGAATAGGCATTTGATTTTTGCCCCATCACAGGCTAGTAAGGATTAGGTGGAGGTGTGTCCGTGTTATCATTTCAGAAACTGAGGCTCCCTTATTTTGGGCCGTGTTCTTCCTCTCTGTTCCCATAATCTTTTCTACTGAACTAGCAGCAGAAGAAAGAGCAAGGATTCTATGTGATACATTTCTATGCACCATGCCTGGAAGAGGCACCCAACACCTGGCTCACATTCCATTGGCCAGAACCCAGCTCTTGGCTCCAGGTAATTGCAACTGGGCTAGAAAACATGGACCAGCTGTATGGCTTGGAAGAAGATGAGAACATGCCTATTGGTGGTAACCAAAGTTTAGATGTTTGGGTCACAGATTTTGGCTCAAAATGCAATTCTAATTGCTCGTGAGAATTAGCATGGTCAATAGCAGGCAAGCTCAAGAAGTAATAAACTCATTGTCACTGGAATGTTGGTTAGAGAACAACATTTCTCTGCCATTTCTCCTTTGGAGTTCTGTAATTACAGTTCCCAAATGGCACAATTCTTCCCATCCTTCTGCTTTCACTTTCCCTGTGGTACAAAATGCTTGGATTATATTACTGAGAAAAGAGAAGGTCATGCAATGCTACCTCTTCTGGGAAGATCTTTTGCATTTTAATTTTTTCTTTTCTCTGATAGTAAGCTGGAGTATGGATGTCGAGGTGGCCTCAGCAGGCAGGGCCTGAGGACACTCTTGTCTGGTGAGATCTCTGTGTGGTACTGTGCTGCTATTGGCCTTCGGAGATAGGAAGTTCTTGTAGAGCCCTTATGTACCAACAGAGCCAAAGTAAGGATGGACTCAAGCACCATAATATTGTGGGAACCTAGTGTCTTCACATTGCAAGGCATGTTAGAAACCAGAGTCTAATTCGTTTGTGTTGTATATGATGAGGAACAGAGGAGTTAAATATTTTAACCTTAGGTTAACTCAGCCATTGTAGATCTTGGCTCAGGCTCCTTTTCCCACTAGCAAAATTTCAAGATTTCCCTATCCCACTGCTGTTATTTACCCACCAACCTGGGGTTTCCCTTGTTGGAATCACATAGACAAAGAGCCATGGGAGGCAAGAAATGGGATCTGCTCCCAGCTCTATGGCCTTGGACCTGGGGATGAGCCTTAGATATCTTATACATAAACTCAGAAATGTGGATTGGTTCAGTAGTTTTCAAGTCATATATTATAGAGGGAGGCCTCATATCTTCTGGAGTTCCCTTGTCAGCCATACTGGAGAATCAGAGTGACACTTAGTTATTTTAACATCAATTCCTTGTTAGATAGTTCTGTATCTTAAAATGGCTTTAAAACCAATGGAAAACTTATCCTGGAGGTTCTTTTTTTAAAATTTCCATAGCTTTTAAGTGTACTTGATGAATTTCATTATTAAGAAACTTCATGTGAGGACTAGCTAACTGATGAAATAAGCCTCAAAGCTGTGAAAAGTTACATAACAAACCAGAGTTTGCTCTAGTCACAGTTGCATGTGCAAAGACTTTTGAAATTAAGTGGCAACATCAATGAGAGGAAGATTATGTTATTGGGGCTGAGTTGTGTCTCCTAGAAATTCATATATTGAAGCCCCAATACCAAGTACTCAAGAATGTGACTGTATTTGGATACAGGGCCTTTAAAGAGGTGGTTATGTTAATGGAGGCCTTTAGGGTGGCCCCCAATCCAATACAGTTGGTTTTCCCATGAGAAGAAGGAATGTGGATATAGACAACAAGAGGTCAGATCATGTGAAGATATAAGGAGGAGATGGCCACCTATAAGCAAAGGAGAGAGGCCCTCAGAAGGAACCAACCCTGTCAACCCTTGATGATGTATGCCAGCCTTCAGAATTGTGAAAAGTCAATTTCTGTTGTTTAAGCCACCCATTCTGTGGTATTTTATTATGGCAGATAACAAGCTAATACAGAAAGGTGTGTGTATGCTCTCATAAAGTGGCAAGAGGTGGCAGCAGATGTGGCCATGTTGAGTGAACTCCTTTTGGTTAAAAAGGGAAGGTAGTCTCCAGCCAACTGACTGCTGCCACGTGGGAATATTGGTTCAGTGTTGCCAGATGTTTGGAATTTGCAAGTAAAGGTAGAATTTTTTGTTAAATGTGAAATTTGTCAATTTAAAAAGATTTAACATGGGAAAACTAACCATGTCTGTAGGTTGAACTTGACATCCAAACCCCAGTTTGTTAACCCAGTACTGACAAAAGAATTTATAAGTGACCTCCTAAGGCAGAATATGCCTAGAGAGAAAACATTAAGAGTCGGAGTACTGAACCAGGATTCAGACACCTGGCTGGCTTTCATGGCCTGTCTTGCTATTTGACAGCGAGCTGGACAATTCCCATCATGCCAGATGAAGAACCTGAACTGGTCCCCTTGGTATAGGAAACTGGAGATTTCAACTCTGAGTGTCATATTCTGGGACACTGAAGCACTATGATCAAGACAGTTACTCCCTGCTTGGTTATTTCTCACCAAAGCACAGTGTCTGATTTTCTAGTCACAAAGAAAGACACTGAATCATGTAAAGATACAAGATCCCAAGGATAAATGTAACTGTATTGTTTGCTTTAAATGTACCAAAAAACTTAATGGGAAAAAAAGGGAAACACTGAATATAGTTAAAGATTTAAGTACACACAAATGGGTGATATATCCCCATGTCCTAGGGAAAAAAAACTGCTCAAACTGGAAAGAAAAAGAAAACACTGATCCAAATGAATATCATTACAAGTCTTGATAGTTGGCCTGCACAGGAAGTGGCTGAGCCCAGGCCTCTGCCGACCTTTAATGGCCGACTCTCTGTTCCTGAGCAGACAATGAGATGTTCTCTGACATTTACAAAATGTGGGAGATTGAGGATGGGCTGTGCTTGGAGGCAGAGGACAAGATGGTCAGTAGAACAGAAGGTAACACTGATGACTTGCTCATTGGTGGAAATGTCTTTGCTAAAGGGCTGGAGGGCAAAGATATGGAAAAAACAGTAGTCACTGGTGTTGATATTGTCATGAGCCATCACTTGCAGGAAACCAGCTTCAGAAAAGAGGCCTACAAGAAGTATATCACAGAGATTATAGGAAATCCATTAAAGGCAAGCTTGGTGAATAAAGACCAGAAAGAGTAAATCCTTTTATTACATGGGCTGCAGAACAAATTGAGCACATCCTCGCTAATTTAAAAAACTGTCAGTTCTTTATTGGTACAAACATGAATCCAGATGGCATGGTTGCTCTCCTGGAGTACAGTGAGGATGGTGTGACCCCATTTATGGTTTTCTTTAAGGATGGTTTAGAAATGGAAAAATTAACGGATTTGGAGATTACCTTGGATCCATTACTTGTCATAACTGTCTTCTGCTTGTTGTCCACACACCAGAACTTTAGACAAATGGGACTGCTGTCATCTTGAATGCTTCATTTATTTTGACCATGATTTATTTGGAGTGGAGACATTTTTTTTAGGGGAAAAACATGTCATGTAGGTGTCTAAAAATAAAGTGCTTTAAAACTCATTTAAGAGAGTGCCTCTTAGTTTAATAAGTGGATAAACTAAAACCATGTAGTATTCATGGAGAAGACAGAGCCTGGCCACAGAGCCCTGCCAGAATGCTTAAGACTGTCTTCAGATAACTTCTGCAGTGGGAACTACTTCTGAGGCTGGAATATAAGACAAGCATCGACCTTTTAATTCTGAGCTGCAGTGAAAGGGAAAAGATCATGCTCATAGCAGTGCCAACATCAGAAGTGAAGCCTTATATATTTTATCACCTACAGTGGAAGTAGTTAACCCTGAAAGAAATTATCGAAAGAATGAAAAGACTAAATTGGGAAAGAAAAAGCAAAAGTATTGGCAAAAGGGGGTAAAAACTTAACTCTTTCGTAATCAAAACCTGTTATGTGTAGTTCTGCTCCACTTTTGCATTAGAATTGTCACTGGATAGCTTTTCAGGCTCCTTTGTTACCATTTCAGGGGCAAGGAATGGTAGGCATGGACTCATAATAATTATTGAGCCCTTATAGTGTACCAGGCACTCCATATATCTATAGGTATTTCTGCCATGACACAAAATAACCCTTTCCAGAGCACTTTTCAGTCTGCAAAACTTCATGTAAAAAGTAATAGGACATATGAGAAAACTAGGGCCAAGGTAGACCATTTGAATCCCATGAAACTGTGATGAACTAAAATAATTACTCCTACCTGGAGAGATCATTTGGACCACGGTTGGCAGCAGTGGATTGCCACAGGGGTATTAAAATGCACAGAAGCAACGGAGATGAAAAGCTGATAACTCTTTAATTAGACAGGCACCATCAGAGCCTGAGATAGAGTGGTGGGAATGGATCTGTGAGTCCCTGGGGTGAAGGAAGCAGGACCACCTTCTGCAAGCTGAGAAATGAAGTGGCTGGGAGTACACCTGTCTGAGGAGGTAGCTCGTGTTAAAGCTTCCTGGAATATAGCAAAAAGGTTCTTGATGCGAAACGAGTAGCCAACCCTGAACCTTTCCACTCCCATGGAAGTTATGGTTCTGTTTCTGCTATTTCAGCTCCTCTTTCTTTTTTTCTTGGTACTGGAGATTAAACCTAGGACTTTCACATGGGGCTACATACCCAGCCACCCCCTTTTAATTTTACTTTTTTTAATTTGAAAACAGTCTTGCTAAGTCACTAAGTTGCTCAGGTTGGGCTTGAAATTGGGATCCCCTGCCTTGGCTCCCAGAATACTAGGATCACAGGCTTGTACTACCACACCTAGTTCAGCTCTACTTGGCTAGGAAAAATAATCTATGATAGTGCAAAAGCCAAGGAAAGCTTTCTATTATATTGACATTATTTCTCCATAGCCAATCCCTGATGGGTTCATTTGTACACAGGATTTGTACACAGGATAGTAAGACACAAATATTTAACTCTCACACTTCCATGAGGCATGGGAACAGTGTTTCTCACATTAGCATGCAGCAGAATTTCCTGCAGGGCTTGTTAAAACAGATCCTTTTGTTCTATATTCAGATTTTCTGAATCAGGAGGCCCAGGGTGGAGCTCAAGAATTTACATGTCTAAGAAATTCCCTCATAATACTGTACTTATGTTGGCTGCCAAGGGACTAGATTTTTGAGAACTACTGTATTAGAGGAAACTGACAATTGGTGAGATTTTGTGGCTTGTTCATTATGGCTGAGGAATGGACCCAAGCAAGTTTAAACCATGTGCTTACTGAGGCTACCATACATGAGAAATTGACCTTTGATGATCTGTAATGGTTAGGAATGTGTTGGGGTTGGTTTTGGTGGTTGCTTGCTCCTAGTTAGCAGGCAGGCATGTAGTTCAGCCAGTTGGGGGCTGGGTTTGTAGTCAGCAGCAGCTGTACATTATCATGGGGTTGGCGGATGTGGGGAATCCATACCTCTACTTGGGGGCTGGCTATGTGGTCTCGTTTTTTAAGATATCTCCCCAAATTTGTGTCATGTGCTATTTAAGAATTTATGCCTGGAGTGTGTGTGTTAGAGTCCCATCTCCTGTCTCATAATCTCCCCATGGAGGCAGCCAGGGGGCGCACAGTGCCAGCCCTCCAGCCCAGGCACCCTGACCTTAGCACCTACGGCCTCCTCTGCTATGGTCTGAATGCTTGTGCCCCACTCAAACCCTGGCCAAATCCATATGTTGAAATCCCAAGCTCCAAGGTAATTATGGTATTAGGAGGTGGGAATCTTTTTAGGACATAATTAAGTCATGAAGATGGAGCCCTTATGAATGGGATTAGTGTTCTTATAAAACAGGCCCAAGGAGCTTGTTTGCCCTTTCCCTTCAGTGAGGACACAGCTGGATGGTGCCATCAATGATCCAAGAAGCAACCTCACCAGCTCCTATATCTGCTGGGGTCTTCATCTTGGACTTGTCACCCTTCAGAACTGTGAGAAATAAATATTTGTTGTTTATAAGCCACGTGGTCTACACTATTTTGTTATAGTAGCCTGGATGTACCTAGAAATTCCCCAGGTGGTTGTAGTGACTGCTAAAGACTTTTATGAGAGGCACAGAGGTGAGTGTCTATCTATGATTTCTTCTACTCCTGTTTTGCGAGACAAAGGTATAAAAGTTGTGGCTGAATAGAAAATGCAAGTTTGACAGTTGCTTTGTATGAGTCCCCTCAAAAATTGACTTTACTTGCTATGTTTTCCAGATTTTGAAATTTGTGGGGCAAAGGAGATGTGGTAATATTTCAGAAATAGGAATGTTGTTCATTTTCATCATCAAAATGACAAGGATAACTAGGATAGCTTTTGGCTTACATCATGCATTTATTTTGCCTCTCTGATTATAAGACCCAGTGATCTTAGCAAACAGAAATCTTCCAGTACTGTGAGATGAAGACTATTTCAAAGAACTGTGGTTTATTAGCATACTAGAGATATGAAGCTGTAGACTGAATTAAGAACTGAGGATGGAAGAAACTTGTTGACAATTATGAAATATCTCTAAATATTTCGGATGTCTCTCCAGAGTATGACATGACAGAAAGAGCTTCAGAGTCAGGCAGAGTGTGATTTGAGTCAAGTGGTGCACTGATTGTGTGACAACAAGAAAGTGACTATGTCTCTAGGGTATTATGAGGATGAAATGGCCACCAGTAACACAAATTACATATCAGATACTTGCACATTCCAACGTGTAGACTAACTGTCTCTTTGGTTTCCCTGCAGTATATCCAGGGATCCAAGGAAGTTCCTATAGACTGTGTTGTGCTCAACTTTGCTTCAAAACATCCTGCAACCAAGCAGTGCTGTCCTCTCACGGAGACAGAAGGTGACGCCCATTGGAAATTGGCTTGTTGAAGACTCTGGACAAAGCATCAGCAAGCTTTTCCCCCTAACGTCTTACTAACATTCATACAAAGAATATAAGAAAAGATAAAATTTATAACAATGAAAAATTACTAAGTACCAATTTCCAGAATTATGAAGGCACTGACAATAATTCAAAGGCAGATGGAGCAGACTAAGAATAACCAGTAAGACATCAGACTTTCTCTTTGTGCCCCGATTCTGAAATCTGTTGTCTATATCAGATAGAGGGTGTCCCAGTCCTGTGAGAAAGCACAGCGCCTCTCTTTCCACCCCCTACTCTCTCTCCCCCTGGTCCTCTCTCAGCTGCCATCTTTACAGCTTTGGGCCAAGACCCTAAAACTCAGAAACGTAGTGACCAAGAGGTAGTGGGATATTTGTAATAGTCAGAGACCTATGAGTGTTGTAGACACATCCAAAGGTGACTCTTGTGGGAGTAGGTGGGGATGGTGGCTGGCTTTCTAGTCAACAGAAGATGGTGCACACAATGGATGCCACTCCTGCAATCCTGTTACACAAGACTTTTTCCCACTCTATCCCAGGGGACTGCAATGACACTGTCGCCTGCTGGCCTTTAAGAAATAAGCTCCTTGCTCTGAGTGGACCTGAGAGGGCAACATACTTAGAACTTAGGGCCTCTAGATGCTGAGGGCAACATTAATTGAGGAAGCAGGAACTTCTGCACTATAGCTGCTGGAATGGAATTCCACTGATAATCCCCAGTATTTCTACTGTAAGATCCTGCGAAGGAACCAGCTAACACAGAAGCTGCACGAAAATAAAGGTGTGCTGTTTTAAGTTGCTAGGTTTGTGATAATTTATTATGTAGAAAAACAACACACACAATATCTCTGGTGTATTTAGTAGGAAATAAGAACTCTGGAAGTGGGGAATCCTGGGAATTGGGCAGATAAAATTGGTTCTCTGAAACTAGAAACCCAGATAGTGGGGCCAGAGGAAGGTACCATCTCCAGAAGACAGGAGGAAGTCTGGGGGAAGTGGGGAACTTTGCCTTCAAGCCTAGATAAACAAATCTGTCTTGCAACTATAAGTCTGATAAGGAGATTCAAACAACTGCTTGTGACTAAAGGGGGATGGAGGAGGACCAAAGAAAGTTAGCATTTTACAGGTTACCCAGAAGCACCCAGGGCCAATGTGAAGAAACTTACAGTCTTAATGACAGACTACAAAGAACGCTTTCTATGGAAAATATCCAATTCTTTTTCTAAAGATTAACACACAATATAATTCCAGCAAAAGTCTTAGGGCAGATTTGTATTGAATTTTAAAAAGTAATTCTAAATAATGGAGAAAAATGATTTAAGAATATCTAATGTATTTTGGAAAAGAATAGTGATGAGGGGGCCTTTGCCTTCGCAAATAAAATGCATCTTAAAACCGTAATGATTATAATTGTACAGTATTAGCTCAGGAATATGCAGGCAGACAAATGGAACAGAACAACAGAAGTCCAGAACATATCCAAGTCTCTGTACCTGTGTATCCTTTTGGATTTGTTTTGTTTTGGTAGGTGATAAAGATTTCATTTTGAATTGGTGGGAAAAGGCTGGATAGGTTTTTTTTTTTACCATTTATGTTACTACCTCATTTATGCCACAATACATATATTATATTTATAATATTTAATTATAACGGGTGAAGATGTGTACATTAAATGAATTATGAAGGAATAAACTCTGGTGACCGTAGGTGGAAAATGTGCTTCCAAGTATGTTAGCTTTCCATTGCTATCACAAAATACCTGAGAGAAATTAACTTAAAGGAGAAGAGATTTATTTCTGCTCTTGGTTTTAGAGGTTTCAATCCATGATCACTTGGCCCCCATTTCTTGGGGCTTGTGGTATCATGGCAGGGTCTGAATGGAGGAACAAAGCTGTTAACCTCACGGTTGCTAGGAATAAGAGAGAGAGAGAGGGAGGAAGAGTGGCTGACCTTTCATACTCTCAGTGACCTCATTTCCTCTCACTAAGCTGTACATTTTATAGGTTTGGTTATCTCTTTGTAATGTCAGGGGATGGCAGCACTTTAACAAATGGCCTTGGTGGGTACTTAAGATCCAAACTGTAATACCAAGTAAGATAACCAGAGCCAGGATTCATAAAGGAGAGGATTGTTATGCTGACCACACAAACAATACAAACTTCTCTGAAGTATAAAATAATAGGTTTGGTTCTCTTTGTAATGTCAGGGGATGGCAGCACTTTAACAAATGGCCTTGGTGGGTACTTAAGATCCAAACTGTAATACCAAGTAAGATAACCAGAGCCAGGATTCATAAAGGAGAGGATTGTTATGCTGACCCCACACACAATACAAAAAAAAATATTAGCCAAGGCTACAGAGGGGCAGCCACAAAAGAAATCAGCCTGTGCTTTGTTTCACTCCATGTACTTTTTTTTATTCCAGAAATTGCTATTTTTGAGGCTTCCAGGAACAGCGGTGATGGGTCCACTGCACACT
>NW_022900913.1:56910252-56910544 GCF_012274545.1 Fukomys damarensis | reverse complement strand
AGGTTTTTATGACACTCACTCCACTCATCTGTGTCACGTCCCCTAATGTGGGACACATTCTGCCTATCACTGGGGGGAAGCTATCTGGGAACCCAAGGACAAGGCCGAGATGGTGAATTGCAAGTGCCTTCAAAAGAGAAGAAAATGCATGCTGAGATGAAGGGGCAACTTGTGAGTATCAAGGAGTCATCTGTGTCAACTCTATCAAAAATCATGAAAGAGGGTTCTGCACCATTGCCTAAAAGCAAAAAGCCTAGCCAGTATGACTGTTAGATTTTTTTTTTTTTTTTTT
>NW_022900913.1:56908427-56910240 GCF_012274545.1 Fukomys damarensis | reverse complement strand
CTCGATTCCTTGTACTTGTGAGTCAGGTGGAAGAACCACTGAGCTAAATCCTCAGCCATGTTAGATGTTTCTCAACTTTGGCTCTCTTTTATATTTGATCTTACAATCTTTAGTGATACCTTTTCAGGCTCAAGTATCTGCTTCCCTTTGCTTCTGCTCCAGCTAATTTTGATAGAATCTATGTGCCAGTCCAATGTTAGACAGACTGCCAGATGATACAGCTCCTCAAGGCCCTCAAGATTGGGGACTGGACTAAAGCAAGAGGGGAGTTGTAATCAGCACCACAAAAACTTTAAAAAGTTTAGAATTTTAGAATCTAAAAAGTTTATATTTTTTTCCTTTTTAGAGACAGGGGCTTCTCCAAATCTCAGGCCTAGTGTTACTGGGTTTGGGGGCACTAGAGTCTCCTTCTGGAGGTGGCTTCTAGGTTCTTTCTGTCCCGAGCAAAGACTTGGTTAAGACAAGTGCAAATGGTAGTAAAGTTTTATTAAAAATAGGAAAATAAACAGGCTTTGCAGAGTAAGTTTGGGCCAAGTAAAAGGAGGAAAAGAAGTACACCCTACAACATGAGGGCATGCCAACATGCAAGAGGGAACACAGTGGCAAAAGCTTAATGTAGATTGTCTTTTTGTGTCACCCATTCCTCAGACTGATGTCAGATCTGGGTCACCCTGTGGAAAACCTGTCTGAGTTCTCACAAGAAGTTCACATGCAGGGCTTTGGGAACCGTTCTGAACATATGTCCTGGAATTTTGTAATTAACAGGTCCTACTTCCCCAGCCAGCTGTGCCATACCCTAATCTCTTATCTCAGTAGGGCATAAACTCCCACCTGCATTTCTTCTCAGCCCAGACGAATGGACAGAATATATATGCAGATATTGGCACCAGGAGGTCAAAGTCTAGTTTCAATTGCACTGGGAAGAAAAGGAGAGGTGGGGGAGGGGCAGGAAGGGATGGAACAAGCTTGAATATGTCTGTTGTCATACTGTATTCCTTCTGCCACAGCTCCTTGCTATAAAAGAACCTAACGCACTTATACAGTAAGTCCCCAACCTATGAACACTCAAGTTGTGAACTTCACAGGTTCACTGTGTAAGACTCACTTTGTCCAATTATGAATGAATCTCACTTATGAATGTTCTCTTGGTAATAGAACTCGTTCTGAAATTGAGAACTTACTGTTAGATTTCCCTTGCTTCAAAGATGGCTGCTACATAAAGCAGTAGCCTCCTTCCCATAATGCCCTGCCCATTAAGATGGCTGCCACATGGAATAGCAGCCACCATGTTAAATATGGCTTCTCCTACCAAGGGATAGCCTTCCTCCCATCATGCCTCTCTTCCTGCCAAAAGAGTAACTTGATACTGCTACCTCTGAGTAACCAGAGATGTCACAAGCCCCGCCTAGTGATGTCACAGATTCCTCCAATCCCTTAATGCTACCTCACTCAACTCCACCCCAGTTCAGGTTAACCCCACTCCACTCCTATAAAAGAAGTTCTTTGTTCCTCCATGCTGCTTTTCCTTTGTTAGAAGACAGCCTGGCAGATCCTCCCCATAATAAAGGCTTGTTGTATTCCTGGTCTGGTCCTGGTTTTTCAGATCTTTTACCTAACACTTATACATAGTGAAGTTGTAATTTGGGTCATGAGATTCCCTCCATCTTCTTGGACCTAGCTTTAAATAAAGCCTGTTTCCATTTTATTTTTTAAAAAGTCTAGCCAGGGATTTAGCTCAGTGGTTCAGTGGCAAGTGTAAGGACCCGAGTTCACTGCCTGGTACCAAAAAAAAAAAAAAAAAAAAAAAAAAACA
>NW_022900913.1:56907232-56908393 GCF_012274545.1 Fukomys damarensis | reverse complement strand
AAAAAAAAAAAAAAAAAAAAAAGTCCAATTTATTCAGAAGGCAATGATTCTGGACCCCTTTTCACTCAGAATTGAAATGATTCTTCTAAACTAGTCATGATGATTTCATTTGCTAGATCTTTGGTTGGTCGAAGAATGAGCATGTGATGCTGTTCTGGCTAGTTAGATGTAGCAAGTAATCTAATGAAATTAATCTATTGATGGAAAAAACAAATTTTCTACTAGAAGCTTTTCCTTCTAACCTTTCTCCCTCCTTGGGATGGGGAAGTGATATCTGGAAGAGCAGGGGCTATGGGATAATGAGCGTGAGGATGCTAAGATGATGGGGAGTGTCTGACTCTGAGGACATTGACAGCAACACCAGTGCTTACCTCCGTAATTGCTGTGGAACAACAACAACAAATTTCAAATTTTAAGAGGCACTCTCAGTTGGGTTTTCTGTTACTTGCCATCAAAAATATTCCTAAGTGGGCCGGGGATTGAGCTCAGTAGCACCTCTCCTGCTTTGCAAGTACAAGGTCCTGAGTTCAATCCCTGGTACCAAAGCACAAAAAAATTCCTAAGTGATTCTTGGAATAAACAAAACAAGAATAACATGATCATCCAGGAGCATGAACTCTGGAGATGGGTAGTGTGGGTTAAATATCAACTCTTCTACTGACTACTTTTGTAACTGATTAGGTTAGCTTTTCTGTTTCTCAGTTTCTCACTATATATGATGAAAACATCAATAATATCTACTTCATAGATTATGTATTGTAGTCCAGAGGAAATCCCAAAATGTCAAATCAACGTCTTTATGGGGTCATCACAGTACCCAGGTATTGTTTTAAATTACTTTCTCATTGTGCACCTACAATTTAAAGGAAGAAAGATTTATTTTAGTTCACAGCTTGTAGAGCTTCCAGTCCATAGTCACTTGGTTCCAAAGCAGGCTGGTAGAGCAGAGGGGCATGGCAGAGGAGAAGCAGTTCATGGATTGGCAGGTAGGAAGCAGAAGAAATCCCAATGTCAAATCAACGTCTTTATGGGGTCATCACAGTACACAGGTATTGTTTTAAATTACTTTCTCATTGTGCACCTACAATTTAACGGAAGGAAGATTTATTTTAGTTCACAGCTTGTAGAGCTTCCAGTCCCCAGTCACTTGGTTCCAAAGCA
>NW_022900913.1:56842062-56898165 GCF_012274545.1 Fukomys damarensis | reverse complement strand
AAAAAAAAAAAAAAAAAAAAAAGTCCAATTTATTCAGAAGGCAATGATTCTGGACCCCTTTTCACTCAGAATTGAAATGATTCTTCTAAACTAGTCATGATGATTTCATTTGCTAGATCTTTGGTTGGTCGAAGAATGAGCATGTGATGCTGTTCTGGCTAGTTAGATGTAGCAAGTAATCTAATGAAATTAATCTATTGATGGAAAAAACAAATTTTCTACTAGAAGCTTTTCCTTCTAACCTTTCTCCCTCCTTGGGATGGGGAAGTGATATCTGGAAGAGCAGGGGCTATGGGATAATGAGCGTGAGGATGCTAAGATGATGGGGAGTGTCTGACTCTGAGGACATTGACAGCAACACCAGTGCTTACCTGCGTAATTGCTGTGGAACAACAACAACAACAAATTTCAAATTTTAAGAGGCACTCTCAGTTGGGTTTTCTGTTACTTGCCATCAAAAATATTCCTAAGTGGGCCGGGGATTGAGCTCAGTAGCACCTCTCCTGCTTTGCAAGTACAAGGTCCTGAGTTCAATCCCTGGTACCAAAGCACAAAAAAATTCCTAAGTGATTCTTGGAATAAACAAAACAAGAATAACATGATCATCCAGGAGCATGAACTCTGGAGATGGGTAGTGTGGGTTAAATATCAACTCTTCTACTGACTACTTTTGTAACTGATTAGGTTAGCTTTTCTGTTTCTCAGTTTCTCACTATATATGATGAAAACATCAATAATATCTACTTCATAGATTATGTATTGTAGTCCAGAGGAAATCCCAAAATGTCAAATCAACGTCTTTATGGGGTCATCACAGTACACAGGTATTGTTTTAAATTACTTTCTCATTGTGCACCTACAATTTAAAGGAAGGAAGATTTATTTTAGTTCACAGCTTGTAGAGCTTCCAGTCCATAGTCACTTGGTTCCAAAGCATGCTGGTAGAGCAGAGGGGCATGGCAGAGGAGAAGCAGTTCATGGATTGGCAGGTAGGAAGCAGAGAGAGAGAGATCACCCCCCTATTGACCCACTTCTTCCCACCGAGCTTCATCTCCCAACATTATATCCAGCTAGAAACCCATTAGTGAACTAATCTAGTAATGAGTGTCACACCCATATTCCAGTCATCTCCCAAAAGCCTCGCCAGGAGTTCATGAAGGTTTGAGGGGACTTCCGTATATAAACCATAAAGGGTGTCCAGAGTTGGAAATTGTGCCTAGATTATTTTTAATAAAAGAATGCAAAATATCTGCAAATATATCAGCCTAAGTAAACTTGAACTACAAAGTGGTTTATAAAAAAATTTCCAGCCCTTCTCATATTTATCATTGCCAAATATAAAATGTCAGTCTCTGAGATGGTGCAGAATAGATGTTTATAATTTTGTACTCGTATAAAATAGGTGAGTAGAGCTATTCCACACATGTATTAGGTTTCCTTGGCTTTAAAGAAGGGACCTACCTGCTTCATAACCAGAGCTCTGAACAAGTTTGTTTTGTGGCCATCTTTCTGTCCATGCAGTGAGTATTCCTTCTTAAATTTCTATTTTATTCCAGAAATTTTTTGTAACTGACAGAATTTGCACGTGTCTTAATTTTTCTCACTGTATCTTTTTTAAAAAAATACCAAACAATAGTTTATGATATTGAGGAAGGAGAGACACCTGTCTTTGCTCCCTTGCTGTTTTTAGTATTGAACATTAAAGTGTGAGGTCACCTGGTGGTGTGCTTTTATAGAAGGGTTTGTGGTTAATCTAGAAGCTTAGAGGTCTTCCTCCATCATTGCTGATGAACAGGGGATTACTGGAAGAAAATGAGGTAGAGATCTTCCTAAATTTGTTGTTTATTAGTATCCTTGGAATTATTTGTGTTCTATTGTCCAGAGATCTGACTTCAAAGGAGTTGTGCTTATCTGCCAAATAAACCTATGGTAATGTGAGTGTCAAATTAAGAGATAAAGCCAACATTCTATTTGGGAATGCCTGACTCAAGGAGACAAGTAGGCCTGATTTTAGCCCAGTTGGAAACATGGAAGCAAACACAGGCCACTTCTTCCAGGCTGCTAATCACAGCTTGGCTGTCTTTTGCCTTAGGAAACAATAAAGATTTATTAAACTCTCATGTGATACGTGATGCTAGATTAAGAACTCAGAATATAGAAGCTCTCACTGTGGGATTCAGTGTCATACTTTTTCTTAAGGTAACAAAACACTCAGAATAACATCAGTTCTCTTTAGATTCATGATTCCTTTCTGTTTTCTGATTCCATAGTTCTCTGATGAGGACTAAGGCAATAACATTCCAGTAGGTCAGCCTTCGGTATCCTGTTCTCTAGCATGATGAGTCAGTAAAGAATTTAAATGTAGCAAACTTACATCACTTTGAAATTCAGTGACCTGAAACCGGACAGTCACAGATGGAATCATAATATTCGAGTGTCAGAAGCTAATACAGTGATCACTTCTCCCAATGGTTCTCAAACATTACTGTCAGGATCACTTAGAGCGCTTGTGAAAACAGATCACTGGACTCTGTGCTCAGAGATGATAATTGACTTGGTCTGAGACCTATTCAAGAATTAAGAACTTAATTGAATTGAGCCCAAGAACTTGCATTGCTAACAAGTTTGTATGTAATGTTGATGCTATAGGTCTGGGCACCACATTAAGAGAACCACTGGCTGATTCAGACTGTTTCTGTACTTTACAAGAGAATGTGAGAAGGTGGTAGATAACACTGAGAAAATGGAATAGACAAGACTAGATTTAATTCTCCTGATTTCAGGTTCATTGTTAATGTCATTCATGACATAAATTAACTTCATCCACAATAATACATCTTTGCTTGGGAACAACAGGACTTTAGAACCTTTAAATCTTTTGTTTCCCACTTAGTCACTATTGACTTTGAAAGTTATATAACCTCTTTCTTGATTGTATAAAACAGGAATAATAGGCTAAAAATCCTACCTCATAAGATTATTGTAAGATTGACACATAATATTATAGATATATAGTATATACCAAAAATATCTAAAGTTACTAAAATAGTACCTTATAAACTGCTATTATTAAATATTAATTATTTCTAATTACTTTGAAAATATTTTATATCATCAAAGCTTTGTCCTATTGATAAACTTGTTGATACAAAGGTAGTAAAGGTGATTAAGAGAAAATTTTCAGAATATGGCTAATTCTAAAGCAGATGATCCAAAATGTTTGTGAGAGGGTGAAGTGTTCTAAGTCATCTTCTTCAGCTTTCTCTTCTTATGCAAGGAAGAAAGAAGTCACAGGGGAATTAAGTGACTTGTCCAAGCTTTTATAGCTAATTAGCCACACTGCCAGTTCCAGAACTCAGTTTAATTCAACACTTCCTATGCTCTTCAGTGTTCTTTAACACAGCATTATTTGAGTTGGTCTATTTCCTACTGTTAGCAGCTCCACTGACTTGTACAATTGATAGCACACTACTCCTCCTCTATCTTTCTCAATTTGCTTGGAATTCCTTTGTTGTTGCTATTCCTACTAAGGGAAAGATGAGATGACTTATTTTTACTAAGTTTCAAAGATACTCAGAAGAGTATATGAATCAATCCCCAACTTGCCTGTCACTCCACTATTTCTCTCCCAAAGTCTTTTTGAGATGGGCCAAAGTCATTGAAAGAAAATTGTTATTCAGTTTAAAACTTAGGACTCATTTAAAGTATCTAAATTCCAATTTGGACAGCAAAAGGTTAATAGAACATAGAAAAAAATTCCAGCAGCCCACAAATCTAAGCATAATTATGTATGAACATGAGGCTTTTATTGCTGTCAAAATTAATCACTTTTCAACTTCCAGCTGTTAAAACCCTTCTGGCAGTTCTCCAAGCAATTCCCCTTCAGTTACTTTTCTTTCAATTAAATTCTGTGCAGTTTCACAGGCTCCTGTTACATCAGACCAATTTTAAAATGGACTTCTTGGGTTTTCTTTCTCTCTTTTTGACTTTGCCTAAAACTAGAAAATAACAAAATATAAAATTTGCTTCATTTACTATTTCAGTTCAACTCTTAATCAAGAAGTCTAAAAAATAAGCAGAATGGGATTAGAGCATTAGTGTTTATTGCAAAGCACTTTAGGCATAGGGTGATCTCTAATCATTTTTATTAACCATTTCTCTGAGCTGTCCTCTGAGTATGTCAATATCTTTGTGTTCAACATCTCTACCTCCTTTCCTCTCCTACAAACTCTGCAGGAAATATGTCTTTTTTTTGGTACCCGGTTTTGAACTTAGGTCCTTGTGCCTGCAAGGCAGGCCACCGAACCACTGAGCTAAATTCCCGGCCCAAGAAATATGTCTTTAGTCTTTGGTTTAGTCTCTACCCACTTATTTCTATGTGATAGTTATCCTTGCCACTAGTTTTTTTTTTTTTTTAGACAGTCTTGCAGTGTTGTCTGGGTTGGTCTACAAGCTGTGAGCTCAAGGGATCTATCTGCCTCAGCCTCTCTTCTTTAATTAGGTATAGGAGTTGGTCATAGTAGGAATAGTCTTAGAAGCAAAAACCATCTGATGTGTCTGTAACTGCTCAGTTGTGGGGAAGTTCTTTTGTTGGACTATCCCACCTGTTATGGCTTGTGTCTAGATGTACCCCTAAAGCCTTATGCAGTCATAGGTGGGGCTTTTTCCAGAGGTGGCTGGATCCAGAGTGTATGATTAAGAGTGGGATTAAGAGTGTGTGATTACTAAATGAGTGCACTAATTAGTTTGGCCCTAAGCCCGGTATCCTAGATAGAATGTAAAAGAGACAGAAAGAAGCTGCTCAGGTTACATGTGGCTTTCTGGCTTGCTTTGTTTGCCTTCTGCCTGCCATGAACTATTTTCCCTCTGTGATGCCTCTCTGCCATGTTACTCTGCCTTGGAGATAGCTGATTATGGACTGAAACCTCTGCAAATTGTGAGTGAAATAAACCTTTCCTCCTTTAACTTTGAGTGGCAGGTATTTTGTCTCAGTAATAAGTGTGAACTATGACACCACCTCACACCCAATTCTGCGCACAGCTGCTCAGAGGCAGGCTGAGTTCTGAAGGGAAGAGGCCTGTATGGCCAACACTATTCTTGCACTGCATATAAATACTCAGTGAAATTCATGAATGGTCACAATATATTCTTAATTTTGGCCTGTGATTGGAAATGACACCACATCTTTGCATTTGTGTGGTCAGGCTGAATGCTTGCACATGGGTGGCTGTGTTTTCACTCTTCATTTCTGGGATTCCAAAAGAATATAGTTACATCCCTTTTCAGTGCTCTGAAATGAGTGGGATGAATGAGGGCTGAGGCCTGTCCTCATCTCAGCCACCAGCATCCAGTTTCATTCCCCAGGTTTATCTCCCAATTTTGGTGTTACCTGTTACATTGCCTGGAGTGGAGAGCTCCTTCCTAGCCATTCCTCTGGATCTTCATCCCTTCCTCCTTCTCAAACCTGCTTTGTGCTGTTGCATAATGCTGTAATCAAGAGAGCTTGCTGCCTCTTTGTAATTTCTGCTATCATCCTCTGCTTTAGTGCAAAATTGCTGTATTTCCAAATACTGATCCCTTCCTGAGTTTTTTTTCACCAGATAGTGGCATCCGGCATAAGATGTGAAATTGGATAGGAGATCTGAAAATGTATTTGTGGCAGTGGAGAAAGAATATAAAGGTCTTGTATATAAAAAAGTGCAAGAACTCAGCAAACAACTGCATCCCATGTGATTTTGAAAATGTAGCTTTGTACCATCCTGTGTGGTTAGGAAGAGAGGCTGCACTGGCAAGAGAATCTTTATTCCACTACCATCCAGATTCAAAAGTGGCTTGTCATTTAAAATCTGTGCTTCAAAGAACTGAGCCAGTCATAACTTAAGATATTGAGCAAGATTCCTTGTCAAGACAGAAGCCTCACTGGTCAGTGGGTGGAGAATTATTTATATGAACTGACTATAGCTCACTTCATATGGCTGGTTTCTGACCACCTTTGTTATCAACAGCCTTCTGATCACATCATGTTCATACTCATATACAGCCCAAGGAAGTGGCTTATGTCCTGAGTGCCTTTTAGGAACTCAGAGAAGGGACAGATTTACAAAGAAGCCATTAGATTCTCTAACTCTACCACAATTTTCACTGCAGGGGAAAATCTGTGTCAATCTCTGCCTCCTTTGTAGATTGGTTGGTTAGGTTCTCAGGTGACTGATTATTCAGCCAGGGTAATTTGTACAAAATGTCCTGGGCCCTGAAATGATAGCTTAAAGTGGACTTAGTCAAGATTAAAACCTGCTCTGACTTTGGCAACTAAAAACAAAGATTCTTCTCTTGGGAAGCTACCAAGACACCGGAGAAATGGGATGGGGGTCAAATTGAAAGGACCATGACCAGGAAGGACTGCCGATGAAGTTTTGCCCTTCTGTTTGGTTCTATAGGACATCCCTTAAACATTGCCATGTGCGTAATTTTTGTTAACTGGCTTATAGAAAGTATACATGAACATTATTTTTCAGTACAAATAACTATGTATTTCATGTACTTGTTTTGCTAGTTTGCTACTCTGGGTAGTTTGGCCGGATTTGGTGTTCTTAAAACCTCTACATTCTGATTTTAACTCCAAACATTTCACCAAATTCTACCCAGTGTAAATTAAAAACAAATATATATGCAATCAACACGTTGGAAAAAATAAATTTTGTTTGGCGTTACAGTCACTTTGCAGTTGGCAAAATATAGTTACACTAATTTGTATTGCTCTTATTCCATCTGCGTTTTGGTTTAAAATGTCCTGGGTTGTTTCAGACACTATATGTAATATTTTCCACTTACAGAATTATCCTGCATAACCCATTTTATTTTTCGGAGAGCTTTTGAAAAGCAATATTAGTTAGTTTCAAATTCTCAGAGTCCAGTTTGATATGATGTGATTCTTGATCTTATAAATGGATGATAAAAGCTAAAGGGAGAAGCTAGGGAAACTTCTGGGGCTAAATACTTGTCCCATGGATTCAGTGCAAATTCTGCCAAAGAATGGACAACTTAGAGCCAACTGGTCTTTGTACAGCAGAACCCACATACTCTCCAGCAAATTCTTTCTAAGGCTACAGCTTCCTACCACCGCCCCCTGGTTATGTTTAAATATATGCTGCCTACATGTCTTCATGGAACTTGCTAATTTTTTGGAGCCATGGAAGCATGAGTGTTTATAAAATTTTTTCTTCACTACTCAATTATGAAAGGGGGGTGTAGAAATGAGCAAAAATGTTAGTGATTATGGGAAAATGCCATGCAAGTAACAGAATTCTGTCTTTCTGACTCTCTGAGAGGAGGGTTGGAGGTGAGAAGGGAGCTGCTGTGAGCTGGATCTGGCCCTTCTCCTGTCTATTTTTCAGCAGTTACTCTCAGGCACTTCGGTTCACAGCACTGGGAGGGCGGGCATAGGGATCATGGAGCAAATAGATTCATCAATTCCAGCCACATTATCTAAGTTTTCAAATAACAAATAGGATTGTTTTGAAGGCAAGTTGGCAGGCTATTTTCATGGTAATTGGAATTGTGTAGAAGAAAGATCCTTTGAAGCTCTTAGTCTAGAAACATTAGCAAGAATTTTCTGTTTTGCTTCTTTGAGCATAAAACACCATTATACAGTTTTTTATTCTACAACACTTCCATCGAATTATATTACTTTATATTTTAATTCTACTTTCTAGTATCACATAATTTTCATAAATATTCTTACAGTCAAAACTCCAGGGAACAAAACTTCACAGGTGCCAGAATGGATGGTATTATTATTTTATTGAGGTAGGTGTGGAAATTAAGGAAAAATGTAACTTGTTTAGGGACACAAAGCAAATAGGTGGCAAAGTGGGAACTTAGAACCAAGGCTCCTGACTTCTTGTATTGCCTTCATTTACTGGAAAAGGCAGTGCTTAATGACACTCAGCACTATAGTGTCCTTCATGAAAGGGGGAACCTCTGTGTTCAGGACAGGAAGTCACTGCACTGTCCTTAGTAGACACTCATGCCTAGGTTGTTCTTGGGTTGGAGGCTGCAGATAGCATCTGTCATGACAAGTTAGTCCTATCTAGCCTACTGGGTTTTCTGGACAACTCACAATTTTTGCTGAAGAAGAGTCAGGAAATGCATCCTGTTTCTAGAGCCTCACTAATCTGCTGGCACACTCAGGTCACAGAGGTACCTATTGGTTTCTAAGTGCTTCAGACTGTGCTTCCCACACCTGTGAAGTTCATTGCTGGTTTTCCAGCATGCACTTACCCTGGCTGATGCTTTAGACAAAAGCTGTCCTATTACCACTAATCTTCGCTGTATTGGTCCACCTGCAGGAAGTGCTCAGGAATGGACTTGCTCCCCAAATAGTAGCTTGCCTTTATTCTAGGAGATTTTGGTGTTGCTGACCTCTTAACTGGCATTCTGAAAGGCTAACAGGAGGCTGGTCTCATTGGCCTAGCATGATTGTGGAATGTGTTAGTTTTGCTGATGTGCACAGCATATTTTCCGTGCTTTTGATTACAATGAGGAATTCAATGACAAATTGATGGTACAAATACCCAAAGAAGTGCTTTCTTTTTTTGTTTGTTTGAGACATGGTCTTGCTATGTAGTTCACGCTGGTCTTGAATTCACTACATAGCCCAGGTTGGCCTGAACTTGTAGTAGTCCTCCTGCCTCAGCCTTTTACAAGTGGGGTTTAGGGGCATGCATCATATGGCCAGCACATGTGGCTTTCTTGAAAGTGGAAGAGTGGAAGCTGTCATCATTTAGTTTACTGATAATCTGCACATTTTGTTCTTCTCTCTGTCCTATTTCCAGAGCTTAGTAAATGTAGGGAGCTGCTTCAGAGCACTCCAAAGCCCAGGGCCTTTAAGGACCCATAAGGACACTACCCCACCATTTAGTGCAGGTGCACAATTGGGCCCAATTATTTAAGAGTGACAGCATAGACAATCATGCATGTGCAATATGGTCATGCCAGGACACAATGGTGTAATGTCTGGAAATCTCTGATAATGGCTAATATAAGGGCAGAGAATTAGGATGCTTGCTGCTGCTTTTGCTATGTTGCCTCCTCCGTGTGCTTTCTTTTCCTGGGGGATCTCGCTCAGGAAAGCACCCCTTCAGCCCAACCTCAACAACTGGCGTAGTTGGCAGGATGAGGTAAGTCTGTCTCCAGTGCCTATGGAAACAGAAGGTGAAGGAAGCCATAAGGAGTTACTGGCATGTGTCCCCTGGCCACGGAAAGCCCCTAAGGACTGGGAAGTGGTTCACCTGACACTGGGAAGTGTCTTAAGGGATGGACATTGCTCAAATTCTTCTTCCCTACTGTGAATTGGTGGGACAAGTGGGCTATTTTTAATTCTCTTTTACCATGTGAGGCAAAAGATAGAAGACTTCTACCAGTGAGTGAACCAATTGAGACAAGTTAAGAAGAATTTGGAGCAACAATTTGCAGCCACGGAAATCATGCTGTGAAGCACAGAAAACACCACTTCCTTCTGTAGCTTAAGTCCCCATCACTGGGAGAATCCTCTGGTGCTGTATGCAAGGCCTGCCATTTGACCCAAGGTTGGAGGGCAGAGGGGACCCCTATGCCTACTCACCATACCATGTATATGACCTATGCAGCTATGGAGTTACGTGAGTTGGTGAAACAATTGAAACAAAGGGTGGATAAAACTGCCCACGTGCTGCTATGGCTATGCGATAAAGGGGCTGATAACATGGAATTAAGCCCACAGAAGATGTCCCAATTAGCCAGCATAGCCAGCACCCCTCTCTGTGTTGAGTTTTACAGGACATACAGAGGACTGATCTGCAAGCGGATAACCAGACTGATTAATTGGCTATGGTCACAGCCTGCCTGGTTTGGGTGAACCCAGGTGACTTGTCAGGGCAAGTCACAAAATAGACAATCTACCTGGACTTTGTAGCTGTGCACAGGAAATGGGCATGCGGTGGAAGATGTTTGCTGTGCAGTATCACTGCCCTGTTAAGGAACTGCTCACAATTTGCATGCAGGATTTGATCCTGGCTGGTGGCCTGGCTGGCATGTTTGAAATGGTCACAGCTCTGCTGGTGCCTTTTACAGATCACCCAATTCATGATACAGTAAGTAGATGCCTTGGTGAAGATGGGTGACATGGAGGTAAAGTGCCAAGGTAAGGCAAGACCTGTGAGAACTCAGCCACATGAAAGGGTGGCTCCCAGCCAAATAAGATCAACCCCTCAGGGACAGACACTCAGACTGCTAATGGTAAGGCAAGTCCAAATCTGGATGCACCTGCTAGCAGCCAGCTTAGCAGCAGATAAAGTAGATGGACAGCCCTTACATGTGTTACTGTCTCTGTGAAAGCAATTGTGTCTGGAACAGCAATACTGGCCCAAAGGTAAAAGCAGCCCCAGTAGAACAAGGAGACATGACACTGGCATCTTTTTATCCAGATTAGGAGACAGGCTCATGTACTCGATTGCTGGGGACCCCAGGAGACCAGAGACCACACGTGAAATTAACTATTTACTGGTCCCCCAGTAGGTACAGTGTGGGCTGGCATTGGTGGATACCAGAGCTAAATCAACACTGATTTATGGCAGCCCAGATTGTTTCATAGGAACTACTACATGCAAGGAAGGATAAGGAGGCCACTATACCATGGTTCAGAAGGCCAAGGTGACTTCGGCTATCAGGCGCTTGGCTCCCACCCTTATGATGTTTATGTTTCTCAAGTTGCTGAGTCTGTACTGGGGATGAACATATTGACTGGTGCTTGGCTTGATAACCACACAAGGAGAGTTCTGCTTATGAATCCATGTGGTAAAAACTATTGTCTGAGGACACCTTAATCAGTACCACTAACTCTCCCTCAAGCTACATGGCTTGTGTGTGTAAAGCAGGATCACCTGGGGGCCATGAGAAAATAGGACAGACTGTTTTAAAACTAAAAGAGGTGGCGATGATATGCCCCACACAGAGCCCTTTCAATCCCCTGGTATGGCCTGGGTAGAAGCCAGATAGAAAGGGGCAATGACTATAGATTACTGGTAATTGAATAAAGTGACTCTCCTGTTGCAAGCAGCAGTACCTAATATTAGACTTGATGGATTGTCTCACCTGGACACTGGGTCAATACCATTATATGGTGGACTTGGCCAATGCTTTCTTATCTATTGCTATCACACCTGATAATCAGGATCAATTTGCTTTCACCCGGGAAGGCAGGCAATAGACTTTCCAGGTGTTGTTATAAGGCTATTTGCACAGCCCAACTTTGTGTGATGTCCTGGTGGCCTGGGGCTTGGCCACAGGGACCAAGCCACACTCTGTGTCATTGCTCCATTCCATTGATGATGTCATGTTAACCTCTGATTGCCTTGCAGACTTGGAAGCTGCTGCACATAGTCTAAAGGAAGCTCTGCTGGCTTGGGGGTGGGTCATAAATGAAGACAAGGTCCAAGGACAATATGACTATTTATAATGCATAAGAAGGACCCCTACATGCTTGCACAGACAGCTGGGCTGTATTCTGAGGGCTAACACTTTGGTTACCAACAGGTGGCACAGGATTAACAGCGGGGGCATCAACCCCTATGGGGCACTGATTTATGGTGAAACTTACGGGAGCATGGCCAAACAATAACACATGTAGTGTACCACATGTCAGGGCATAGGACTCTCCTCTTGCCAGGAAATAATTTAATAGACACTTTGACAAGGATAGCTGTCTCCTGAGGACCACCTTCAGCAGTGGTACCTTGGCTCCACAAGCAACTGGGTCATGTAGGGCCCTACACCATGCAAGTGGTAGCATGGCAATGGAATCTGGACCTGACTCCTGTGGAATCAAGAGGGACAATAAAAGCATGCATGCAATGCACTTGTCTGACTCTCTGGAGGAGAAGGGTACCTACACAATTGGGTGCAATACTATGGGCACCCTACCTCCTACAAAGGCAGGTAGATTATGTCAGGGACACAAATATGCCTTGACTGCTGTGGATACAGCCACAGGTATAGGCTTTGCCTACCCCTTGCCCTCTGCTTGACCAAGCCCATACTATTAAGGCATTACAATGGTTTACTGCAACCTGCAGGATGCTGCTAGGAATAGCGTCTGACCCAGGAACCCATTTACAGGAGCTCAAATATAATGATGAGCCAAAGACAATGTTATCTCTTGGCACTTCACAATTGCTCTATGACCAGCTCTGACATACAGGTGACACCCCAATGGTTCACCTGTTGAAAGCACAGCTGATTCATATGCATATTCAACTAGCAGAGCAAGGCCCTAAGGTGATAAAAGGGGTTTTAATCCTCCCTATGCAGGAGCATATATGGGTGGGGCCTGCTACCAATGGAAGCCCGATTGGCCCACAGACCCTCTAATGGGACATTGGGTGTTCCTCTTGGAACCCTAAGGGAAAGGACTACAATAGCCCTGGATTTCAACATGGCTTTTGAAGGCCTTGTTATGCTCTCCACCCAATGCCGGAGCTACCATCATAAGGAAAAATGACACCGTGGCTGCTTGGCCCATTTCCATGGGGGTGGTAGACTTAGCATCAACACTCTTATCTCCCCATGACAGCAGGAACCCAGGTCTGATATTCTAGGCTGGAAAATAAAATGATCCTGGCCGCAGTCCTATCACAGGATAAACATGTGGCCTATATCCTCCCAAAAGGGTGAGATCTCCCCATGTCGATTTATCTTTTTGCCCTGTCCTTCCAACCAGGATGAGTCAAGCCAACAGCATTACCTCCTGAGCACACGTATTTGCTCACGTGCACCAGCAACCACCCTGCTGAATATGAACGGAGCTCCTGCTGGATGTGGCTGAGAGCCTTCTGTGAAAGACTGCGCTGTCATCCCTGCTCAGTCGGACTGACTGGCAGCAGCAAAGTCAGACTGACTCTGCCTGGGATCAATGACACCAGGCTGTTGAGGAACTGATCCAAAGGAACACAACTACCCCAGAAGGACTGGGGCTTATGGTATATAATGGCTGGGGTGGATGACAGGAAATTAAGTAACAGTGCTAGATATGGCCCTGCTTTGTGTTCAGCAGGTAACTACATTGATGGGAATCTGAACTTCGGGACGGATACCACCTAACCTGTGTAACTATACGATACTTTATAAATGATACAAATACTTGGTGGGATGGCCATAAACTCACAGGTACGGTGCCCACCAACGGGCCCATTGTGGAAACATTATGGATCTGTGGCACCATAGGTTGGCCGTACTTCCCCTCACACTGGATGGGGGGCTACACCTGGGGGCTTTCTTACATTAAAGATATTACCAGGCCTATCCCACAACTGCCCCACAATTGAGACACTGTATATCACAGATGGCACTGTACTTAACAGGTGACCTAATGGTTTTCTCCAGTGGCATTGATGATACTAGGGAAAGGGACTATAGACTGAGCTCTCCAGGTTGAAGTTCTTGCTCAACATATAGATCAGGCCCTAAATATCACTTGCTAAACACTGATGTTGTTCATGGGTGAAAAGTCCCAAATTAAAAAAAAAGTGGTTTTACAAAACCAAATGGCCTTAGATTTGCTGACTGCTACTCACGAAGACACTTATGCCCTCTTACATGTAAAATGTTACATTTTTATTTCTGACCACCAGGCACAAGTACAAGAAGCTCTGCAAAATATGGGTACAAAAGCACCCATCATCCAGGCCTTACAACAGGATCCCCTAATCCAGTGGTGGGAATCCCTGAAATCCAACTGGTGCTGGGCAACCATAAATGGTGCTATGATAACGATGGGATTAATGACTATATGCTACTCCTTGTATTGCCTCTATGGTCTTTGTACACAAGGGTCAGCTCTATGGGTTGCTCACAAGAAACAGTAGTCTCCCAACCTCTGAGGGGATAAGATGCAGGGAGCCACTGCAGTGCACTTCAAAGCCGGGGTATTTAAGGACCCATAAGGACATGACCCCGCCATTTAGTGTAGGCACACAACAAGGCATAGTTATATAAAAATGACTTAAAATAGACAATCACGCATGTGTAACATGGTCGTATCAGGACACAATGTTGTAATGTCTGGAAATGTATGATAACAGCTAATATAAGGGGCGAAAAATAGAGATGTTTACTGTTGCTTTTGCTATATTGCTTCTGTAAGCTTTCTTTGCCTTGGGGATCTCACCGGGAAAAATACCCTTTCAGTCCAACCCTGCCATTAAGAGTATCTGAAATTATACCATTTCTTCTTAATTTAAGTGAATCCCTCATTAATTATCACAGAAGCCTCTCTAGAAAGAGATCATTGGCCTGGCTTTTGGGAACGTGACTCAATGTTTGCTCGGGTCATGTTTGCATCCTCTGTGTGTTTGCCAGGGTTCAAGCAAAATTTTGC
The DNA here is from genome assembly GCF_012274545.1 of Fukomys damarensis. NCBI lineage: Eukaryota > Metazoa > Chordata > Mammalia > Rodentia > Bathyergidae > Fukomys > Fukomys damarensis. The sequence goes on along the minus strand of NW_022900913.1, from coordinate 56,883,755 downwards.
ATCAGGCACGTCTTGGCTTTAGTTCTTCTTACCCCCTTTTAAGAGGCTTCTCTACCTCTTGATCGGTCCCCTTTGCTTTGCTATGGTTTCAGTGTTGCCATCCCTCTAAAGCCAGTTTGAAACTAAGCCCCCAGTGCAATGTAGTAATTTCCCTTTCTCCAAGGGGGATAATACATACCAAGGCCCTCAATGGATGCCTGAAACCACAAATAATACCAGACCTTCCATGCTATCTTTTTCCTATCTATACACATTCCTAGGATCAAGCTTCAATAACGAATAATGAAATAGAACAATTATGACAATATGCTATGATATATGAATGTGTTTTCTCCATGTCAAGCCATTATATTAATAACTGACAGACTCCTCTATGACTTCTAGAATACTACCCTTCTGTTTTCCCAGAAGGAAGCTAGAGGTGTGAAGCCTTAGTTCAGAGGTGCTTGCGGTCAGAGAGGAAGTACTTGAAAGAACTCAGGATTATTAACATCACAGCCTATCACTGGGTGTCTACCAAAGTTGCTTTTTACCTCTTCTCTATCATCCTTTTCCAAATAAATGGTGATCCAGTGGTCTTCACTGGACAACAAACCACCCAGGGTGAGCTTGGGTGGCCTTGGCTGTTGCTGTCACTCACTCTAGATGACTTCTGTTGAGCCCAAGGCACGGTAGAGGTGATATACATGACTGTCAGGCTACAGCCACTGCCAAGCAGAGGCAGGATGCATCAAGACACACAAAAGCAGAAATCTTCTTGCTTCTGTAACATTTCCAGCTGGAAAACAAATCAGAGCCACACATTCCAGCTATGCTTGGGAAGCACTGAAGCATCCAGGCAGTAATCATCTAGGTATGCTAACTGCAGCTCAAAATAATTCAGGGGTTGCCAGTACCATATGCCTTGTAGTCTTTCAATTAACTGTGCTCACACTCTCTTTTCTCCCAGGAGCAATTCTTGAGAAATTCAGCATTTCTCCTCTTCCCACCCCTCAGTAATTCAAGGAAAGGTTCTCATGCACCAGAATACGTAATCATTGCAATAAAGCTATTGGGCCATTCAGATGTAGGTGTTGGAAGAGTTAGTCCTTGAAATGTGGATTAAATACTTGAGGCTTATGAACATGGAATTTTCGTTAGTGACTAATGGTTGGAAAATTCTCTAGAGTGAGACAAACACACATTCCAGTTTGACCAGGATGCTCCTTGTCTCCTGTTAATTACTAATAATCTCTTCTTTTCTCTCAAAAGTGCTCAGTTTGGGCCAAAAATCACACAGTCACTTTGCCTTAATTAAATACTTGGCTTATGAACATAGAATTTTCGTTAGTGACTAATGGTTGGAAAATTCTCTAGAGTGAGACAAACACACATTCCAGTTTGACCAGGATGCTCCTTGTCTCCTGTTAATTACTAATAATCTCTTCTTTTCTCTCAAAAGTGCTCAGTTTGGGCCAAAAATCACACAGTCACTTTGCCTTAAGGATTATCCAGCCTGTCTTTCAGTTTATTTCAAATTTAATGCAAAAAATGTCTTTTTATTCTCCTCCTTCCAAACCAGTGATCTTCCATTTACTGCTTAATATTACCAGTGATGGGAGAGCCACTGCTTTGTAAGGAACCCACCAATGACTTCATGGTTCTGCATCAGAATCTTTTCTTTCCTTTTGCTCCACTCTTTGAGTCTGGTTTTTTTCTTTAGAAGAGCAACTTTCCTCACTTCCACAAAATGTTTTCCACCTTGGGTTCACTTATGGTATGTTTTTTCCCACTAGGAACCTACTTATGTTTTCTGTAATTACTGTTTTCAGCACTTCAAATTCCTGGGAGCTTGAGCTGATGTTGGCATCACACATCTGAAAGACAAAAGCAAGAATTTTGCTCACCTCTGTCACAGATTTCTTGGGAGAAATCAAGCATGTTTGTTTGAAGTTTGTGGATAAAAGACGCTGGAATTAACATGAACATCCTTTGGTGAACATTTCTTTGGAGCATTTATCATTTTATGAAGGCAGGTGGATGACTGAGATACTATCTCTAGATGAACATTACATGAATAAAACAAAGCTCCAGGTAAAGAGCTAATAGCATAACTAGGATTCATGCCTTGTTTTCTTTTGTGGCTGTAGTAATATTACAAGATGATTGTTGCACATTTATAGCATCTCAAAACATTATGAAGAAAAAACTTACATGTAATCCCAGCATTAGAAGTAATATTTTCTTACTTATTTTTATGTTTATATATTTGATAAATACAGAATTTAACATGAAGATCATATATATAGCTTTCTCTATTTTCCTATTAATATGCAATAATCATTCTCCTATTGTAACTAAATAAACTTTAAAACTTGCTTATAACTGTTACAGAATAATAATATATATTTTGTGTTTTTCCAAGGAGCTTCTATTGTTGAAGACAAGGCTGGTTTTAACTACTCTTAACAATATCACAGGTCATTGATTATTTTCTTAGGATAGACTCCTTGAAATAGAAATTCTAGTAAAGAACTATGTTGGTTTTCATGGCCTGCCAAACAATGCCATAGATGGGGGCTTTATCTTCTCTTAGTTCTAGAGTTTATAAGTCACAATACATTTAGTCATAGTGAGGGCTCACTTTCTGGTCTGTAGACTGTAGACACAGAACTCTGGTGTCTCTTCCTTCTCTAATAAAGTCACAAGTCCTATCAGGTTATGGCCCGGCCCTCCTGACCTCATTTAACCTTATTTATCTCCTCAGACCACAACTCTAGTCAGATTGCAGTTTAGGAGTTTAACAAACGAACACTGAAGAAATGTAACATTCTTTTTTTTTTTTTTTTGGTACCAGGGATCAAACTCGGGTCCTTGTGCTTCCAAGGCAGACCACTGAACTGCTGAGCTAAATCCCCGGCCCTGTAACTTTCTTGATCTAAGAATGTCATATTCAGGTTGATTTCACTCTTTAGAGCCTCCCATTGCCCAGCAGAGCATGAGAAAATTTCCTTTAGCACATTCTTCTCATTGCAAAGAATTGCCATGCAAGAAAGCATAGCTAATTTGTTATTAGAAAAGCCATAGCTCATTGTTTTAATTTGGACTTCTTTGATTTTTTTTATGAAGTGAAAAATTTTCATATGCTTTATGTCATTTAAGATTTTATTTCATGAAGAAACTTTTCATACTTTTGATAGTTTTCTATTGTTCTTTAAAACCTTATTAATTTGCATGAGCTATTCACAGAGTAATGATAAACAAGTGCTGTTTAGTATTTACTGTGCATATAACATATAGAATCTCTTTTACTATTCACAAAAGCTTTTTGCATATGTTTTAAAACTTCATTTTACAGACAAAATCTCTGAGCCTGAGAAAGTAAACATATTTCCTAAAGGAGAAGTGTATTGCTCCTGCCTTCAAATTATATCTGCGATCACTGCTCTGGTCCTTTTTTGTTTGTTTCTGTCTTTGGTAACACCTATTATTTGTAGATTGAGTTTCCTTTTTACTCCACTGCATTTATCATCTTTACATGTATTTTCAAAAACTAACAATTATTTTGTTCCTCCTCCTTTTGGTCTCCTGTAGTCTGGGAGAGCTTTTCAAGCTTGCTCTCTGCATTACAGGTTTGATTTCCCAAGGTCTGTTTCTCTGCCCTCTGTGCTAACTTCGTTTCTCACCTTGTAACCCCAGCCTCCTTATCTCAGCAGCTCCCTTTTCATCCAGCTCTATGCTCTTTTCATTCCACAGTGCTGGCTTTTTATTCCATCATGTTCTTTCAGTTCAACTTTTTGCTCCTCTTTCAGAGAGGCCATTCTTGGATACAATTAAAGATATAAAATATTTCATACTATATCTTCTTTTGGATATAAATAATTTTCAGAGGTGTGTTCTTCATGATCTCCAGGATATTGATCTCTTTCTCAAGGGGAGCTTTGGAACTTTCTTTCGTAGGCCTTTCTTCAGTTAACTGACTACTAGTCTTTGGATCAGACAGGTTACCTCTGGATTCCATATTTGCCAGCAGACAGATTTGAGGTTCTCATCCACGACTGATTCTCTGGCATTCATAACTGAGGAAATTGGTGGACATTTACAGCCCAGGCCTGCACAGCTGTTAGCTTTCAGTCTCTTTTCTTCAGTTTGATGGCCACACCCTATAGATGCAAAGCATGATGTTAGGCCTTTTCAACCCTGCTCCTTGCTTTATTCTATAGAGTTGATAGAAAATGTGGGTGGGATGGGATTAGTGGGAGAGAACAGGGTGGAGAAGACATGGCTGGTGTTTTATGTCAGTACTTTAGCAAGAAATCCTCCTACAATAGTTTTCTGACCTGAGCAGACAGTGGGAAGGACCGGGGACACCGTACTCTTCCTGAGGTGTAGGCTTCTCTGCTTCACAAGACCAGCTGTAACTTGGCTACTCACTGTTTCTCTGAAGCTGCCGTCAGCCATCTTGGAGTGGGTGGAAATTCTTTCCACAGTTGGGCCATTCTTTAAAATGCATAGGCCTGCATCTGTTTAATGGATTTGGGGAGAGACTGAATCAGGGACTGCTAAGGAGGTATCATTTTAAGCTAGAAGTCCTTCACACTGGATCTTGTTTTGGCTCTTTGTTTTGTTCAGCAGTTTGTTCTCAGATGCTGAACTTGGCTTTCATGGGCATCAGTGGCACCCTGTGTCAGGACTTTTCTTGATACCTCATTCTCCACTTACCAGTTGTCAGGTCAGATTTCTCGCCTGTGTGGTCTTCACCTTCACACCAAGCTTTGGGCCCCTCACAACCTGCCTTGCTGTTGTGTGGTTGCTGCCTGCCTCAGCTTCCATCCACCAGCTCCTTTCCTTCTCATCCATTGTGTTGCTGTTGGATGCACTTCTCTGGCTCTGCACGGCTCCTTGGTAGCTCCTCTTTGTGATTCTGGTTAAGTTCTAGCTTTGGACTGACACCTAGATGCATAGTACTCCACCTACCTCACCAGTCTTAGTGCCTGACTCTACCCTAGACTCTGCTATGCCAATCCTTCCACTGTTCTGGAAGCTCTCTCTCTCTCTCTCTCTCTCTCTCTCTCTCTCTCTCTCTAGTCTTACCCAACTTCTAGCATCAAATGTAGTCTTCTCCAAGAGGCCTAAATGCAATCTCTTTGATCCCTGAAAGCTGGATCATCTATCGAATTCATTCTTCATGTTAGAGCATGTGAGAGCACTACCTGTGGCCTCACTTTCCATCTTGTAAGCTTTAAGTCACTTAACCACATTAAGTTTAAACTATTCTATCTTTCTAGGCCTTACACTCTTGATAAAAAAGAATGACTATACTAGTGCTGGCCTAGTGACTCTGCGACACTGTTCAAGGGGACAATGTAAGAAAAGCCCAGGGCAGATAGCTTGACATAATAAGGTGTACAACATTTATTGGTGGACTAAATGAAGCAATGAGGCTTCTGATTTCCTCATGTATCTTACTGTATTCTAAATGTGAGTCATTTTCCCACCCTAAACTTTGCTAAATTTGCAAGGCTTTCACTTCCAGTTGCATTCTATATATTTGTTTTGCATTGCCAGAGAGTTTAAGGGCAAGGATGGAATGATCAAATGTAACAACCATTAGTGAAAACCACAGGCACTGAACAGCTGGGTAATGTGAACAGACAAGTTCAGCAGAATCTCCAGAAATGCATCAATCATAGGATGATGGCAACTTTCTGGGAAAGTTAAGAGATGCTTGAAAATGAGCCAGAATGTGGAAGAAAAAGATTCTTGGAGTCAGATTTTTGAAACCAAAGTCTCCATCCTGGCCAAGGAACTTTGGGAAGGTGGTGAATCTGTGTGTAAGAAGACCTCTTCATTTTCTGGCCATCTTTAGGAAATTGGAGAGTTTGTTTGGTTTGGTTTTACTTTTTTGAGCTGTGTAATAATAGAAATTGCCTCAGGGATGGCATCTGCCATTGCTCTACAAATGCAACCCTGCTCCCCCTCTGGGTATTGTGCTGTAGGCCCCTCAAATGAATATTGCAAAAGCCACTAATAATGTTCCTTCTCAGGTAACATTTTCTGGTATAAAATATCTTGGCTTAATACAGTCTAAACACATTGAAGTGTAATGCGGTCAACATGATAACTTTCTGATATATAATACTATCGTCTTTACTTCTGTCTTGGTTTCTGTGGTGTCAGGGGTCCAAAATGAGTCAAGATGACAAATCCTTACTAAAGCGATGTGGAAGCCACCACGGTGCTATATAGGATTTATAGTCCTAGTTTTTCCCACGAGGGGAAATACGGAGTAAAGTAAAAGACAACAAGTGGGTGTCAGGACTCAGTCCTAATGGTTCAGGCAGGTGAAGCCAATAGACTCAGGCCTACCACTTAATCACTGTGGCCCTTATCTCTTAATTGAAAGGGGCTTGGGAAACCTTCAAAATACAGAATTTTCAACTCTGATATTTCGCCTGGCTGGAGAGGTATACATCCCAATGGCTAGGTCTCTGGAATTGGCAGGTTTTTGAACTAACAAGCCCATTTGTAGCTGAGAGTCTTAGACCAGATGCTTAGATTACTGCTCCTAGTCTCACTTTCCTTATCTATAAAATGAGCATAGTGATAACAATCCTTGTAGCAGTTTGGCTGTGCCACAGATGTTGGCTCAGCCCCTCAGTAGATTCATTAGGGTCCCAGGCTCTTTTGGACAACTCCACCATCTTTAATTTCATCTTTCTTTTGGTTGCCTCATCTCAAGATGGCTAAGGTCTCCCCAAATGGTAGGTCTGTGTTCACAGCAGGAAGCAGGGAGGTGGAAGTTGAAGATGATAGCAGGATCACACACACACACACACACACACACACACACACACACCACACCGAAGAGTCTGTGTTCCAGGGCTGCTCTCTCCTTTTTTATGAAAAACATTCCCTAAAGCTTCCAGATGACTCTTCCTCATGATTCACTGGCCAGAATGAGGCCACAGACCCCTCATTTTCAAAACACACACACCCCACACCGAAGAGTCTGTGTTCCAGGGCTGCTCTCTCCTTTTTTATGAAAAACATTCCCTAAAGCTTCCAGATGACTCTTCCTCATGATTCACTGGCCAGAATGAGGCCACAGACCCCTCATTTTCAAGTGAGGTTGGCAGCATGCTTTTTCAGCTTCTGTACTAGTAGTTAAGGAAGGAGGGGCTGTCAATGCTTTGGGGTCTGCCAACAAACAGGTCTTCTTCACTCCCCCACAGCCATGTCAGAACGTGGCAGGGGGAGTACAGTTAATGCTAATTGAGTGCTTAACTTCCGGGTAAGAGCCTGAGTGAGTGCCAACACTAGAAAGCTGTTAGCTATTATTCCCCAGGAGCATATTCTTTTTGTGACTGATTTGGCCTTACCATAGTAGTTTTCACTTTCATAGCATGGAGATCCAGAATCATTGCTGTTTGGCATTAGAAAGTGGCTTGACTCCTCTCCCTCGGAATAGTGTTTTACTTTCCTGCAGGTGCTTTGCTCCTGCGAGCTCTCATGTGCTGTCTGAAGTACGTACATTTGAACTTGAGAAAGGGAAGCTGGGTGGCTGGATGGAAGAGGTCCAGATTGTTCTGGACAAGGTGCCTGCCTGTCCTGCAGGGCCCTCTGAACATAGCCATAGGGTGACTTTTGCTTGGGTTGTCACACTTTGTACAATTTCCTGTTCTTTGGGTTTGGCCATGTGGGACAAGGGATGGCTTTGGACTCAAAGGCAGCCAGCTGGTGCTTTCTGGGAGGATTTCTGTCCAATGAGAAAGTTCTCTATAGTTCTTCTGGCTTTGTGCCACTACCTGAGTGTCAGTTTCTGGTGTTGTATGGAAATGAGAGGCATGCAGAGAAGGCACAAGTAAGCAGGTGTCGTGAGCAACTGAGCTGCGTGAAGGCAGAAGCTAGGAGGTGGGTGGGGGCACTGGTGCAGGAGCTGTAGAGTCTGAACAGAGTAGTGGAATTACCATGTCAGGAGCAATGGCCCACGCTGTTGAAGGACAAGGAGACCAGGCCTCAGGGGCTGCTGCTTTGCCAGGTGGTTTCTGTAACTCTCTAGAATCCTAGAGCTTGTCCCCAGGCTGGGCCATTACTTTCCTCACTCCTCCTGTGTCCCTATTCTTGGCCTGATTCTGAGATGATATGCAAAAGCTCCTGTCCTGGTCATTGAGGGGCCTGACTCACAAAGGAATTGAGATAATTTGGGCCTATCAGGGAGCTGCTCTATTATTAATTGGGTAAGAGAAGGAGGCTGATGTGCAGGCGCTTTGTAGAGTGGCCATACTCAAGGTGGAAGAAGCTACTGGCCAGAATGAGGTGGCTCTGTCCTGTGCAGGCACAGTGGCCCAGCATCTGGGCACCAGGGCACTCTGACCCTTCTGGCTGGCTGGAGAGTCCTTCAGAAGAGAATTCAGGGCCTCCTTTGCCACCAGACACCAGCTTCATTTACATAATCTTCTCTGAGCTGGTGTAGTTTAGTTATTTGATTGATTTTATATCGTGTGAAGGAAGGACAGGGTTTTGGCTGTACCCTCTGGCCTGCTCTGTTCTGTCTTGTTGGCTTTCACGAGTTTACCAAGCTTTGTGTCACTGCCAGCTGTCTCTCCGGGTGTTGCTCGCAAGCAGGATCCTGCTTCCCATGTGAAAATTTCCAAGGGACTCGCAGGAAGTGGGACAGGGACCTAGTCTTCTGGGTGTCGCCATGTGGGTGGGGTGTGCAGACTGCAGAGTTATCTCATCCATAGCACATGTTGCAGAATCTCCCAAATCTTTCATGCTCAAGCTCTGCCTTTCTCGCTCTTCCCTCAGAGGAAGGGCTGTATTTGTTTGATTGGAATGATCGCATTTTGTCTGGGAGCTCTAACACAAGTTAACACAGTTTTAAAAACCAGTTTCCTTAACATCTTGGCAAAGCCAGTTCCTGGTATGGCATTGTTCAAGGCCACATTTCAGTGTCATTTCCAGACAGGTATCTTCTTTATTTATTCACTCCAAGTCTCTGCCACTTCTTATACAGCTCCATTCCTGTTATTTATTGTTGACATATTTTTCCCCCTTTTTCTTTCAGCTTTAACTGAATCCAAGAACTCCCTGACTTGCAAGCTCAAGTTTCCCACATGTGACTAGATGGCCCTTGTCACGCTGGGAACAGAAAGTAGGGCTTTGAAAGGGACCCAGAAGGGGAAGCTGAGCCACCGCCACCGCCTCTGTTCTCAACCTCCACTGGCTGCATACTCACTGCAGTATGTGGGTGGGTAGGACACTGGGTTGTGCGGGCTGCTTTGTGCCTGACATCTGGAGTTAAAACCTAAACATATTTTCCCCCAGACACTTAAAATATTATTAATGGGGGCAGAAAGCCCACTATCCCCCTCACAGAACCAATCACTGTGGTGTAGTTACAGCGCTCATTTTGGTTCTGGCTGTACATTTAACCTGCTGGGTATGTTTTTAAAGCCCAAGTGGGTACCTCTACTGGAGATTCTGATGGCACTGGTCTTAGCAGGGTACAGGTCCTTTAAAAATCTCCCTGAGCCTGACTCATGCCTATAATCCCAACACTTTGGGAGGTGGAAGCAGGAGGATTGAAAGTTCAATCCCAGCCTAAGCAATTTAACAACTTAGCAAGACCCTGTCTCAAAATAAAAAAATAAAAAGGACTGAGGAGGAAGGTCAGTGTGAGGACCCTGTGTTCCTCCCCAGGAGCGGAGGTAGTAGGAAGTCTCTGGAAATTCTAAAGTGCACACAGGGTTGAGAGCCTTGAGATGCTAGGCAGGGGCCTGGGTTGACACTAAGAGGTCCCCAAGTGCACAATTTAAAGAGAGGTTTACTTTCAGGTTGTGCATGTCAGCCCCATTTTGGGATCATGTCAGGAACTGTTAATGCACTCAGGATTCAGTGTTCTGGGTGAAGATGAGCTTTTAGGTTTACACATTTTCAATAGATTGCTAAGGTTCAACTCCTTTATAGCTGGGGATTTCTCCCTTCCCCTCTTCCCACCGCTCTTATTGTCATCTGTCTTTTCAACTCTTCTCATCCCAAGGCTTTCTTGTTTTTTTCTCTCTTTTCTACCACTCTTCCTCCTTTTCCTCTTTCCTTTTTTAATTCTGTTTGCCAGGTGCTTTGAGGGCAGCACCTGGCTTCCTCTCTTCCAAATGCCCTGGACATTTCTGTGCACCTCATTCCCTTTCCTAGTTCCAGGCCTCTTCTGTGGTTTGGACCTCTCTGTTCCTCTTCCCCGGTTCCTTCCAGCACACCCACCCTTGCCCAAGTTGTTGGTTGAACCTGGCTCCTTTCAGCCACACAACTTGGACCTCCACTTGGCGTTTTTAATACCAGGCAGAGTCTCCAGGCAGGGAGAGTGAGGAGAGGCCACTCAGCAGGAGGAAGTAAAGATTAACAAGACCAAACTGTCGCTCACCCTTCTTTCTTCTGCAGATACTTCTGCACAGAAGTAAAGTTCTGTGAAAGTTTTCCGACTTTGATTCATGGCAAGGGGAGGCAGTTCTCATCTTGCTCTTCCATCCCCATCCCTGGCAGCAGCTCATCTTTCGCCTGTTCCTGCCCTCTGGGTTTTTCAAAAGATAAACAGTTCTATCATCTTCTCTCTCTGCTGGGCTGGCTTCCCCTTTTCTTGTGTGGGAAAGACCAGAGTAAGGAAAAAAGCCCGCGGCCCAGAAGCATCAAGTTGGAACTGTTGAAACATTTTCTTTCCGCCAGGCTTTGTCAGGAAGAGTGGGAGAGGCAGCATCCTGGGGAAATTGTCCCTGGAGTGGCCTGTGAGAGTCTTGTGGGACAGGAGTTAGGTGCTCAGTCAGGGCTGTCTCTTTTAGTCCATAGCTGGCTGCTGTCACTCTGGACTCTTGGCCTGTCTGCATCTATCCTAGGAACACAGGATGGGTGGAATGAGCAGGAGATGGGCAAGTGTGTCTGTGTGTTTTCTGTTGCTGTAACAAAATCCTGGGGGTCGTGTAAGTTAGACAGTGAAGAGGTTCAATGAGCACACAGTTCTGGAGATTTGAGAGCATGGTACCAGCATTTGCATTCAGCGAGGGCCTCATGGTGGTGGATGACACAACTGTGGTACCACATGCCAAACAGAGATCACAAAGCCAAACAGGAAGACGGAAGTGGTGGTGCAGCAAGAGAGAGTGCCAAGACAGCTGAACTTGCTTTGTAACAACCCATTCTTGTGAGAACTAATCTACCCTTTGAGACTAGCATTAATCTCTTCTACAGTGATTCCTCCCATGGCCTAACCACCTTCTACTAGGCCTACCTCTTAATAGTTCTACCTCCCCCACCAGGGACTGTGCTTCCTGCATCTGAACATTTGCAGAATGAACCATATCCAAGCCATGGCAAGGAGGGCCTGAGGCAGGCCTGCCTCTGGGGGTGTCTGGTGTGGAATGCAGGCGTCTGCATGTGGACTGATCTTTGGGAATCACCCTTTGGACCTTCCCATTCCAGGTTGTCATTAACAGAATTGTAAGGGGCTGAGATGGCCACAGCACACCGGAGGGGGTAGGAAGAGGAAGAGAGAGGGCCACGTGGCCTTCACTGTGTGGTTCCTCTACAGGGGTAGGGGGAAAAATGAGTTTATGAGGGGACCAGGAGAGGATGGACATATTTTGGCTGTAGGTTGTCCAGTCTCTGGAGGCAGGGGAAGAGGAGACAGAAGCAATATTAATGTCCACTGTAATAATAATAATAATGATGATGATGATGATGATGATAATAGTAATAATAATAATAAATCACCTGTTATGTGTTATAGTCGTCTCACATCATTCTCATATATTATATCTTATTTGGGCCCAAGGATAAATACAGGACAGCAAAGTATCTAGAGAGTTAAGTGACTTGCTCCAAGTTTACACTGCTGGGAAATTGCAGAGCCAAATTCTGTCCTAGCCAGTGCCCTGGAGCATTCTGCTTGGATGTCATGGTATTGTGAGCTTGAAGTGTTGACCCAGCTGCTTTGGTAAGACACACATTGGGTGACATACACAGAAAGAAATAAGTAGGTGAAATGAGCAGCTCCATGCCAGTTTGAAAGGTAAAAGAACAAAGAACAGAGCTCTGCTCCAGGCAGAAGCTTCTTGGGAGGTGAAAATGGGCAGGGTCACAGAGTACCACCCTAGGGCCGGCCAGTGGGCTTCTGCTCAGCTGGGCTGGCTGGATATGGGGCTCGATGGGCAAAGTGGGAGTGACAGGGCCCTCGCCATGGTGCCTGACACCATGTGTTAGGTCACAGTGAGTCTATATGGTCAGTGTGGCAATTGTCAGGGACAGAGTCCAGTTGGGAGGGGCTGCCATGGATGAGGGGAGGAGGCTTGGGCTTTTCAAACACAAAAGCTAGAGTTTCATTGGGTAACCAAGGACAGACAGAATGGGAATCCAAGGTCACGATAAGAAGTAGAACAGGGATGTTAGGACCAGATGCCCTCAGAGGATTTAGGGGCTGAGTCTGGCTATTTACTGCTGGGCCCTCCTTTTCAGTGGGTGTGACAGTTTTATTTTTCAGGGATGGCTGCAGTAACACCTCCCATCCCACATCCTGTGTTTCCACTGTGGCTTTAACACACATCCCACACTGAGGTGGAGTCTGCCTTCCCTCTCTGCATTTTGGCAGGTTTGTGACCGTGGCAGAGTGATACCATATGCCATCTGAGTCTGGATCATGGCAGATGCTGCAATTTCTACCTTGCTCTTGGGAACTTCAGTGCTGAGCCTGGAGCCAGCTGCCCTGAGATCACCATGCTGGAAGGAGACCTGCACCAGCGGAGGCATTGAAACTGCACACTGTGCCAGCTCCCCACCCACTGGCTGCAGCCTCGTGACAGACCTCTGCTAGAGCTGGATCTGGAATGTCCCTCAGAGGCCCTGTGTTAAAGGATGGTCTCCAGCCTGCACTACAGGAAGATAGTAGAAACCTTAGGAGGTGGAGATGAGCATAAGGTTTTAGATCACAGGGGAAAATGCCTTCCAAGGGGATCTGGGGACCCAAGTCTCTTCCTCATTTTTTTTTTTTCGTTTTATTGTGTCCAGGCCATAAGGTGATCAGGTTGTTCTACCATACTCTTCCAAAGCAGTGGGGCCATTTGGTCATGGATTGAAACCATAAGCCAAAGTCAACCTTCTTTCTTTATAAATTGATGGAAATCTGACCAACACAGCCTTCAAGCCAGAACACTGCCACTGAGCACTTCCAAATTCCTGATCCAAACAAGTAATGAGAAATGATAGAATGGTTTTTGTGGCTTGAACGCACTACTGAGGATCACTTATTAGGCAGCAGGACCTTGAGCTACAGGAGCTCAGTTCCCACAGAGCACGAGGTGCGGAGATAACTGGGAAGCAAGTGTCAACAGCTGGGCTGCCTGGGGATGGGTGACTTGGGGTCAGTTCTGGTGCCTGTGTTCTGAAAAAGCCCCATCCAGATTGAATAACAGGGGAGCTTCAGGATAAGGAAAAGCTCAAGAAGGTTCAGCTAGCTGATGTCGAGAGGGTCCCATCTGGGAGAATGAGGTATTCCAGTGGAAGGTGGACTATGCCAGTATTCATAAATCCAGGTTCCTTTAGCCCTTGAAATTGGCTGGTATGGGGGAACAGACCCTGGGTATGATAGTGGCTTTCATGGGGTGTAATGAAGTAAGCTTAAGCATCCAGTATAGTACCTGCCATGTAGTAAGTGCTCAACTAATATTAGACTTTTATTGCTATATTAGTATAGACTTCTTCCACAACAGGTTCTGTTGTTTCTGGTATTGCTATTACTAGGTCTGGTAGTGTAGGCAGAGCTACAGTTCTGACAGAGCTGGTATTAAACCACAAGCAGAGACCCTGGTGCTCTTCTTATGGCCTGGCCTCCTAACACTGACAATTCAGAACTTACCACTTCCACCTAGAGCCATTAGTTCATTCAGTTCCCATGGAAGCAGGCAAATTATTTTTAATAGTACCAGTTTCCAGATGCAGCCCAGAAAATCCACTGACATCTAAAAGTCTTACAACTAATAAGTAGAAGGATCAGAACTTAAACCCAGGGCCACCAACTGAGCAGCATTTCTGCTTTATTTATGCTCACATGTGCACTGAGTTGTTAGACCAGAGGTCCTCAACTTCCCCTTGGCTGGAGACCCAGCAGGGTTGAATCTGAAGATCATGGCAGGCCACATGGTAACATTTGTGCTGAGCAGAGGCCTCACAGCCTGTGGAGCCAGCAGATGACAGTGCTTTCAAAGACATCCCTTCTGCAAAATGAAGATCGGGGCCTCGGGTGTCAGAAACACTATCTACTGCTCATTCCGTAGTGCTGTGCTGTAGCCTGAGGGCCTCCCAATGATGGGTCTGAGGACAGCACCTTGCTTTTGGAGTTGCAGGAAACAGTCAAGTTCATGGAGGTTGGAACATATTTCATTGACTGTGAAAATGGATGCTCTCTCTCAAAGTCTCCATGGCATTTCCCTAGCAGGGATCTGGTGTCTCCTATGTCATTGCAGTCATGATCCTCTAAGTTTATTTTTGTTGTGTGATAGAGCCTGGTTTTAAAGTTGCCTATATGTGAACCACACTTTGGCTTCCTCCCTCCTCACAGACTGTTTAAATGTGATTGTGCAAAACATTTCTACTTAATGGAAAGCCCTTATTGTCTGAGTAAGTGCAAGGACCTGAGTTCAATCCCTGGTACCCAAACAAAACAAAAAATATACTCTAAGGGAACTGCCTTCAAATATAGTCCCTGCCTCCCCTCTATATCATACAGGTGCTCTCTCTGGAGAGTCTCCAGCAGGCTCATCCCCACAGGGACATGGTTTCCTGGAACCTCTGCCTCTTCTCCCTTCACCCTGTTCCATGTGTCCAGGTTTCTCAGAATGCCCGAGTCCCCTTCCTGGTTCTGTTCAGATCTGTCCTGAGGTCCAGCCACTCAAGGTGGACTGTGCTCAGCTCTGGGCCTGAGTGTGGTCATGTGGCAGCAGTTTGTAGAGATGTGGGTAGGCCTTGGATGCACTGTCTGGCTGGCTACACCCTTGTACTCATGACTGTGGTGTGGGATAGAGATGGGTGGGGGCAGGAAGGGAAGCAGCAGTACTTTAAGTTTGATTTGTAACTTTTAAATATTAAAATATTTATCACGTGGACCTCTGTATTAGTCAGCTTTTCCACCACTGGGACAAAATACTAGACACACTCAATTTAAAGAAGGAAATGTTTATTTTGGCTTATGGTTTCAGAGGATTCAGTCCATGATCAGTTGGCTCTGAGGCACAAACATCAGTCCATGGTGGATAAGAGCAGCTCAGTTCATAGCATCAAGGAAGAAGAGATCAGGGGAAGAGTGCCAGGGAGGACCAGGAACTAGACATAGTCTTGAAGACCATGGCTCCATGACCCACTTTATCCAACTAGATTCTACCTCCTGATAGCCCATTCAACTATAAACTCACCTGTGGGTTAATTCATTGATGATGTTTGTCACCTCACAATCCAATCACCTCTCCAGGAGTCTCTGAACCCAATTAAGCTGACAATCAAGATTAACCAGCACAGCCTCCCTTTGAACTCTTGTCATGGGACCTACACTGTTAGGGATGGGCAGTTCCCTAGAGAACTAGGATGACTGGAAAACAGAAGCAGGATTCTTGCTTCCTGGCTTCCTGGCTGTAAGCTACAGAAGACCAGAGGCTAATCTAATGTCATGAGAGAGATTTCCACATATCCCTGAGAGTTTGGGGTTTATACTAAGCCAACTCCCCAAACTGGGATAACCCATAATGGCAGGGCAAGGAGATAGGATGGCTATGACTGTTGACAGCTTGCTTCCCCACATTTTTGGCTGGCATGTGAGAGATTCCAGTGGGCCAAATAGATATCAAGTATCTTCAGGGGACCTTGGTTAAGAGGGATTCCCGTTAGGGCAAAAAGTCAAGGAGGGGGCTAGTGGCAGGCCCATTGTTATGGTTTAGATCTGGAATGTCCCCCAAAAGCCTCATGGGTCCAGAGGTGGAGCTTTTGGAAGGTGATTGGATCATGGGGGTGCTGTACTTATCTGTGGATTCATCCATTGATGAGTCCAGCAGCTGAATTAGCTGAACGTACTATCTGGAGGTGGTCATTGAGAATGTGACCTGAAAAAGTGCATTTTTGTCCTCAGCTCCTCCCTTGGTCAGTACTTTCTGGCTGCTAGGAAATGATTAGCTATCCTCTATCCAGGCCCTTCCACTGTGCAGTTTCTGCCTAGGAGCCAGCTCAGCATGGGCCAAAATAAACCTCTCTGCCTTTAAGTTATGCGTGTTGGATATTTTGTCCCAGCAATGAGGAAGTTATTAAGACAGGCACAGGTCTTCTGATTGTCTTTTAAAATATAATATGGAATTGTGTGGAAAGAAGTTTTCTTATGTGGGATTCTCAGAGAACAGCCTTTAAACCCCTCCAACACAGACAATATTCTTTGTCGAGAGGTACTTCTAAGAGTGCTGCTGGGGAAAATCCAAGCACCTCCTACTCCCCTTCCCCTTTTCTGATCCAGAAAAACCCAGAGTGGGAGGAATAAGAAGAAGGGGAAGAACAGCCCTACCTGCCTTGCTTCTCCTGACTCAGTGGGGCAAGGACCAGCTGCAGGAAGAAAGAATCTTCAGTGTAGAGTGACAGAGCTTTGACTCAGATGACACTTTTACTTGATACTCGAAAGACTCTTAACTGTGAAAATGAAGCTTGCATTTGTAGGTGGAAGCAACCCAGAAAACTGTGGAGTGATGTAAAGATTCTGTAGGATGGCAAGAGGCAGCCTACTGGGACTTGTGGTGGGAAGTGGACAAGCTGGCTTCTTTTTGTTTCCCAACAAGTTCATCAGCTTTGTGTTGAAGATTGTAATGAGGTACCCTTTTCCTTGACTTCAAATCAGTTTTGAATGCACATATGTGAATATACATTGGTTTGATGAGTAGTCCTTGGGTAGAAGTCATATATTCTCTTTTAGTCTATCACCAGTCGGGGAGACTATGGGCAGAGAGGAAGTTCCTATGAGCAGGTGTTCAACACACATGCTTCCTTCCTCTTTTCCAATCAGGCAGTGCGTGCACTCATATGCTCAAGAGGAGAAATGTGAAAATTCTCTGCTTTACATGAGTGAGTCTCTAGCAAGGGCCCCAGTCACTGCCATGTGGCTGTGTTGCTGGTGGCTGCTGTTCTGTACTCACAGCTCTTCTGATGGTGAGCTCTACCCTTTCTATGACATCTCCAGAGAAGCTTTCTGCTCATGCAGGAAAGAGCACAAGTTGCTGGCTCAGCCTCTTCCTTCCATTCTTATGTCCAGGGATAATGACCTCATCATGTCTGGTCCATTAAAATGTTATTTCCACACCAATGTGTATTGCTGCATTGTTTATTCTAGAATGATGGTGGCAAGGCCAAAGATCACCTTTGGCACTGGTTCTTCTTTTGTTCTACATGAAGCAAGTTTGAGAACAATGGGCTCCTTATTCTACTTAAGAATTAGGAAGGATGGACTTTGCCAGACTATCGCTTGCTGGATGCCTACCTGGAATTTGTGAATCCCATTTAAAGAGTAGGTTGTGCCTTTGGGGCTGAATGTGGTAAGGAAGGGAATGTGTCTTTAATTCTTTTACCATTTATTGTTCTGCATTAAAAAAAGGTCTCTTATCTCTTCCCTGTCCAGAAAGATAGTGTTCTATTGAGGAAGGCCCCATCCTAAGTAGGTCTGCATGACCACACCAGATTGCACTCTTTACATTCCGTTAGTTCTCTCTCCTGCCTGGTCAACCCCATTACTTCCTCATCTTCCTGTGTTTACTTGTCAGGTTCAGATGAAAGTGGTCACTTGGGTGAGGCACTGAAATGAGGAAACAGTGGGGTGCCTGGATAGCCCAGCGAAGCAAGTGGCACAGAGAAGTTGTGATCGAAGTGATGTGGAACTCCAAGTAGAAGATTGAGATGTGAGGCTGACATAATGTCATGGTCTTTCCTCAGCCGTATTCTTGTCCTGTGAGGGTCCAGTGGTCCAGTCTCTTTCTACCTGAACTCCTATCCAGTTAGATGAGGGCTACTGTCAGTCTTTGGATGGTCCCTTATATTGATCCTTCGGTACTTTTTGGCCAGTGCCAGAAATGAAACTTTAGCTTTTGGTACATGCTTTCTCAGCAGTAGCTGTTTAGGGCAGGGATGGTGAACCTTTTTGAACTTTTGATGGCAACAAACGGCTGGCCGTGGCACTCGGGCACTGGTGGGATATGGTCCACCATATGCTCTTTTCGTGGCCAGATGGCAACAAGACAGCAGTGTATCTGACATGTGATTCTCCTTTCTGTCAAGTCAGAGGGCCTGTAGGAAAACCACTCTCAGATGTTTAATCTGTTGTGCTTCTAGAAGGGTGTGTGCTGGCCCTGGTGGAGAGAGTCCTCTGGGAACTCCAAGCCCTGAATGACGGTATTGTTGCACTTGAATACCTCAGAGGAGCTGTACTTGAATACCTCAGAGGAGCTGTCTGAAAGGAAAGAAGAGATAAAGTTGAAATGATAAACGTTTCCAACAAAAGCCATGAGGGGAGAATTTCCTGACTCAGCGCTGCTTGTCATTTTTTTTTTTTTTTGAAGTTTTTCACAGACAGCGCAATGTTATTCTTTTTGTATGCATTTTTTTTCTTTTTAAAAGTTTATTGGTTTTCTTTAATGAGGTAGTCATGCAATCCTGAGGCCCAGGTGTTGGCAGAAGCTGGTAACCATTGTCAGTGTCAGAGGAAGCTGGAGACTGATATTTACCACACTGGCTTCTGTTGAACTTTGACCTGCCTTCATCCACAAGCTGGTCACCGGGCAGCTCTGACTCTCAGGAGTCTGTCCCTTCTTAATCCTGTGGAGCTATGGCTTTCTACCCTATAGGACACATGGCCCTATAGGACATGTGGGTTGAATTGTGTCTTCTAAAAGATCATATCTGAAGTCGTCATTTCCAATAGCTCAAAATGTGGCTCTATTTGGAGAGAGGGTCTTTATAGAGATAATCAGGTAAAAATGAGATCTGTAGGATGGACTCTAATGCAGTATAACTGTGTCCTTAAAAGAACAGCAAGTTTGGGAACAGAACCTCAAATGGGCCAGCACTGTGTGCAAGGTAAAGACAAGAGCAGTGTGCTGTTCTACCTGCCAAGCACTGTCAAGGATCACATAAAGCTTGGATTGTCAAATACAGTACTTTGGCATTTCTGAAAAAAGCAGAAGCAGGAAAGCTACTCTTTCCCTAGCTCTTATCACCTGAAGTAAATCATAAGCCCCAGAAAAAATTATTCGAACTTCCCCCAAAGTAGGTACTAAGACCTGCATTCAAGAAGTGGTTGCCCTATAAAATGGAGGAAAGAATGTCCTCATCTCTGACGGCAGCATCACTGAGAAGAATCTGAACAGACAGCCTAGGTCCACCCAGTTTACGATCATTAGATCACACCCCCAAATATACTTCATCACAACTATCTATTTCTTCATCAAACTTAGCACCAGAATAATGCAAGTTTGACTATTTCTCTGGGTCTTCATGTCCAAAGGCTTCCATGTCACACAAAATGTAAGACATGTGATGTTCTCTTATTAACCTGTCTGTTGTAAGAGGAGCCAGAGCCATGAGTGCATCATGGGAAGAAAATGTACTCCTTTCCCTCTGCAGACATCCAGAACAGTGCGGCTACACATTTCTGTTGTTTCAGCCATTCAGTCTGTGGCACTTTGTTACAGAAGTCCTACCGAACTACTGCAGCTTGGAATTCTTTGTATATCTGTCTTTGTCTTACTGTTTGTGGTTTTCCTTCTTTCCTTTCCCCAAACTTCCCTTACATCATGCTGGGTCAGACCATCCTCTGAGCCCAATTGCTCAGCTCACATTTCTCATTTATCAGTTGCGTGTCCCAACTCTTTTGTGCCTTTAGTCCTCATCTGTACAATGGGAATAACAACAGCAATATCTTCTATAATTAACTAAAGAGCTAGAAGCACCTAGAATAATTTCTGTCTACAGCCAGGCACGGTGGCACATACCTTTAATCCTAGCACTCTGGGTGGCTGAGGTAGAAGGATCACAAGTTAGAGCCTAGCCTGCATAAGCTAGAGATTTAGCAAGGCCCTCAAAAAAAAGGAAAAAGGGCTGAGGATGTAGCTCAGTGTGAAGGCCATGGGTTCAGTTCCTAGCACTGCAGCCACACAACCCTACCACCACAACAACAATTCCTGTCTACAACAGCAGAAGCTCACTGTGCAATAGAGTCTTCCAGTGCATTGAATGTGTACTCTGAGCATGCCCAGTGGTGCTAGTACTGAACGAACAGAAGACAAGGCTTTCTAAGACATTGCTTCTGCTTGGCCTTTCCACTCTTGGGAGCTTATGGGATTACATGGGACCAGTATCCTGGCTCAACCAAGCAGTTCTGGGCCCTGGTACCATGTGAGACCCCTACCTGGGGTTCTTGGAAAAATGGACCATTGCCTGACTCTCTCCCCAGACCAGCTCAATACACTTTCTGAACTTTCGGTTCATTGGTGAATCCAACTCTGTGCTTTGATTTTCTCATCTGTATATTAAGACAACTTGAATCTATCTCAAAAGGTTGTGAGAATGAAATGATTTAACACATAGTAAACACCCAATAAATATTTGTTTTTATTGTTGAATAAATACCTAAAATTTTTTTAAAATTTTTTGAGACAGGGTCTCACTACGTAGTTGAGGCTGACTTGGAACTCACTGTATAGCCCAGGCTGGTCTTGAACTCAGGAGTGGTCCTCCTACCTCAGCCTCCCGAGTGCTGGGATTACAGGCATGCACCACCACGCCCGGCTAAATATCTAAATATTAATAACTAGCTGACACTGGTCTAGCTGTACAGCATGTTCATGAATTTCCTATTCATTTGAAAGCTCTAAGAATAATCTCTCCACCATCTTTCTCATATAAAGGCTGTGGCAGTTTTAGAAGACTTCAAACCAGTCCTCTTTTTTTGGGCAGTACAGGCTGGTGGGTTCCTAAGTTGTTAACTTGTTAAATTTTTGCACAAGACTCAGAGACAATGCAAAATCACAGTCAGCAACTTGGAAAGTAGTGTTGTAGAAATCAGTTGCATAAAACTGGCCCCATCCAAGAGGAAGGGGTTTTTGGGTGAATTCAGAAAAACGGGGATCCCAGAGCATAAAGGTTTGGGATAGCAATGCCTATGGGTTTTTGCTAGGTCCTAGGCCTCCAGCTGTCTACACATGGGTTAAAACTAGTAGTAGTAGTAGTAGTAGTAGTAGTACTGGGTTTTGAACTCAGGACCTTGTGCTTTCAAGGTAGTCAGCAGAACCACTGAGCTAAATCCCAGGCCTTATACATGGGTTATTTTACTCAATAGTTTATTATCCATCCCCATGTGACAAAGAGGAATGTAGGGCACAGAGAGGTTTGGTAGCTTGCACGAGGTCTCACAAATGGAAGATGGCAGAGGAAGGATTTGAAGTCAGGTCATCTCTCTCCAGACCTGTTTCCTTAACCAGAGAATCACAGTCTGTGGCTGAGTCAGTAGATGGGCCATCTCAGGGCTGACACCTTCCCTCACAGTCTCCTTGTGGTGTGTTTTCCTCCTGTTCTGATTACCTTTCCTCCCCACTGGGGACCCAGAGATTCCTGCCCTAGGGTTGTGGGGAGGGCTGAACATGTGACAGCTGACCAATGAGACCGACATCAGTTTGCTCATGGTACATGTTCCCAGCCCAGGGGAGAAGGGCACTGCATGCTCTGTAGGGCTGTGAGGGTGTTGCATTTGGAAAAAGTGAATAGCAGAGGGAGGCAGAAGCAGGCAAGCTTGTGTTAAGAGAGCGGGCTGCTTCCTGCTTCCTGAGGGAGGATGGGTTGGTTTGTGTGGTGGGAACTGAAACCCACTTCTCAGAATGAGCAGGAGCTGTACCTGCTTTTTGGATGAGGAAAGCTATTGGCTAGAGAGCTTCATCCATTGGAGCTGAATGGGAGAGAACTTGCCCTTAGGCCATTAGGGCCTGCCATGTTTTGCAAGAGATCAATGCAGCACATAATGTTGAACTTTAATTTTACATCTTATACGAGGTTTTCTTTTGTTTTCATTTTTCCCTCACTTCCTGTGCCTTCTTTATCTTTCACTTTATTCTCAAGCAAGCAGTGAATTTAAGGTCAAAGACAAAGACCTGGACTCAGATTTTGAACCTGCCTTTTACAAGCTGTGCATCGGTAGTGAGGTTCTCAAGAGCTCTGGGCCTCGGCTTCCTTGTTCTTGTAAACCAGAAAGTAAGAGTCCCTTTTCAAAAGCATCTGTTCTGAGATCTAAATGGAAGGCTGAAAAGCACTTTTAACCCACAGGAAGTTCTCAGTAGATGTCAGCCATGCTCCTGTAGGCAGATTCACCCTGGTGGTGACTTTCAGGGCTGGTGGTTGTCTCTGGGCCATAGGTCTTAGAACCCATCTCAGAATGAGACAGTTCCTGCTCTGCTAAGGGGACCACGTTGGGCTGAATTCTTAGGGGCTTGGCCTCAGTCAGCCTCTAACTGAGGTGTCTTCTTTCTCCAGCCTCACAGGTTCAGGCTGGCACAGGCTGTGTACTCACATTTTGGAAAAATGCAGGGCCAATAGCTCTTTGGGCCCACGGTACTTTCTTATCTCCCACCAATGCCTGGGCCAGCACAATCAATTGTTCCATTGTCTCCCTGAGCAATGTGGGGACTGTTTGTGCTGGGGATCTATGATAATCATTTGGGCTAGAATTAATGTCCTTTCCGAGGTGAGAAGCGAGAAAGGAAAGCCATGTGACACAGACAAGAGACAGGCAATTTTCCAAAATTTGGGAGAAAGAGATAAAGATTTTGAAAGAAAGTAACTAGAAAGAGAATATTGTTCTCCCTCTTTTTCTTTTCTTTCTTCATTTTCTGGGCTCACATTTCTAAGATCTTGAGTTTTCGAAACTTAAACAAGACAGTGTATTAATCTTAAGTGTCTCTCATTAATCACCAAATCCAGCCCTGTGGTGAGAGAGATGACTCACTTCCACCGTTGATTTCTTGGTAATATGGGGGGGGGGTCAAGACTTGCCCTTACATTTCCCCTCCTATTGAGCTAATGGAGAAAGCTTCCCTTAGGAAGCACCCAGACTGGAGCAATTTTTCAAGGGAAAATTGCAGACAGGAATAGCCACTGACATGAAAATATTTCTCTTAGGAAAACAAGATGCGCAGTACAGCATAGTGATTATCAGCACAGGCCATACCTTGGAGAGTTGTTGTGGGATTGCATTACAGGATTAAATAAAGCACATAATTCAGCATGTGACATATTAAGAAGGTCTGCAATAAATATTGAGCATTTGCTGCACCCTTTCTGTGCGCCAGACACTGTGCTAAGTGCCTTCCTTTTGCTACTATCAGGGTCTTCAGTGTATTTTACATGACAGGTGCCATCATCTCCTCTGGTTTATGGATGGGAAATCCAAGATGCAAAGTGACTTGCCCAAAGTCACACAGCTCATAAGAGTTAGTACCCATGTAATCTGACTGAAGCAAATTTCCTGTCACTACTCAAGCAGTCCTTCCAGGAAACACGGCCTTGTACCACTACACAGAGGAAACCAACTTGTTCCCTCTTCCACCCTAGTGACCCGTGGGCCATAAGAATGGATCACTGTGCACCCAAATGCATTTGCCAACCCAAACCCAGCCTCCTCTCCAGAGACTTAGAATGATGCTCCATTAGTAAGGGAGAGGAAGGTCAGGTTCAGGACCCAGGCAGCCATCCAGAGGTTTAAGAATTTTAAGGATGCCCTTTCTGGCCATGGCAAATTTCATTTTATGGATGTCAGATCAGCCGATCTGTCACCCCTCTTGCTCTGTCCTGGTGCTGAGCCCTGGGGAAGCCTGGAGCATGAGTGGGTTTCTCCAGGTGCAGATGCACTGGGTAGGGAAGGACTTCTAGAATTCAGCAGGAGGCAGTGCTGAGGAGTTTCCCTTAAACCCCAGGAATACTTGGAGCAGTCAAGAATCTGACTCACTTTAATATGGCTAAAGAAGCCCGACCTTCTAAGGAAGTTTACAGAGATGTGATCTTAGCAGTTTCTGTGGAGCTCCTCTATCCGTAAGTGAGAACATCTAGAAAAACCCCACAGGGTTGGAAAGGTCCTATTTGGAGACTCCAGGATTTGGTAACTCTGCAAGCTGTTCTGTCTCCCCGAAGTTGCAGCAGGTAAGACCAGAACAGACAGCATGTTCAGGGACACCTTAATGATGTCAGGATGCTTTTCATTGCTCATTTATCACTTAACAGCTCAGATTTGTAACGTGCTACCCGAGTTCTCCCCTTCACAGGGACAATGCATTCTTTCAACAGTGCGAGACTTGCTGGGAAGAGCTTGGCTGAAAACAGAACAGTGGTGTGCAAACTGGCCCCTGGGGAGGAAGCGGGTGCAGGGGCAGGTGGGGACCAGATGCTTGGCCACAGCCGGGCTTGGGGATGAGCACATAGAACAGCCACTTCTGCTTTCACTTACTCGTTTTCTCTGTGCTGAAAGGTGTCATACAAATGCTAAACAGAACACAGAGAGATGAGGCCTATCTATTTGCATTTCGTCTAATGTGAGCAGATGCAGATGGGAAAACAGCGGAGCCTGGGCTGTTCACCTGCGCCACCAGGCCTAACGTCACGGCTCATGTCAATGGCACCCTTGTCAGTTCCACTCCAGTGCTGCAGCAGCCATAGTACTGGTTACAGGAGGGGCACATGAGCCTCAGTGGTTTTACAGGGCTTGTTGGAAAGACAGGTCTAACCATGGGACCCATTTGAGGACAACACAAGCATTGGGAGGCGTGGAGAGACAGAAGAAGCTCTGGAGGAGGTGGGAGAGGAGACAGCCCCGCCTGTGTGGGCAGAAAGGCTTCGTAAGGGAAGAGGACCACTCTGGCCCCATGAAGACTGACCCAGGGGCTGGAGAGGCAGAGATGGTGAGAGGAGATGGACTTAGCCCTTTGTAGGACTTCCCATCTGCTGTTTTTCTGCCGACTTTCTTCTTTTGTCCTTTGGGATGGTGGAGTCCTCCTCATTCTTTAGGATTTCCCTTCAATGTCACTCTTCCAAGAGATCTTCCTCTACTATTCTAGCTAGCAGCCTTCCCTGTTACGTTCTTCTCTTTCAGAGCATCCTGTTTGCTCCTTCATCCTTTTAGCACAAAGAGTGACTAGATGTTTGCCTATTGCTGTCTTCCCACAGCACTGGAACTGCCACACAGGCAGGAATCCTGACCACGTGTGTCATTCATTATTATATTCAGAGCAGCACAATGCCTGGAGTCTAAGAGGCGCTCAGGAAAGACTTGTTGAATGAATGAGTGACATTTGAGGAAAGCCTCATTTAGCAAATGTATTTGTTGGCCAATTGGATACAAGCTCTTGTATTATTTTCTAGGAAGACAATCCAGAGATTTTACAGATCCAGCTTGAAGATGGATATCCTTCAGGAGGAAGAGTTTATATTCAAGCATGCAACAACAACAAAGCAGGAGGAACAGAGCAATTGATGTAAGCCTGCCTGTCAAGTCTGCATGTTAAAAAAACAGAAGAACAAGAAATAAAAATTTGTGAATAATTGTCCTGGGACCTTGCATACACACGAGCTGCTGCTATGCATAATACAATGTGGGGATTTTAGTCCTGGATCCCATCCAAGGAAGTTTATTGCTAGATGAAGAGAGAGAATCTTAAAACACAGCATTACCTAAAACGTGATCCCTAGTCATGGACTTAGTGGGTGATGTTACAGGGAGATCCTGACATGGTTTTAAGTAAGGGTAAGGAGAAGGAGTTCTTTCATCTTCCGTTAAACTTCTTGTTTTGAATGAGTAGCCTGGATTGTTCTTTTAAAAATAATTTTTTTTGTTTAATGAAGACCCAAAGAGCAATGAAAGCAACACTGTAAGAGAGAAATACATTTTAAAAGGCAAATGTGCTTTTTATTTAAATTTAATTAACTTTCTTTAGGATTAGATTAATTTTCTATTCAAATTTAATATGAGCATTGTGTAAATTTAGTTAAAGCATTCAGTGGTTACAAATCAGAACTATTTTCAAATTTCCTTGAAAGAATAAAAATAATCTTATTTGGGGAAAGGCAGAGGAAAGGGAGTATGTCCAGAAAATAAGGAGATGGTGATTTCTTCTTGTTGACTCTGTGCATAGTATTTTGATAGCCATATTTTGTAAAACCTCAGTGGCAGAACCAGAGAGTCAACATGTTTTAGAAATTCTCTCCCTACCCTGCCACCCAGGAAAAGTCCAATTGCAGAAAATTATATTCTTATATGGAAAATAATCTGATGGAACTATGGCATATTTTTGAAGCTGCCATGCAGGAGTTTTAAAATTCTACAGAGAAGATACTTTATGATTTATAAGATGTGAAATATAAAGCTGGTGGTTTGAATTAAAAAGCATTTTGTCAGGCAAGCCTAGTAGTCCCTTCTTAATATTGACTAAGAATAATGACTCATATTCCTAACTATGATGGTTGGGCTGGGTGATGGTTAAGTGGTTGGGCTCCATGAGATACCAGTTCCTGGACTGTCCCCATCCTCAGCACTCCCCTATTCTCTGAGTTTGGTCCAGTATCTCAGCCAGAGAAGAGGGAGAGCTGCTGCATCAGTTTGGGCTTGCTGTGGGGATGGAGAAGCCCTATCTAGCTTGCTTTACTTCAGGGTGCTCATTGATCCATGCTCACATTCTCTGCCCATGGTGTCTGTGTGAGTGCAGGGAAGGGGACCTTTTCCAAGAGTTAGTTTCTAGATCATAAATAAGTACGGAGAATTTAATTCTTCCATAGTTTGGATCTGGACTGTCCCCTAAAGACCCATGAATGGAAGACTTGGTCCCCAGTTTGTAATCCTGTTGGGAGATGGTGGGACACTTTGGAGCTGGGGGCCATCTGGAAGGAATTGGGACTCAGAGCACCCTTGAAGAGGATGTTTGGATTCTCTCCCTCCTTCCTCTCTTTGCTTCCCAGATACCTCGACATGAGCACGTTTGCTCCTCCACAGGCTCCCTGCCTCCTGCCATAACATTCTGCCTCACCATAGGCCCAAAAGCAATGAAAATGGCAGAGCATGGACTGGACCTTCTAGAACCATGAGCTTTAAGCTGTCTTCCTTACAAGTTGGTTATCTTGGGTATTTGAGCTATGTAAAGCTGATTAATATAAACCTTGTAAAATGCTAAAAGCTACAGATTAAGATGGGACTAAGGCCAGGGATGTAGCTCAGTGGTGCCTCCTGCCTGGCAAATCCTAGTTCCTGAGTTTGAACCCCAGTACTGGGGGAAAAAGAAGATGGGCATAGAGGCACATGCCTGTAATTCTAGCACTCTGTGAGGCTAAGGTAGGAGGATTGGAAGTCATAGCCAAACCTGGGCAACTTAGCTACTTAGTGAGATCCAGTCTAAAAAAAAAAAAAAAAAAAAAAATTGAGGATTTAGCTGAGAACAAAAGCCTTGGGTTCATTTCCCAGTACTCCAATAAACAAACAAACAAACCAAACTATACAAATAAAACTAGAGATTATTACATAGTGTGAATAGTGTTGTTTTCCAAAACTAATACGATTCTGGAACTGAATTTTTTTTCAGTTTTCCCTTTTTTATACTTGTATTATCAAAAACTGGATGTTTAAGGGCTGGGGATTTAGCTTACTGGTACCACCGTCTGCCTTGCAAGAGCCTGAGTTCAATCCCAGTACAAAAGCAAACAAGAAACAACAACAAAAAAAGAAAAATGCGGATGTTTGGTTTATAAATATCAATAGAAGAATGATTAGGAATAATGTGTGATCACTGTTGCTGTTAGAGAATGAATATCAGCAGTGATGGTGTCTGTGTGGATGGTGCATGACTGAAGACTCACTCCTTACTGCTCACTAACGCTAGAATTTACTCTTCCTTCCACTCCAGGAGAACATACTCCACAAAGCTAGGTCTCTCAGTAGTGCAAGTGGAGTTTTCAGCTTGAAAGCTAAGAGACCATGTGCTTTCTGGTCTATTGTCCTGATGAAGTGTTAGGAACTTCTCAAATTGTAGGCTTCTGTTTGGCATCAAGAAAATAGGAATGATGTGAAGAGATAGGAGGCAGAAGGCTTAGCCATGCACTATTTTTAATGTAGAGACTTAAGCTGAAAGGAAACTGAACAAAAAAATAAATCAGTGAAATAGAGTAGATGTCCAGTGTACATATGGCTTTTGGTCATGTATGCTAAAATGGAGTTAGAAATCAGTCTGGAAAAGATAACTTACTGAATTTATGCTGATGAACATTCTTCAAGTGGAAAAAATGTTAGATTTCTTTTGCACACCACACTAAAATAAACATAGGAAACAAAATTATAAAACAAGAACAAAATATAGACTTTCCGTGCCAGTACCAGAGATTCTAGGAATCTCTTCTACGTGAGAGGGTAGCAAATAAGTGCATCTTATAAAGAAAAATATTTACAGATTTCACTATGTTGAGTTTAAAACTTCTATATAAGAGAAGACAGGAGAGATGGGGCTGGGGTGGTGAGGAATATATGGATCAGATATAATAGGCAAATGATCAATGTCCAAACTACATCAAGGTGAAAAAATACATAAGAAAAAAGAAGCTACTTTAAAAATTATCAAGGAACACAGAAAGGCAAATCAAACAAGGAGAATATAAACATATAAACATATTTTAAAAACTCCCTCTTACTAATCAGAAAGTTGCAAATAAAGACAAAGAGGTACTTTTTTATTTATTTATTTATTTTGGTACCGGGGATTGAACTTGTAGGTACCATTTTATATTCAACAAATTAGCAAAATTGAAAGGTTTGTTGGTATAAAAGTTCCCCGACTTTTAATGTATCTTTAATTTCTTTTAAGGAAAGAAGAGGGAGGAAAGACGTGAGGAAGAAAGGATAGAAAGAAGTTTTGAGCCAGACGTCAGGAGGCTGAGAGCTGATTCCAGTTTTGCTCCATGTGATTTGAAGCTAATCACTTGTACTATTATAGACCTAATTTTTCTCCCCTGAAAACCAAGTTAAGAATAATATTTATTTAGGGGTGCATTTATGAGAGTTAAATGAGATTGGGAAAGTTCTGTACATGCTAAAGTTCTACTAAAATGCTTATTAGAATAAAATCGGGCTGTTGGATTAATAATCCCTAAGATTTCTCTAGCTCTAATGGAATATGGTTAGTGGAGGTTCATAGAAGAGGTAATGTCTATGAAGTTCTTAGCTCAGGAGTCAGCACCTAGCTCCTGGTGGATGCCCGTAGTGTTCTTAGTTCCCATGACACCACCATGCCCTGTTGGTGAGTTGAGGGAGCTCTCTCCTCTGGTTGTCTGGCAATATCAGTGTCCTACTTGTCACCTCCACCCACATACAAAGGCAAAACAACAAAAGGAGACAAAAATAGCTCTTCTTGCAATTGGAAAATGGGAGAACAAGATTGAGTGTAGGTTTATTCTTGCCAAATCTGTACTTCTATGTAATCAAAAGCTTTCTGTGGCTTGATCCTGGAAATTGCAGTATGCATTATGTAAGACAATAACAATACCAGTTATAAATGGATACTAATCAATACTAAGCAGTAAGTAAGACCTTAGTCAAACTCTGGCCATATGGAAGGTGGGTGATAGTTTTTTTGAAAAAAATGTAGCAGGGAGAAGAGAGACATAAGATGTTCCCTAGCTTGTAGTAAAGAGTACATAAAGGGAGTCATCAGCCCTTTGGAGCTACATGTAACAAGCAAAGTTCCAGAAGACAAAGTCTCTGGAACTTAATGTGTTAGCGCTAGCAATTTCACCCAAACATACAGATTAAAGAAGTAGGTTTAAAAAAAAAAAGAGAAGAGAATGAAAGTCAGGAATTGAGAGAAGGAATGACATAAAGGAGAAAAGGAAGAAATGAAAAAAAAGAAGAAAGCAAATGAAAGAGATAGCATGAAAGAAAAGAAAAGAGACAAACAAGGAAACTTGCTTAGAACTCTTTTGATGGAACTGGCTTGGCTTCCTAAGTCAGTGGGAGCCCTTTCTTGGCACTGGGTCAGTGTGGAAGGAGTGATGAATGCAAAATCAAGACAGAGTCCAGGGGAGATGGATCTACCCCCTCCTGGCAGTGGGATCCTCAGCCACCTCTGCTGTGCACTCATCCAGTCAGGGCATTCCAGGCTGTCTCCTGTGGCTGCCATGGACTCTGTGGTGCCCCCTTCAGGAGGAAACTCAGACCTCATTCCTGGGCAACCTTAGTGGATTTTACCCCTCATTCTGCCGTTTAAAAGCAGGAGACTCAGGTAGGCCTTAGAGAAGAAGGGGCCAGGGGCCAGCTATAGTAATCCGCTTCACACCTCCCTAACTCACTCAGACACACCCAGAAGTGTGATTTTCTAATCCCCTGGGCGACTCTCAAGCCAATCAGGTTGACTGTAATGCTTAACGATTACACTGGGGATATTTTTGCTAATTCACACACAAAGTATTTTACTGAAGGTGAACAATCTTCAAAATTGAATGTACTTTAAAAATTATTGAAAACTAAAAAATAAATCTAGTAAGTAACATATTACAATTGTATAATTTAGTAGTGCCTAATTTGTAGTTTTTGTAGACATTTTCATTAAATTTTTTTTTTTTTTTTTTGCCGAGTATGGTCAGCTGGTTCCAAGGCAGAAGCATCATAGTTGAAGGGGTTTTATTAAAATCCTTTGCTGAGTATGGTGACTCACATACAGTCCCAGGACTCTATGGAATTTAGTCAAGAGAACTCCAAGTTTAAGCCTTCCTTGGGCGACTTAGCAAATATTTAAAATATGTGGGATGTAAAATTTTCTTAGACATTAATAGACAATTTTTATATAAAATAATGTATTATGAAGAAAAGATCCAAGTTCAAACCAAGGTTACTATAAAACTCTTAAGAAATAGTAGCATTTTTTCCTTTTATACACAAATTTGTTACATAACAAAACAATCTCTCTCTCTCTCTCTCTCTCTCTCTCTCTCTCTTTCTGGCAATATTACACGTACCAAATACAATAAAGAAAACAAATTTCACTGCCTTTCAGGCTACACTTTAAAAAAATTTTATTTCAAGGTTATTGATAAAAGTGATTCCCTGATTAGAGGAAGGGTGCCAAAATGATCTTCTGTGGGCATTAAATAACCAGGAGGCCACTGGGAAGAGGTCTCCCAGGCCTCAGCACAGATGCACAGGTCCCCCCTCCCCAGAAAGAACGTGGTATCCAAGGCACAGGGCCTTCCGGTTGCTGAATGAATACAGTTTCTCTCCCCTCTGGGCACTGGTTTTTCAGTCCTGTGAGCTCCAACCTTAAAGAAAATAGCAGCAGCAGTAGTCAAAACAAATACCTTCTATAGGCATCAGGCAGATATTTCCACTATCTTCTCTCCCAAGTGGCCCATACTCACTCTTCCTTCTATTTCAAATAGTCCAATAGTTGCACCTTAAAATCCACCCCCTCAACAAACTGAGGTCTGGCCAAATAGAGGTGTTTTCTCTGTGAAGTTCATTGATTCCTCCCTGTTGGCTGGTGAAGTGCTTTTTGTGTTGTTGTTTTTTGTTTTTAGAATGCCCTTTTGACACTGAATTAAAGTTTAATTCTAGCTGAGGAAGAAGCTCTGGGAGGGTTGGACAGGCCTGCTGTACCATCAGTGAGACTTTCTGGGAGCTAATTATGCCATAACTCTTTTGCTGCCTGGAGTGCATTTGTTCCCCTCCCCCGACCTCTTTTCTTTCAAGCTGTTTAGTTATTTCCTGCTGAACTTGCTCATTGCTGCCCAGAAGAATCCCACAGGATCCTACTGCTTACCGAACAGTAACTGGAGCTCTTTCTACTCCTGCTATGAATGCTCTCCTTTGCTGGAGAAGCCCCTTCTGGATGTTAAAAACCTGTATTTGCATATAGTCAGGGCACTGTCCTCTGTCAAACTGGACTGGGCCAGGCCCGGTCAGTGAGTGGCAAAATGCAGAGTGCAGTGAGTCACCGGCAGACAGCTGCTAATCTTTTTCCTGGCACGTCATGAACACAGGTGAACACACATCCACATCAAACCTGGGTTATTTTTTAAATGCCGTATTTATAGCCCATTAGAAGTTAAGACGAGTGAGAACAAGGCTATTGGTGGTAAGCATGCAATCCATCACAGTAATTAATTCAGTTTAAGTACAATATCACTCTGGAGAGGGCTAAGAGTTCTGTTTTGACATCTAAGCCTAAAAGAAATGAACAAAGGTAAGGAAAGCTCTGTCCACCATCTTGCTGTATCTCTTTTAGTCTGTTTTTCTTTTTTACATCTTCCTATCTCTATATTCTTCTGTATTGCCTGCCTTTCTGAATTATGTTTCTCTATAATCCCTTTCTTTCTTTTCCTAGAAGATCTGTCTCTCTTATAAAATCCTTCTTCCTGAATATGAAGTAAATTCTTCCAAGAATTTAAACAAAACAAAAATCCTTCACCTCATTGCCCCTACTTTCAACACCCTTCCCTTTTAAGGCATTTTACCAATACAAACTGGAAAGATGCACCTGACTCTGCAATTAGATTTTCCATGAAGATTTCAGAGTGGTTCTGGTACTGCTTCCCATCTTCCCTGCTACTTGGTTCGGTTCAGGTTTTTCAGTTCATGGGCAAAAATTCAAGTCACTCAGCTTTCTACCCCATGAGAACCTCCTGAGGACATGAGCAGTTTCATAAAATGCTGGTGTTAAGTGTAAAAGAAGCAACTCTTAGCTGCTTTTACCTGTACCGCATAGTGTATCATAAACCCTACAGCTGAAGAAAGGCACCACTGATATCAGACTCATTTCACACAGTCTCCTGAAGCAGCTGTGGGAGCAGGGCTCTGGCAGCTGTTGAATACACAAAGCAGCAATGCACACTGATACAGGACAGAAAAGAAGAAGGGAACCATATCCGACTATAGCCACAGGGGGCCCTGAAATAGACAGGATGTAATTACCCTTGATGCATCTTTCTGCCTCCCAACTTCAAGGAGTTTGCAATTCCTCTTTATTTAAAAAAATGAAAAATTATACATGGTCACGATGCCAGCCAATGCCAGTTGGCTTCTAAAACAGCTTTAAATTTGCCTTGGTGGAGGATATGACTCTGGGAGGGAGAACACAAGCAGTATGAAACACATTTTGGAAGGCCTGGCTTCAGGCAGACAAGACAAAGCAAAAACTAGGAGTTATCAAAAATATAGGATTGATTTATTTTTCATAAATATATAGCTTATGATGCAGACTACTGGTCTACCAGAGGATTTTTTTTAACCTTTCCACAGAAGCTCCTGTAGTAGGCTACATGTGATAGAGCAGGGTTACTGACCTAATAAATGGCTGTAGGAAGAGTTTATGTTCAATGACATGGACTCTTGGATCAAGAAGAAGATGTCTGCATGTTTAGTGATAATTTCTTAACTATAAGTTTCTATTTAGATAATGTCTCTCATTTTCTATTTTATCTTTTTAAAAATCAGCAAGTGTTATATACATACAGAAAAGTACAGGATAACAAATATTGAACAGCAAGTTCCCTTTTAAGGATTGGATTACCAGTGCCTGGAAATACTACTCTTACTTTCTCCGCAACTCCTGCCTTCCCAGAGGCAACTGCTTTGCTTAGACCTTTGTGGTGGTCATTGCTTTGTATTTGTACAGCATGATGCTTACATACCCTGAAACTCAAGTTTGGTTTTGTCTACTTTGGAGCTTTATATAAAGAAAATTATATAGTATATATTATTTTGTGTCTTTGCATCTTCACTCTATATTGTTTATGAGCTTTATTAAAGGAAAGTATATCTCTAGCTTATTTGTTTTCATTGCAACTCATATCCCAGGGTATAAATATACAACAATATGCTTGCTCCCATGGAGTATTTATTTATCTGCTGATGTGAAATTTTGGATGTGTTTCCTAATGCACATGTTTCTCTAGGGCTTTTATCTGGAAACAAAATTACGGGATCAGAGGGATTTGTATCTTTAACATGAGTAGTGCTTTCTGTTTTCTTAGACTCTGTGTGTGTATTGTATCCACTCATCGCAGGGCCAATTATGTTAACCATATTTTCTTATTTTCGGTATTTTTTATTTTCTAGCATTTGAGGACCTTACAGCACTCTGGTGAGACTGTGCTTCCCAGGGCTACTCATTTTTAGAGATTGTAAAGGGCTCAGCTAGGAGTACACTTTTCATACAAACCAGCAAATCCAGAGTCTGCACCTGCAACCACATTCTTATCAAACTCTCACACACCAAGCCGTTATTTCTGCCCTAAATCTCCATGGGCTTAATTCCAGGCAACTTGAGACCATGTCTAAGCCCCATGTCCTGACAGAAACATTCACACTGGCAGAGATCAAGCTGTTCACTTTGCCCCACCTTTTCCCAGAGAAACCCAAGAAAGGATGTGCCTTCAGCTCCTCCTTGCTTTTTTCTTTTCTTTCCTCATCATTCTGATGCTTTCCTGTGGCCTAGCATGGCACGGCATGTCTCCTTTTGGGAAGTGAGATTTTAACTTCTCCCTTCATGTTGTTAGCTTCTCCCTGTTGTCATTTAATCTTGCCTTTATAAATTTTATCTTGGACATAATTTTACAGTAACTAGGTATTGCCAAAAGGATTTTTAAAGTGGTGGGGTCAATTTATACTCCACTGCCAATATATCTGTACCTTTTCAGAAGTACATTTTAATAGCATCAAATTTCATTATAATATTATAAAATTGAAATTTGAGTAAATCTGGTTAGGCTTTCTGTCTAAGGAATCTATACTGAATCCTCATTAGGGCTCTGTTGCTTAGACATAGCCATTAGCCTTAGCCCATAGTCAGGCAGGAAGCAGGTAGCCTATTCACCGAGCTTTTAGGAAGGAATCTCAAGATTCATATTAAGTGGTGATATTGATTCTGTTTCATTCTGATATAATGCTTCTTTTTTAAACCATGGAGGTATTTTCTGAATTTGCAGCTGACTCGGTTGTGGGTACAATATCTAATTCTCCTTTCTTCCTTACCCACAGAAATATTCGTTTGGGAGGCTGTATGCCCAGCCCTAGTGAAGGATCACATGTGACCTAAATCAGGTAGGATAGTTTGTTTCAACTTTCCCAGACTTTCTCACCTCTACAGGTGGGGGATCCCAGAGCTCATGTGACTTAGTGTTGGCCAAAGAACTATGGGAAGAAGCAGATATGGATGAAACCCTTCCTTCCATCATTTCTTTGTGTCTTGAATATTGGAATTATCCACAGAACTTTAGGAATCATCTTGAGGTTAAGTTTGTTACAATCGTATAGCTCTAGCAATAATGGACCACTGAGTCAACATCAGCAGGCACTCTCAGATCCTCATATGAGAAAACCAATACTTGTTTGTTTAAACTGGTTTGTCAGGTTTTCTTGGTTGTGCAGCCAAATGCACTCTTAACTGATTCTCTAAAGGAAGCTCAAAATATCTTAGCACAGAAATTTGTTATTTAAAGGGGAGTAGGGTTAGAAATATTGCCTTTGAATGGTTCAAACACAAACTTATGGGGGTGCTGCATTTGCCTTTTATTCTATATTCACATTTTTATTTTTGTGAAGATTAATCTACATATTCATTTACTACATATCTGAGCATGTAGAGCATGTACTATGTGCTAAGGGATTAAATTATGTGCTGGGGATAAATAAGTCAGTGTTTCTGTCCTTAAGGCACCTATAGTTTATCAGGGAGACAGAGAGAGAGAGAGAGAGAGACGCAAATGCAGCAGTGGCAGTAGCAGTTATAGCAGTAGTAGTAGGACTAGAAGTAGTAGTAGCAATACTAACATAATGAGTGAACAACAGACAAATGGGGAAAGAACTTTGTTAGTGCATAAAGGAGTGATTTCTTTTGCTGGCATTGACAAGGGTTGGGAGGGGGTAGAAGATAACATAGGGAGGGAGGGAGTTATGCTTGTTGGTAATGTTTAATTTTGAAATCTTGATGTATCAGAACCATTTGTTAATCATCTACAAGAGAAAGAGTGTTCCAGGCAGAGAAATGGAGGGTATAAAGGCACAGAAGCATGGAGCCATGTGATGCACTGGGGGAACCACAGTCCAGTATTATTAGAGTATGGCATTTGAATGCCCCTAATTGGAGTTCCCAGTAAGAAGACAGCAGGATCAAGTGCACATTTATGACCTAAGATGGCACGCCACAGTTTGAATGATTACCATCTCAGTACTGGCCATGGAGTCCAGGTGTCATTGGGACCATGTTGTGGGACCAATTGTCACAGAATCAAGATCAATACTGGACAAGCTTATTTACTATCTATATTTTAAATGGCAAATAATTTTCATCTTGTAGTCAGGTCTGATTGGTACATGACAAGAATACTATGTTTGGAAGAATCTGAATCCATATTTGATATCAACAAGAAAGGCTCGATTGATTGCATGGGGTCCATGTACTGTGAATTTTCATCTACAGTCATTCAGACACAGCCAAGGAGTCCTGCAGAACCCAGCTCATACTTTTCTGCATCTTGTTTATTTTATCCATGTGCGATGCTGCTCTAATCACCAGAGTTACCATTATAAACTGCATCAGCCATCTGTGTGCCTGAGAGCAACAGCTACTGGGGCAAACAAAATTTTAACTCCCTTGGCTTTCAAATGACAGGAGGATGAGGTAGTGAATGTCAAGGTCTTATTTAAGGAATGATAGAACAACCAGTTTCATGTGCTATCATTATAGCAACCACATTTGTTATAGATAAAAACAAAAAACAATTTATATTTTTAGTCCCTCCCTGCTCCCTCTCTCAAACCAAAATGATTTCAACATTCCATTCCACAAACTGAAATAATGTGTTTATATCAGACTAGTTTGATTCACAAGTCATGAAAGTATCAATTTCCTGGTGTCAAAAAAACAAAACAGAACACAAAACAAAACCAAACCCCAACAACAACAACAACAACAACAAAACAAAAACAGCAATAACAAGCAAACAAAAAGATGCAAAACAACAACAATGACAAACCACACCAATAAAAATGTCCTTTGTATTACAGCAAGACTTTCTGTCAGGTTCCAGGATGTAAATTTATCAAATTAAGTGGTCAGCAAAGACTAGGTCTATGTGCTAAAGGTGTATCAATAGATTGCTAGTGCATATGTGGAAGACAAAGGCTAATTTTCTTGTGGGCAGTCTCCTGGAGAATGGAATGTGCAGCAGGAACTGGGAGATTATGGATTAAAAGCACCTCTAGGAACTGGATTATCTTGTTGTTCTTGAGCAGCAGGCGTTTTCTAATTTTCTACTGTTCGGTTCACGCCACTACACGGCCAGTCATCTCATCTTCTCTTCAATGTATCACTTAGTTTCTGCCATCCAGTACTCCAGACTTACTCTTCGCTTCCACCTGCCATGCTTTCTCTGTCTGTGTCTTCTGCTTCTCTTAGCTTCTATTTCCGTTCCACCTTCCATCCCATGAATGTCTCTATGGTTCTCATTTAGACTCTTCAGGAGAAAAATCTGAGTGGTTTGATTTATCCCCATTATCTTTGTTGGGTGTAGCTTTTATATCAGGTCAATTCCAAGACAGGATGTGGCTAGATCAGAATTCCTTACCTGGGCCAATTACCTGGGGTCACAGAGGAAGAGTCACATGATCTGAATGTACCAATTTGTGCTCCAAGAGTGCTTTCCATCATTCTGTCATTGGAAATTCTTTAGGTGGGCAAATACTCCATGGCTTCACTGTTATTATGTGTGTATAGGTGCTTGAATTTTGGATACTCAGTTTACTTCCTATTATGAGGTCAATAGGATCAGTGATTCCTGTAAGGCACCTTTATAAAAACACACACCCACTGTAATTATGATAATGACAATAATGATGATAAAGAAGATGAAAGAAGAGGAGAGAAGATAGAAAAAGACAAATGTGGGATTTTGAAACACCACTTTCTTTTGAGCCACTTTGACAGGAAATGCATAATACAAAGTTATAGGAATATCTGGTTGACCAGAACCAAACCTTGTTTTGGGTTCTAGTTATTATACCTAAAGTAGTTTCAAAGTGGCTTTCTCGGTGTGATGGAAGATTTTAACATTTTGGAACACTAAGAAGCTTCGAAATATCCTATACTCAATTTTTCACGGCTTACCCCTTTCATCTTAGAGAAGCAGGAAGAAGACTCTGGGAGGCTGCGTACTGGAGCTAGCCTAGCCTTACTGCTCTTATTGTGGAGCAGAGGCCTGATCATTAAGGTTACTGGCGGCGGCGGTGTTGTGGATTCTCTCCCACAGAATCACTAATTTTGGTCAGTGGCTTTCTTGTGGGCACTTGTGGAGATGGAAACCTTACTGGTTAAATACCTACTTTTTCCATTTGGAACAGATGGCCTGGGATTCTTGTCAGTCTTTCCTCTGCAATACAGCTATCTGCTTCCTCTATAGTGGGATGGTGTGTTTTCTAAACTTTGTCTTCTCCTCAGGTTAACAAGCCACCTTTCCGTGTCCTATTCTCTCCTCCCATTTGCTAAACCTTGGAGCCAACATCAAAAGGCTGGGATGAACAAGCCACTCTGGTTTCCATGTGCTGCAGCTACTAAAAGAGTAAACTAAAGCAACAATTAATAACAAAGTGCCACGGCCAGCTTGATCAATCTTCCAAATTTATTAACCCATAAGGGCCACCCTGGGTGAAACTTTTTATCTCTTTTGTGCTTTGCCATCAGTAATTTCAAAAAAATATCACCACTGGACTGAAGAATCATGTAGATAGTAGTAGATAAAGCCCTCTTGATTCCAAAACAATAAACAAAATAACCAAACTATGTTTTCTGCATCTGCTCTATATTCACTGTGTCCTTGAGAAGATTACTCAGTCTCTACTCTCCACATTTCCCTTCTCAGAAAAAGCCTCTATTCTTCATAGAAGCAGAGTAGAGACCAAACAGTTAGGGTACTTACTGTTTATAAGTGAGCAATTTATGCATGGCTTGGATGTGTCACCCAAGGGCTCACATGCTGGAAGCTGGGTTGCCAGTGTTAAGATGTTAAGAGGTAGAGGGACTTCTAAGAAGTGGAGCCCAGTAAAAGGTGATGAAGGTTCTGACTTTGAAGGGATTAAAGCACTTCTCATGGGACCCCAGTTAGTTCTTCCAAGAAAGTTGCTGTAAGAGAGCAAAATCAGCCCCTCCCTAATCTCTTTGGCTTCTTGCCTTACCACGTTATCTCTCTCTGCTTCTCAGCTATGACGTCATCTGCTGTGTGACACAGTAGAGCAAGGCCCTCACTAGAGGGGCGTAGATGCTGGTGCCATGTTTCTGAACCATCGAAAGTGTGAGCTAAATAAACCTCTTTTCGTGGTACATTACCCAGCCTCCAGTATTTTGGCTAGAGAAAATGGGAATGAACAAATACACAGAAAATAATAAATACATAGTTGATTAGCATATACTTTTGTGATATATAAGAGTTTTATTTAGCCCTCATGTTCATTTTATAAGGACTGAAGCTCAGAGCAGTCACTAATTTGTTCAAGTTCTTTAAGGTAGCAGTTATAGAGTTGAAACATTTGGACTTAATTTTCTGACTTCAGTTAAGTGGTCTTTTTGCTGCCCCAGAGCTGCCTACAACTGCTGCAAACGCAAGGCCCAGTACTGGAAAGCTTTTTTCCTGCTTTTCACTTCTTTTCAAGAGGGCTGGGAAGCAGAGGACCCACTCTATGCCTGAGGCCTGACTCTTCATTTTAGCCACTTTCCCATCCCTGGGACAAAATATCCAACACTCACAACTTAAAAGAGGAGCAGTTTATTTGGCTCATAGTTTCCAGACATTCAATCTTTGGCTAGCTCCAAGGTAGGAACCACATGATAGAAGGGCATGGCGGAGGAAAAGTGAGGGACCATAGAAAGAAGGGAGGAGCTGGGGATAAGAACACACCTTGTGGGTCATGCCCCAGGGGATTTACCTCCACCCAGGCCATACCTCCTAGCAGCACATTTAGCTACTGAACTCATCAATCGATGAATCCTCTCATGAGCATAGCACCCCGTGATTCACTGTCCTTCCAAACAAATGAGACCTTTGGGGGACATTTTAGATCTAAACCGTGACACTCTCCTCTCTCAGGGTTTAGAGTTCCCTGCGCAGACTTTGGCTCAGTATTCTATTGTTACCAGTATCTAGTGAGCCACTTCAATGCCTACCACCTCTCTGTCCTGACAGGTGGTAGCATCCTGGGCTCAGGAGGTGTTTGAAGAAAGGTTGGATCCTCTTCCACTCCTCCTTGTGGTTTGGGTTATTTGACTCTCCCTGAGGGGCCTCGGGTACTTCTTGCCACAGACTGACTCTAGCCTAGGTTCCTTATCTTGGCAAATCAGTATAAGGCTTACCAAGCGTCAGGGTGGCAAATATGCAGGAGATTGCTCAGTAAGATTTATTGAGGGCCTCATATAAAACTTAACAGGTTTTAGTTCTCAGGTGATACAGAAAGGCAGCCCTAGCTAGTGAAAGGCCACAGTGTTGGCTACCCCTTCTGAAACGGTCTTGTTGACTCAGGTTCGGAGTGGGGTTTTATAGGCACCTATAAATAGACACCTATAAATACTCACCTATAAATAGACACCTATAAATAGGCACCTATAAATAGACACCTATAAATAGTCTTTTTCATTGACAGCAGTGGAGTGAAGCCTGTTCTTAGATGCTTGCCAGCCAGGGTCTAGGCAGACTACATTTGGTACTTCAGGAGAGATCAGTGAAAATTAGAGTAACAGGGAAGTTAGAACTCTGCTGAGACCAAAAGGCATCTTCCTCTGGAAAAGGATCTTTGCATACATCATCTAGAACCATGACACTTAGGGTTTATGCAGTGTAGCCCAAGGAGTGTTGCAGTGGCGAAGTGTGTGTGTGTGTGTGTGTGTGTGTGTGTGTGTGTTTGTGTGCACAGAAAGGTGCCCAAATGAATCCATAGTCACATGTACAAGCTGAAGTACATTTCCTAAGACGTTAGCCTCCTGTTTCTGTGCAGGCACTGAATTTGTTGACTTACTTGTCTTAGCACACGCTGTAGATTATTTTTACCATCCCTACACAGATCGTGGCTAACTGGCTAGTCTACTGGCTAGCCGAACTGCCAGGCAGCCCAGGAGCATTTCAAGCAATACATAATTTCTAGCAAAGGAATTATTATTCATCTTCCCTTTGCTCCCTCAAAGAAGGAGAGCCTCTGCCCTTGACCTTAATCTTGGCATTCTCTTATTGCTTTCTGCTCTTCCATGACATCTAGGCTTGATAGTTTCTGCTGCAGATACTTTTGGGAATATCGGCTGAACTTTAACTGACATTTACTATAGTTTTGAAGTCGCAGATCTTCTGAGAAAAGTGTGAGTGCATCAGAGAAAAGCTTTCAGCTTGTCTCCAGGCTGAAAGGCCTCTTGAGACATCTGAGCTCAATCTAGGGAATAAAGCAGATTGATTACCCCTGTCTGGTGAGTTTTATCAAAAGGTGATAAAACATGGTAATGAAAAATGGTGGGCTGAGTTCGTCATAGTTCTCTTGAAGGGCTCTATACAGGTAAACCAGGCTATAACTCATGTGTCCTGTGACAGTTTTTATTCTTCTGTTTTTTTTTTTTTTTTTTTTT
>NW_022900913.1:56815352-56841918 GCF_012274545.1 Fukomys damarensis | reverse complement strand
GCTGTGTTGATTTTTTTTTTTTTTTTTTTTTTTTTTTTTTTTTTGTGTGTGTGTGTGTGTGTGTGCAGTTCTGAGGAGTAGGGGGAATTGCCCTAGACAACAGATGTGGGGGATTTCTTTTTTCTCCCAGTCCTGTGGACAGGCCTGAGACTCCAGCCCAGTGACTCACTGTTGTGGTATTATATACCTCAAGATTAAGTGTGTGCTATAGAAAGTGTGGGGCAGGATTTATCAGTGCAAGTTTGTCCTTTGAAGTATCAGGGAAGGCTACTTTGCTGATGGTTTCTGGAACCTGGCCAAGCCCCAATAAGCTGTGAAAATAGCCATCTCAGGTTTTCTTGGCACATGAGCACATTTGCACTCGATTCTCAGACCTCCACAACTTTCCGATGTTTTTGAGGCCAGAGTTCTTTGGGATTGAGGGCCCAGGGCCAAATTGTAATCCTGCCTGTTTGTGCTCCTTCAAATGCCCCATCTCAACATGGTTTTGATGGCTCTAGAATCAGATTGTAACACCAACTTGATTTCCAAAGTGCTGGCTGGCTTTGAGTTGCTTCTAAGCATTTGTGTATACATTTCTCTACAGCTCACATTTCCTGTTGTCCTGTCCTACTAACAAAATGTTGACCCTTCAGGCTTTTTACTACAACAACACTTTCTACAACAATACATGTGCATATTTCCAGCTTAAAACAAAAGCAATGTGCATGTGAGAATAAAACTTGAGAAGCCATTATAACTATGTCAGTAAGTTAAGCAAATACAATCCATCCTCCTCTAGTGAAAACCCCATCTGTGCCTGTGCCTTCTTCCTGCCACCTTTACTCATCACCCTGTTATTAGCTTTGAGAAGAAGGTAAAAGCTTAATTATGTTAGCTTCCTAGACACCTTCCAGAGAGGTTAATATATCAGCTACATTTCTCATCATCCAGCTATGTGTAAAAAATAGCTTTCTTGTAAATGCATATTTCCCAATAGACTCTCCAGTTCAGGTTTCTCTGTAGTCCTGGAATCAGGCTCTGTGCTTCTTGATTTAAACCTTGCCAAGCTGGGTTGGGGAACCTATGTATAACCCTTCTGGGCATCTTTCACTTTCCCTACTTTTGGGTGGGCAGATACTTTATTAAAGTACCTCGAGACAACTGAGCTTGAATCTCAGGGAAGGCTCAGAAAATTGTCAGTCCCATTCTTCCTGGTGGTAAACATAATTGTATGTAGTTGCAGGCTGAGTCGTGTTACAGGATAAATAGTGTCTCTTCCCTGCCTCTTAGTTTCATATCTTAACATCTTATCCCCTAACGCATAAGAATGTAAGCTTGTCTGGAGACAGCATCTTTATATAGGTAATTAAGTTAATATGAGGCCATTAATGCTATGGTTTAGATCTAAAGTGTCCTCCAGATTCTCATGTGTGTGGAAGGTAATTGAATCATGGAGGTGCTTTGCCATCAATGAATTCATCCATTAATCAGCTCAGGAGATAAATGTTTTGGGGGCCTGGTGGGTCACTGGGGGCAGGACCAGGAAGGGTGGTTCTTGAGCCCCTGTCCTCCCTTCTCTTCCGGCTTCTACAGGTTGAGAGCCCTTTCCTCTGCCATCCCCCTTTGCCATCCAGTTTCTGCCTCAGTGCCAGCCAGCCTGTACTATAACTGAAGTCAAAATACATTCATCTTCTATAAGTTGAGGGTGTTGGGAATTTTGTCCTAGTGACAGTAAAGTAACTAAGACAATTAAGATGGGCCTTGGACCAACATGATTGGTATCTTCTTAAAAGGGGGATATTTGGAGACAGACCTACTCAGGGAAAGATGTAACATGAACAGGAAGACAACCATCTTTGTGCAGGGTGAGAGGTCTGGAACAGACCCTCCCCTCATCCTCTAATCCTTTGTTTGTTTGTTTGTGTTTTTGGTACTGGAGATCAAACTTGTGACTTTGCGCTTGTGAAAGAGATGGCAGAATCCCTGAGCTAAATCCCCAGCCTCTTTAATGCTTTGCAAGGGAGCAGTCTGTAATTGTTATAGCACTCCTACAATTGCATATATGTCTGCCCTAGCCTGCCTGTACTCCTATAACAAAAAACCCAAGACCGGGTAATTTACAAAGGAAAGAAATGTATTTCTTACCCTTTTGGAGGTTGGAAAGACCAACATCAAGGTGCCTGCA
The DNA here is from genome assembly GCF_012274545.1 of Fukomys damarensis. NCBI lineage: Eukaryota > Metazoa > Chordata > Mammalia > Rodentia > Bathyergidae > Fukomys > Fukomys damarensis. The sequence goes on along the minus strand of NW_022900913.1, from coordinate 56,839,751 downwards.
GATTCAGTGACTTTGAGGGCTGCTCTCTACTTCTGAGGTGATGCCTTGTTGCTTCATTCTCCCAAGAGGAGGGGCACAGGGTCATCACATGGCAGAAGGTAAAGGACAAGCTGGGGAACAGGGGAAGTCAGCAGTGTGGCAGAGTCTAAGGCAGCTGATGATGTAACACTCAGTCTGAGGACAAAATTTGGGAATTTAGGAGACCACTGGTGAAAGTCCTGGAGTCCTAAGCCAGATAACTTGGAGTTCTGACACCCAAGGGCAGTAGAAGGGCAACTCTGCGTCTCTTCGTCCCATTCCATCAAGTCCACAGGCTGACTGGATGATTCCAGCTTATAGTCAGGACAGCTCTTCTCCACCCAGTCCACTGGCTCACACACCACCTCTTGTAGAACCATCCCACAGTCCACCTGGGGCAGCCCAGTTGTTCGAATCACATTTTGAACCACCTGGGTCTCCCCTCCAGCAGGTGAAGGATAGGCTTAGTGACTACTGAAGCACTGAGAATAAGCAATGCTTTCCCAGCTATCTACCCTCCCTTAGTCCAGGGAGGCCGAAGCCAGCCATCAGAAGGTCCCCTTGGCAACAGACTCCCAGAAAGGGACTGGCATGTCAGGGAGCACTCAGGATAAAGTCATGAGGAGGAGAAGGCAGAGGAGCTGATTGGGAAGAGGGAAAGGTGGTGTTGCAATGGAGTCCCAGCCAAGGCTTCAGCTTACTCTGTGGGCAGCTCTGGAACCAGGATGGCCAGTCACAGTTGGGCCCTAAGACCCTTCTGCCAGATAGTACTCGAGTTGTAGGTGTGGACTCTGGAAGGAGCCATGACCTGCAGTGCGGCAGTTTTCTTCAGCCAAGATGAAACCTAAAGACTCCACAGCTGGAGGAGTTCTCTTGGGAACAATCCCAGCAGGTGCAGGAATAAGTCCTTCGTTCCTCAGGGATATCTTGGTGACACATCACGGCACCTACCATGAAGGGATCCTAACAGGTTTTTTGACTTAAGGTTGGCTTGTTCAATTTCAGAATTTTCATAATGGAGTTGAATTTTGCAAGGTGTATCAGTTGCTTTCTTTCTCACCTGCTTGGTGAACTAGGAGCCCTTAGTGCTCTGAGCATGCCCTGGGAGAGAGGTGAGTTACAGTGCTGAATGTATTGACCAATATTTAGACAGGGCAACAGAAACCAATCTAGGTGTTTCATGCACATAGGGTTAATGTGGAAAAATAGATTACAAGGCTTAGGGAGGAAAGGCAGGAGAACAGAGGGAGTGGGAGATGTTCCCTAGAGACAAGGAAGCAGGTGTGCCTGTGCTGGAGCCTACAAGCTCAGCCTCTCTGCTGAGCTGTGCAAGGACACTGCTGTTGTCATTGCCACAGCTGTGGCTGAGTCTGTGTGGGTCTCTCTGAGATGGAACTCAGACAGTATGTTTTGATCCTGGCAAAATCAGGGCTGATAGTGCTAGAGCTCAGGGTCATCTGCGGAGCTGCTGGAGCCCATAGTTGCTGATTACAGTGCTGCTGGTGGTGGAGGTACTCCCAGAAGCAGGCAAAGCAGCCACCCACCTTTCTTCTAGCCTCCCTTCTGGCAAGGGAACCGCAATTGAGAGGCTGCCAGAGAGGAATGGGTCTGGATCTAGGACCAGTAGACAGCAATGCGGTGTGTCCCAATCTGGCCTCCTGCCATGTCTCTAGTCTGTGGATTGTTCTGAGAGGGAGGTCACACTGTGATTGCCAGGAAGCTCTCTTGAAATCTGAAGAGAAACCAGGCTCTACTGGCTCTCAGCTAACATGCTCTCCATTATGCCTTGCTTTCCTATCCCTGTATAATCAGAAGACGTTCAAAATAATGAGACAATAACCTGAATCCTAGAGTTGAATGCTAGTAAATGAGTCACAGCAGTATTCGTAAGAAAGGGGCTATTTATTGGCAATGGCTTGGCTTGCTGATTAGGAGTCTTGGGTGCCTCTATCCCTAATTTTCTTTCTGTAATTCAGCATTTTTATCTTTAAAAATAGACCCCTTCTTAGTAGGATAAACTTCTCCATAGCAATATTTCTTTTACTTCTTTGTGTTCTTTCCACTGTACATAACTCAAATCACTGCCCACAGTTGGCACCCAGCAAATAGTTCCCTAAAGAACAAGTGAAAGAAGGAAGGATAATTTATGATATGTCCCATCACCCTGAGAGAATGAGGGGGGAAATGTACAATCACAGATAATAAACACAAGAATTTTTAGTAATGATAAAGTAGATGTTATCATTTTACCAATATCCCAGAGAATTGAAATTGTGCAAACAAATACTTGGTCATCTCCACTCGTGGCCATCAGCTTGACTATGAACTTGTCTGAAATAACTGAGTCTTATGGTTGGCTTAATGGCCCTTTTGTGGGCAGTGTCCAGTATGCCTTAATAGTGGCCCAGCATGCCTCTTGGGAACGCTAAAATGTGGGGAAGAGAAGCAAGGCGTAATGGAGAGCACGTTAGCTGAGAGCTAGTAGTCCCTGGAGAGGGCTTTCTGGCAGTCACAATGTGACTTCCCTCTCAGAACAATCCACAAACTAGAGACATGGCAGGAGGCCAGATTGGGACACACCAGATTGCTGTCTACTGGTCCTAGATCCAGATCCATTCCTCCCTGGCAGCCTCTCAATTGTGGTTCCCTTGCATGAAGGAAGGCTAGAAGAAAGGTAGGTGGCTGCTTTGCCTGCTTCTGGGGGAAAAAAAACCCCAAAAACCTGCCTGGTCATTTTCATGAGAACAAAAGAAGATGCTGCAAAGTAACCTCATGAAAATGACCATGCGAATTTGTTTTTTCTCCACATTTCTTAGCTGTGTAGATACGAAATAAGCAATGTATTGTATTCTTTCTGTCTAAACGTGGTCTGTGCAATTTTCCCACAAACAGCTGAATTAAACAGCCTGTGCATGGTGATACAACACAAGTAAGGATGAAACAGTAGGTGATACAGGTCATCAGAAAAGACATTGAGGCTTCCTCGGGCTCTGCTCAAACTCAGCAAACCCAAAGGTGCTGCCAGTTCTTACTGTCTGAATTCTTTTCACCTGAGAATTTTAAGCAAATACTAAATTCCGTATTTCTCCTAAATGTGTGAGCCTTGGAGAGAATTTTATGAAATCAATACTCCAGTTAGTAACATGTAGCTATCATCTGGCGTATTTCCTAGCTGGCCACCAATTTCTTCAAATCGTGCAGTTGTGTGGCGTATTTTCCAATTCATACTTTCCACTCTCAGACAATAGGTTGAACTCACTTCTCAGTCTTTGAGCAGTGACTGTGCTCCGTGAAGCACTGTGTTACCATGGTTTCCTTAGCAGCACATGTGTTACAAAGGGGAGAGTGTGGTCTGATGAGGGAAAGAATTAATGGGAATAGACCCCTTCTTAGTAGGATAAACTTCTCCATAGCAATATTTCTTTTACTTCTTTGTGTTCTTTCCACTGTACATAACTCAAATCACTGCCCACAGTTGGCACCCAGCAAATAGTTCCCTAAAGAACAAGTGAAAGAAGGAAGGATAATTTATGATATGTCCCATCACCCTGAGAGAATGAGGGGGGAAATGTACAATCACAGATAATAAACACAAGAATTTTTAGTAATGATAAAGTAGATGTTATCATTTTACCAATATCCCAGAGAATTGAAATTGTGCAAACAAATACTTGGTCATCTCCACTCGTGGCCATCAGCTTGACTATGAACTTGTCTGAAATAACTGAGTCTTATGGTTGGCTTAATGGCCCTTTTGTGGGCAGTGTCCAGTATGCCTTAATAGTGGCCCAGCATGCCTCTTGGGAACGCTAAAATGTGGGGAAGAGAAGCAAGGCGTAATGGAGAGCACGTTAGCTGAGAGCTAGTAGTCCCTGGAGAGGGCTTTCTGGCAGTCACAATGTGACTTCCCTCTCAGAACAATCCACAAACTAGAGACATGGCAGGAGGCCAGATTGGGACACACCAGATTGCTGTCTACTGGTCCTAGATCCAGATCCATTCCTCCCTGGCAGCCTCTCAATTGTGGTTCCCTTGCATGAAGGAAGGCTAGAAGAAAGGTAGGTGGCTGCTTTGCCTGCTTCTGGGGGAAAAAAAACCCCAAAAACCTGCCTGGTCATTTTCATGAGAACAAAAGAAGATGCTGCAAAGTAACCTCATGAAAATGACCATGCGAATTTGTTTTTTCTCCACATTTCTTAGCTGTGTAGATACGAAATAAGCAATGTATTGTATTCTTTCTGTCTAAACGTGGTCTGTGCAATTTTCCCACAAACAGCTGAATTAAACAGCCTGTGCATGGTGATACAACACAAGTAAGGATGAAACAGTAGGTGATACAGGTCATCAGAAAAGACATTGAGGCTTCCTCGGGCTCTGCTCAAACTCAGCAAACCCAAAGGTGCTGCCAGTTCTTACTGTCTGAATTCTTTTCACCTGAGAATTTTAAGCAAATACTAAATTCCGTATTTCTCCTAAATGTGTGAGCCTTGGAGAGAATTTTATGAAATCAATACTCCAGTTAGTAACATGTAGCTATCATCTGGCGTATTTCCTAGCTGGCCACCAATTTCTTCAAATCGTGCAGTTGTGTGGCGTATTTTCCAATTCATACTTTCCACTCTCAGACAATAGGTTGAACTCACTTCTCAGTCTTTGAGCAGTGACTGTGCTCCGTGAAGCACTGTGTTACCATGGTTTCCTTAGCAGCACATGTGTTACAAAGGGGAGAGTGTGGTCTGATGAGGGAAAGAATTAATGGGAAAGGGCGCTTTGATATCCTGCATGGAGGATGCCAGCTAGACCTCCCTGCCTCATTCTGGGGACAATCTTCCACTCATGAAAAGCTGTGATCAGTTGAGGAAAGCTTCATTCAGCTCATTTGAGATTTGTGAAATATGTTCTGGGCACAATGCATTTTACCATTTTAATTCCTAGAAAAATATCTCTAATTTTTATTGTTGCATCTGGAAGGCTCCCCTAAGAGAACAAAACAAGGGAAGGCATTCTGTGGTGCCACAGTTGTATATGGACTTAATTTGAAATAATTGGTTTCATTGGCCTTGATATTCTAATTATATTTTCCTCATTTCACCGCACAACACTGTGCTGCATGAACAAGTTGGCTCCCATAATAATTGCCATGTTCTTGCAGAGAGATACACACAACAAAGGACTATTGTGTTCAAGATGTAAGGAAAGTATTTTTGATTTTTTTGTTTCTCTTGGTGTTTTCAATAGAAATCAATCTGGAATTTCCAGGAAGGCCCTGGAACAGCTGAAGCTATCTGGTAGATTCCTGCAGGGTGTGGGCTACCTGCACAGATTTCTGACATGTCTTCCCTCATGAAGACTGAAGTATGACACATACTAAGATTCTTCTTATGCTGCTAGAGATCCTGTCTCCTTTTCTGGTTACCCCAAATTCCATGGAGAGCAAGGGCCACCAGATTTGACTTCCACGACATTCCCTTGGCATCACATGTCAGACTAACTGGGAACCTATGTAACTGTGTGTTTGTAAAATGATGAGGTTGTATAGGATAATAAATCTTTGCAGTTCCTGGGTTGCTAAGGAACCTCAATTTAGTCCACTTTGGGATAAGGAAAAATGAAGTGAATTTCTAGCAATATTTCTACCCATGGTTCAGTGCTGATGCAAAATTCTGGAAAGACTACTTATCTTAAGCCCACGTTGGTCACTTCTCAAGGTTTAAAGCAGTAAAAGGAGGGATGAGGTGGTTCCTGGAATGGGCCATTTCTCTTCAGAGCTGCTTGTCTCTAGGAGGATCAGTATAGGACATTTTATGTCTGTAGCCCTTTTGAGATCCAAGGGTTCTGCCTCCAGATCAACAACTGATGGCATTTATTGAGCAGTTGCAGCATTTGTCTAGCTTTCTGCATGGTGATGTTGTGAAAACAAAAGACATGGAGACCCAGTCCGTAATCTATAAAAATGTCCTCAGTCTGGTTTGAGAGGTAAAGCTTATCTAAATGAATTAATTTAGAAAGGACATCAGGTAGTAGGTAAGACTGTGCTTAGTGTGTGCTGGTAAGAGTTTCCTTTCTTGCCACTGAGGCAGAGTAAAGACAGAGGACACCAAGCCTCACAGTGCCCACAAAAACTTCTGGGAAGACGAGAAGCTTGAATCATGGAGAAGAAGAAGATCTAATAGGTCCCAGAAGCACCCTGTTTTACCAATACCATGATGATATTTATTTCTCCCACAAACCACAGTAAACACTGACAGACATTTGGCCTCTGCAGTGACAAGCGCGGAACCACAAGGCCATGGTGAAATGTGATGAGATCTTGTTCTCTTCCAGTTGAATGACTCAGGCCTCCAGCGGAGGGTGCAAGTCTCAAATGGAAGATAGAGAAGCATGGTCTGTGGGCAGTGCAGTTTGCTCTCAGGCAGATAAAATCAGGGCTCTATTGTATTTCAAGATGGGGAGATTTTGCACAAGACAGGTGAGAATGATACAAAGTCTGATCCAGCTGGAGATGAAATTTTTGCAGGAAAGCAATAGAAGACAAGATTTGCTGTTAAAGTTCTGATGCAGTAACCAAGGAGAAATGGCTATATTTTACTAGGCAGGTAGTGACATGGGAAAATCGATCTTTTGGAAATACTCAAATGGAAGTAACATATGGAAGGATTGGAGGGGAAGATACATCCAGAGTCAGGGAGATGAGTGAGGAAGCAGAGGCCGAGGTGATGGAGATAGTGTGGATAGAAAAGAAAGAGTAAAATAGCAGGTCTCAGCAAACAATAGGCCTTGATGATAAATGTGCATGGACTACAAGGAAAAAGAAGAAGCAAAAGGAGGGTGGGGAGAAGAAGGGGGTCTTTGTAATGCTCTGCAGTTCGACCATAACCCATCGTATGAATTTGCTTTCCCACTGTGCACAAGTGCTCTGTGATGCTTTATGTGCAACACAGTTCCATGGTCCCATGGTTGCATCTTTAAAAGTCTGAAAATTTGAAAATGTGGTAAAATATGCATAACAGAAAATGTGCCATCCTAACAGATTTTGATTATACAGTTCAATAGTATTAAATACATTCACATTTTTGTACAACCAATCCCTAGAACTCTTCATCTCTCAAAACTGAAATTCTGTAGCCATTAAACAATTCTTCATTGTCTCCAACCCCTTTTAAGATTCCCTTACTTTCTGCCTCCATTTTTACCTGACTACTCTCTTACAATATTTGTTGTTTGTACTGGGCTTATTTCATTCATTAGTATGTCTTCAGATTTCATCTATGTTGTAGTTTGTCTTAGAGTTTTCTTCCTTCTGAAGGATGAATGATATCCCATTGTATGTGTACACACATTTTGTTTATCCATTGATCCATTGATGGACATTTGGGGTACTTATACCTCTTGGCTATTGTGAATAATGGTGTTCTGAATACAGGTACAGATATCTCTCAGTGACCTTGTTTCACGTATCTTGAGTATGAAACAAAAAGTGGAATCTTGGATTACATAGGTCATTTTCAATTTTTAAAGGAACAATCATCTTGTTTCCCATAACACAAATAGCACAGAAATATTCTAATTTTCCCATATTCTCACCAATGTTTGTTATTTTCTGTTTGGCGTGGTGGTTGTTATATACAAGTCATCCTTATGGATGTAAGGTGGCCTGCGGTTGTATACTGAAGGTGTGCAATTTCTTTCGCTGGCTGTAATTCTCTTTATCTGACACTAAGAAAACATCCTGGAATTCATGGGCTTATGAATAACTCTGAAATAATGAGGATATTGGGTTGGGTCTAATTTGTCATTGGTAAAGGAACCCATGTGCGCACTCTATCATAGGCAAGACCTTCTTTGTCTCACTGCCTGAGACACGTCATCCTCCCCTTATACCATGACTGAGGGCACAGTCCACAGAGACAGCACATTCTCCCCTGGCCAGGGCTGCCAAAGGGAAGGGGGATAGCACAAGGACACCAGAAAGTCCAGCACCAAACCCTCGTGGTTTTATCAGAGACATTTATCAGAAACTGTTTTCACTTACAGAAACTCAGGTTTGGAACCAAAAGCAGAAAAACCTAAACTTCCTCTCTTGGGCAGGTGTTTAGTGATTCCCACTGGCCTGCATGCTGTGTGGCAGCACCCGGGGAGTGGGGAGTAGTATAGACCACTTAGGTAGTATTTTGAATGCTTGTATAGGAGCTCTTCAGGTGTCCTCCAAAGAGGGGAAGCCAAGGGTCTGTCGGGCTGTGGTTTAGACCACTGTCAAATAGCACAAAGCTAGGCTTTTGGCAAGAGATCTGGTGGCCACTCTTTCCCAGCAATTTCTCCTCAAGTCAAGGGCAGCAAGGCAAGGCACACAGGGTAGGATGATGGTAGAACAGTCTTGGACACCCCCTTGGGTTCTCTGTTTGAACAAGTCCCAACTTAGGTCTCTCTGAGTGCTGCATCCTTTGTCAGCAACCTCTCAGGTAATAAGGGGCAGTTTTGTGGCCTTCAGTTTTAGCTTGAGTCTTTAAAAACACTTTGGTGTACTTGGAGAATTTTTCAATCAGGAGAGGGGACCATGAGGTGATGACTTCCCTGGGAAACCCTCCCTCTACTTACCCAATGCTCAGGATCTACTGACGAACAAAGGAAAATCAGAGTGCCCATGTTAGCTAGTTTCTGAGCCACTGCTCTTTCTCTTGTGCTGATCATCTGGGCCTGTAGGGTTTTCTAAAACCCACTTGAAATGTCCTTCCAGACACTTTTACTTGTTTTAATTTACAATGTTGGTTTTTTGTCTTGTTTTGTCTTGTTTTTCGAGACAGGGTCTCACTGTGTAGTTGAGACTGACCTGGAGCCCACTTTGTAGCCCAGGCTGGTCTCAAACTCACAGCGATCCTCCTGCTTCAGCCTCCTGAGTGTTGGGATTATAGGTGTGTGCCACCATGCCTGGCTACAATGTTGTTTTTGAGACACTATTACTGAGCATAACCGTAAACACACACTCAAGTACTGCATCTCTGGAGAAGTGGTGGAGAGGGTGGGCTCTGGGTCAGAACATCCATGTTAAATCCTGGGTTCTCCACTTCCTGTGTGACCGTGGGCAGGCCATTTGCACTCATTCTAAGTGAGGAGAGCAGCACATACCCTCTGATAGAGTTGCTGTGTGAAAATTAAGTGAGTTGAAACATGGGAAGCACTTGGAAGACAGCCTGCATGTGGTGTGTGTCATGTAAATATTAGTCATCATTACCGTTCTGGGTCTGGAATGCCATTTCCTCTGTCCTGCAGAGGAAAAGCCCAACAAGAGTCAAAGTCTAACTTTGATGTACACTGAATTCACTTTCTATCTCTCACACTGTGCTGGGTGCCAAGTCTGAAGGTTTAATTTGCCCTAAAGCCTCTCAGAACTTTGACTTCTTGACTGTGAAATGGCCTCTTTTTCCCCTGCTCTGGAGTTCTCTTCTTCCCCTTGTATCTGGAGGAGACAAGTTTAGTTCCTGTGTATACACTTCCCTTTACCCAGCTCTTGTAGGCATTATTTTAACTTGATTATGTTTGGATGCTCTGCCCTGTCTTTGTTTTCGTCTCCAGGTCTGACCTGCTGCTCCACCAGTAGGGTGCCTTACACACATCCACAGTTGTACGCTGTGCAGACACAGGAGCCATGGTGAGCATCTCAGGAAATCCTTGGAGAATAAACAGAAAGGGATGGCATGGGGGGTGAAGTATGTGGTAGTGAGGCTGAGAGACAGTTATGTTGTTTATGGTGGGCAGGAAGACACAGATAAGCGAAAGTAGAGGCTCAACGTGAGAGCAAAAGGCAGCCATGATGGCCCAGTAGGTCTAAAAAGGGAAGGAAACTGGGGCTTTTTTCTGAGTGAGCTTTAGGAACAGCTGATGTAACCTCACAGAACTTCCAGAACCTTCTCTTCACATCCCTGTATTGTCTGTCCTCTCTGCACTGCCCCCTGGGATCACTCAGGCTATCTAACGTCCCTTCCAGTACCTCTGGAATTTCTTAGAGGTCCTGTCATGAGTATTAGTCCTGCCAGGAGTCCTGCTTAGCACCACGTACCTTACACATTGCTGACAGACTTGGTGCCACTGCAGCCGTCCTCTCAGACATGCACAGATGGCCAGAGAAGGCCCACTGACAGCAGTCCACACTGCGTAACACAACCTCATCAGGGAGGCCACTCCCTCTACACCCTGTGCCCATTTCATGTAAGGACCCCAGTCAGGAGGAGGACTTGTTCTGTCAAGCCATGGTGGTTGAGGACCATGTAGGATGCTAACCTCCCCAGCTTACTTTTGAGGGAGCAAAGGAAGACTTAGAAGGTTCCCTGAGGACTCCCAGGCTGGTCAGTGCAGAGGTGTTCCAAAAAGTCAGCCTTCTTGTGCAGACCAGGAGGCCTACCATCAAAGAAGTTATTCAGTAGCCCTATGACAAGTTCTCTTTCTGTGAGGTGGTGGCTGTGTTGTCTACATAAATGAGACACAAAGCACATATATGTGTATAGTCTTGTTAAAATAGAGCAGACTGGGGCTTGATGCTAATTTAGAATACACTTAATCCTGCCTTTTGATTGGCTAACACAGATCCCCTCATTTCTTCTCATGCCTATCCTTTGCCTTGATTTTTAAGACCCAAGAACATTAAATTCCATTATTTTTACCTTCAGAAACTTAAAACACTGTACTGATCACTGTAGTGATCCTCTTAACACTTTATCTCTTAGTAAAGAGTAATGTAAAATATTATTTTTATATTGAAATATGTGGGCTTCTTATAGGCAAAAATGAAAATGTCTGTAAATTTTAAGATAGAGCAACTTCTGTCATTCATTTGCTGAAATCTTTTGGACTATTCGTCAAGTGATATCTGCTCTTGGTGAGAAAGTGTGAGAAGTGCCTCTGTGAATTAGTGACCCTTGACCTCAACTGTATCACTCCTTTTGGAAGAACAGTGATGTCTTGTGGACCACATGCCAAGCAAAAATGAGAGATGTGTATTTGGGGGAAAGCTGAACAGATTCCATTGTGATACAATTTTGAACAAATAATTACACAAACCCACCATGGCGGGCCATGTTGATTTGCTGCAATAGGACGAATACAGGTAGCACAGAAGTAGCTATGAGGTCAGCCTGTCTTCACTTTGAGAACCAGTATTTTTTAGTATCATTCTCTCCATATCATAATTCCCTGCACTAGCCAGAATCCACACACTTATGCATAATCTTAAAATGTGTGCTAATTTTTGGTTTTATCCTCTTCAATGCAGTGATCCCATACCTAGACCCTTCTCACATGTGGGGAAACTACCTATTTTGATCATTATCTCTTGCTCAAGAGGCCAGATAGGAAAGAAGGCCCTGGGTACCAGGGAGCTGGTTGCACTGGGTGCTTCACATACCACTTGCATGTTCCTTGTTTGAGTAACTTCTAAATGCAGTCATTCCTGGATGGGGATTGGTTCTAGTACACCTTGCAGATAGCAAAAGCCTTGGATGCTCAAGTCCCTTATTTGAAATGGTGTAGTATTTCCATATAATCCATATATATCCTTCCATATACTTTAAATTGCCTCTAGATTATTTATAATACCTAGTGCAATGTAAATGCTATGTAAATAGTTGCTATATAATATTGCTTAGAAAATAATAATAAGAAAAAGTCTGTACATGTTCAGTACATAGTTTTTTTTTTGTATTATTTTGGACCCACCATTGATTGAATGTGCAGATGAATAATTACTAGACACACAGGGATGACTACCCAGCTTTCAGCCCACTGTGCTGGCCACAGCTTATGCTCTGAGATTCAGTTGTGCATTTTCACATATAAGAGGAAGAAACACTCCTGGCATCCTTGAATTCCCAGCAAAGGGCCTGGGAGGAGTGGCAGGCTCTTTATTACAAGCTGAGCAAATGCTGACGGTCACATGTTCCTCTTACATGGGAATATTGCAGACATGTTTATGTGGGAATCCATCACGGATGCAGCGTCCACTCATTCCTGGCTCCAATATGTTGAGAAAAGTTATAGTCTTGGGGACATAGTTCTAGGATGGAGACTGAATGCATTTGCACATGCATTTGCATTTTTTCAATCATTTATTATGTTACCCGGCTTGGGCAAGAAATCTAACTTCTTAGCATTATCAGTTACAAAATGGAGAGAGAAGATATCTATTTCAAAAGATGATTGTTGTCTTTAAATGAGATAATGTGTATACACATAGGCTAAGCACAGAACCTGGCAGACAGCAGACACTTAGCGAACAATAAGTGAGCCAGAAACTCCAAGACCTCCATGGTACATAGCAGTAAAAGCAATAATAATATTCTCTCTCTCCCCAAGCAAACACACAGGACAAAAGGACTGCAAATAAAAACTCCACCTGAGCTAAGGACTGAATGCCAGCATATTCTCAGGCAGAAAGAGCATCTGCTAAGCAGATCCCATGTGACTGACCCTCCTTCTGTCATACCAGTGACCACGAAGGTAAGTTATTAGCATAATCCCGCTTTGAGTCTTCTGCTCACAGAGAGTAGTACCATCTTCAAGTTGGTAAATAAGCTCAAAGGAATTTAATTAGGCCTATGAAGTGCGGGTAACACTGCTTTATCTCCTGGAGAAGACATGCTGACGCCTCCATAGCATCGGTAACGAGGCCATTACCATCTGAGAGCGGCTCCCTCCTGAGTTCTGAGAGCTGTGGGCTACACGGCCATGATTAATCTGTAAATCACACTCTCTGTTTAGAAATCTTGGCGACTAGGACAACTCCCTGACTGTGCGTTGTTGTCTCTGCGGAAGGAAGAGGCGGAAAGGAAGGGAACAGAGGGAAGGGTAATGGGGCCCTGGGCTCACTGCGTATTTTGTAAAATCATTACCCTTCTCCATTACCACAAGAGAACCCTAATGTCTGCATGATATTTTATACTCAATTGATTCCTGGAGATATTGCCAAAGACTAATATGTTTTATGTGCATACTGAACAACCTTGGGATGTTTTTTATGTTGTTATTTATTTATATCATATTTTTGCCGAGAGCAGTAATATGTTAATTGTTCATTGGGGACATAGAATAGCTAGCCTGAAACTATCATTCCTCCTTTGATTTATCCATTCATCCTTTCTTGTCCCAACTGCCACTGGCAATCAAAATTCAAAGCTGAGGATCCTACTGTGATGTATTTTGGGGTGTTAATTATCTAGTTGTTTATTTGTCTTTAATTTTCAGATCCTTTAGATGAAAATATGTATGAGAAAAGATCACCAGTGAACTCAGAAGCTTTGAGAACCCTCAGTGTGGAGACACTGTGGCTGCATAAAAATGGTGACTGGGGCCAAAGTCCCCGGGTCTCAGTCAGATCAAATGGCAAGTGACTATTTTAATACTCAGTTGATTGTGTTCCCTGCCTAGTAACAGGATTTTGTATGTTTGAAAAATTATTATCAGACAGCTGCCGATTACTCGTGCCAAAGAAGAGGACCGGGGCCCGTTGGACAGTTAGTTTTCTGTGGAAGGTCAATATACAACCTTGGCCCTATCCCTTCCCTGTCTTCCTGACAGATCCAGATGTTGGAAGGACTGAACTGAGATGCCAGAGGTTTGCACAGCAGAGACCAATTCCTCATTTCCAATTCTTCTTTAGTAATAGACTTTCACTGTTTTTTGTCTGCTTGCTAAAGGTAGGATTGGGGTGCCATTTTTGAACAATTTCCCATCTGAGTATTCTTCCACAACCCCCTGTGCTTAAAGGATACATTTTTCCCTCTTTACCAGCAGCAGTTAGAAAGCAGACTTTCATTTTCTCTCTCTGATTCTGTCAGTATCATTCTGGGTCTTATGATGGTACTGGGTTAAGTTTCAGAAGAATTATTCCATTCTTTGTGCAATTAGTACCTTTTTAAAATTCAGACGTCTTTCAAACTCTGTCCTGCAGACCCCACTGAAGTGGTTTGTCCGGGTAGTTTTATCAGCCCTAGATCATGTTTTGCCAGCTGCTTGGGGCAGCAGCAGACAGAAAACACTTAGGCATATGGTTCAGCTGCTTACATTTTTATCTGAGGAAAATCTGTGTGAAAGAGCCTCAGAATTTAAAAAGCCAATCAGCACATATGATGTCAGTATGTTCACTGTTTCTCTCCTGGGGACATTTTCTTGGCATCCCCTAAAGATCTCCTAGGTGTGTCTAATTGTTCTAAAGGCACAGCTGTGTGAGTCTGATTTGTCTACAGAAAAAATTCTGTATCTTCTAATGTCAGGAAACAGTCTTCAACTTCCTGCTTGGTTCTCACCTTTGAATTTCTATGGAGCCTTCAGTCTTTAAACTCTTTTGGCGGCTGAGTAGAAAGCATTTTTCTTCCACCCCCAGAGGCTGACTTTTGATACCTTTGAACTTCTCCTGAAGAACAAAGACTATTCAGAATATTGATTGGCTTCTTCCCTTGGACTTGTTAGCATGGAGACAGAGAGAGAGAGAGAGAGAGAGAGAGAGAGAGAGAGAGAGAGAGAGAGAGAGGAGAGAGTGTTTTCTTTTATGGGTGCTTGGGTGATCCCTGCCTGCAGTTTTCTTTGGGGTCATTGCCCAGAAAGAGTTTTCCTTCCAACAGCAACTCTATGGAGACACAACAACTCATTTTCTTGGAGCTGAAGTATTTCAACATTGATGTAGAAGAGGTCCTGTGAGCCTAATTTTGGGGAAACAGGAAGTTACTATTTTTATTTAGGAAAAATATCAACATAAAATGAAGAGAATCAGATTGAGGCCAGTATTCTACTATTTCTTCATGTAACTCAAGGTTAGTAATGTCAAAGATACTCACCAAACAGTGGAATATTCCTCTGGCTAATTTTTTCAATGCTGGGGTTCAAACCCAGGACTTCGCACATACAAAGTGTGTGCCACATCAAGACGCCCCAGCTCCGGGCAACATTTTGACATGACCTAGTACCCAAGCAACGCAAGGAAGCTTCGGCCAAATCAAACAAGGGTAGACATTTTTGTGAACAATCTATCCCGAGGGACACCTTTCTCAATTTGTAGATACTGCCTTTCCCCATTACCTTCTGCACATGGAAAGCTTCACAGAATGTAAGACTGATGTGTTCCACACTGTGCCTCTATAGGTGGCAACTATTGATTCAGACAGCTGTCTGGTCCACCTTCCCTCTTGTCTTGGTTTGGAGACGCCAAATACACTGCTCTAAAGGTAACTCAGGCACCAGACTTCCCTTACTGGCCCAGTTGGGCAGCTGCTGAAGGACTTACCAAGTACAAAGTCTATTCTAAATTATTAGTGCTCACAGAGGAGACAAAGATATAAAACAAAACCCAGATACATCTTGAAGTCACTTCCCAAAACTTTTGCTTTGGAATTGCTATGCTTTCTATTGCCAGGGTGTGATATTTTCTAATGTAAGCTCAAGTCCCATCTACCCAGCACTTTCTCATATGCCACGCGGTGGGATTACTTTTGCAGTTGATAAAAGTCAAATTAGGTTTCTGTAAATGTTTATCTCAGAGACTCTGTGTCAGTTATACATCATAGAAACTCAAACAGCTTAAGTAGAAGAGGGAATTCATTGATGGGAGCAGGGAGGGCTTCAGGGATGATAGGTTTGGGGCTCAGCACATGTAGCTCTGACTATTGCGATCCTTATATTTTGACTTGGTCATTTTTACTTTTTGTTGTTGACAGCTTTAAAAAACCTCAATTCTGTGTGAGAGCAAGATGGTTCTTAGCTTCAAATCTAATAAGCTATAAGACTGACTGTTTCCCTCATGAATACTTTGCCCTTCCAAAGCCAGTTCTTGAGAGAGGCAGTGATCACTGTGCATGGCCTGAATCATATGTTACAATGCGTAATCTCTCTTGGAATCACATAGACTAAAACCAGGAGGTGGACATATTCCTGAATGAGAGTGGGGTCTGTGTCCACAAGAGAGGTAAGAGGAAAGTGGGTGTGGCAAAGAGCATGGGTTTATACTGAGTGAAGAAGCATTCAAGCAGTTGTGCCTTCTCAAAAGGTGTCAGTTCCATGGCAGACCCTGAAATAAGTCCGGGGAAAAGGAAGACAGGTAGATAGATGTAAAGACCAAGAAAACAGAGCAGCTCAGCACCTCAAGTTTCCCTTTACCAAAGACTGTGAATTCATGGTTCAGGTGCCTTTTTTTTTTTCTTTTTAAATAAAAGTTTTAAATTTCTCTTTTAAATAAAAGTTTAGTTCAGGTGCCTTTTCAGCTGGATGTGGCTTTAGAATTCCTTGCCTCACAGCATCCCAGGCAGCCACTAGAAATAGATACTGGCATTTGAGAAGATACTTACTTTTCAATTTGTCTTAGGATCCGGGAGCTGTTACCCGGTGAGCCTCCACTTTCAGGGAAGTGTGGCCAGTGGGTGGGCCAGAGTTAGGAGATTTCTGGTCAGTAACAGATCACCTACAAGAGATCAGGAAAATCCTGAATCCATATGTGGATAATTACTCATATGGGTAACAGTATTTCGTAGCTTGGGAGTATCTAGCTTCTTACCAACAGGTCAGTGAGCATATTGCACTTATTCCTTTTGAAAGCACTTGACGTTTTAAATAATACTAACTGAATAAAACAGTAGGTGGCTAATGGGTGACTCAGGCTGTTTTTGTTTTTTTTTTAACATATATAACTGTTTTGAGTGAGAGCTGTGTAGGGTGATGCAAAGGCAATTCTTATTTCACGTTAGTCTAGCAGAATTGAGCTCCCCCCTTCTCAATGTTTAGAGATCCTATTTAATTGTTTTAATGATACATAAAGGCCAAATTTGCCAGATAGTAATATGTGAAGCCAAGAGGAAGGATGCAGGGTATAAACGCAAGAACAGATTTATAGTTTTACATTTTTAGATGCGTGTTTCCTTTAAAGTCCTGAAAATCCTGAAGGTGTGTTCACTGAAAGAACCTGGAAGGACAGGCGTGAACAACTGTTAGAGGTGAGCCCTGCTGAGCTCATCTGAATAGAAGTTAACAAACAAAGCAGGAAACATTCACTGTGCTCCTACCAGATGGAAGTTGCTTCCAAATGCTTCCTAAGATACAAAGAGGATAAGCTGCTCCTTTTTGAGAAAGAATTTCAATCAAATTGAAGGTGTAAGTTTTATAAATATGAAAACTGAAACAACAATAAAGCAATTAACTACAGTAAGCAATGACACAAGAGATGTCGGTAGGCAGTGAGTGTGAGTCGTCAGCAGGCAGTGAGTCATCAGCTACCAAATGAATTATCACACTCCCGATGGAGAAAGCAGCCTACGAAAAAGGAAGATGGAAAGATCAAATGATATTTGGAAGAGAACAAAGAATAAATTTGCTGGGAGTTCATATTTTGTGGAGAGGATGAGGGGAGGTTGTGAAAATATTTTGGGTCCATAGTGAAGGCTCTGAGATGCTAAAGTGAAGTTTTTAGCTATAATCCAGTGGGCAATGGAGAGGCAGAGAAGGTTCCTGAGTGGCAGTGTTTCGATCAAACAGTGTAGGGGGAAGGAATAATTAGACATAGCTGTGGGGAGGCAGTGGCAGTAACAGAGATTGGAGTTGAAGAAATCATTCAGGCTCCTCCTTGCTTAATAATGCTAAGAAAAATATTCCAGTTTAGTTCCGCCAGTAGGACTATAATAAACATTGTGAAATAGAAATCAAGATTTGGTCACAGTGAGATACTTTCCACGGAGAAGAGAGGAGAGGTTCAGTTCTACAAATTTGGGCTACAAGAGGGACAAGAGAGGGACAAAGACTGTGCTGAGCTCAGTGAGAAGAATGAGAAGCTGAAGTTTCAGTGAAAGGCCCAGGGTCAAGGGCATTGAACTTCACTGCACTGACAGCTAGTGAGTTTTTGGCTGGAGGTTCCAGAGTTATCTACAAAGAGGAGATGTTGGAAAAAAGAATAGGGTGTACCTTAAGGGGACTGGAACAAGGACTGAATTAAACTAAAGGTATTCTCACTTTCAAAGGAGAAGAGGAACAAACAGAAGGAGCTAATGAAGCCAAAGAAGTAGTCAAGAAACTGGAGGAGACCCAGGACAATATAACACCTTTTGGGCAATAAAACTGTATAATTTCCAGAGGGAAAAGAAGTCAAGAGCCAAGACAGTGCAGAAGATTAGAAAAATGCCTTTAATTTTGGTGATTAGGGTGTTAAAGGTGACCTTCCAGGCATCACAACTGCAAAGTTGAAAGAAAAATAATATGAACTTGAGAGAAAGGTTCAAACCACTAAAATCATATAGACTCTAACTAAATCTTTCACTAACAAATGCTGCTACCATCCCCAAGGAAGGGAACATTATTACCTTTGCAAGATATTAGATTAGTTATTCATGTGCTTTGTACCATATTGTACCCTTTATTTCAATGATGGTGGTAACGTGAAAGCATTGTGAAAAGTGAACACATTCCATATCTAGGCGCTATAATAAACATCTGATATGTTTAGGTTACCCACAATTCTACATTTTGGAGTTGAGGAAACTGAGTCTTGAAATTTTAAGTACTCAGATTATACAACCAGTGAGCAGCACGGTAATTTTTTGCTTGAAATATTTAATATTTCCCAAGGTCCTAAATGTTAAAACCTTGGTCCGGGAGTTATGCTATCAGGAAATAGTGGCATCTTTGGAGGTAGAGACTGGTGGGGGTTCCTTAGGTCACTGGGAATGTGCCTTCAAAGGGAACTGTGGGAACCCCTTCTCATTTGTTTCCCAGCCAGAAGGTGAAAAGTTTCACTCCTTCCTGTGTTCCCACTGTGACATGCTGGCATGCTGCAGACCCAAAGCAATGGAGCTAATCGATCATCTGCTAGATCATCCAAATCCATGGGGCAGAATAAACCTTTTCTATTTATAGCCTAATTATCTCAAGCATTTTGTCATAGTAACATAAAAGTTAGTACAAAAGCATTCGAACTTGGGTCAGCCTGACTCTAAAACCGAACATTTTCTGCTGCACAGCAGTGGTGGAGAGTGTACTTAAAAATGAACCCCTGACATAAGAAAAAACCTTCACCTGTAAAAATGACTCTCCAGGATCAAACCTTATTGATTATGAGAAGATTCCTCCTTGATGGAAATACTCTTTTTCTATAACCTGAGCATTTGTCTCCATTTATGAATTGGATCTTAACTAGACTTATGGTCGCTATGAGTCAGCTGGTATTCACCTTAAATGCCTTGTTGAATTTCTAAAATTCTTATAATTATGCCAAATTTCAAAATTCCTTGAAATAGAAACAATAGTGTAATAATCTCCAAGAATTTACCACCCCGCTTCAGCGATTATCAATACCCGGTTGATCTTGTTTCCCTTATCTCCTACTTCTTCCGTTTCCTCCACTCATTTCTCAGATAGGAGCTTGTTGGCTAACTTTTCCTGTTTCCCTGAGAGTCAGTTCATTTATTTCTAATAGAGGACATCTTATTTAACATAAACTCATGGTGAAATTGATGGACCTGAGATTTGAGGATGAAAGAATATTTCTCCTTAGAAACAATACTCTTAGGTTACTACTTAGAACTAGACCAGAATGAATTGGTGGATATATCTTGTTCCTAGCCTCTCCTTAGCTCCAATTCAGGAGGCCCCGAGTTTTAGAAGGTATGTGCCTATGGTAAAAGCTGCCTCTTGGGAATCCATCTGCCGAGAAGCAACTATCTTCTCCTTTAGCTCAGGCAGGCATTTTGGTGCTGATAATCACCAAACTTGGAACTGAAGTGTGGAAAATGAGCAGGAAGGAGCAGCTCTGGTCTCGGTGAGAGGCTGGAATCAGAATTAATTGACCTCTGTTCTCCTTTCTTTCCTCTTTCTCCACCAGAGGTATCCAAAGCCATAAAGAGTAAGGCTGCTTTAAGAGGTCATCAGTAGGAACCTATGATAATGCCACAACTGAGATCTTTAGCAGTAAGTTTCGATCTGTATTTCCTTCCAGGTTTTCTTCAACAGAAAGATTAAGAGAGTAAGTTTATTAAATTAGTAATTTTCACTTGCAAACTCTCTTACTTTTTATTGTGGGATAATACATATACAGAAAAGTGTACCAAGTATACAGCTTGATGAATTTTCAGACGTACTTGAACATATCTGTGTAGAGGAGCCAGATCAGGAGACAGGACGTTACTGCAGTCCAGTGCATCCACGAGATCCTGCCCAGCCAAGACTCCTTCCCCCATGGTAACTACTATTCTGATCCCTTACAGCATGGATTATTACTTATTAATGCTTTTAACAATAAAGGTGTGGCTGGTTCTTAGAGAAAATACTTTCCTTTCAACACCTACCCCTTTCTCACCATGCATACTCCTAACATGTAAAAACTAAGCCAGCAATATCAGTGGTATGGGAAGTGCCCAGGCAAGAAGCACTAGCTACTAGTCAAAAGCAGCATCACCATCTCCCATGGCTTTCCCCTTAGTAATTGTCTTTCTGCTCTTGACTAGCTCCAAGGAAATGCCTGGAGTTGACTTTTGTAAGTAAAGGCTAAGAATTTGATGCCAGTGTTTTGCAGCACTGCACTGGAATATGCTAGAATTACTGATTCCTTCATGAACACCCATAAACAATGGAACAATGGACTTGCGGGGAGTTGAGCTGATGTGTAATGACTACCCAGAATAACAAGGCTTGCTTGGGGACAGCCTTTGTCCTCACAGACTGCTTTTGTGGGGACTGAACTGCCACAGAGAAACATGGCAGAGAGCAAATGCGAGGCTTTCAACTATCTGCTCCCCCCTCATCTAGGGTCGAAGGGAAAGCCAGGAAGGGAAGAGAAGAGCCATGGCCTGTCCCCAAAGTTAGTTCCTTGAGGGAAGACATTAGCTTCAGTTCTGTCTTTACTTTGGGTACCTCAAAAATTTCTTTAAAGTCAGTTTCTGTGTAAAATTGGGACAATTGTATCTTCCTGGGAAGACTGTACTGAAACTCAGGCATAAGAGAGCATGCAAAGTGCTATGAAATTACATGGCATCCCATAAATACTCCATAAATATACAATCTAGTTACTTTTTAAGATTTGTTTTGCCAGAAAGCAAACACAGGCATTTTAGATTTGCAGAATGATTCCATTTTTTCCTTCTATTTTCAGTTTTTTCTTGTCCCTTCATGGGGAGTTGGGGGCAGGGGGGATATGGCATGGGAAAAAAAGAAGCAGGAGGTATTATGCACAGGTGCAAATACCCTATGATGGGGTTATCATTATGTACGCGTAAAATGTAACAATAAATGCTGTGCTACTAAAAAAATAAAGATTTGCAAAATGATCCAATACTTCACTAGCTTTGGTTGAAACAACTGACCAGCATTTGATTAGATAATATGGATCCATCCAAACTGTGATTGCATCTGTAAAACCAAATTGGCATTGATACCCCAGGGAGAGCACTGAGGTAGCATGGAATGGAGGGACAACAGAGGACTTAAGCCACCACGGGCCCTTATTTTGCTGGTGGGAGAGCCCCTAGGATGAAAGAAAAAGAAGGTTTTGGTAAAAATCATGAGGGAAAAAATCATCTTGAAGTTAGGGGACACTGGATTGTTGTTGTTTTTTTCTCTAGCCTGTTTTAGATTAAAATGGAATCCTTCCCAATACCTCTTAACTACAGAACAGTGGAAGCTAAAATGTCCTTTGGAAACAAAGTTCAATCTGCTCCAGTTCTCTAATTTCTCCTCTCCAGGTCACCCTCTCTTGTCACCTCCTCTCTACGCTCCGGTTATCAGCCTGCTGGGTCATCTTCTAATCTTCAGCTTGCTGTGTTCAGCAGACTTTTCAATTCTGCATTGTTCCTTGCTCTCTGGACCATTTCCTAGGATCACAGCCTGGTGTTTGCCGTTTACTGGTTGTAAAACTGGGGAGGATTCTTGAACTCTTGAAACTCCAGATTTCTCCTCACAAAGGCAAGTCACTGACAGTAACTGACTCAGGCCTCTATTGTGAAGAGTAAATGAGATAATGCATGTAAATGGTTCAATACACAGTCTGGTACTTACTAAGCACCCAAGAAATGATAGCTGCTGCAATTGTTATCACTGTCATTGCCATCATTGTTCTGTCATCACCACCATCAACATCATCAACTCCTGAAGCATGGAAGTCTCATGAACAGTCTCTAAGTCTCACAGTGTAGTCCTGTCTCCTGACTTGCTTTAAGAGTGCACTTCTGAATTTACCTCTTTAGGTCATGCAGTTGTCTAAAGTATTTCTGCATGGGATGTCTACCTACCACTTGGTTATTCCTGTGTTTTTTCTGCATCTGCATGCTCAGAAGAAAAGTGAAAAGTTTAATCCATGTAGTACACATAGTGCCAACTACTTAAATTATTTTAAATATCTGAGGCATTGACTGAACATTTTGGTGGGTTTTTAGATGTTTGGCAGACTAAAAATCGGAAAACAGCCTGGTCTGGACATGTCCAGAAAGAAAGAAATCACTTTAGTTTGATCAATTTATCAGATCATTGATGTGGAAGACACTGATGAATGAAGCAATTTAAAAAATTGTTTTTACCAAGTGTAGATGTACCACATATCCCTCTGTAAGATGATGGATGTGATGAAGATTAGGGACAAGGTAAGGCTATATCTCGCAAACACTATAATGTGTAGTTCCATGATTTTTTTAAAAAATTGAAATATAATTTACATTTGATAAATTTATGAGTTTTGAGTACTATACAATTCAATGAATTTTCAAACATGTACACTATTATCACATCAAGGTATAGTATATTTCTGTCACTATAGAAAGGTCCTTTATCTTCCTTCGCTGTCAGTCTTTTACTTCCTCTCCCACCCATTTCTTTCAGCCACTGATCTGGTTTCTGTGAATTTTGTTTTTCTAGAGCTTCAAGTAAGTGAAATCATATGATACATAGACTTTTGTCTGGCACTTTTTACTTAGAGTAATTATTTTGAGATTCAACATATTGTGGCACGCAACAGTAGTCCATTCCTTTTAACCACTGCATAGCACTCCATGGCACCTCGCTGTGCTATCCATTTGCCCACTAATAGACATTTGTGTTATTTCTGCTTATTGGTTGTTATAAATGGTATTATGAACCTTCAAGTACAAGTTTTGGCACAGACATATGTTTCAATTTAATTTAGATAAATACCTACGAGTGAAAATGCTAGGTTGTAAAGGTAAGAAAGTCTCAGTTTTGAGGAAGCTATTCAATTGTTGTCCAAGGTGGATGAAAGATTTTACACTCTCAACACCTCCCTAACACTTTTAATGGTTAGTCTTCCTACTGTAGCTGTCTTCATGTGTTCCCAGTAATATTTCATCATGACTTGACTTTTCATTTCTCCAGTGATGTAACAGTTAGTGCTCACTAGAGAAACATTTAATGAAGGATGTACAAACACATAAGAATTTACTAGATTGGCTTAGAGTGGCCACCCACAGAGTTAGAGGTGGAGGAATACAGAAGGTTTGTCTGCCCACTGGAGATCCAAGGGCTCAAGTCATAGTGTCTTGTGCAAGTCCATATCAGGAGGCTGACGAGTCTGTGCTAGAAGGCCAGGAGACAACATTCAGGGTGAATGTGAGGACTGGAGCTCCTTGGAAGAAATAGAAGAAAGCCTTCCTCCTTTGAGGATCAGGTTCATGTCTGGCTGAGTCAGGAGCGCGGCACCCATCTCTTGTGAGAAAACTTTAAGGCCTATTAGGGCTGGAATAATCTGCCCCCTCGGATGTGTAGAGATCTGATCTTAGACAGATAAACTTTTTCTCTCAAAAACCTCTGAAGTCCCGTCTCCATTCGCCTCCGCCCCTAAAATATACAATCCAAAAATTAACATGTGGCCAATAACGATGTGCCAAATATCCCAATTCCACCCTGGCTCCACCCCTGCCTTACCCTATATAAGTCTGTACATTTCCTCAATAAAATAGAAGCATTCCAGAAACCTCCCCAGAGTCTGCATGGTGATTCCACGCAGGCTCAATGGACTAAAACAACACTCCTTCATGTCCCTCTTACAACATCCATGGGGTGGGTCTTCCACACCCAGAACTATGCTGAGCCAATCTAGTTGGGCATTTCTTACTCAAGTAGACACAATCAGTCAACTATTACAAATGACTATGATGTTGAACTTTTTATAGGATTATCAGTTATTTACACATCTTTGGTGAAGAGTTTCTTCTTTATTTGCCCACTTAATTTTTGGCGTTTGTCTTATTTCTATTATGTTGTAAGTGTTCTTTACGCAATCTTATTATCCTTTATCAGACACATCTTCTGCAGTCTCTGGCTTGCCTTTCTTTCTTTCTTTCTTGCTTGCTTGCTTGCTTTCTTTCTTTCTCTCTTCCTTTCTTCCTGAGTTTGATCCCTGGTACCAAAAAAAAAAAAAAAAAA
>NW_022900913.1:56788613-56815125 GCF_012274545.1 Fukomys damarensis | reverse complement strand
ATATATATATGTGTGTGTGTGTGTGTGTGTGTGTATACTAGTTAATTTCTAAAAAGTTAAATGTCTTCTTTTTTTCCAAAATGTCAAAATGACTCCTTCAAAAAGATGTGTCTTATTATTAAAAATTAGAAAATTATTGAAAAGGCACTCAAAGATCTATATGCAGGAGTGATTTTTATAGCATTTTATCAGCAAGAACTGGAAACAATTGCAGGAGATGAAAGATTTCTTTTTCTTACCCACTGCTAGGTTCATGGCTGAGGTATTATAATAAAAAAGTAATAGAAGAAAAGAATACAATTTTATTTAATACAAGTTTTGTGTGACACAAGTGCCTTGAGAAATGAAGACGGAAAGAAATTCATGTATTTTTATACTAAGTTTGATGAAGAAGTGGATAGTTGTGGAGAAGTATGATTGGATAGAGGCAGTATGATCTAATGGTTATAAATCAGAGTAACCTAATGAAGTCTGTATCCCTATCTTCAGGAATGAGGATATTTATTGTCTCTCTGTGTAGGGCAGTCATTCTGGAATGAGGGTCATATGACCTACTTTGGAGGAAGGTCAGAAAATTCTTTCTAGCTTATGGCCTGTTTCAAGGGCAGAGAAGGTCTGAGTGGTCATCCTGTTTCTATGTTCTTATAAATACCAAGGTGCCATATTTAGAGTGTACTGTGTCCTGCATTCCCATTACAGTCTACACATCTAACTGTACATATTAAATAATATATGGTATATTCATTCAGTATGGTATTGCAACCAATAAAAAAATTGATGCTCTATGTATACAAACAAGGAAAGATGTTCACCTTACGGTTTAAAGAAACATGTATAGATCACAAATAAGGTGTCTGATTTTCAATTTTGCAAAAATAAAAATAATCATAAGCATTAATAATTGTTCATACGTGTAGAAGAAAAGATGTAGAATAGTGTACAGTAGCTACTTTGAGGGCTGGGATTCCAGAAAAATCTGTTTTCCAAGATATTTATTTTTAAAAGAATGCAGATGACCTTTAAAATCATGGAAAGCTTTTCTTTACTGAGAAAAGTACGTACTGTTGGCACAAGTGTTTAAGGATTCCCATGAGCGTGCCTTAACATACCGATATATACAGTATTTTCACCTTAAATGCTGTTAGATGGTGCAGAAAACCCACATACAGCTGAAATCTAGTTGGCTGAAATTAGAGAGACCCACAAAAGGCTTCAAAGACTGAAGGCAAGGAAACATTTGAGGCTTCCTTTCCATTAGGTTGCAAATTAGAATTAAGGTTACCCATATATAGACATGTCTAATTTTCCCCTGTACTCTCTCAAACCCAAATAAGGGACAATTTCTATCTCTAAATTCTTCAGTGATGTAATTCCTCACAATAATAAGTACATGTAAAAAGCTCTATTTTTCTATCAATAGCACGCATAAGTGCATCTGATCACTCATATGGCCATATGGTGTGATGAGACACTAATCTACTTTTAAAAGTTTCATTTTCCCAGAATATATTCTGCCTTCAGCTATATGTACACTACCATTCAGCATTTTAGTGGGTGGCTCTCAGAACTTTGAAAAACCTTAAAGAAGTTTAAAGTATTGAGACCATGTGGGAACTATGGAATGTTAGTGAAGTAAGTAACAAGGCAGACCAGAGCTGGACTAGCAAGCTCCATGTGGGCAGTGCCTCTCTGTGCTCAGCACTGTGCCCAGTTCCTGGTGGCCTCCAGAAAAATGAGCCAGAGAAGAACACAGCTGCTCACTTAAGAACCAAGGTCAGGTTTATATTTCCACAATCAAAGAAAACTGTTTTCATTTAAGGGGAACTTATATCTTTTCTGATGTGACTGTAGTAGAATCCTTAGCATTATCTTATTTACTACATAACCCTTTTCTTACTTCTTTGTTTTCAATGTGAGGAAATAGAAGCTTGGGTAAAAAGTATCAGAGTCTAGACTCCATCCTGGATTTTCTGATCAAAGCCCCAAGCCCAAGTTCCACTCCCCATGGAGCCCCTCTGGTCTCAGCCAAGAAATAATCAAATAACCAAAGAAATAATAAAATAAAGCTCTTAGAGAGTAGGGAAAAACTGTACATGAGTTGTGCATAATGTGAATAATACATTTTATTTCATTACATTAGGCTTGCCCATTTTTTTTGGTAAAATGTATAGAAAGACCACAAAACTAAGGAGTATGAATGTGGCCTCTGTATAATCACAGACACATCAGAAAAAGCTTATAGGACTAATCAGTTAACTAATCCAATGAGTATGCATTGCACCCCACCATGAGTGAAGCACGGGCTACAGTTTATCACATTCTCATTCATACTGAAACAGGAATCTGGTGGTGGTGGTAAAGACTAAGTAGATGGCACAAATATGTACAGATTGAGTTATTTAATGGTAGGAAACTTTTATATGTAGGTAAGAAAGCTCTGAGGTATTACATAAAAAAACATGTAAAATAAGTACTATGTAGTGCTTTCTAATCTTCAAACCATTTATTCATTGGTTGGATTAAAAAAAAAATACACTGGGTGAGGTGAGTAGCTGTTATGCTACTCTGCAGACAAGGAAACCAAGACCCAGAGGAGTGAGGACTATGTCCAACCAGTAAATGTGTGATCTTGCCTCTTTGGAGTCTTAGGTGTTTCTGCAATTCATTTTAAGGCTTTATTTGGACAAAGTTCATTTTCTTGTTTTAAGAGAGGTTGAAGTATGTCTTGGTTTGCCAAAATAGACAAGAAACTATTAACTAGCTTGGCAGGATCTCCCTTTCCTAGAGTGAATGTAGTGAGTTATAACACATAGCTTTGGAGGGCCCAGACAAAGCAGCCACCCCATGATCAACTCAGTCAGCTCTGTTGCGCACAGGGGATACAGTCTTTCTCAATGTGAAGACCGGAGGAAACAGCCCGAAGAATTGTGTCCATTCTGATGCTTGCACCTGAGCATTCTAAAGATGAGCAGACCAAGAACCCAGGTGCCTCTCAGCCACTTGAGAATGTGGTCAGGGTGTACAAAGCACGGTGGTACTCAGCCTGGGCAAGGACAGATCCCATGGTGCACATCACAGAGCCAACCCCAAGCCTTTGGATTTTGTCGTGGATGTTCCCAAGCAAGGGAGAAAAGCAGGGCTAGGGAGAGGGAACCCTTGGAGAGGTAGAAAGCTCAGCGAAAATAGCTCAGAAAATAGCTAGAAAGTGCATCCCACAGGTTACTCAGTTGGGGATGGCTGTGAGAACCCTTCTCAAGGAATGACTAATGAAGGTGAAAACTGTTCCCAGTGAAATAAAGTCAAGATATGATAGCCGAGGATAAATGACATCACACTAAGCCTTCTGCCTCCTACTGCCATTTACTTTTTAAATTGTTTTTGGTTATTTGCTTCATCTCTGGTGCTTCAATTTCAGAATATAATATCTACTAGTGAGTCACTTTGCTTAGAAAAGCAAAAAGTCTAAATTACCAGAGTGAAAACTGGAAGAGTGGCTGGTTTTTGACAATGGTTTATTGAGAGCACGAAGGCTTTTTGTCTTCATGACCTTGCTACCCTCTGGTTCATTGGATCATCTAGGCCACACTGTGGAAGAGATATGTGGTAAGGGCTGTGCAGGACACCAGTAGTTTAGAGCTGAATTAAAGTCAGTAGGTTTACAGTGGATAAGTAGCGATGAAGGGATTCCCCCGGTGGCACAAGGGACCCTGGACCCAAGGCAAAGATCTTTTTTTTGCAGGAGTTAAAGGAAGGCTTTGTAAAGAATGGAAACCTTTTAATTCAGGGAGTGGTCAAAAGAGGTGGAGCTATTTTTTAGGAGCCGTAAGTTTTCCTGTTTGGCTGAGTAAGGATCTAAGGAAAGATACAGCAGACATAAGACTGGTGCGTAAATTGTAGCCACACTGCATGGCTTTAGTATTGGGCTAAAGCATATTTCCTGGACAGTGGGGAGTTACTAAAGGACTTTCTAATGAAGATAGATGCCAACAAGTCCATGCTTTAAAGCAATCAATCCATCTGATGCATTGGGTAGACTGAAGTGGAGAAATGCCATGGTGAGAGAGACAGAGTGAGAGGCTATTGTAATAGACTGGGTGAAAGACCATGCAGTGCCGAACTAAGGAAAGGGATTCACAGGCTGTGTACTATTCAGAAATGAAAATCAGCAGGCTTTGCAGACTGGTGAGGTGTGGGTTTTGAGTGAGAAGGGAGGGACATTGGTCTGCCAAAAGATGGGACGAAGAAAGAGGGAAAAGTTTAAGGGAAGATGTAGAGATTTCAGCCTGGAATGGGTATTAATTTGCTAGGTTGCTATAACAAAATACCAGAGTGTGTGTAGTTTAAGCAGCAAGTTTATTCTCTCAGATTCTGGAAGTCCAAGATCAAGGTGTTGGACAGGGATGTTTCTCCTCAGTCCTTTCTTCCTGGCTTGTAGAGAGTATCTCTGTTGCTTTTTCTGCTCATAGTCTTTCCTCAGTGTGTGCATACCCCAGTGTCTCTCTGTGAGTTTGCAGCTCCTATTCTTATAAGGACATTTGTCAAATTAAAGCAGGACCCACCCCAATGGCCTCATTTAGCTTACTTATCTTTCTGAAGTGTCTGTCTTCAAGTACAGTTACTCTCTGAGATGAGATGTCAGCATAGGAATCTTGGAGGGACACAATTCAGCCCCTGACAGGACATGCAGAGCATGAGGTATCCAAGGGCTTCCAGAGAAGGTATTAGTGCATGGTTTGACGCATGAGATGGAGCTCAGAGGAAAGGTCAGGGCAGGGGCATAAAGCAGAGCCAAATGTTGGAGACGTGGTCAGAGGAGATGAGAAGAGCTCACTGCGGGGAGGGCGGAGTCAAAGATAATAATGCCAGAGCAATCACTGCTGCGTGCTGAGTTGTGGATCAGGACCTTTAGCCTGCGTAGAACAACTTGAAAGAATGACTTTTCTTGATATTATTTTCATTTGCCTTGCTTTTCTTCCAGTGAAAACGGAAGCTTGGAGGGTTTAAGTGACCTTTTCAGGATTAATAGTTCACAAGTAGCAGTACAAGAATGCAAAACTTAAGGGTCTCTGACTTTAAAGATTTGTACCTAGGCTGTGGGCTGCCCTCACTTCAAGGGAAGAGAATAGAAGGAAAACAGAAGAAAGTCAGAGACAGGATTGATTTTGTGGGGAGAAGGGGATTCAAGAAAGGAAGGACAGGGTCAAAGTGGGTGGAGCCATAGGTTTTCCTGTTTGGGTGAGTGAGGGCCTAAGGAAGGATGGAGCAGACACAAGACTGGTGGGTTCGTTGGAGCCACACTGTGCATGGTTTCAAGATCAGGCTAAGGACTGTTTCCTGGGTGGGGGTCCTGAAGAATAGCTCCACCCCTTATCAGAAGCGTGGCAGCCAACAAGGACAAGCGCAGGGGGAGCTGAGGCCGAAAAGTACGCCTGTAGGTCGGGTGACAGGGAGAGTGATGGTAACCTTTGGGAGAGTGGGTTTTCTGGAGAACTGGAGGAAGATGGCAGATGGCAGCATGTGGAGGAGAGAGTGGGAAGCGAGAGGAGGAGGTGGCGAGCTTCGTCGTCATCCTTAGGAGAAGGAGGAGGGGACATTATGGCTGGAAGGAAGGCGAAACAGAATCAAGGGACGTTTATGTTCAGAATGGGACAGAAAGATTAGAAAAAAGGAGTAGGTGACTTCTGAAGATAGGACAGGGGCAGTTATTTAATGAGTAAGGCTTTGGCAGAGGTAGGGATCCCGGGTGAAATGGCTTTCAGAAGGAACAGGGACCCTTCCTAAAGAGGGGATTAATTGAGGATGAGCGATGACAGGGATGAGCTGGAAGAAGGACTGGCTTGGAACAAAAGAAGGGTGGGATTATAACAAGCAGAAGTTCCTGAAGGAAGTCAGATGTGAGACTGATGAATTTCAGAACCCAAGTTACATCAGGGTAGGCTAGTCTAAGGCTTGGGCTTCTCCTAAGACTTTGGGCAGAGTTAAGCCCAGATCAAGTAAACCCAGACGGATTTATTTGAAGAGATTACTAGGCTGTCCAGGACCAATACATTCTTGAATGCACACACTGAAAAACATTTCCTACCAGATAATATTTGTGAAATGATCTCTATGTGAAAAGCATTATAAATTCTTAGGAGATTCATTTTACAGATCTCTTAATTTGCCTTCGTGTATAAATTCAGTCCCACTCCTAGTCTATGACATGAGCAGGTGCAAATGTAGAAAATGGATTAGAAATGATTTCGTGCCAAACCCTGGCCTTCTCTACCTTGTCTTTGTAGATGTTTTAATTTGTTAGAGTTGGCCTGCATAACAAGCCAATCATACAAGCAAGGGACTCAGACTCTAGTAATCTGGCTTGGTAACACCAAGAGCCAATTAATTAGGAGGCAATGTCATAGCTCCACTTTAAGATCATCCACATGACATGGCTGAGGACTCTGGGCTTTTGGAAGTCATGGGAATTGTCTAGGGAAAGTACAGGTGTGAGCACACCATGTGGTGTGGTAGTAATAAGGACACACATGTTCACATCTTCTGCCAGCTTCCCCTAGTTTCTCTCCACAGGGGGCACCATGATTGAACTCAGCTCGGATCCTTGAGCGCTGATAATGGAAGATTTCTTCCCAGAGAGGCTTCCTGGTGGTGAGGAGATCTTGGCCTGAACGTCTGCACTGAGCTTGTGGTGCAGTTTGAGGTGGCAGAAAACTGAGGAGGGTATGTGTGGACACTGCCAGCCATGTAGACCACATCAGAACGTCAAGGGAAGGAGGCGGCAGTGGTATTTCCCAGGGACTGGCAGTCACTCATTGGGATCTACCTCCTTCAAAGCACCTGGGAGTTAGCTTCTAAGGTCTAAAAGCAAATGAGTGGTGTGGGAGTAACTAAAGGATCCCAGGTCTGGTGTTCCAGCATGGACCAATGAAGGGGTTCGTGCAGCGGACTTGTGAAGCCCTCACCTAAGTGTGGCTAGGTGGTGCTCAAACCTGCTCCTTCCAATTTCAGTGCCCCTCTGGCATTACAAAGTAGACATATGTTTTAAGATGATAAATGACATAGCATGAATTTCAACAAAATTTGTCATGTAGCTAATGAAAGATTTGACTTCTTTTCTCTGGGAGGCAGAGTGTGGGGGATGCATAGGCCTGGGAACTCATGCTCTAAAATAAGAGACTTTCATGCTGTGAAAGAACATAGCATACTCCATTTAAAAGTAGAGCTCCATTTTTCAAAAAGGAACGATGGCAGGATTGCAGGAGATGGAGGTTGTTTAAAAAAAAACAACAACTCATTATTTCCTACCATTGTCTCTCTTTCATGAGCTAGATTCATGAATTCTTGTATTCAAAAGCATGTTGTTTGCAAAGAGAAAAATTTCAAGTGATGACTAGAATTTGTTCACTGGGCTGTTAGATGATGGGGATGGTAAAAAAAAAAGCATCTCTAAACATGGCTGTTCTCGCACTGATTTTTTGATAGCAACATTGAGCATGATCTAAAGTCATATTGGCATGAGGAAATTCTCAGGAAAACTTAGTGTAATCTGGATGTGTAAGTCTGGGTGGTTTGACAGGAAAGACTTCCCCTGGGCTTCCCAGGTATCTAAATTGGGATGTCAGGCAGAAATCCAAAGTCACAGTACATACATAGCACAATTAAGGATGCTTCTTTCATTTAAATATGGGAGCAGAAGGAGGCAAGGCCAAGCATTTAACCAGCATCATAAAATACAGCATGTTAAAACAAACATGGATTATATTATGATATATGGGTATATGAAAAAAATCACAAGAATATTTTTAGAATGGAGTCTCTGAAGAAATATTTTTTCACAGCAGGCCACTTCAAGCTATTATCCTAGACCTTGTGATAAACATATTTACTCCCTGTTAACTCAGTTGGGTGATTTAATGGAAAACTCTATAGAATATGTTATTTTACGTGGTATTTTAAACTCTTTTGATCAGGAGACATATCCGACAATTTGAAATCAGGATCCCCAGAAATTAATTAAAGAGCTCATAAAATATTTTGAAAAAGAACTCTATACCCTTGTCCTAAGTAGGAAGGCAGGAAAAAAAAAAAAGATTTTGTTGTTAAATGGATGTATCTTCCTTCATGATTTCTCACAACAAAAGTTTTATTCCAGACAACCCACAAATGGGGCACACCTAGGCATGCCTGGATTGAGGAAAAGATACATGCAAATTATAGAAGCCACTTTAGTGAAAAAAATCTATGTGATTCTATAAAGGATTTTGCATTTGCTTGTAATATTCATTTCTGTCATTTTAATCTTCACATTAAACAAGAGTCTTCATGTTTAATTCATTTGAGTTATTATCAGTGTCAAAGACCAGTGCTTGGGTTGCAAGCAGAGTAGAGACTTCTGCTGTTTAGAGGACACAGAGGCAGCATCTCCCTCTGCTCTTTTAGAACTGTCACAGTCCCAAGTTTTCAAAATGATTTTGGTCCAATTGTTGCTGTGTCCCCTGCCCTAGGCTCGCTGCTGGTGAGATTTTGGTCAAATATCCCTTTCTTTTCTTTTTCCAGTGGATTCCTCTGCCAGTGTTTACAATGGCACAGTAGCCCCTAGAGGCTCGACACCCTTTGCAACCCACTCGCAGTCTAGTTTGCTCCTTTCTAACCAGTGGCTAATGGGTCTTCAGACTTCTAAGCTCTCGTCCATCTCCAGCTCCACTTGTCCCTGGAGTGCTCTTGCCTAGATACCAGCAATGCCAATCCTGACCCTTGAGTATCTGCTCAGTTTTAACCTCACTGTGTCCTCCTGTCACCTAATTGGGGAGTTTTCCTCTTCGAAGCGCTTACTGCTAACAACACTAGAAAGCAAACTCCATGGGGGTGAGGTATTTCTATTTTATTCACTGCTGTCCTCCCGTATTTAAAAGTGTAACTTCTCCAGTATTCTTGATAGTTTTCTTCTTGATACAGTTGTTTAATATTTAATATTCCATTAATCTATGGGAGATCAGTAGGCTGAAAGAGGCCACTGTATAAGATTAGGTGGCTATGGCCAATAGACTAGGTGTGTGGTGAGAAAAGGCCCAAGAAAAGCAAATGCAATACTTTTTATTCTCCTCTGGTGGGAGAGAATCAGAATCTTTAAGAAAGATAGATGCTAGAATGTATTATAGTAGAGCAGATGTTGCCTTGGTAAATGGCTTCTAGACTTTTCATCATCAAGGCTCTCTTAAAATTTTCTCATACATTTTGTCTTATCTTCCTATCAGAAACTTAAAATTTTATGTAATAATGAATTGATTTTTCTCAGTTTTATCATTTAAAGTCACATGCCAATTAGAACATTAGATAAAAAAATCAGAGGATCATGAGATGATGAGATAATTCCTTCTAAATTTAAGGCAGGGCTTGTGTAGTGTCAGCTCCAACAATTAGATAGTCTCTACTGGGCTTGCCAAGATTTGGAAACCTGCTCGCAGGCCTCCATTAGCATCTATAATTCTGCAGCTAGCCCAAGATCACAAAGTTACTGGCAATATTGGAGTGGAATCCTGGACTTGTGGCTCTCACATTGATGTTCTGGAATTTTATAGGAACAGTTTCCTCCAGGTCTAGGCACAAGTTAGCACAGCTTGAGTTATGTGCTCAGAGACCAAAGGCAACAGTAGCTATTAGACCTTCCACTAGGTTTGTATATTTAAAAAAAAAACCACTGCCTCTTAAACACACTGTTTCTGAACCCTAGGGAGTGGAAGATAGGATGGTAGGGAACATGTTTTAGAAGGTAGGTGGAGGAGATTTCAGGACAGAAGGATCTTCAGAACTCTATACACACAAATCCCCTTAATTTTTCACTTCTTTTTTCATCCTCATCTGATACATGCACTACTATTTGGGTTGCCATGAGCTGGGAGTCTTCCTATCTGGGGAAGACATTTCCTGGTATTTTTGAGTACTGCATGATTTCCTTGTCCACGTGAGCTGCTCCAGGAACACTAGCAGACAGTGGTCACAAAGTTCTAGAAAACTGTAAAGGTCACGTCGATTGGCTAATGAATATTTGGTTTCTAATAACAGACTTGTGACAAACATGCCTTTGGCCCTCATTGGTTGATTTAGGAGATGATGTTCCAGAAAGTTCCTGTTGGGTGAAAGATGCAGAATCATGTTTGGCATTGAGATGTTAAAAAGGAAAGAGTACACTTTGTTCTTTTGGCGAGCTCCCACTTAACTGACAAATCTGTTGAGCTGGAGGAGCTTTGTTTAAGGAAGGAATAAGGAATGATTTAATTCATGTGACAGTCTAAATATGATATTTCCAAGATGGGCTTGGAGATGCCTGACCTCTTTTCTCTAAAGAAGAGAGTGTAGTCTGATGGGAAAAGCATGAACTTTACAAACAAACAAACCTGGGTTTTTAATTCCAGCATTGCTGTTTAAGTAATAGTAACCACAACAGTGTGTACATGTAAGCAATATACAAAATGCATGTCTGATCATCTTAATTACCACAATGACCCTATGATGTGTTATTATGAAGTTTATTAGTCATCTCTGTTTTACAAATGAGCGGACTGAGGCTTAGAGAGTGCAGCAGTCAGGGGCCTGGCAGGGAACAGAATTGAATTCAGATGGTTGATTCCATCAAGGGCCCTTAATGACAGGACTTCTTGCCAAAGTGAGACTAGGAAAGGCCACCAGGCTGCAGCCTTGGTAAACTGTTACCACCCCAAGGGCTGAAGAGACAAGGGAGAAGGCAGTGGGTACTGGCAGTTGCAAGAGGGCCTCCTTGGTAGGGACTGATGTTATACAGGAACTTCACCAGCCGGAGCCAGGTACCACTTCAGGAAGAAGCAGAGAAGCAATCCTGAAATCTTTTTCTTCTCTGCTCTGACTTGCCTAACTCCTGTTGACTAAACCAATGGAGAGCCAAAGGGCACAGGAGATTGGGATTGTCTAATGGATTGGTTCCAGAGCATGGGTGGATTACAGAATAAGAACAAACTCAGGCTTTCTCCATCTTCAAGAAACAGGAGGGCCCCACTGACACTTTAGTCTGGATGTGGGCACTGGAGGCACCACACATAGCTCAAGATGGTGTGAAAAGGGTTAACTCACATGGTGCAGCTCTCTGGGGAGGGCAGGGGAGGGCAGCTTCCCAGCAGGCTGGGAATGGCTTGAGAGAGCAGGGAAAGCAGATGGGCTTGAGGTGTGGGGATAAGGCCAGGGTGAGGATTCACATGCATGGTTTTATATTCTAGCTAGCACTGTGGAAGGGTACACCCAGACTTTCCAAGCAGCTGCTGAGATGGCAGACACAAGAGAATGAGGGAGGGGTGAGTTCCAAGATTTGTCTTTATTACAAGAAGCCAGTGGACACAACTCAGCAGAGACTCAGGATTGTGCTCCAAATCACAAACTTGTTAACTATTTATTGATAGGGCTGGGCTTTTAACCCCTCGATATTTGGTCAAAAGACTATCACATCAATTGACTTGGTAACTTTGAGCAAGTAATTTAAAATTTCTCAGCCTTGGTATTCTCATCTATAAAGTAGAGGCAGCATTTCTGTGCATGGCATACGGCAGGTGTTTCATCTTTGCCAGGATGATTGTTGCCCTATGGTTTCTGTTGAGGTTGTTTTTGGTGGTGTAATTTCTTTCTCCTGTCTTGCCTATCCCTACCAGGGCTTTAGGAAAGCCTTGTGTTGTAGCATCTTTCTGTGAAAAGCCTCAGTTTTCGTGTTGGATGCTCATGTTCCTAAGGAGCATATCCTCCACACCAATGAGCTAACAGCTCATTCTGAAGACTGGTTGGAGAAGACTAGTTTCACCAAGTTGGCAAACAAGTTCAATATCTGCCTTCAGAAAGGAAGATTGCAAAGCCCAGTCATTCAGATGCTTCCAGGATATAAACAGCTGGGGGATGAAATGACCCCTCTTCCTCTGTCTGTGGCTATCAGCTCTGGAAGACTGCCCTTCCAAGATTCTAGGTAGGAAGGGGTTTGTGGAAGAAACTTTTTCTCTCAGAGCCCTAAAATGTGTTTCTATAATCTTTTATGTCTTTAGTACTACCTCAGTTTACCCACTTCATGGGCGAGGAGGAGAGGTGTTGTACTTGTCTTTCCTACATTCGTCTTTTTTTCTGAATTAAAATAAACATATTAAAAAGTGATTTTCAAACCAGTAGCATATCACCTTGAGGCACTGCTGGTTTATGAGTTGTTCTTTATAAACAAGGCCCTCAAATTTGGTTATAATAATAAAATGTGCTTTGGATGGAGTACTTTGGAAGCCATCTTGTCCCCATGTGGAAGTTGAAAACACTTCTGAAAAACTCCAGTTCCCCAGACGTCCTATGAACGACAGATCAATGGCACCAGCCCACAGCCCTGGGCCAGTTAAATTCCAGGCCTGCAAAGGTTAATTCTTCTAGTCCAGGAATGGAGGCCATGAGACAAAGATGCCTCTCAAAGAACTGTACTAGAACTTCTCTGGGAATTAAAAAAATCCCTACCGGGAAAAAAAAAAATCCTGGCATCTGTCCTTCAGCCTGGAGTCCTGTTGTGGATGAGAGCAGATGCTGCCCTGGCTAAGGAAAATGCTCAACACTAGTCTTTTTCTTCCTGCTTTTAAAACTAGAAAACATCATCCTCTGGAGGCCAAAGCCAGACAGGTGGCATCCACAGAATTGGAAATGAGGTGCTGGGCTAATGGACCGCGAGTCCCTCGGGCTGGCCTCTAGGGAGTGGGTCCCCATCAGAGGCCTCATTGTTTCTCTCTTTTAATGAGAAAACTATAAAATGTGCAGCTCCTGATACCACTTTGATTTCTAAATTTATTAATTGTTCTTTTGTGCACTGCCTTGGCATGTTTTGCTTTTGAAGAACCCCAACCATTCATTTGTTAGGATTGGACACAGCTGCCTCACAGAGACTGTGGGCTGTGTGGGATGACTCCCCATGACTCTGAGAGGCTCCAAAAATGCCTCCTCGGCTCAGCCCAGCAGCACACTGAAGGTGGTGGAGCCAGGGAAGTAGAGACAGAGTTTATGGGAGATCACAGGCTCTTCAACCATCATCTGATTAGAAAAGGCTGTACTATGTGGCAGATTAAGTGACCTTTGGGCCTTTGTGTCCCTGCTGGTGTCACTCTTTTGTTCCTCTCGCAGGGTGGGGAGAGTCCAGATTGGAGGAACAAGACCCAAGTTTCTGATCCTTCCTTTCACAGTGTTTCTCATTGTTATGCACCTGTACCCATAGGAGCAACAAGCCCAGACTTTCTGGTACTTGGGGCTCAGTGAGGGGTTTCTGACCTGAGCGAAAGTGCAGACTTAAAGCATTTGTGCTTTCTAGTGGTGTGGTCTGTTTTCCAGCCCAGGGAACAGTAACTTTGCATTTTCACACTGGTGCACATAACCAGAGCACAATGAGTGGATTTCAATCTTCATGAAAGAGCAGGGTTTGGAGCTATGTGGGAGCAAGAAAGTTCTTTTCATTTTGCTGAGTCTGCTAACATAAGCCAAAGGATCCAGTTTTAGGCAATGCGGCCCCAGGGAAAAAGAATGGGAGATGATATACAGTGTATCAAGAGGCCCAACTTTTTATGTTTTGATCCAATGGTTGCAGCTGGCGGCATCTGTCCTAAAGAAGAAATATTCTGAAATGCAATCAAGATTTATGTATGAAAATTTTTGTTGCAGGGGTGTTTCATCTAGCTGGGAAAGTAGTTATTCTGAGAGCTGATGCCTAATGTCTACAAGAAGGAAAACTGCCTGAGGTCAGGATGGCAACTTCTCTTTAGTTGGTGGTTATCCTTATGCAGATGAGGCGCTGGTGAAGAGCTGGAGCTGGGCCAAGGGAAGGAGAGCAAGAAATGCAGGGAATAGGGAGGGGAGCGGAAAGAGAATTAAAAAATGAAGGTGTGTTTTGTACCTGCACCAACCCCCCATGATCAATGTAATCATTATGTATTGCAAGCATGTGCTAATCAAAATTTTAAAAAGAAGGATGACCAAATTGTTCTGCCCAGCATGTCTACAGAATCCTGGAGGCCAGCAGAGCTGAAGACAGGACAGAGGGAGGAGGAGACAAAAAAGAACAAAGAATCTGAATGGGGGTGCAAGAACATGAGGATGCTTGAGTTGAAAGGGTGGGTGGCACAGAGGCATCTGTCTGTATGTGTGAGTTTATCTGAATGCAGGAAGAGAAAAGTTGAAGAAGAGAAGCTTCATGGGGATGAAAGAGTGGTGCCCATCTGGTCCCCAGGAAGAGCTTGGGAGCCTAAGCAGGGAACTCTTGGGCCCACTACTCAAAATGGGGAGCTGGGACTATGAGCATCCAGCCTGGGGGCATGGAGACCAGCCAAGACACTGCAAATCCAGATCTGCACTCAGCATGGCCCAGGGGATTTGTGTGCACAAGGATGTTTGGGAAGTGCTGCCTCAGGAGGCAGCAATCCCAATACATTCATAAAGAGAGAAGAGCAATCCTCTTGGCATCCTAGCATGCTGTTCCAAGCGGGGACACAGAGCATGGAAGGGGACCAGCCAGGGCCATGGTGCCAAGAGGAGGAGGAGTAGGGGCTACAACACCATCCCCAAGGGAGTTTTCAGGTGGAGGAAACCAGCAGAAAAGGCTGGGAGAAAGGTGCATAAGGGCTGTATGGGGACAAATGTGAAATCTGCTTGAGGTCTCAAAAATAATGCTTAGGCGTGGGGAAAAAGAGGGGGATGTCATAGGCCCCCAATCTCTCTTTGGGCTCATGTTGGTATCATTAGGATGGAGAGGCCTTGGGCCACCTAGGCCAGCTAGTATGCTCTGCACTGAACTGCACTTAAAGTTTATAGACTTTATAAAGTTTATAGGCCAGGCACCAGACAGGACTTTTCCTTCCAAAATGAATGGAATACATGGGCCCAGAATTTTTCTTTCCCTTTCACTGGTTTGAGGGAGAGTTCCTCAGCTGCTTTTACCATATGCCGGCTGCCACGTGTCAGGCAGGAGCAGCATCTCTTCTGAATGCCCTTGGGACCTGCCAG
Source organism: Fukomys damarensis (assembly GCF_012274545.1). Classification (NCBI taxonomy): domain Eukaryota; kingdom Metazoa; phylum Chordata; class Mammalia; order Rodentia; family Bathyergidae; genus Fukomys; species Fukomys damarensis. The sequence goes on along the minus strand of NW_022900913.1, from coordinate 56,800,104 downwards.
GGTGGTTTTCTATGGAATCTTCTCCACCTGGTGGGGCAGTGGAATCCATTAGGCCAGTTCCTTGGATTTCTGTGAATTAGATAGAATCTAAAACTCAGACAAGAGTAACAGTACAAACAATGAAGCCAACAAGGATATGTGTCTGAAATCTTGAATGGGTTTCTAAATCAATGCTACATGTAATTAACAAGTAGAATGGAAGAATCCCCTTTACATAGTCAAATGTCCCACCAAGACCCTGCATACACAAAGCCACCTTGTCCCACAAGCCCAGGGAGGTTTGCTGAGCCCACACACTTTTTTCTTTTTTTGTATTGGGGGTTGAACCCTGGGCCTTCACACTGAACCACATCTCTGGGATATTTTTTACTTTTTACTTTGAAACAGGATCCTGCTAAATCACTGAGTTGCCTGAACAGGCTGGACTTGAGCTCACAATCCTCTTTCCTCAGCTTCTCAGAGTGCTGGAATTACAAGCATGTACCACTTACCCCCAGCCCCACAAGCATTTTTGACCTGGTGTTGTGAATGCTGCGGTGCAGGACAATCAGAAGGGTGATGAGAGGGTGCCATCTCCCCTGCTCTCTCCAAGGTTAGTGCAAATGTGACTGGAAGGGCGCTGGTTTAGATGGAGGCTTAGAGACAGATCCTTTAACTCACGATCCAGTGCCTAATGACAGTGCTTGGTGACCTCAGGAGAATAAGGTCTCAGCTGACTTCACTATGCACAAAATTTTGAGATGGCCTCCCTAAATTGCCCAGACTGGCCTCCATCTTGTGATTCTTCTGCCTCAGACTCCCAGGGTTCTGGGGGTGACAGCCATACTCCATCATGCCTGGCTTTTAAAATTCTATCTATCTATCTATCTATCTATCTATCTATCTATCTATCATCTATCTATCTGCTAGTCTATGTGTTTGCTTAGAGACAGCATCTTGCTATATTGCCCAGCCTTGTCTCAAACTCCTGGTTCAAACAGTCCTCCTGCCTCTGTCTCCTGAGTGCTGAGACTGACTCTACTTTTAGTTTTTGCCAAAGGGGAACCAAGGCTCAGATATTTTCTCTAGTTTTAGAGAAATTTCTTTGCAAATGTGAAACATCAGGCATTTTGTTGGGACAGGAGCACAGCCCAGCTCTCTGACTTATTTCTATTTTATCCTTTTTTATTGAGTTTATTGGTACCTTTTAAGTATACAGTACAGTTATATTCATCATTAGGATCTTGTACCTTTACATGACAGATCCTGGTTCTCATTTTTTCCCCATACTGACATATTTCTTAATGGCCTTGATCCTCATCAAGTACAAGCAAGGCCTTTTGTTGACTTATTTGCTTTTGTTTGTGTCATTGGCTTTGGCAGATGGTGACCAAGGTGGTCCAACAAATACTTGTCGGGCCAGCTCTCCCTGGGGTCTCTGGCGGCCTCTCCTCCTCACTATCTCTGCAGCCTTTTCATGGTCTCAGCTGGGCCATGATCCAGACAGGCAGCTGGGGAGGAGGAGCTTGACACGGGTGGGAGAGAGACCAGACACCCTTGCCCTGTTGGCTCCTAGCACCCTGTGCTTCTCATGAGGAGGGCAAAGGAGCCTTTTCTTCCTGCCTTGCCCCTCAGGCCACAGGCTGCCCTGATACTACTTTTTTTTTCTTTGGGCAGTGGTGGATGTTCATTTTTATCCTTTTGTAACTGGATTCAAGAAGAAAGGTGGCTCCCAGTTAGCCATGACACAAGAGTATTTTCCCAGGGATGAACCTTGAAGGTTAGAGTTTGGGTTTCTGTGACTTGGGAGAGAAGTTAGAGGCCCAAGAAAAGATTGCACACAAAAAAAATACAGTACTGATAATATTTTTAATGATTCTCAATGTTTTCTAACATTGGGTGCTTTGTATGTAAATATGGGGAATTTAATGTAAAATAATATGCAACTATACTTTGTTTATTTCTGACACTTGGAAGAAACAGGATTTGTCTCTACCACTTTTCTAAGGGCTGATTTTTCTTTCTTTTAAACTAGCTGTTGGTGACGGGCCGCTGGCTCCAAAGTCATCCAGCCTTTCACACAGAGCGTCACAAGCCCTCTTTCTGTTGTGAAACTGAAGGATAGAAGCACGTGTCTTTTTCCTTCTAAGTTGAGAAAGAGAGGGTCAAGGCAGGAGTGGAATTCCCTAGGATTCCTGCTAAGGAAGGGGTCCTAGACTGGCTGCAGGAGGGGGGAAATTTGAGCTGTGTTTACCCAGCCTGTGGAGGGCTGGAGTTCAGGAGGAAGCAACTCAGATTTGCCTGTGGACCCCGGACACCAAAAGCCATGGGCGTGGCAGGAAGTATTTCTGGAGGTGACCTGCATGGGCTGATAAACAGAGGCCTCTCCCAAGTTTCTTTGATGGGGTTCCCATACTGCCAGGTTAAAGAATCAGATAATAGACTGTCTGTGGCTTTGATAAGCAGAGTGCTGGGCCTGGATCTGACACACATACACTTTGGAAAAATACATTATTTTTAAAAGGTCTTGATAGTCCAAAATGGGCAGAATTAAAGTCAACATTTAGGAATCAATACTATATGCGGGTAATAAAGCTGTAAAGAAAAGCAAAGGAACAATGGTCAGGAAAGCCAGGTGGAAGGGAGGGTGATTTGGCGGGGAATAGCTACCTAAAAAGGGTCACAAGACAAAATTCAGGATACTCGGTGAACTCTGAATTTTAGATACACAATAAAGAATATTTTAGAAGTATTACTCAAATATTACATGGGCCAAATGTATACTTTTAAAAAAGTCATTCATTTTTAAATCTGAAACTTAATTCCTATATTTTTATCTGCCAATCTGGTAGCCTTACTTTTGTAATGGCATGGTCTATTCGTTTTTTGGGGGGGGGTACCATGGATCAAACTTGGGACCTTGGGCTTGCGAGGCAGGTGGCAGCACCACTGAGCTAAAACCCCAGCCCAATGGCCATGTTCTATTTCTTGACTATGGGATTTACTTTATTTTTATTTTTTTACTGTTACTCATTGGCTGTACTCTTCGGTTCATGTGCCATCCTTTATAAGGGACTTACTTCTGTTTAAAAGTTCTTATGTCTCCAGTATTGTGGAACAATTTGTACCAGTTACAAAAGCATCATGTTATTGACCACTTGCTTCCCCTGCAACATCCTTTAAGAATATTCATAACTCATTACAGATGAGGCAACTGAGGCTTGAAAGTCCAATAACTTGTCCAAATTCACAGAGTTGGGAAGTAGGCAAATTAGGTTTCAGCCTGAGTCAATCAGACTTCAAAGTCTGTGCTTTTAAGCACTGTAAATGCTGGTGTTATGCAACAAAAAACAACTTAGACCGAAATTTCCACAGGCCCAGGGGAAACTTGCAAACATGCTTGTGCTTTGGGAGCAAGGGGCGGTCACGTTTCTCTGGCAGTGGCGTTAGCAGAAAAGGTTTTATAAAAGAGAGTAGAGGTGCATTATCAATGTTGTATTATTGTAACAAAACACTAGGAGATGATTAACTTAGGAGAAAGATTCATTTTGGCTCAGTTTTGGAGGTGCCAGTCAAATGGGGTGGACTCATTGCTTTGGGCCTCTGGATGGCAATGGTGTGAGCAGAAGAGCAAACGGCTCACCTCATGGGCAGGAAACAGAGAAGAGAGGATCGCTGGTCCTTATCCCTTCCAGCCATGCTTCCAGTGAGCTAAGGGGCTCCAGTGAGAGCCCACTCCAGAAAGGGCACAGCACTTCCCTGTCCTCTAACACATGGCCCTTCAGAGCAGAGTAAGAGGGGACCGACCAAAAAATGTCAATACTGAGACGCCACACATCGTGCAATGAATGTTAAAGCAGCCATCAGGAAAATGCTTTGACAAGCAATTATGCACAAGCCTAAAACAGAAGGAAAAGCAGAAGTGGCAGAAAAAAAAAATAGAAGGTTTAAAGGAGAGACAAGGGAAAATTGGAGAAGTGAAAAATTTAACAATAAAATAAAGGAACTTACTAGATAGGCTTGATAGCTGAATGGAGAGCAAGCAAAAAGAATCTTTGAATGTAAAGACAGAACAGTAGAAACTGCCAAATCTGAGGGTCAGAGAAGAAAATGAGACCACAGGAAAGAAGACAGAATACTTAAGGCTGCATGGGGCTACACAACAGATTTCACTTTTGTGCCACTGCAGGCTCAGAAAGAGTGTGGAGCTGCAGAAATACTCAATGACAAAAAGGTGCAAAACATCCAATCTGGGCAATCTATCTATTGTTTCATGAGGCCGAGAGGATATCAAAGAGGATAAACACAAAGAAATCTACACAAGGGTACATTGTAAGTAAATTTCAGAAAGCTAAAAAACAAAAGCAAACAAACAAAACCCAGCTGGACCATACCTACAATCCCAGCTCCCAGGAGGCTGAGGCAGGAGGATAGCCGCAAGTGCAAAGCCAGCCTGGGCAACATAGCGAGATGAAGGCCAGCTGGGAATACATGGTGAGACCCTGCCCCCACCCCTAATCGAGAAATCAGGAAAAGAAATGCCACTTTATCTACAGAGGAAAAAGTAATTTTAAAAGAGTAGATTTATCATCAAAAACCACAGAGACCAGAAAGAAGTGATAAATTTTTTTAAGAACTGAAAGAAGACAACGGTCAGCTCTGGATGCCTACCTATGAAATCATCCTTCAGGAAGGAAAATCAAGACAGTCTCACACGAAGGAAGACCAAGTGAATGTGCCCCCGCAAGACATACCTACCCTAAAAGAATGACTAAGGGGAAACACAGGAAGCAATAAAAGGAAGGATCTTGGAACATTTTGCAGGGGAGAAAGAAAAATGGAGTAAAACTATTAATAAACACAATAGATTTTTCTTTCTCCATTTAAGTTTCCTAAATTGTGTTTGACGATCAGAGCAAAAATCATAGTATATCTGCAATAGATTCCAGTGTATGTAGAGGAAATACACGAGACAGTTTTATTCTAAAGTGTGTACGTGTGTATCTGAGTGTGATGCAAGCTCCAGCGAAGGGACTGACTTACGGGGAGATTCGGCTTCTGTGCTTCCCTCAGACCAGGAGGATGCTGAGACCAGGAGAGTCTGTGTGGTCTGTGTCCTGACTGTGATGGTGGTTATGTGAGTCTGTACATGGGATAAAATGGAACAGAGCTGAGACACATGTTGCTTCAAAGTCAGTTTCTGTGTTTTAATATTGCATTGTAACTATGCAAGATGTGGCACTGGGAGAGCTGTGTGAAGTCTATATAGTAACTCTGTCATATCATTGCACTGTCCTATAAATCTGAAACTGTTTTAAGATGAAGAAGACGAGGGGAAGGAGAGAGGGAGAGAGGGAGAGAGGGGGGTGTGCTAGACTTCTCGTGTTTTTCCTGTTGTCACTGTTTGGCTTTAGGGTGTCTAGGTAAAGCCCAAGCTGTTTGAAGAGGTCTGAGTTAAGTCCTGGCTAGCTAGAAACCACTACACTAATTGAGTTGAAGTGTCTGTGGGTCAGCCTGCAACAGGATGATCTCAGTCTGGAGCACATCCTGGTTTCCTGTGCTCTTTCAGAGGAATCGATATGTTGATTTTCACTGGGCATGGTGGCACATGCCTGTAATCCCAGCACCAGGCATGTTGAGGCAGGAGGATCGCTGTGAGTTTGAGACCAGCCTGGGCTACATAGTGAGTTCCAAGTCAGTCTCAACTACATAGTGAAACCTTGTCTCAAAAACCAAAAAAAAAAAAAATTTTCATTTGCTTAGCCATATGTGGCCAACACAGGGTTTATTCTGAAATATTGCCTCTCCTTGTGCATCAAAACACAGGGAGCCCAATGGAGCCCAACAATGAGGTCTACAAAGCCCATTTCCCTAGAAAAGAACAGGTCACAGAATAGAAAGCTTCTTCTTTGGAGTTTCTTCTTCTTCCTTCTGTGTTCGTGGTCTGGTCCATCCTGGGATGTGCATGTGATGTTTAACCAGATGCTTCTTAAGGCTTCTCAACTCTACCTTCAAAGTGAAGTTACTTCTTCCCCATTGTCATCATCTTCCTTGCCCACATCACTTTCATTGTGCATGCGAATTGCCTTAGTACTCTCTTCTTGGTCTGCTTTCTTCCATCTGTCTCCCTTTAAGCCCATTCTTGACTGATGCATATTCTAGTAATGGATAGCAGCTCACATCATGGACTGCTTAGCCCCTTTCCTTTACCCCTGTGGACTTGAAAGAGACATTGCACTTGGGAGCATGGCCAGCGGGATCCTGCACGACCTCACTCCCATCCATTCTTTGATCTCACCTCTCTCACTCACTTGGTCATTGGCACTCTTGCCATCTGTCTGCTCTTTAGCCATCCAAGTTATTTATCACCCCTCTCCTTGGAACTGGCCTCTTGCCGCTCTTGGTGCAGCTGGATCTTACCCTTTGAGTTGCAGCTGAAACGTCCCACATCTAGGTGGCCTTCTTTGACACTTCTCTAAAGCAGCTCCCATCTATTACATCAGCCACTTTATTTTCTCCATCACAATTCTCTACCTTGCAACTATTCTATTTGTTCATTCCCCTGGAATATATGCTCCACTAGAACAAAAACTGTGCTTTCCTGTTCACTGGAGCAGCCTGAGCTCAACAGATATGTGTTGAATGAGTGAGTGAGTGAATGAATGATGAATTACAGGCCACGAGAATTGGTAGAGGCTTTTCTTGCCTTCAGAAAAGGTGTTTCCTGGGGACATGTGGAGAACCTTAAGGAGAGAAGATAATGGCTCTAATCTGACGTTTATGTAGCACCTTGTAATTTATAGAGTACTTTGAACTCTAGCACCTACGGCTATATGAAGTGGACAAGAGGATGTTATTTTTGTTGAACAGATAAGCAGTGAGGATTCCTAGGGTCAGGTGAATAGCAGACAGGAACCTGGAATCCAGACAGGGCAGCTCAGCCTCTTAGCCTAGAGGTGGATGGCAGAGTGCTTTGGAACATGACCCTCTGCCCTTCCCAGAAGCTGAGCAGCCTTCACTAGTACCCAGCAGAGAGGTTTCTGGTGGCCATACCCTGACAGGGGAATATATAGCAAAGTTAAGAAAGGGAATTCCCCAGAGATGGAGGGATCTTCAAGAAGCTATGGAGACATGCCAATTGGGTGCCCAGGGAGAGAGACGAGAACAAGGCAGTGGTACAGAAACGCATTGCAGCTTTCTTCAGTAACCTAATATTGTACCTCAGAGGCCAGTTTATCAAAGTTTCAGCCCCTGTTCATCCATTCCAGAGACTGTTCCGAGCACAGCCCTGCCTCAGATCCCCTGTGAGTCTCCTGGTACCTCTTGTCCCAGCCCAAAGCACAGTGGAGAAATGTTCACTCTGGAATCCAACTCCTTGGCTGCTGGATTGTGGTCTTCAGTAACAGTCCTGCATTCCCTTTGTCTTTCTGAAATTTGACATGATTAAAGAATTTCAACAGTGTCTCTTTGTTGTTTCCCTTCTCTCGTTTCAAGACTCATAGGATTTAAGAGACTACCAAATTCCAGGTTCCAGAGGGTGTCCATTTGAGCTAGACTGTTACCACAGAAATTCTTTTGCAAATTCCTTTAATCATGTAGCAAATTACCTTATTAACCGCCAGGGAGCCTAGTCTTATTATTTAATTAAACTAACTCTTTTCTTCTTATTTAAACCACATAGGTTTTAGCTCTCATGTGGTTTTAGATTCTCCTTCCTATCTTTGGATGTCTGAATGATAACAGCAGCACTAAAGAATTTCTATTATTCTGTGCTGCTGACTGAAGGGTTACAACATTTAAAATAGAAGGGGGGCAGAGATTGTCTGGATAGGCTCACTCTGGCCTGTGACAGGGTGGCCACTTGGGTGGTAGGAAGGTCTGAGTTGTGCACTGGTGCTTACTGCTTTCTCTTGCCAAAACATCTGGCACACAAGATCCTGTCATTAGACTACATGTTAGAAAAACAAAAGGACAGAAAAAAAAAAGAAAAAACAGTCCCCCCCAAATGGCTGGGTAAAGCCTCATTATTGCTAGTAGGAAATTAGACATTTAAGGACATACTTCAAAGCAACAGTTTTTATTACAAGAGCCTCAACATTTTGATTTATTGGGCAGCAGAACAAGATTGTGACAAATATTTCCACCTCAAAGAAAAGACAAATCAGGTCTCTGAGAAGTCTTACATTAAATAACTTAAAAATAAAGTCTGTTGGAGCAATAGTTGCAATGATGAAAATTGTATGTTTCTACTCCTGGAACCAAATAAATGGCTGCTCTAGCACTCAGGGAGAAGAAATGATTTAATCTTGTAGGAATTCTCTTGTAAGGGAAGTGCTAATATTTTGCAAAATTAAAGCAGCTAAAATTATTAGTTGGCCTGCACAAATTTTGAACACAGTTCAGTGCTAAGCAAGGTCTATGTATAACCTTACCTTTTAGTTTCATCTGTACTTTCAAAGAAAGATGCTAAGAAGATAGCAGAGGTTTTTGGAGAGTCCGTGTATATAACTGAAGAACAAAATCAAAGAACAGGATTTCAGACAAAGTTGAAAAAATTTACACTCTTCAGTATTATCTAAAAAAAAAGAACACCTACAGGGTTAGGTTTCCTCTTTTCTATACCACAGACAACTCTGATTAGATTTAATCAGAAGGGGGCTTCAGTAAGAGCACCTATTACTGCATCTGTACAATGAGTTTTCAGGCAAACCTTGTGAATCCAGGTGGAGGAGCAGGGATGATGTGGAAATCGAATTAAGCAGAATGAGTAAAAGCTGTGAGGTGAGGCCCATAACCTGGGTTCAAGCCCCAGCTCTGCCACTAACTCTGTTAATCAGTTAGAGTACCTGTATGTAGAGGGGTGTGTGTGTGTGTGTGTGTGTGTGTGTGTGTGTGTGTGTGTGTGTTTAAATTGGAGGAAGGCACAAAGGGACCTTGTAAGCATGTTCATAAAACTACCGGTGTAATTGGAAATTATGTAAATTACCTCAGCTTTAAATGCTGCACAAAGGAATTCCAAAGGTGAACGCTTTGTAAACTGAGTAATTACTGCCACATGTATCTGTTCAGGAAGCACACGTTTTCATTAGCTGGCAGCCTGATGCAATTCTGAATGTCATGTTGCCCTCCATAAATGTGTGTCTAGATGAACTTCTAGGGGGAATCTCACATGTAGTGCTTCCACAGTCTGTGCTAAGAAGAGCAAGAATGGAGTTTCCATAAAATGATCCCAAAATGCTATAGAATTCTAATGTACTTCTGAGAATCATCAGAAGCTAAGTAAAGCTTGCCCAGCATACTTTTAAAATGTAAAGGTGCTTTACTGAGTACTAACTGAAATGAAAGGTTTTCATTAACTTTATTCATTGTATAATATGTGAGATAAGTTTCTTTTAACTATAAGAATTTAGAGGAACAACTCAGGTCTCTCAGGCTTTTTGTCTCCTGGGATCATAGGAATCAGGGAGACCGCAAGTGGAAAAGTACAGTAGGTAAACATTGGGCCGATGGGCATTGAAACAGCTTGGATTAAAATATTGCCCTTTGAGGGCTTCATGTATCAAAGTTGATTTCCAAAATTAGCCAAGCATATCGAGGTCACTGAACATTTGTGAGAAGCAAGGTCCTGAAGGGTGGGTAGAGGAGAGAAAACTTCATGGGCCTCACGTGCCCTCACAGCTCCCTGAACTCACCCGCTGACAAACACTGGGCCTCCAAACCTGGACTTCAAAACATATGGGAAATGTTCATAAATGTACTCAGAATCCCCTGGTGGAAGTAAAACCTTTTTATATGATTATAAAGTAGAGAAATCTGGCCCGGGCTTTGTTTGAACAAGTGCCTGTGTTATTTCTTTTCTAAGGTGAGGAGCTCTTACGTGAGTCTTACACGAGGAATATCGCTGAGGGAATTTTGTCTCTCATTTTGTGAAAGCGTCACAAAATGCCTGCAAATCTCTTGACCCCCTAGATAACAGCCCCAGCCTTCAAAAAATATGTAGGGAGAACTTGAATGAAAGATGGCTTCACTCAAGATAGTTTGAGAAGTGGAATTTAAAAAGAGACAATGGGGTTCTTACTTTTATCTTTGCTTATGTGGAAATGTCACTGGACAGAATCCAAGAGATAGGGAACCTGGACTTACTCCACCCTTGGACCAGGTTGTAAGTTCTCTGGCTTCCATCAGAGAAAAATAATTTTCAAGAAATGTTAGCAAGAGGCATCAAGGGATTCATTAGGCAGAATTTTTAAAGTACACACTGAAAGAGACAGAGTTCAGGGTCTAAAGAGAGGTCCTCTGGAGCTGGGGATGTTTATTTGTGAATCCATAGGACGTTCTGTCTTGGTTTATAGCAGGAAAGGATGGCCTGCCCACAGAAAGATAATGACTCATTTCAAAGGTGAAAGGATCGCCCATTTTACAGGAGGAAGGCAAGAGTCCAGACTGTTTAAAGGTCAGGGTTCTGCTCTCTGCCTCCGAAACTGTGGAGAACCTTGGGTAACTTTGTGTCCTAAGGTAGCAATCTTCTTAAAAATACAATTTTAAAATGACGGTGTTCCTTGTCTCCTTTCTACCTGTCTTTATTTCTTTTATTCTACGTCAGGAACAGAAGCATTCTGAGCATTTTTCATGTGAAGAATCCCCAAGTCTTTAAGAGGTCAGCAGGCCCAACTGTTAACATACTAGCTGTTTCTAGAAGAATGAAGCCGAAGTTGTCGTTGGCTGATTCATATTAGTTGCCTCCACTAACATTTCAAAGTTTACAAGAAAGAGTGGAAAACAAAATTAATTTCTGGTAACTAGATACAACAGAAATGATCCATACCCCTACCCCTCCTTTTGAAAGAATTTTCTAAATTCCCTGGACTTGAGGATGGACTGGGAAGACTTAAGGGAAGAGTGATAAGAAGTTGAGGCTGGCCAACTCTCAGGTAACTTTTCTGGCTTTTGTCTATCAAAGCCCTTCCCTTTAGGGGTGGAGTGCAAAAGAGAAGGCAGGGCTCCTCCCAGGGGATCTGAGAGGACTGTTTCCCTTCTAGGAAGAGGTTTATTTAGGCAGCAAGCAGTGGCTGTCTGACAAGAGAAGCAGCCATGGAGCTGACCTCCAGGTCTCTACCTATGGACCAAGCATGGGGTGGGGCAAGATGACCAAAGTTGCTGACATTCCTGAAATAGTCCCAGATTCCTCACATCCCAATACGCAAGAAGCAAGTTCAGTCAGTTGTGACAAGGAACCACTACAACCTCTGTTCTTTTGTTACCTTGACTTTCAGATCAGTTTCCCGGCTAACCTACTCTTCAACTAAAGAGTAATGACTCCTGATTTAAACATTGTTCTCTGAGTATAAAGTGTCAGAGGAGAAGATCTGTAGCTACAGAGAATGCAGCCCTCAAAGAAAAAACCCTAGGGCAGGGATTTAGCTCAGAGGTTCAGTGGCCTGCCTTGCAAGCGCAAGGACCCCAATTCAATCCCCGGTACAAAAAAACCAAAAAAAAAAAAAAAAAAAAAAAA
>NW_022900913.1:56775638-56788447 GCF_012274545.1 Fukomys damarensis | reverse complement strand
AAAAAAACCCAAAAAACCCAACCAAACAAAAAAACAAAAAACAAAACAAAAAACCCTAGAAGAGGTCTTCATTCATATGGTTCAATACTTAGACATCTAAAGACAGTTGTCCTGAACAGTAATCTGAATTGAAAACATTGAAAGGAAGTGAAACTCATAATTGCCTCATTAAGGTTTTTGAGGCATTTTGGAAGCGACAACACACACAAATTCTAAAAACCCAGAATCTTCTCAATGTGCTTGGGGAAGGACTGGCACAAACAATAATATGTATCCGTTTGGGTCTGAAGTCTCTTTTCTAACCCATCAAATATAATAGTCTTTACCAGTCTATCTATGCTAACCTTGATTGAGAAGTTCTATTTTCTAAATTTCAAAAAAGATGTAAAGAAGAAAAAGAACCAAAAAAAGTAGTCACTCAAAATATGAAAAATAGAAAATACATTATCCTATAAAAAATAGCAAAACTAATGCTAGGAAGGTATCCTTCTTACAGTGTGAAATCATTGTTATGTTTTTGTGTACGTACATATTTTCAATCTCTTGGGTAAATACCTAAGAATAGGATTTCTGGGTTATACCGGGCTATTTAACTTAATACTAAACTTTCCCACAGTTGTACTATTGTTTTGCATCCTACAAGCAATGTGTGACAATTATGATTGTTCTACATCCGCATTAGGTCTGTCAGTCATTCCAGTAGCTTAGTCTAGTTTTAATTTGCATCATTCTAATGACTAATGACATTGAATATCTTTGAATATGTTTGTTCTGTTTTCCTAAGTTTTCTTTGGGGAAGTCTCCAATTCATTATTTACTTTATTGCATACTTATTTTATTGGATTGTTTGTCTTATTGAATTCTAAGAATACTTTTTCAGATACATGTCTTAAAAATAATTTTTGCCAGTCTGTCGCTGGTCTTTTCATTTCCTTAAAACCACCTTGCTTACAGCAATTTTTAATTTTGATGAAGTATAAGTTATTGATTAGTGCCAGATGTGATGGCACACATCTGTTATCCCAGCACTAGGGAGGCTGAGGCAGGAGGATTGTCATGAGTTCAAGGCCAGCCTAGGCTACATAGTGAGTACAAGGCCAGCCGGAACTACATAGTGAGACCCTAACTCAATAAACCCTCCCCACACAAAGACCAAGTTGTTGATTAGTTCTTTTATTAGTTCTTTTGTACCTGCTTTCTCTGTTGTCTGTAAGAAATCTTTCCTTAACCTAAGGTAATAAAGATGCTCTACCATGATTTTTTTCTTATATGATCCATTTCAAGTTAATTTTTGTACATGGTGAGGTAAAGATTGAAAGTCTGTTTTATTTCCCCTTTCATGTAAATATCTGATTCTTTTATAGTTTAAATTGTTGAAAAGATTGTTTTTTCCATTGAATTATGTTGGCAGTTTTGTTACATATGATCCAAATTACAATGGGTTTTTAAAAAACAGAAACTGACTGTTTCAAAATGTATATAGAATTGCAAAGGACCCAGAATAGTCTAAACTATTGTCAAAAAAAACCAACAATTTTTGAGGTCTTATTGTTACTGATTTTGAGACTTACCTACAGTAAATCAGACAATGAGGTATTGACATATATATAGGCATATAGAAAAATGGAACAGAAGAGTCTTGAGATAGATCCACATATCTATGATTAATTGGTTTCTGCTTATTTTTAAAAAATATTTAAAGCAAGTTTTTGTTTGTTTGTGGTGCTAGAGATTGAACCCAGGGCCTCACAACTGCCAGGCAAATGCTCTACCACTGAGCTATATCTCCAGGCCTTTAAATTTTCTAAATTTAGTTTTATTTTATGACAGAATCTCACCTAGTAGTTCAGTCTGGTCTTGAATTTGTGATTCTCCTACTTCAGCATCCCAAGTAGCTAGGATTATAGGGGTGCACCACAATTCCCAGCCATGAAAGTGACTTTTATTTATGATTTTCTGAGGCTACAAGTGAAGCCACAGTGACATCAGTAGTCCATCTCTGCCCACTCACTCGTCAAGAGCCTCCAATGTCCCTACCATGCGAAATATCTCAGTGCCTTCCTGCTCAGTCTCTCCTGAACTTACAAGAAGAATCTCTCAGTTGCTCCCATGGGAGCAGCATGGGCCCACTTGACCCTCCTGCACCGCTTGCTAGCGCTTCCTCTCGGCTCCAGCTGTTCTTTCAGCCCACTGCCCTGTCATTAACCCTCGTTCACTTGCAGTAGCATTTCCCTCTCTCTATGTTCCTGTCCATTTCTGAGGTATTTGGGGACTGAGGGAAAGTTTTCATGTAGCAATGGAGGAATGAAATTTCCTTCTCATTCATGGTCTCCAGCTTCAAAGCAGCAGGGATTTGCCCAGAGTGTCATAAATTCCCTAAGGAATCCAGCTTCTTCAACTGCTATTCTATTCCCAGTGGACTCAAGGCAAACCTAGGAGATGGGTGGAGGGAGACCAGGTAACAGTTTCTTCTACTTCATGTCTTTCGTGTCCCTCTCCTCTCTCAGAGACACAGACATTGTGTATTAGATACCTTTCCATTACTAGGACAAAATATCAGGCATTCACAAATTAAAAGAGAAAAGGTTTATTTTGGCTCGTGGTTTCAGAGGTTTCAGTCCATGGATGGCTGGCTACAAGGCAAAAAAGTCATGGTGGAAGGGACTGGCAGAGGAAAGCTGTGCATGTCGTGGCAGCCAGGAAACAGAGTAAAAGGCAAAGAGCCCACAGAGAAAGGGCCGGGGACCAGATATTTTTTTTCAAAGACACATTCCCAGTAAGCTCTTTCATCTCCTAATATAGCACATTCAGCTCTGAACTCATCAATGGGTTAGCACATTAGATAACTGCCCTTATAATCTAATCACCTCTCTATACCCTACTTCTAAACATTGTTGCTTTGGGGATCAAGCCCTCAATATATGAATCTTTAGAGGAAACTTCATATTTAAACCATAACACATAGAAAAAGCAAACAAATAAATATACAATGGTCACCAACTTTCTTCCCCCTCTTTTAGCTCCAACAACAAAATACTGTATTCCTTCCATGTATACTGTCTCATAGCAAACAAATGCTAGAAATAAAAATTATCATTTTAAGTCTTTCTTAATACTAGTAATCCCAGCCTAAAAGTAATACATATTAAGCAGCAGTTTGGGCTAAAATGGATCCCCTGGTTATCATTTTATAGTCATGAAAACTGAGACAGGAAGTGATTTTATCTGGGGTCATGTAACAAGGAAGTGGTTGCTGAACTACACTATAACCTCGAGGTCATCAGTATACAGGCTCAAATGATTTACTGATTCTGCCAGGTCCATTTAGCCAAAGGAGAAATCATGTCAGGAAGGCAAGCATTAATCAATTCTGATATTTGAATAAAGCTAAATGATTGCTTCAATCAAAATGGTAACCCCAGAGGTTCTCAATAGATTCTGTGTTTGAAGAGAAGGGTCCCAAGGACTCCAGAGAGTATTTCTTACTATGTAGTAATTTTGTGGCTTGGAGGTAAGATTTCAGCAAGAGACCTATCATGAAATACTGGGGAAGTTTCACAAAAGGTATTTCTGGGAAAGTTAAGGAAAATGTGTGTATTTGGTTTTGTCAAAAGGATCCAGTAGGTGGTATGCAGTCCATCAAATCAAAATGTAATCAAAGCACAACATGAAGAAATATAATTATAACTTCTAGAGTCCAGACCTCAACCTGGCAACCTCCCACTTCAAATTAGAATGAAAATGAAAGCAAATCTGCTGTATTTCAGACAAAGCAGTGTTGGTTTATAAGTACAGAGCCGATGGGGGTGGGTCTATGGGGAAGACTTAATTGTAGGCCTGAAAGACTCCACTGAATAAATCACTCCGAACATTACAGAGTCCAGACCCAGGCAGGGCTAGCATAAAAGTGTGACTGATTTCTAGAAATAGAATCACCCATCAGGAGACAAAGTATTCTGCTCACTAAGGCTGCGCTCCTTATTGATTACGGTTTGATAACATTCTCACATATTTGTAGATGGAGGACACCATCAGCTCTCCCTTCATAAATACTGTACTCTTAAGAGAATGAACCTCCAGGATCTGACTCTCAGGAGTACACATTTAGCCTGGATTATCTTCTCATTTCGGCGAAGGTAAGAAGCAGCGAGAAGCGAACAGGTGCAAAAAGAGCTGAGATCTCAGTAATAAGAGGCAGGGACAGGGAAAAGGAGTTTGAGGCAGCAGGAGGAAACTTGCCCACTGCCAGCAGACCTGGGGTCCTTTGCACATTCACCGGGTACCCCTCAGAGCTGTCATAAAACCTGCCGTGATTGTACTTTTTGGACCTGAACACCTGATCTACACCCCCGAAGTCCTAGGCCATCCTGCTCAGGAAGGACTAGATGATTCTTGCACCAAGAGGCCCATATTCAAGTCATATGAAGTAATGGGACCATCAGTGTCCCCTGAGAGTCTAGGGCAGAAAACATATTTCAAGTAGGGAATAGTATCTTGCAGACAGGAGAGCAATGAATCACGGGATCCAGGGTTGAAAAAGTCTGAGCAAGGCTTTCACCACACTGGTGGCAATGTTACTTTCTATCCACGTTGGCCACCACAAGCAGCCCTTCCATGTTTAAATGGGGTCCCTGACAGCTGTGAGAGTCAGAGGAAGAGGTGGCACAGCTTCTGGCCAGTGTTGGCACCACCACAAGCACACATGGCGAAGCTCCTGAAACCCACAGGTCTGGAAAAGTTGATCATGCTGAGATGCAATCTTTCTTGTCAGACACAGACAGAGTGAGAGGCTGCAAGTAGTAATGACAGAGCCTCATGCCTGCTTCTCTGAGCTAAGGACTTTTAAAAGGCTCAGAGTGTTTCTTCTCATTCTGCACACATGCCATGCTTTGCACATCTCTAGAACAAGAACTTTAAAGCCTGCACCGATTCATATAAGATACTCCTCGCTGAACAGCACCAATGAACCGACACTAACTCCTGCCTCTGGCCATGAGACCAATGAGCTTTGTATTCAAGGAGCTTGTGAAAATTTCTAGCTTTTACCTTTAAAAATGTCTGTTGTGTCTGCCCACTCCTCCTCGCCACCCTGTCTAGGTGTTTACAGCAAGTGTAGACTATTTACAGTACATTGCTCCATCACAAAATCAGGATTGTGCTCCTGTGGGGGATTTCTTTGATTGGTATGTAGAACAACAAGGCCCTTCTCAATGGTCTCCTACTCAGACTGTCTTTTCAAACTCACCCTGACTGTGCCACTTTGATTTTCTCCTTTGTGATTTTTACTTGGCTGGACGAGCAGAGATTTCCACTATGACGTTTCCCGAAAAGATTGAGATGACATTAGAGAGGGTGTGATCACTAAAATGATTTCCAGAGAGTCTCTAAGTCAGTACTCTCCGTCTAGCCTCTAACCCCATGCCCACATCAAAGACACACACAGGCTGACCAATAGGTAACAGGGAAAGCACTCCCATAGCCAGTGCTATTTAGGGAGATTGTCACCTATGTTTCTCACACCAGCCTCTTTCTTTTGCCAAATGTTATTCCTGTGAATTGTAAGCATGCCACCAAAATATCAGTTTAGAGGTTTAAAGGGGTCAGATTGCTTGAATAGAGGCCATGGAGGTTGGGGGAAGAAGAAAAGGGAAGAATAGAGTGGACATCAAGGAAACTTTTAATCCCAGCAGTCAGAGTGGGCCACTTTCTCCTCAAAAGTAGGCAACACTAATAGCCTCCACGAAACGTAGTTTTCTGAGCAGTGAATGAAGAAGCTTATAAAGAAATGACCCTCTAACAACTCTGTAGGATAGGATCCCAGCTGGTGTGACGCACAGCTAAAGGCAGGTGGGAGCTGCCTCCTTTTCTCAGGGATGAGCAGCCCCTCCTCCTCTGGAGCCTGAAAAGAGCAATCTGGAGGCTTCCTGTCAGTTTCTCTAAGGAGATTTCCATAAGACAGAGGGTTTTCCAGGCAGTGCAATCAATGCCACTTGAAAAGCACCAGGGGCTGCTCCCGAAGACACTGCCATTCAGCAGATTTAGGTCAACTTCACTGAAATAGAAAGTTGAGATTTTGCCCATTGATCCTAGAATCATTAATCAGAAAAATTTTCTTCCTACCTTGATGAAGGGCAGTAGAGACAGAGACAGAGAAATTTTACAGGACAGTAATGCTGGGAAAATTCATTTTGCCTTTGTGCCATTGTGTGTCCTTTTCTGGTATGCTCTAGTTTCCCTAAATGCAGTCATGATAATAAGACTAATCCTTTTCCAATGTGCACTGTATGTAGGTTCTGTTTGGGCCTCTGCTGTGGTTTAGCCATGGATCATCTCCACCAAACACATGTGCAGGCTTGGTGCTTAATGGAACAGTGTTGAGAGAGGCGGAGGCCTCAAAGGGGAGTAATGACTTTCTCACAAGACTGCGTTAGGCACTGTGAGGGATTTGGTATAAAACAAGCTGCCCCTCATAGTTTGCCTCTTTTGAGTGCATTCATGTGTCCTTCTGCTTTCCAATGGGAGTGGAAGCAGCGCAAAGTCTTTGCCAGGTGAGTTCACCTGATCTTGTACTTCCCAGCTTTTAGAATTGCAAGCAAAAATAAACCTCTTGTTTACATATTGCATAGTCTCAGCTATTTTGTTACAGTAACAGAAAAGTGGCTGCCCCACGAAGTAGGTGTTGTTATTAATCTTCTGCTGCAGCTGGTAGTTCAGGGAGATATGTTTTAGACCCAGCCCTTTCACTCCCTGCGCCCAGGCCCTAAATACTAAGCCCTGCTCTCTTCTTGCCATTGTATGAGCAGATTCTCACTTGACCCAACTTCCATGTTGAAAACATTAGCGCACTTTTTTTTCTATCAGCCATCAGATCCTTTTCTTACTTCTTCCTAATGCCTTCCTGAACACATCCTGTCTCTTTTGCTGCATTCTCTCTGTGTCTGCTAGGTAACCAATCCTCAGGCTCCCTGACAGGTGACAGAGGCTGCCTCCACCCTGGGCCTCCTACCTCCAACCTCCCCTTCCATCTGTCCTAACAGTGCTGCCACTTCAATTTTCCTAAAACACTGCTCTCTACACATTATACCCAGCCTTAAAAATCTGAAGTGTTGTCTTACCAAATAAAGTTTAGGTTTTTATTCAAACCTCTGCAATCTTTAGAAAGGGTTAGCAAACTGTGGTCAATGGGTCAAGCCCAGCCCACTCTGGTTTCATCTGTGCTGGAACAAGAGTGGTTCCTATCTATGTTTTTTTTGTTGTTGTTGGTGGTGTTTTCTTTGATGATTGGGAAAAAAATCAAAAGGAAAACAAGATTTTGTGACATAGTGAAAAATGATATAAAATTCAAATTTCGGAGCCTGGGATTTAGGTCAGTGGTGCTGCCGCGTGCCTGGCAAGCACAAAAGGTCCTGAGTTTGATCCCTGGCACCCCCCCCAAATTCAAATTCAAATTTCAGTATCTCCGATTAAAATTCCCAGCTCATAGCCATCTCAGTTTTTTCTCAATTCTCCATGGCTGCTTTTGAGCTACAGTGGCGAAACTGACTAATTACAACAGAGTCCACATAGTGGTAAAGCCTGACATTACTATCTGGCCCTTTGCTGACCTCTGACATAACCTTTATTTTTCTTCCTAAACAAACTGATGTTCTTACCCTTCCTTCAATGCACATCAGGTCCTTTTCTGCCTTAGAACTTTTGCTTCTCTCATCCTTTAGCTTAGGTCAGGGATTAGCAAATCTTTTCTGAGAACATCCCAGTAGCAAATCCAATAGGAATTCTCACATTCTGCTAATTAGAATATAAAGTGGTGTGAATCATTTGAACATTCCTTTGCAATATCCACTAGAGCTAACGTAAATATACCTTGTATAACAGATTGCAGTTATACCTAACAGAAATCCTTACATATGTGTAGCAAGAGAGAGACACATATTATTACTCATAATAACCCCAAATTAGAAAAGACTAAAAAGACCAAGAAGAGTAAAACTGCAAAAATATTTTGGTATATTTATTTAAATAATATCATAAATAACAAGTTATGGTTATGCACAACATGTATAAGTCTCACATATTAAAAAATACAAAGCAACAATAACAAACTCTCAGGCACTAAAGAGTATACACAACTAGACTTCCACTTTTCATGAAGTTAAAAATCCCATGAAGTAATTTAAAATGTTACAAGTCCCATTTTGGGTTCTCCTTGCAGGAGAGATTTGTGGCCAGGACGTCTATCAGGGCTGTGTGATCTGAGAGTCAGCACCGGAAGAGGATGAAGAGCACCGCACAGGGAAGAGGGGAAGGGTCACCTGGGATGAAACCACTGCCAGCCAGGGCTTGGCTAACCCGGGGCAGCTCTGAAACTGCTGTGGCCCTTCAGGTTCCACGGAGTAGGGTGAAGGGGCTGGATCTTTGCACCCTGGTCATCAACCACTCCTTGGGTGCTGGATGCCCCCAGGAGGTTCAGGATCTTGGGTAAGGTCTTATTCATCTCAGGAAGTCTTGGAGAAGGACCAGGATGTGAGCTGTTGGTCCCTGACTCTGCTAATAGCTGGGGGATGAATACTTCAGTTTTAAAGGGGTCCAGAAGACACACTCAACAGACCCTGCTAGTTGTTACCTCTGGGTAGGGGTAGCAACTAGAAGGGCCACTGGGGGCTTCTAAGGTGATGGTGATGTCCTGTTTATTCAAATGGTTATTATAAGGGGTGCATTCACATATAAATATTTATGTTCAAAATTTTTGCACTTGTCTGTCTATGTCAGTAAAATTGATTATTTAAGAATGAAAAGCTGCTGAGGAGTCAAGAAGAAGGAGGGCTGCAAAATGTTCTAGGGTTTCATAGCAGGTGATCACTGGTCACCCTATTTACTGGTCATCTGGCTGGGTGGCTGGCAGGTTGGGTTTATAGAGTAAGTGAGATGGGAGGAAATGGAGAGAATCAGGATGGATGACTCTTTTGAAATGTTTCTCTATGAATGGAGGCTGGCGGTAGGGGCAAGAACAGACTGGGTGAAGATTTTGTTTTGAATGGAAAATACTTGAGCCCTTTAAAGATCAGATGGATAGGAAGCGCTCAGTGGAGAGGAATTGGTTGTGTATACTAGAAAAACAAGGCATGGTTGATAAGGAATAGTTCCTAAGAGTGTGGAAGGGAACAAGGGAACAAGACAGGGTTACAAAAGTTCGAAGCACACCTTGTATATAAAGAGGGCATTTAAATTTCTGATCATACCAACTATTCAGGCCACTCATCTGTCCTTATCACATGATGTCTTATTTTGATGTGTTTTTATTTATATCAATGAAAATTGTTTCCATGTACTGTGTATTGGACCCAGAGCCTTTACACTGAGCTATATGCCAAGCCCTTTTCATTTTTTAAAAAAATTTGGAGACAAGTCACTGAGTCCTAAGTTCATCAGGCTGGGCTTAGACTTGTGATCCTCCTGCCTCAGCCTTCCATAGTTCTGGAATTACAGATATTTGTTACTATGCCTGGCATATTTTTTTTCTTTCAGTAAAACCCTCATGAGCTCCATGACTAGGAGCCCCTATATCCTCTCTGATTATTTAGTACAGTAACTGTAGCAGGTCAACAAATGTGCTGCTATGGTAGCAGATGTGGGCAATGATGACCGAAGTGAAGAGAGAGAGACAGAGAGAGAGAGAGAGAGAGAGAGAGAGAAGAGAGAGAGAATAGCTATTTGTTTGAATGGCTCTTAAATCAAGACTGTTATGAAGAGTTGGACAGAGAATCCTTTTTTGAACAAATTCTGTTATTTTTTGTTATATTCGGCTGTTTGGTTTGATTCTTATAGTTTATGCATCTGAAGATGGGATGAAAAAGTGGAAAAGTCAGATCAATGACCAAAGGGGACATCCCAAATTGCACAACTACTGTTGGATCTCTTATCCAGCTCCATGACATAGCCCTTTCTTAACCTTTACGGCGCTGTCACAGTACAGAGAAAAACCCAAAGGGCTTCAGCAGCATATCCGAATCCCATGCTGTTGGAAAAGCAGGTCTAGCCTAGCATCCAGGTCCCTCTGGCCCGCAGGCCCTGTCTGCCTCCACTGACCGTGTCTTCCAGATGGACTGCACATGCTGGTGTGTGAACATGCCAGGCGTGGGAAATCTGAAATGTGCGTTTGATCAGTGAACTCCAGGGCTTGGTCCTTGGTGAAAATCCACTTTTCCCTTGGACTTGTCCACCCAGACATATTTGTACTATGATGACAATTTGCAATTACACGGCGTCTTTCAAGCTAAAAGACTTGAAAGTCTTTTTTGGTGAGAAATACTCCAGCAACTTCTGTTTGGCTTCCTGGGCCATTCTGCAGGCCCAAGTGTCATGGAGGTGGCTAGGTTTTGGACATCTGTTGCTGGAAGGTGGTAGGTAGGAAATCCAAAGCAGAGGAAGAAAAATCTGTGGTAGCAGTCATCATGCTATTCACGTCTGAGTTTACTGTTGCACACATTTCAAACCATAACATTTCAAGCAGCAATATTCTACACAGCTTGGTTACAGATTGTGGTTAATTTTCTCCTCACCTTTTCTTTAAGTCAGCGATGTTACAATGAACTAGGAAATGAGAAGGGAGTTGCTTGGTATTTTCTTGGAGTGAATTGAATTCAATAGCACCTCTTATGTTAACTCTTTCTTTCCTATTCATGTTTTTGGCCTTTTTTATTGTGAAATTTAGTAAGGAGGATTTGCAAAGTGGATAGGACAGCATGAGACAAGTGGCCTTCTGTGATCAGGTGTTCTTGAGCCACCTCCACATCCTTGTCATTCACCTCTGGGATGACCTTCTGCACAGGTGTATGATGCTCACCATTAGCTCCAGCAGCTTCTGTTTCCCTGTGCTTGGGCTTTCTATGGACCCTGGAAGCCACTCATCCCACCCAGAAGGTTACAGATTTAACATTCTGGTGGACACTCTCCAAAAGCCAGTACAGTCATGGATAAAAGCCCCTTACCTCCCCTCTCTCTGGGAGACTTATTCTGGGTGGCATTAGAAAGGGCTCCTTCGAGTGTCCTAGAAGGGTTGAGCTCTAGTTTACCTGCTCAAGTGACGTGGGTTTTATTTTCTCTTCTCCTCTCCCTTCCTCACCCCTTCAGGTATGTTTCCTGGACTGTGAAGAGGGTGACCTGTATCATCTCAGCATGGGCTTTTGCAGGGTTCCCACATAAAAACACTTCCTAAGTCAATGTTTTACAAGTTCTCTGTAATAAATCCAATTTAGTGGGCCCAACTGTTTTCTGTTTTCAAACAATAAAAAATACCATTATGCAGCATAGTTAGTAACTTTAAATATTGTATTATAAACACACTGATACACACACACACACACACACACATGTTCTTAATTCTTCCTGTGGATAGTGGTCAAAAGAGTTGGGAGATGATAATTCTAAAGTCTTGTGATATGCTTCTTGTTAAAATCCAATATAATTTATATATGGGAAATGAGACAGAGAATAGCAAGCACCTGAACTGGGAAGTGACATCTTCCATAGGATAAAGGGATGAGAAGAGCCGACTTCGCTCTGCACCTACTTGCCTTGGGGCCTGTGCTTTCATCTCCGTGTTGCCAGAATGAAGAGCTCAGCCAGATCTTTGGTGTTCTCCCTGCCCTGCTCCTCTGGGATTCAGTGGTTCCTGAAGTGCCTGCCGATGGGCATCCCACTTGGGTGGATCTCTGTGACTTCTTCCTTCATGATGGCTTAAAGTTTGGGGAATCTCTCCCTTGGGTGCAGAAGAGGAGCGATTGATGGGCTTCTCCTGGCGTGTTCACTGCTGCTGCTGTAGAGAGAATGTTAAATAGGGCTTGCCAGAATCTGGGGCCTGTGGCTGGGAGGATGAGGGGCTCAGGGCCCAGGATGGTTCCCAGAGGGACTTGGGGGCTCTGAAGAGAGGTTGATGAGGACAGTAGGTGTCCCTGAGAGTGTGAGGTAGACAGCACTGGAGCCTCTGGCTTTGTCTTTTTCTCTGTCCTGGGAAGAGCAAAACTACTCTGTAAGTAGCTGGCACTGTGGGCTGAAGGCTGGTGAGACAAAGGATGGGGGAAGTTTGGGTGCTAAAGGAATATCGTTACCCCTCGACTCATAGCACAGTGTTCCTTGAGGTTAGAGAGTTGGAGAAAATTTGCCACAGTTGCACAAACCCTCTGCCCTGCACATGCCTGCCTTGGTGCCACTTGCTTTCCACACATCATTCCCTGACCTGGAGCAGGCTGAGATTCCATACCCCTTGATTTCATGCCCCCCCATATACACTCTGCTTAAAATGCAAGCCGTCTGTGACATTTCTTTTATTTTTCTTTCTATATCCTGTGAATTTACATCACAGGGAGGCTAGATAGCCTGCCACATCTTTGTTTTTTTTTTTTCCTCTCCTATTCTGGATATCGAACCCAGCACTTCACAGATGCTTGGCAAGTCCTCTATCACTGTGTAACATCCTGGCCCTCACACCGCGTTTATTTGCTTTCATTTTTAAGTCTGATTCTCCACTTACTGTTTCCCCCAAAATAAGGCCTAACTGGAAAATAATCAGACTTGAAAACTAGAGATCAAAAACGCCCGTCCCAGTCAACCTATCCTTGCCTTAGCTGCCTTACAGAGTAGCCACTGAGCAAGAGAATAGTGAGATGTAATCTCCTGCATGATCTTGACCTTGGCCATCTCCATGGTAGGGACCAGATGGGGTTTATTTTCAGGGAAACACTGTGGTTCTCAATCTCTCTTTTCTACTAGATGGCTTACCAAAAAAAAAAAAAAAAAAAAAAAAAAAAAAA
>NW_022900913.1:56645215-56775211 GCF_012274545.1 Fukomys damarensis | reverse complement strand
TATTTTTATAAAAAAAAAAAAAAAAAAAAAAAAAAAAAAAAAAAAAAAAAAAAGAACAGGGCCCCAAATCTTTAAAGAACAGATATGGTTTCAAATAAGGATACAAGCCAAAATATATCTCACAAAAATGGGTGTGCCTAAAGAGAGCATGAAGATAACCCTGTGGGAAATGAAAAAGGGTAATACTAGGTAACAATAGTTAACCATTATTGAGTAATTATTGTGTGCTAGGTACTCTGTAAGTGCTTCACATTCACTGAGAGTCACTTAAAAAAATAACCTGTGAAGTAAATACTATTTGTACCCTCAAATACTGAAGCACAGAGAGGCTGAGAGCTTTTCTCCTGGCTGCACAGCGGCCAAGTGACACTGTTGATGTGTGAATGCAGGGAGTCTGGCTTGAGAGTCTGTGCTGTGGTGCAGGACACGATGAAACCTCTCGTACCTGTGGGACTGGGAAGGATGGCTTTGGACATTAATCTTGAGAAACAGGTAGGAGCCAGATGTGGAAACAGGAGGCAGGGTGGGAGCATTTTCTAGATGCTGACACCACTGTAAAATGCTCAGGCTTCAGACTAGGTTATCTATTTCTCCTTCTGGCCTTACTATGGCTGACTGTTGGATTCAATCTCCACTTCAGAAAGGAGAAATAAAAAAATATCTATCAGGATTTACAAATGGTTGCCCTCATTTTTCTTGGTCTCATCCTTCCTTCTTTTTTGTTTACCCAAGATGCTCAGCTACAAGATACAAGAGCTTGGGAGAGCTTGACCACAGTGTGGGAAGAACAACCCACCCTGGGAACGCAGGGTTTTTTCCTTTGAGCATGGCTGCAGAGGGAAACCCTGGGCAGACTGGATCTTCTGAGTGGCCCCTGAAGGGCGAAGATGAGTGCCCTGAAGCCAAAGCAAAGACAGGGCTGTAAAACATAGAAGTGGAGACTCTTAGAGGGCTTAAGAACAACTTGTTTTTCTCCCCAACTCATTTCTCCAGGGAGTGTTAGCTGCCCCTAGATTTAATGTCACTCAAAGTGACTGGGACACAGCAACTGGGAAGACTATTTTCACTGTCTCTAAAGCATCCCCATTGCACAAAGAGGCTAATGCCTCAAAGGAAGACATGCAAGTAGAAGTTACAGGCTCCAGGCCTGCAAGGGAAAGCTGAGCATATTCACCTGAAGAACAACAAAATCTTGCTGGAATCACAGGTGTATTTTACAAGCTTTGAGTTGATTCTGCATAAGGGCAAAGTCCAACTGCTTCTCAGATATCAAAGTTCTGTTTCCTGCAGCGCAGCCCTTAAAAAATTTATGTTGTGTTTATCGGTGACTACAGGCTCAGTGCCATGGTCACCAATTGCCTAATTACTGTTGCATAGCTCCTTTTACTCCCACCCTCTATTTGCTGCAGCCAGGAATTATGGCCCTGATTGTTCCAGGCTGTTTCTTGAACATTTATGTGTTTTCCTTTACTGAAAATATCATAGGGTGTCACCGCCTCCCTTCTGGGGCTGGAATATGAGATATTTTGTAAGCTTGTCCCATCCTCCAAGGTGTGTGGGGCTGGGGGGCCCTCTCCCCTGACCCTTCCCACACTCTGCGCATCTCTTGAGCACACAGACCTTTCTTCAGGTCTTCCTCTCACACCCACTGTGATAGAGTGAAACCTAGCCCCAAGACGAATTGTCCTCCTTTGATGAATTTCTTGACTTTTGAACAGAAAGCACATTTATTCAATTCTTGAGTATGATCAAAGTGATCAGCCTCCATCTCTGAGTTTATACGAATCCCCAGACAGCAGAAGTGAGTCTTTGAATTGACTGAGAGTAAAATTTTATCTTCTGAGGAGACTGTATTTTTGTGAAGCACAGTGTTTCCAGCCTCCAGGCACAGCCAGCTTTGCTGTCCCAGTGGCCAGGTAGCAAGTGGCCAAATCTTCCAGAACGTGTTGGGCAACAGCCCGACAGAAGTGGGGCCTGGCTGAGGGAAGTCCAGGACAGTTTTCTGGGAACACTTTACACATATCCCCTGCCCTACTTTGTGTGGGGGCTGACATGCGTGCATGTGCCATGCCCAGAGGCCTGGCTTTGCATGTGGTGGACATTTCTCCACCTGCCCAGCTCACGTGTCTTAGGTTACCTGAGAAAAGCCAGGCCCAGCCTCATCCTGGTTACTCGCAACCATACTTCAGGGTCTACTGGTCAAATCATTGCCCTGCCCAGGGAAAAAGCTTGTGGAAACCTCTTTTCCCTTCCAAGATGCTTTTCATTTTCTTTTTTCTTATGCGAATGGCAGCCCATGAAAAATGAATTCTTCACCATGGAAATCATTCCATGTGGCTGCGTTCTGGAAAACTTGGGAGGAGGTGTGGCTCTGAACCATCTCATCTGTCTGTCTTTCTCTTCAAACAAACCCTACCTCATTTTAAAAAACACTAATCTTTACTTTTATTTCCCTTTTAAATGTGTATCATGCAAACAGTATAAAAGTATTTACAAAATCCTAAGCAAAAGGAAAGGAAAAAAAATCCACAATCTTACCATAAATGAGCCAAGACATCTTTTTTTTTTCTTTTTTCCAGTACTGGGGATTGAACTCAGGACCTTGCATTTGTGAGGCAGGTGCAGTGCCACTGAGCTAAATCCCCAGACCTCATCATTTGCTTTTTGTCAGCTGGTTGACTAATATGTAACATATGTAACAGTATCAAAGTTATAGTAGCCATCCATCTTTGCATTTACATTTTGATTTGAATATTATGTGGCAAGCCTTTTCACATGTTACCATGTAGAATCTACATTTACCTTCCCATACTTATTCAGTCTGTTGGGTAAATAAAATTGATTAAACCATTTTCTTACACTTAATGCAAATGGCTTTCAGCTTCTTGCTATTATATTAGGAGCACACTGGTTCCCTCTCCTACTTTTGGATTGCTTCCTTATGGTAATTTTCTAAGACATTCTCTTCTATTTTTGCTTTGGACACAGAAGTAGATGCTGTTTTCCTACTTATGCCTTTCGTGGTCTGCGCGCTGGAAGTGTTAGTGGGAACCTTCTCCCCAGATGTCTTGGACCGTGGGAGAGAGAGATGGGGGGAGGAGGGGAAGAGGCCTTTATAAGGAAGTGGAGAAAACTGGCTGCACAGTTAATTAGAAAGTGCCATGAAGCAAGTCCAAACTTTATAGCTTTCCTAGAATTGATGACGGTTTCGAACCAGGCCTGCCTGCTCTCCTGCAGGTGTGTGCAGCCTCCACGACCATATGGTTTGGGCTACATGGGGCCGCATTCTTTGTTTAGCCTGAGATCCTGTAACTGAATATCACTTAATAACTTTTCATAATAATATACGAGGATCAGCTCCTAGATCCAAAAAGAGGCCCTGGACAAAGCTCTGTCTTTTTCCGACTCCTGCTGCCTTGCTGGCACACCTGCCTGGGTGATACAGACCTATGGCCATTTCCACTTCAATAGCAACAGCCTCAGCTCACAAAGGGCCATCTGCAAGTTCAAGGTTTGGGGACTTGGGTCACAGAGCTCCTTCTCCAGCAGAAATCAGATTTCCCAGGAGGGTTGGGGTACTGTGATTTAAAAATAAGGGGGCCAGAGTCTTTGGCTAAAAATAGTTTATGTCAATTAATAATACACAAGCAGTCCCTGGCTTGTGAAAATTGATTTATAGGCATTACCAAGAGGACCAGGTTCACTTGGGAACCTGAGAGTGGCTGCACCAGCCCTGTGACCAAAGGGATTCTTTACTTTCCTCTGTAGTCATAGAATATCCTCCTTTTTGCCCCATTCCTGACCCATCTCCTCTCTAATGGGAGTTCTGCTGTCTTTTCTGCTTGTCCCTTACCTTGGTGGCAGTGACAGAGGAAATGGATAGGAGTCTCTATGACTGCTGTCTTTCTTTTGGGTCTGCCCCATGATTCTTCTGTCTCAGCCACACATTGGGTGATGCTCCTGCTTGGATGGGCAAAAGTCCCAGGGAGCTGGTATTCCTTTGATCCTACTGGAATCTGTCTGATTGTCAGACTCACCAGAAGGCTTTAAAATCTACTCATGCCTGGTCTCACTGCAGACCTATTGAATGGAAATTTTCAGGCAAGTGCCAGAAATTTCCTTGAACCATTCAGCTAAGAGTTATGGGCAAATGTCTGTCTCCAGGAGCTCACGTTTTGGTTCTTCATGTAAGAAGCAACCACTGTCCCTTGATGTGCATTAGTGTCTTCCTGTCTGCAGTTCGATGGGGACAAGGAGGTTTTCTATGAGCCCAGGAGTAAGTCCTTCCTGTGTCACCAAGGGGGAAAATCCACAGCCAGACAGGAGGGAGGGGAAGCACAAAATTTCAACTTGGTCTTCACCTGGGAAGGGAGAGATGGGCAGATGCATCCTCACACCAGACCAGTAAATAGAGCATCAGGAAGCAAGCTTGGGGCCTGTAGATGTCCTGATGTTTGCACTGGCTGGAGTTCCTCACCCCCTGGAGTGTTCTCACCACTCCACCACTCCTGGGACAACCAGACGACCCACACCCGTGACTGAGGGGCAACAGAACCCTCATTTTCACTTCTGTCATCTCCCAGCATCCACACTCTTCTGTGTCCAATCAATGGCTGTGATCAGTCAATAGAGTATGAAAAGCTATCCTTTATTTATTTGTGATGATTTAGGAACCGTGTTACCCAATTCAGTTGTATTATCTAATTTTAATCTGCACAGCTACCTTGGAAAGTAGACATGATTGTTATCCCCAATTTAGGTATAAAGCCAAACCAGACCAGGATCAGGAGATCTGCTCTTGGACAGGTTGGATTAAACACAAGCCAAGGCCTGGCCTCCTGTGCTCCGCTGTCCTGTTTTCCCTCACCATGACTCTTGTCTTTATTGAGTTAGCCCCTAAGCCCAGGCAACATCATGAATCACATAGATATGCATGAATGTCCTCAGAGCCCAGCCCTTATGTATGATGCCATTCCTATGGGAAAATGCCACCATTCCCAACACAAAGAGTAGGGATGCATAGCCAGGTAGATGGAAGCTAAAGCCCAACCTGGGATTTTCAGTATTTCTAAAGTCTAATTCTTTTGATGACATTCCCAAAAAATAAAGCCAAAAGGGCTCTTCAATTCCATACTGTGCTAATTCTCGGAATACTTGCCCTCCATTTCACCTCCTCCCTCTCCCAGAGAGGAAGTTTGTGGCAACTTGTGGTCAGACTGATTCTGGCTGAGACCTAAGCATGGTGTGACAGAGATCCATGGGGATGGCTCCCCAGTAGACACTGGCACCTGCACTCTTCCCTGAGTGGCCTGGCCAGTGCTGGGGCTGAGTGTCCTCCAACCAGCTTCTCAGGCCCCTTCTTATAGGGACTGGGGGACACATGTATCCTCCATGATTCTGTGGACATAAGAAGAGTTCATCGGAAAATATGAGGGCAGGTAGATAGTCTCCTTCACTGTTCCAGCTTGAAGGCATTCATCCTACTCAGTCTCCCTGGGCCAGAGGAAAGGAGGAAGTCCAGTGAAACCTGCTTGCAAAGGGCAGCCAGTGCAAGTTGGGAGAGATAGCTCAGACTTCAGAAGGATTTACATCAGGATATAAGGGGATGTGGATGGAAGAGGAGATGTTATGTGGGGAGCAGAGGCAGAAGGGCACAAGCCATTCCTCATTTGGAAGGGGCAACCTTTTCCTCCCCAAGCAATAGCAGCATAGGCAATGGTGACCTCCCAGAGTTATGGTCTCCCTCCCTCACTCCCTTAGACCTGTTCTTTACTCTATGTAATGAGCGTGTGGACCCTGGGTTATATTAGAGCTCAAAATTGTCTGAAGAGTCATTGGTTTATGCTGGAGACAAATAAACTCTTAGAATGAAAAGCAAGTGTGCCTGTGTGTGGTGAGGGGTAGGGTTTTGGGTGGTGTGCTTTGTGGTAGGTGGAGTTTGGTCTGTGTGTGTACATACAACAAGGTTGGTGTGGAGCACAGTAAGACTGTGTACATGTGTTTTGTATATGGGGTGTATGTGGTGTGTGGTGTGGTCTTGGGGTAGGTGTGGCATGATGGTGGGGATGGTCCAGAGGAGCTGGTGTGTGCAAATGTGCAGTGTGATGGTTGGTAAAGATTGTGTTGTGGTTAACAGTGTGTGTCCCTCAGCACATTTCTCCCAGTTCACATCTCTACCCTGGATGAAGCCACGAAGGTGCTCTTAAACTGGGGAGAGAAATTGCAGGCACAGTTTCCTGGAACTTAGCTGTAGAAAACAATGAAAGTGTTTGTCTTTGACACTCTCTCTTATTGCCCAGATAGGAGTAGGCACGGTCACCTAATGTGAGGGGACATTCTTTGGGCCTGGGCACCATCATCTATTCTTGGAGCTTCACCCTCATTGGCCTGGGACATTGCCATATCTCCTGTCCCCTCCCCTGGTATAGGTGGAACCTGGTTGAGGCTGATGCTTGCTTGTCCCCCAGGGTAATAAAATCAGCAGTGATTTGCTGAGGGGGACACTGGGAAAAGGGCAGACCCTGCAAGGTACCAACCAGTGTCATCCCCTGCTGACAGTGCCCAACCTCCCTCTGTCCAGCCCTCAGTCAAGACCCAACAGGCTGTACCTCCTCATGGGTTTCTCTTGTTTTTTACATCAGACTCTGGGTTCCTCAATTCCCCTCTCACTTTCTGGCATTCTTCAGAATTGAGTTTACTTTGCCATATTGTCCAGAATAGGAAAAGATTTTTACTTTTAAGATTATTTATTTTGTAACCAGCCACATTATCAAGTTACCTTGTTTGCTTGAATTATTTGTCAGGATTTGACTCTCTTACATTTGTGATTTAGTATTAAAGAAAACTGTAATCTAATTTGTTCCCATTTTGAATGTAATTTTATAAATCAAAGTGTTTGTGGGTTCCGTAGTCTTTCAATTCAAAGTTTAATTGCAATTCTTACAATTTAACCAGAATTTGCTTATGTGTAGTTCTTTTCCCCTCAAATAATTTGTATAATTTTGATCAGAAGTCTTAAATTCTTCTTTAGGGAAGTGATTGCATTCTTTCTTTAAAAAAAGAGGTTTATTGAATTTACCCTCTGTGTCTTTATATATTGGTTCATTGTATAATTTTCTCTATCTTTACCTAGTGACTAGTGAATGGATCTCTTGCTCTGTAATTTTCATTCATTAGCTTAGAATCAAGCTGGGTGTTTATTATCTCCACTGTCTCCACTGTATCTTTAATTTACTAACTGCTTAAAATCTGAAAGCAACCCTTAGTAACCTTATATTGTGTCTTCAAAGATCTCTGAGACTAATAGATCTCAGATTTTTTGTTTGTTTAATTTGCTTCTTAAAGGGGGTTGTATTTGCTCTAAATCTTAGAAATGGTCCTTTCTTGTGAATAATTTTATTTTTTATATGTCAATGATTGTCCCCTCCTTCTTCTTCCCTCTACTTTTTCTCCCTCCCTCCCTCCCTCCCTTCCCTTCTTCCTTTCTTTCTCCCTCTCTCCCTTTCCCCTTTCCTCTTCCTTCTTAAGTATAGACATAACTCTATCCAATATTAGGCATCACGGTAGATTTTATCAGAGTTTATGTAGATACTTGCTCTGTATTGCAGTACCAGACAAAGGGAAACATTGAAAGTTTCTATTTTTTTCTAGTTTAATTCAACTAAGTGTCTTATTACCTGCAAACGACGGAGAGGAAATAAGATCAGAGGTAGCCCCAGCACAGGGAAGTTAATCTGAGAAGCATTTCCTACTCTAAATTTTCTAGCTGAGGTAAGTGACCCCTCCAACAGAGGGCTGAAGTGCTCTGTTTCCCCTAGTCCTCCACCACATCGAGTGGCCTTGCAGAGAGTTCTCATGGGCAGCTGACAGTGTGGGGTTTTCCTGGGCCTGTTTACCCATCAGCTCATCCCACTTCTAGCCCTTGGTCCTGTTGACCTTGACAGTATATAATGACCTTGTTAATGATCACAGTCACTTCTTAATTTTGTTTTTCTGTCTGGTATTTGACAAATTATACTTTCAAAATGGCCACTTGCCATCTTTTTTTAGAACTTGGCAGCCCCTCCTCTGGGAAAAGGACACGTAATTCCTCTCCTCTTGAAAATGGTCTAGGTTTTTCAACTAGAATTCAGTGGAAGACACTAACATGACTTCTGATGTCAGGACATAAATGCAGTGTGGCATCAGCCTGGTTTTCCAGCTCTGTCTCTGTGTCCTGTCTCCTGTATGGGTACGTTCATGTAGAAAGCCCTGGGCCAAACTACAAGATGTTTGGCCACCATGCTGTAGAGGGAAATTCCATGGAGCTGGAGGGAGATGCCCCAGGAGCCCCATGGGTCTTCCCAGCATGAGCACTAGACACAGGAATGAGCGGCCTCTGGATGATTCCCATCCATACTTTAAGCTTCTCCAGTGGAGCAGAGACAAGAGGATCTTGCCAGGCTTTCCCAAAGTAAGGTCCATGAGCAAAATAAGTGCTCTTGGTTTAAGTCACTGCATTCAGGGGTGCTTAGTTACACAGCAGTACATCAGTGGAACGCATATGGTAACTTGCAGGTGGGGACCTCTTTGATGCCATTCTGTTTTCATACATTGCAAACATTTTTGAAAATGTCTAGCCTTTTACGTTATCTTTCTCAGTCCCATATTCATGAAAACATTTTCTTACTTTTTGGCTCCCTTTTTCATTTCAGTAGGCTTGTGAATGAAGATTAAAATGTAGCCTCAAATTGCCACCTTGAAAGGAGACTTTCAGCTGAATTTCCAGTGAAAATGCTGTGCTATTTCCAACAGGTGCCATCCTTCATTCACACTTCAGTGTCAATTAGTTTATGAGATCAGCTGTTGCTATTTAATGAGCTCCACCTCCCTGGCTCACTCTTCTGCTGGCCCTGCCTGCGTGCCCACATGACATTAATCTATAATTGAGGCGATTTCTGGGCATCCCACTAAGAAGATAAGCAACTTACAGTTGTTGTTAATCTCTTGAAGCAGCTGGACAAAGAATAACCAAAGCAGGATGTTGCCTAAGGCAAGGTAAAGTAGTAATGTCCTTCTAATTCCACGTGGAATCGACAGTTCTACAAGCTCCAGGATCTGTAAACAGAATGTTTGAATCAAAAATATTAAAAATTTCTTTTAAAATGTTTTTTTCTTTTATTGAGTTTATTGGTACATTTTAGGTATACAGTACAGTTACATTCATTCTTGGGATCTTGTGCCTTTATACGACAGGTCTTGGTTCTCATTTTTTCCCCTTGTCCCTGCCCTCCCTTCACCCCCTCCTCACCTCCCCATTTACAAACACCTTATTTCCATTTTTTCATTTTCTCATATTTTTTTCCCTTATTGCCTTTCCCCTACCCTTCCCACTTTCCCTATACCTTTATCCCTTTTCTTCCCATTGCACAATGTCAGTTAAAATGTGGTTTTGTTAAGTAGGGACTACATTATCAATCAACTTCCATTTGGATTGACGGGTGACTCTGAGGATTTAAAATATTCCTGAGCACACTGCGTGTGGGTGAGTGATTCTCATTGCCATGTCCTCTTGGTTGTTTTCAGGAATTGAGCCTGAAATATTTTTTTTTTCATTCTGATTGACACTTGTCTCTTGTGTTCCCCCTTTTAATGAGAATGTCTGAACAGCACACAGACCATTTAAGTCTTGGGGGAAGTAAGCTCTCATGAGCTAAGAGGAGGGATGGATGTAAAAGAGAACAGCCTAGAGGATGGAAAGGGCACAGAGTTTAAGGCTGATTTGGGGACTGAATTTTTGCTCTGCCACTTGATGGCCTGTGATCTTGGTTACGTTGCCTTCTTGGAGTGTAAGTCTTTTTATCTGAAAAACAACCATGTGTTAGTTGGCCAGAACTGCCATAACAAAGGCTTTCTCTCACTTCTGGAGGCTGGGCTCTAAGATCAAGATGTCAGCAGGGTTGGTTTCTTCTGAGGTTTCTCCTTGGCTAATAGGAGGCTGTCATCTCCATGTGTCACCACATGTTATGCTCTTTGTCTGATCTTAATCTTCTCTTCCTATTAGGACACTGGTCATACTAGATTAGGTGCCACTCTAGTGACCTGAGTTTAACTTAATTACTTCTTAATTGCTATGGTCATATTCTGAGGTATTCTTGGTTAGGGTTTCAACAAGGATTTTTTTTTTGAGGGGGACATAATTCAGCCTATTACACGCCTCTCCTAAAGAAGTGCTTTGAGATATCATAAAATAGAGAATAAGAACACTAGAAATGTAAGCTCCATCTTCTCTCATAATTCTATATTCCTTTGTCCTTTTTGAGAGGAATGTTTTTCTTTTGCCATCAGTGTAATTTTCCCTCTTTTCCTTTCTAATAAATTATTTGTGAGAAATCGTAGAAAGATGACCTGTCTTCTATTTCTTCTTTTCAAAGACCATACTTCATTGTTCTCCAGTGGAACTCCTTCTGTCTCCTGGCATGTGTTTTTGATATTCAGAACAGCAACAGCCGTCCTCCGGCAAGAAGCTCCCCTTGAGATTGAAAACTGCATATAAGGCAGAGGAGAGAAGAATCTAGGAGACACCCAGACATGGATGGTGGTGTAGACACTTGTCAG
This sequence comes from Fukomys damarensis, assembly GCF_012274545.1. NCBI lineage: Eukaryota > Metazoa > Chordata > Mammalia > Rodentia > Bathyergidae > Fukomys > Fukomys damarensis. The sequence goes on along the minus strand of NW_022900913.1, from coordinate 56,764,615 downwards.
TCTTGAGCTTTATGTTACATTAGAGGAAGGAAATGCTCTATGTTATTTATGCATTGTTATTGTAGCCAAAAATATTTCCCAATTAATGAAGAATCCAAGTCCAGTTGCTAAGTCTAAGGTACTTGTTAATATACTAGTTTAACATGTTTAAAAATAGATTGACTTCTTAGCCTTTAGAGCTTGCATCCAGTTTCTCTCTTGTGTTGGTGTGCAGTAAAAGCACCACAGGCTGGGCACGTGTGCAGAACTCTGGGCTACAGAAAGAAGGAGGGGGAGGAGTGGAAAGAATCAGCATCAGCACTCAGGCAGCTGCCCTGAGATAAAGTCAGGCCACCAGGCAGGAGAGGGAAAGCGCAAAGTCCAGCAGTCCATCGTGAGGGTTTGACAATTAGTCTAAGTGGATCAAACAGGCTTGATCTGCTTTGCATTTCCAAAATCCTGGAGTTGTTTAAAGAAAGGACTGCTGGGTGAGGGCAAGTGCAGAGGCAGAAAGATCCTTTAGGAGATTAGTTAAGGTGGGAGGGAGTGGTCACTTGGACCAGCGTGGCGGTGGTGGGAAGCATGGACGCTGGCTGCTCTGTATTGTAGGGGTGAGGCTAATCTAGAGGAAGAATTATTAGCTTGTTGTCCAGAGGACACTAGGTCCTCCATGTTATAGCACCCTAGAAGGGTTTATTCTGTGTCTTTTATCTCCTGCTGTTTCTCTCTTCCTTGATCCTTCCTCCTCTTTTCTGGCTGTTGCTGCTGCTTTTGTACCTGGGCAAGATGCCCCTTGTTGTGGATCCTTGTCTCAGAGGACCTGCTCCTGTTTATGGTTTGCTATGCAGCTGCATTTGTCAAGTGGGAGAACAGCATGCCATTTACTTACTAGGCTGTTTCCTTGATAGTCATTTCATTGCCAGTAGATACACCATCTGTGGGTTTCTGTTTGTCCTGGTTGGGGTCAATCTGCCCATGTCCACTTCTCCATCTTTTTCTCTCTCTTTTTTTTCCTCTCTACTTCTCCCTTTTCAGCTGATCTTCTCTCCTCTGAGGGAGCCTCCTGGGAATTGGCTGAGGTCAAGTTTTGACCTTTAGGCCTGGTGGCCCTGCTGTTTCCTTCTGCTACTTGCCCTTCCTGTATCATCTCCTCATTCTTACCAGTCTGAGAATCCTTTATGCAGAAATAGCTGTTTATGAAAGACAAGCAGAAACCTCTACATAGTACTGGGATTTAATTAGTAAATGAGCAAATGAAAATACACTGAACGGCTCTTGGAGGAGCTCAGTTGTGTTCTTGTTGCTCTGTCCGACTCACTGCCGACCTCCGCATGCCCTGCCTCTCTTAGGTCACACCTGGTCACCCACACTTTCGACGTTTGAAGATCTCTCTGTGAGATGAATTTGTTTATTACCCCTAGAAGGGTACTATAAGCTAGTGTTTCTCAGACTATACCACAAATCAAATTTTAAGAACAGGAAGGATTTTTAGAATATTTTACCAGTTCTAACTCTCAGAATTCCTAAATCAATAGGTACGAATGAGATAAGGTCTGAGAATTAGCACTTGTAAGCATTTCCCGGGGTAAGGCTGCTGCTGTACTCGGGTGTGTCATGAAAACCACGGCCAGAAGGTCATCAGGATTTATCGGATTCTGTCTGTGTGAATTTCTGTTGCTAATGTGAAATTTTCAACTTGTAGTCCATGAGCAGACACTGACTGAGCTCAGAACATTGTTCTGAAGCAAGAAAAGGGACTTGAGACTCCTAGTCCTGTGGACAGACAATGTAGTTGGCCATGGTGGGGGTGTTCTCCCACAGAGGCAACTTGAGCCTCAATTTGGCAGGATATGAAACAGCTCTGGCCATACCCTTCCCTGCAAGCTGCTCTTTAATTGCAGAATCTGGGTGGCCCTTGCACAGTTGTTTGGATAGAACAGGAAAAGAGATAAGTTCTATACTCTTGGGAGAACAGTCTCTTTTTCAGCCTCCTGAGAAGCATTGCCCAGAGGAGCAAACGCTGTGTGTGGGAAACTATAAAGGAGTTCTGGAGGATGCATGGAGAGGCCAGAGGGTGGCTTTTCTGAAGATTCAGTCTCCTGATCTGCCTAAAATTGCTTTTTGCTGTGAGAGGGTTCATTAGCTGGAGTTCCCTAAATGACAGCAGTCTAAATTTCCACAGCTGGACTCCAGGCCAAGATCCTTCCTGCCAGGCTATAATAACACAGAAAAACAATCTTGGCTCTGACTGCTGGACTGTAGCAACCAGTCTAAAATGTGGCTCTGAAACAGAACCTCTTTGGGATTTGCATGTGATAGGGACAAGGAATTCTCTGTCAACAACTAGCCACACAGCTTGAGGGCATTGACTCAAGCCAAGTGAGCTTTGCCACCAGCCCAGGTATCCGTGATCTAGTCTTCACTTGCCTCATTTTCTCTTGTGCAAATCCCTAGGTCAATCACTGCTTTCATTTCCAACCCCACCTTTTCCCAAATGACTTTGATTGTTGGTTGTTGTGAGTCTACCCTGAATCTTTCGTGCCATGGGCACTGCCCAGTAACGAGACAGTTTCAATTTCATAATAACAATAATAGCAATGACAGGTGCTACTTGTGGAGTGTGAACTCTACATGAGGACCCAGGCCAAGCCTTCTTCAAACATGATCCCATATAATCTCACAACAATCCAAGAAACTGGGGTTTTTATCCCCAATCTACAAATGAGGAACCAAGGCTCAGGAGTTGAATAACTTTTCCAAGGTCACAATGGAAACCCAAGATTATGCCAAAGCGCATGCTCTTTTATTTTTCACTTGATAAATGTTTATTGACTTAAATCAGTCCCTATAACTACACATGCCTAAAGGAGAATTTTAGAGGCAGGTTCTAATTCCCCAAGTTATTAGAAACAGGGAACTCATTTAACCAAACAAGTCAGTTAACTGAATTGTTATAGTAAAGTCAATACTCAACCAATATTCAATCACACAATAGAACACAACACTAGTGGAAATGGTGACTATCACTAATGTATTTGTGTTTAGACAAGACATTGTTGGATGGAAATTTCCTACAAAATATGGCAGCCTATCTGAGACTTGTAGCAGTTGTGGGCAAAAGCCCTCTATTTGTGGGAACATGCATGGTATCCACATTACTTCAGCCTGTCCCCCAAGGTTGTATGACTTATTCATTTCTCCCTAGAGTAAAGAAAGCCCTTGCCATTAGCATCATTACTTGTGGGAGCCGCACTGGGATCATGCTCCATGCTCACATGAATATATGCACAGGCAGGTAGATGTGTAAGTGATGCGACTGCAGGATCTGTGTGTGCAAATAGCATCTGCAAGCAATGATTCCTTCCTGCCAGAGCCAAACAGGATATGTAAATTGCCAGGTGGGATCAGGCCCCTGTTCACCTAGGGGAGCATTGTTAGAGGTGAGCTGCCTTCTATGCCAAGTTCAGCAGGTCAGGAGCAGTCTCTAGAATATTCCACCAGAGAGCCTCATTCCTTGAAGTTTCTAAAATGTCATCAAATGTGTAGATTTTGACTGTAATAACCTTTGGGAGTAGTTTTCCTCTATTATCCTTCCTTTATTAAAATTCACTTTGGATGTATTTTTTTCAACTTTATAGAAGTGGCCTAGAAGAAATATGTTATAGTAAAAATTTACCCTAGTATTTACTTGCCCCATTTTCTCTTGTGCAAATTGTTCGGCCTTAGATTTAGAATATCTAGATTTGAAAGCAAGCTTTGCCACTTCCTAGTTGAAGAGGACTTTCACCCAAGATACAGCAGGCTTACCTTCCATGGGAAACCTCCAGCCAAGTCTTAATTTATAAAACTGCTTTAAAAATTTTTAAAGAATTAAAAAAATACCTCACTGAATTAGAAAAGAGAAAAACAGATCTTCAAGAAGCAATGTTAAAAAAGGAGCCACAGTGAAAAGAGAGCACTGGTCAGATGGCCCATGCTGATACACAAAGCATAGGTGTGGCTTAAAGAAAAAGGCTTTAAACTGATGCAAGAGTGTGAGGCATCTGTTCTCTTGAGTCAGAGGCAGCCAGCACTCCACCCCCCCCCCGCCCAGATGGTCTCACAAATGGGGACAAGAACACATCCTCTCCGTCCCTTGAATGGCACAGACCTGAGGTCCTTGCCTTGAACTGTGATGGAAACAGAGCTGACCAAGAGTCAAATGGGCTAGGGGCCTCCATTCTGATGCAGCATGTAGTGTGTAGTGTGTAAAACTTGTAGTATAGGAACCCAGAAACCAACTAAAAGCTGATCCTGGAGTGGCAAACCTGGCAGGTTCCAGGCCAAGGCAATCAAACAGTCTCAGCTTCCCTGTCCACTGGGAGAGCAAGTGGTTCCTTGCAATCTTTAACCAACAGATTCAAAATGCATAGAAGATTGGGGGAAGTGTGTGAGGTCTATTGAGAAGTGTAGCATCTGCTTGTTTTCATTTCCAGCTCAAAGGATTCAGATCCATTATCTGTTCTCTTCTTTCTCCTTCTGGTCCATCTCTTTAAGAAAATGGCCACAAGCAACTAGTTATACCCTTTTTACCTGGTAGTAACCTTTCCCCTAATCTCTTTCTTAGAAGTGTTATCACCTATATTTAGATATAGAAAACATCTTTAAGCAAATGGGGATGGGGATAAATTTTTTAGTCTAGATAAAAAGATACAAGGCCAATATGTAATGCACACAAATGTGAAAAAGAATCAAAGTCATACCTTTCATTCTAATATGGGCAACCCTTCCATGAGCCTAAGTGTCCCAAGAGTCTAGTTTTTAAGTAATTTTCTGTAGTGAGGGTTGAACCACTGGGAACGGATCAAGAAGAACCAAGCCTTGGGATATTCCTATTGGTGGCATGTTCTCAAAGGATCTCTACAACAAGGGCTTTTGTCTTCAAAGAAAGCAATTTATTCTTGGGCATGATTTGCAGATCTACCATTTGGAAATGATTTGAATTAAAGTTTCTTACTCAGTTTAAATTTACAAAAACGGTTTGTGTTTCTGAGGACAGCCACTTGTCAAAGCGTATTTCTTGAAGTTTGACAATTATTGTCTTAGTTTATCAGGGACTGGTAACTTGAATGGAATTGGAAATTTTTTGAGTCTTCTAATATAAGGAAGTAAGAGAAGCAATGTTTGTTTTTTGGAGTGGTTTTCTGGACTTGGGCCTCATTTAGAGTCACATAGAGCAATTCTGCATTGCCCTGTGATATCTTTGCAACCTGCCTGAATTCCTGTATGCATCATATTATTTGGCCACCAAGTGACTGAGGAAGGCTGTGAGACAATAATATTAGTAGAAATAGCAAAACTACCAGCAACACAACCAACTCAGTGGTTATTTGTCAGAAAAAATGGAGAATATTTGATATCCATTACATTATTTAATCCTCACTACAAAGCTATGGCAGTGGCATTATCCCTACTACACAGGAAAACTTAGCTGACTTGAGTATCTTTGTTTCTTTCATTCTGATGAGACAGGGGACCTAATTTGTGTCCTTGCAATGCTGAAGTCTTAACTAGTTCAGTTCAATCTGGAAGTCCTACATACACCAAATAGCTTGATGAGCTCATTTTTATTTGTGTTTAGGTGATTTTGCTACCCAGCCCAGTGGTTATTTCTCACTATCATTATTTACAAATTACCATCTCTGTATGAGTAAAAGTAAAGTGGCGATTTTTCAATTTAAGTCTTACTTGGCTACATACCCTACCAGCTAACTCAAAACAATGCATAATATTTATGCCATTCAGCTACAAGCATGATCAGCATCCTGTGAATCTGTGGCTTGTTACACACAAAAGGCAATGTGTGAGTTCCAATAAGTTGCATAAAAACAACAGTGAGACTATTTTTTCTCCCACACGATGTAAAACAGGCAGACCTTTAAGACCAGCATTCCAAAGTGTTGAATTCATTCTTTCAAGGATTTAGATATAAGAAAAAGAAATTTCTCGCTGCTAATAAAAATATTATTTATGATTGCCTACTCATAAAAGCTGCACTGTTGTTCACTGTATTCTCAGCAAATACTTTGGACTTCCAACATTATCCATGCTGCGAATATGAGACCTGAGTTAGGAATGGTGATGCTTTTGTTGACCTTCATGACATATTTTATTTATTTATTTTTAAAATTTATTTATTTATTTTTAATTGAGTTTATTGGTACATTTTAGGTACACAGTACAGTTACATTCATTATTGGGATATTGTACCTTTACATGACAGGTCTTGGTTCGCATTTTTCCCCCTTGTTCCTGCTCTCCCTTCATCTCCTCCTCCCCTCCCCATTTACAAACACTTTATTTCCATCTTTTCATTTTCTCACATTTTCTTCTTTTCCCTTATTACCTTTCCTCTAACCTTCCCACTTTGCCTACACCTGTAGCCCTTTTCTTCCCATTTCATAATGTCAATTATCTCATTAGGATCTTATGTAGTATTACAGTTTATTCACACCAGAGAAACTATTCGGTATTTACACATGTGTGACTTATTTATTTCACTTAGGAGTATATCCTCAATATGTATCCATTTTCCTATGATAGAATCTAATTTCTCATTCTTTATGGCTGAGTAATATTCCATTTTATAGAAAAACCACATCTTCTTTATCCAATTTCCAATTGATGGGCAAATGAGCTGTTTCCAAGTTTTAGCTATTACAAACTGTGCCGCTATAAACATAGGTGCGCATATATCACTGTGATATGATTCTTTTAATTCTTTTGGAAAGATACCCAGCAGAGCGATGGCTGGGTCAAATGGAAACTCCAGTCCAAGCTCTATGAGGTATCTCCATATTGATTTCCATAGTGGTTGCACCAGTCTGCACTCCCACCAACAATGGAGAAGGGTTCCTTTCTTCCCACAACCCCGCCAACATTTGTTATTGTTTGATTTCTTGATTTCTTGAGAGCAGCCATTCTTTGTGGGGTGAGATGGAATCTCAGTGTTGTTTTCATCTACATCTCTTGAATGACCAGTGATGTGGAACATTTTTTCATATATTTACCTGATGCTTTTACTTCTTTGTCTGAGAAATGTCTGTTCATTTCAGATGTCCATTTTTGAATGGGGTCTTTATATTTGGGGGGACCGATTATTTGGAGTTCTTTATATATTCTAGATAATAGTCCTTTGTCTGAGGAGCAGCTGGTAAAATTTTTTCCCACATTGTAGGTTGTCTCTTAGTTCTGTTGATGGTTTCTTTTTCAGTGCAGAAGCTTTTTTTAATAAGATGAGATCCCAGTTACTGATTCTTTCTGCTAGTTCCTGTGCTACTGAGGATTTCTTCATAAAGTCTTCTCCTGTGCCAATGTCTTCAAGAGTTCTGCCTAACTTATCTTCCAGCAAGTTTAGTGTTTCTGTTTTAATATTTACATCTTTAATCCACTTGGATTTTAATTTAGTGCATAGTTATAAGGGTCCAGTTTTAATCTTTGGCAGGTTGAAATCCAGTTTTTCCAACACTATTTACTAAAGAGGCTATCTTTCCTCCAGTGGGGACTATCAGCTCCTTTGTCAAAGATGATGTGGCTGAGTACATCTGGATTTGTTTTTGTGTCTTCCAATCTGTTCCACTGATCCTCAGGCCTGTTTCTTTGCAGTACCATGCTGTTTTATCACAGTGGCTTTGTAGTATAGTTTCAAATTGGGTGCTGTTATACCCGCTGCCGTGTCTCTGTTGCCTAGGATGGATTTTGCTATTCTAGGTCTCTTTTGGTTCCAAATGAATTTTTGGATTCTTTTTCTAATTCTGTAAGTATAGTCCTGGAATTTCAGATGGTATTGCATTGAATCTGTATAGCAGTTTTGGTAGTATGGCCATTTTCTCTATGTTGATTCTTCCTATCCAGGAGCAGGGGATATCTTTCCATTTTCTTATATCCTCTTCGATTTCTTTTTACAGAGTGCTGTAGTTTTCAGTGTAGAGATCTTTTGCTTCTTTTGTTAGATTGATTCCTAGAAACTTCATTTTTTTGGATGCTATTGTGAAGGGAATTCCCAAATTTCTGTCTCAGTGAGTCTGTTATTTGTGTACAAGAAGGCTATTGATTTTGGGGTGTTGGCCTTGTATCCAGCTACTCTGCTAAAAGTGTCAATTAAGTCTAGAAGTCTTTTGGTGGAGTTTTTTGGGTCTTCAATGTAGAGTATCATATCATCAACAAATAATGACAGTTTAACTTCTTCCTTTCCTATCTTTATTGCTTTAATTTCTTTCTCTTGTCTAACAGATGTGGCTAATGTTTCTAGAACTATATTGAAGAGGAGTGGTGATAGTGGACATCCTTGTCTTGTTCCTGATTTTAACGTGAAGGTTTTCAGTTTTTGGCCATTTAATATGATGTTGGCTGTTGGTTTTTCATAGATAGCCTTTTTATTAAGTTGAGGTATAGAACCATCTTTTCCAATTTTTTGCAGGGTTTTTATCATGAATGGGTGTTGAATTTTATCAAATGCTTTTTATGCATCTATTGAGAGGATCATATGGTTTTTGTCCTTGACTTTGTTAATATAATGTATTACATTTATTGACTTTTGCATGTTGAACCACCCTTGCATCTTTGGAATAAATCCGACTTGGTCAGCATGTATGATCTTCTTGATAATCCTCTGTATTCTGTTTACTAGTATCTTATTTAGGATTTTTGCATCTATATTCATTAAGGAGATTGGTCTGTAGTTCTCTTTTTTAGTTGCATCTTTCCCTGGTTTGGGAATCAAAGTGATACTTGCTTCCAGGAATGAATTCAGAAGTATAGCTTTCCTTTCAATTTCATTGAAATGTTTGAAGAGTAAAGGCAGTAGTTCTTCTCTAAATGTCTTGTAAAATTCAGCAGTGAATCAATCTATCAGGACCTGGGCTTTTCTTTGTTGGTAAATTTTATTTACATTTTCAATTTCACTTACTGTAATCAGGGTGTTTAAAATGTTTTTATCTTCTTTGTTCAACTTTGGTAATTCATAAGTACCTAAAAATCTGTCCATTTTTTCTGTGTTTTCTAATTTATCAGAGTACAGGTTCTCAAAGTAGGTATTGACTATCCTCTGGATTTCTGTTGTGACTTCACCTTTTTCATTCCTGATTACATGAATATAAGCCTTTTCTTTTTTTGATAAGATTAGCTAAGGATTTATTGATTTTATTTATTCTTTCAAAAAACCAACTCTTGGATTCATTTATTTTTTGTATCATTTTCTTAGTTTCCATTGCATTGATTTCTGCTCTAATCTTTATAATTTCCTCTCTTGTTCAAGCTTTGGGTTTTTCTTGCTCTTGTTTTTCTAGTAGTCTAAGATTCATCATTAGGTTGTTTATTTGAACTCTCTCTGTTTTCCTAGTGTGGGCATTCAGTGTTATAAATTTTCCATGTAGAACTGCTTTCATTGTTTCTCATAGATTCCTGTATGTTGTATTGGTAATTTCATTTATTTGTAAAAACTGTCTAATTTCTTCTTTAATTTCCTTTGTGATCCATTGATTTTTCAGGAGAGTGTTGTTCAATTTCCGTGTGTTTGTGAAGTTCCTATGGTTTCTTATGCTATTGATCTCCAGCTTGATTGCACTATGATCTGATAATATACAGGGGATAACTTCACTTCTTTTGCATTTATTCAGACCTGTTCTGTGAGCTAATATGTGATCTATCTTGGAGAATGACCCATGTGCAGCTGAAAAGAATGTACATTCTGATTTTTTGGGGTAGAACACTCTATAGATGTCTATGAAGTCCATGTGTTCAAAACTTGGTTGAGTTCTAGTATTTCATTGTTGATTTTCTGCCTAGATGATCTGTCTATTTATGAAAGTGGGGTATTTAGATCCCCCAGTACAACTGTATTAGTATTTATTTCATTTTTCATGTTACTTAATATTTGTTTTATATAGTTGGGGGCATTAATATTTGGTGCATATATGTTTATGATTTTCATCTCTTCCTCTTGAATTGTTCCCTTTACAAGAATGTAGTGGCCTTCTTTGTCTCTCTTAATGAGTTTTGGTTTGAAATTAACTTTGGGAATAAGATTGCTATTCCTGCTTTTTTATGGGCTCCTGTCGTGTGGAGAATTGTTTTCCATCCTTTCACTTTCAGTCTATGGGCTTCTTTTTGCACTAGGTGTGTTTCTTGTATACAACATATTGTTGGATTTTGCTTCTTAATCCATTCTGTCAGTCTATTTCTCTTGATTGATGAATTGAGGCCATTGACATTGATGGTGATAACTGATATGTACTGACTTATTATTGTCTTGTTATTGTCCTTTTGTTGACTTTTTGCTTTTTCCCCCTCTCTTTTTAGTTTCTTGCCCTGCCTATTTGATTTGGTTTCTTGGCCCTCATGGTGTTGTGACCTTCATTGTCTTTTTCTAGGTTATTGTTTAGAATTCCTTGTAGTGCTCGTTTGGTGTTCATGAAGTTTCTCAGGTGTTCTTTGTCATGGAAGTATTTTATTTTCCCACCCATTTTGAAAGAGAGTTTTGCAGGATATATCAGTCTATATTGGTGGTTGTTTTCTTTTTTTTTTTTTCAGCTTTAATTGAGTTTATTGGTACATTTTAGGGATACAGTACAGTTACATTCATTGTTGGGATCTTGTACCTCTACATGACAAGTCTTGATTCTCATTTTTTCCCCTTACCTCTGCCCTCCCTTCACCCCCTCCTCCCCTCCCTGTCTACAAACACTTTATTTTCATCTTTTCATTCTCTCACATTTTTTTCTTTTCCCTTTTTACTCTTCCCCTACCCATCCCATCTTCCCTACACCTTTAGCTCCTTTCTTCACATTTCTAAATGTCAGTAATCTTATTAGAATCTTATGCATTGTTGCAGATTATTTACACCAGGGAAGCTATTCGGTATTTACACATGTGTGACTTATTTATTTCACTTAGGAGTATATCTTCAATATGTACCCATTTTCCTATGAATGAATCTATTTTCTCGTTCTTTATGGTGGTTGTTTTCTTTTAGGACTTGAAATGCCTCACTCCAGGCTCTCCTTGACATAAGGGCTTGTGTTAAAAAGTCTGCTGTGATTCTGATGGGCTTTCCTTTGCATGTGATTTGTTTCTTTTCTCTTACTGCTTATAGTAGTTTGTTCTTCTGTTGGATTTCTGGGATCTTGATTACTATATGTCTATGTGTAGATTTTTTTTTAATCATAGTTAGTTGGAGTCCTATATGCCTCACTTCTCTGAATGTCAAAATCTTCCCTTCTGTTTGGGAAGTTTTCTGTCATTGATTCTGTGAATAGCTTTTTTAAGTCATTTGTATTTTCTCCTGCTACTTCATGGATTCCTATCAGTCTAATGTTATTCTTCTTGGCATCATCTAGGAGTTGTTCGACTGATTTCTCATGATCTTTTACTGTTTTTAAGAGGCCTCTCTTTTCACGGTCACTGACTGCAATCCTATCTTCTATATCTAAGATTCTATCTTTGCAATCTTTTATTCTATTGCGTACACTTTCAGTGGAGTTTTTAATCTCCTGGATATCTGTTTGAATCTGTTTTATGGATTCCATTTCTTTCCTCTGTTGGGCATTCATTGTTTCCATTTATTTTTTATGCTGGGCCTTCATGGCTTCTATCATGGTTCTGAGCTGATCTATTTTTTTTCTCAATTTCTGTTCTGGAGTCTCCAATTATGACTTTCATTTTTCTCACCATCTCTATGGTTATCTGGGAAATTATTTCTGTTTTGAATTTTTCTGGAACCTGATTGATTTATTTTGTTACTTCCTGTGCTATGGGTTCAGGGTGTCCTGCTGGTTCACTATCAGACTTTTCATCCTCATTTGCCCTACTGTTTGCCATTGGTGAACTGGAAGTATGTCTTTGTGTCTTGCTTAAGTGTTTTCTCATTTTTATTTTTGTTGTTGGGTTGTCCTTAGTTTAATTTCTGGGTTATTACTTAAATATTCCTGATATAGTTGCATCCTAGCTTTTGAGTCTCTAATGACTCATAGATGTTCTCATTTTCATAATATCAGAGAAAACAACTCATTAAATCAATCACAATCCTTTATCCCAATTGATACAATCAGCAGCACAGTAGGATCAAGCACAACTTGCACATTGGCCACTTGTGGTAGTCATCAATCTATCATCTTTAAACCATGTGAATTAAATTAATATCAAGAAGCAACCTAAAATGTTTGTAGTGAATATGCTTTTCAATATAGCATCTTTACCATTCAGGATGGGGGGGTTAGACAGAGTTAGGACGAGAGGAGTAGATAAGAGAAAGAATTGGAGAAGTTTTCAAGTGAAGCCAGAGGACATGGAATGACTATAAAATCTTCATGAAACTATTAAATTCAAAAGGGATAGACAGAGTGCAAGAATAAGGACAAGAATATATCCCTTTAACAGTATTAGGGACTCACTTTCCCTTGAAACTATTGATCCATGAGTGAAGTAAAATGACAGAAGAAAAGAACATAAAGAAAAAAGAAAAAATGATACAAGAAGAAATCTGAGTTAGGGCAGGAGCAGGAACAGAAAGAGACATGAGGAATAATATGGTGGAACAAGAGACTGAATTGGAGGAAGAGGACAGAAAAAAGAATTTGCAGAGTGGAATGAGGAAAAACAAAGAAAAAACTGAATTTGAAGGGACTCTTTCAGACTATATCTCTGCTGTCATAATATACCATTGTGCACAGCCATGTGCAGAACCAAGTCCCCTGATCTCAACTAGCCAATGGTAGAGCCCCATGACTCAGAATGAGCTCAGGCCACAAGGCCCAAATTGAGTTCCCTGACCTGCAGAGTTGAACTCCACACAGTTCTATTATAGGTTTCCCCTGTCCTTTCTTTAAAGATGTTTAAAGTTGGGAGCTCAGAAAAATACCCTTTATGACCACCTATGCCTCTGCAGAGTGGGTCCAAGGACTGGCACAATCAGGAGGTCTGAGAGTGGGGTGGGGGGGGTGTTCCAAGGCACAGCTACCTTCCTTGCTGGAGCTGGTGGCAGAGCAGGCAGGGGAGGGTGTAGCTACCTGGTCCCACCGAATGAGCCCAAGCAGGCCAGAGGGAGAGCAGATCTCAGAGCAGACTTCCAAATCTTGCCTTCCATCACTTGCATGCCATATTTTTAAACTTTCAGAGTCTACTTTTTCATATTAGATCTCTCCAAAGTGTCTGAATCAACATGTCTACTGGACAAAAAAAAAGTGAATCAGGAATTTGAGAGTTTGGGTGTTTTGTCTGTGTCACTAGGGATTTCCAATGGAACCTTAATCATCTTGACTTTTGGTGTCTCTAACTTTGAAATTGAACTAACACTGTACTTGTTCTGTAAATTATGAACTTGATCTGCTTCTGTCTTAGCATAAATTTTATAGTTATCTTCTTGTTCAGGAGTCATTTCTTCCCTTGTCTCATTAGTGTAAAAACAATCCCATGCTACAAAAAACACAGGGAGTTTGGGATTGGACAGAACTGGCTTTAAATCTAGGGCTTGCCATTTACTAGTTTGCAACCTTGGTCAAAGCACTTAGCATCTTTGAGCTTCGATTTCTTCATTTACAAACTGAAGACAATAGTGTTAGTGACAAGAATTAAAATAAAATAAGCCTAGCATACATTTAAGAAAATTAATTTCCAGGGCTGGGGATTTAGGTCAGTGGTTCCGGTGCCTGCTTTGCAAGTGCAAGGACCTGAGTTCGATCTCTGGTACAAAAAAAAGAAAAAAAAGAAAAGAAAAGAAAATTAAGTTCCTTATTATATTACATAGAATAGTACAATCAATAGTTTCTGATGGGTTGGAGAAAAAGTGCCTCCTGCTTCACTGAGATTTTTAGAATTTTTTTTAAAAGAAAGATGACTAAACTTCTTGGTTCGTGTGTAATGAATGGAGTGATTTTTTAATCTTCTCCTGTATTTCTTCAGTTCATCCATTTATTAATTTATCTTCCAGATATATACCAATTTTCTGATATGTTTTGGAAATATTTGAGAAAAATTGATGTGGTGAAATAGGTGCAGGAGAGGTTTGCCTTGAAGTTATACTAATACTAGGGAGTGTAGCCTTTTCTTTATTAACTAGATATAAAACAAAATATAAGTTTTAAGAGTGTAGGAGACACTAGCACAAATTTGGAGTGGCTACCTGGGTTGAGAAGGGGCAAACCACTGATTTACATCATGCACATTCAAGAATGAGTCTTGTTACCTTTGGTCAGTGTCCTCAGCCTTTCTCTGCCTGGTGAGAGATTTTGGTGCTGAGTTAAGTTCTAACAAAATGCAGTAGAGTCAGGAAGGATATTCTTTTATTTTCAGTGTAGTAGCCACCAAAGTTAATCATCAACATAGTCATATCATATAATTCCGAATCATCATTCAAATAGATTATGATCCTCTCAGCTATGGCTTTGCATTGTTCAGCATTTGGAGATGCTGCTGAACCATTCTGAAGATGACCCTATTGAAGGTGATTAAAGTCTTTTGGTGAGAATGGCTGAAATGGCCAGTAGGAAATGAAAGATGATACCTTGTGCACAGGTAGGACTTGTCCCTTGCTGCCCATCTGTTGTTGCTATTCCTCAGAAGAAGCCCTTGGGCCTTTGGTAGTATAAGATCATGTTTTTTTTGCTCTCCTATGAAACAAGTCCATTGACCATCATGGTTCTTGGTCAGAGAAGTGCTGGCAGTGCCTTTGCTTAGGCCTCTAAGAATCTCTCTCTCTCTCTCTCTCTCTCTCTGGTATTCTAAATAAATGTCTTTAAATCCTTACTTTTATTTATTTATTTATTTATTTTTTGGTATTAGGGATTGAACTTGAAACTTTGAGCTTGCAATGCGGGCAGCTGAACCACTGAGCTAAATCCCCGGCCCCTAAGTCCCTACTTTTAAAAGGACAGATAATGTCTTCCATAACTGAGAACATTTTTCAGGCCAGTCAAGTCACAGGGCCTATTTAGGCTGAGATGTGAGATGCAGAGACTCTTTATGAGAACTAGTTCTGTCATTCCCTCTTGCCTTTTAAAGTTATTAGCAGCCAGTTAAATCATGTGGAATGTCCTGCCAGTGACTCAGCTAGGTTTCATTGTTTTGCTCACTTTGCTTTTCATTTTTCAGCTTCTTCATATTCCAATTATTTAAAATCCTTCTGAAACAGGCATGTTTCTGTCTATTGATATCATACACCACATACATACACACACACGGTCCCTTGGATCTAGAGAATGATCATTCCAAAAGCAGACATAGATCATATTGGAAATAACAGAAAGCCTGGGAAAGGGTCACAACCTTTAAAATTTTTGTATGTGTCTTTAGTTCCTGAATGTTAGGAAGCTTCAAACTATCAGGGTGGGAGAAACTGGCTGAGGATGAGCAAAAGTGAAAGATGCACATTGAAGTGGAACAGGCAGGGTTTAAATCTTGGCTATCTGTTTAGCTATTGCCTAGAACTGTCTCCTACTGCAAAGGCAGAGCTGGGACAGAAGCACTGTGGTCCATGAAGTCTGAAGCATGGACCATCAGGTCCTTAACCGAAAATCTTATTCAACCCCAGTCTAAAAGATTTGTATTATTCAAGCTCTAAATCTCTAATTACCCTAGATCAGGGCTGGCAAACCTCTTAGAGCTTTCAAAGATACAAATAGCCAGCTATACCATGTGGGCCACAAGCTTGCCACCACTGCCCTAGAGCTTGAACTAATGTTTTACTTTAAGCACACTGTGGGGAGTACATGTTTCTTGGTGTCTCATACATTGGCTAAGTTCTAGCTTTCTCTCTAAAGATCAAGGTACATGTACCTGAAAACAAGATAGACGATGGTGGAAAGATGAAGACTTGGAGGAGGTGGAAGAAAAGAGAGAAAAGGCTGCTAAGCACACACTCAGCTGAGTTCAGAATTCTCCAGGGGCAGAGTCTGAAATGAGTTGTGTAATGGGGAAGCTACCACTCAGCAATGTTAATGGAATGAGGATGGACCAGCTGGTTGGCAGAGGGGGTTTCCCCTTTGGGGGATGCTGCTGTGATTCATAATGTGCACCGATACAAAGAAGTTCTCAGCAGTAAGTGGAAGGAGGGGACAGGGAGAGAAATGGAGAAGGAAAGGAGAAAAGAGATGGATAGTCCGGTTAAGACACCAAAGTGCATGAGCATTTACCACAACAGGGCTTTGTACTAGGCATTATGGGATACAAAGAAGAGCATATCCTTCCCTATCCTGGAAATTTAGCTTTAAGCCAGAGGCTTGAGGACTAGGGCACAGCTTTCTGAAGAAAGAGAAAAGGTACTCTAAGGAAGAGTAGAGCAAGATGGATAAAACAGGTGTGAAGAAAAATATACATAAAATTGGGGATGTAGCTAAGTGATGCCATGATTGCCTGGCAAGCGCAAGGTCCTGAGTTCAATGCCCCATACCCCCCCAAAAAAATTGCAAACATATAATATATATATATATATATATATATATATATATGTAAAACTGACATATATGGTGTGTCTGTGTATGCATATATAGGGTACATAAGGCTACTAATTTGAAATATGTTTGCAAATTAGCAAACATATTTTAATTATATATGGGAAAATATACCCATAAACACACATATATATGAATATACATATATATATATACATATATATCCATATGAATATGTATGAATATATGAAATATCATCCAAGTTTTATAAGATATTACCTCTGAAGATATGTTTATGTATGATCTATGATAAGCCTTTTTAAACAGTGTATCCTAAAGTTTCTTTAAAACGACAGTATTCATTCCTGTTTTTAAAATTCTGGTTATAAATGTGGCATTCAATCTTTTTAAAAATGCATGTAAAATTATATAAGAATACATGAATATATTCCAGTTTTGAAAATGTCAAACAACACAGTAAGTATAAATAGCATAAAATAAATATAGGACACATATTTTATATCATTTAATATACATTGTATAAATAGAAATATGCAGTAGAAAATAAAATCTTCATCATTTTTTTCCAGAGGAAAACAACCAGCTCTTCCCTCCCTCACCTTTCTTAAACACAACCTAGATATTGTCACATATAGCAGTGGACTTAGGATCTGAACACAGTTAATAACTACCTATCATCTCAGCTTAGAGGACTAAGCATAAGTCAGGAAGCCACAGATCACAGAGGAGGTGGGGTGTTGGCATCAGGAGCTGCCCCTGGTGGGGAGAGGCACCCAGCAGCTGAGCTAGCATAGCTTTAGCCCAGAAGTCTAAAGCTCCGCCCAGGGAGTTGCATTCTCCACAGAGTGGGAGGAAGATGATGTAAGGCACAGAGAGCTGGAACATGGTGCTCAACTCTGGCATTTACAGGCTGACTGTGGGTCTGAGGAAATGGAGTCTGTAGGAGTGAAAATCTGTTCTCAAACTGGTGGGTGTGAATTGAAGTGAAATTGCACATTGCATTAGACCTGATCTGTTTGTATAAAGCTCTGACAGAACCAGTGCTTTTCCATCGGTAAGCAATGCTTACAGAAAGCTTTCCTTCTTTCTCATTTATTCTTCTGCTTTGCATTTTCAGAGCTCATAAGGAGAGATGTCTGCCAGATCAATCTCTCCTGAGTGTTTTGCTATTGCCTGTGAAAAACATTTCAGGTGGGTGGATAAGAATCTGTGTGTGTAGGTGATCTCTCTGAGGACACTCGAAATTTCTCTGCCTACTAATTACATCCCTTGGAAGATGTGGATTTGGTAATGAGACTCTTATCCTTGTCTGTCCCCTGGTCTCTGCATGCGCATCCGGTACATAGCCAATTTCTCCATGCTTCATTCAACTTGAATACGAAATGAATGTAGAAAAATTGGTCTTGTGATAGACTTTTCCAGATGTTTTTATTTCATTATACATCACTAAGAGAGAATAGGATAACTTTAAAGGGTGAAGACATATAGAGGTTTGTGAGAGTTTTGGGGAAAACATAAGTGATTAGGTGGGAAGGGCTATAGAACTACAAAGCATTCGCTTGTGCTTTGCTAGCACTAAGAAAAATCTAGTTTTGTTTCTACCATGGGGTATTTTAAAATTTACTGCTTCAGCTGATATCTTCTAGTGCCAGAGATCAGACTATAGTAGTTCTTTTCAAGAATCAACTAACTCTTTGGATTTTAAGGTAGACACAGGTGAGCAGCAACAGAGTAAAATAAGAATGTTGGCTCTCCCAGACCTGCCGACTGGCCCTGTATCCACACAGATCCATCATATTTTTAAACCCTATTGGGCAGCTGCCCCCATCCCCATCAGAAAGTAGTGTGGTGCAATGATAAAGAGCGTGGGCTTGGTGGGACTTGGTGGTTCACCTCTGCCATTTCTGCAACTCAGGAGGTAGATGTAGGAAGACTGAGAATGCAAGGCCAGCATGGGTGACTTAACCAGACACCATCTAAGAGAAAGTTAAACAAAGTGCATGGGCTTTGAGCACAGGCTGAAGTCTGAGTGCCTGTTACTTTTTTCCCTTTAGCAAGTTCCCCAGCCTCATAGAGTGTTTTCTCACCGAATAAACGGAGTGGTAACACTGACCTCAGAACTGCTCAAGGATGAAATAAAATACATTCAGAGTCCTCAAAGCAATGCCAGGGTTTAGAGAAGCATCGCACATCTTTTATCAAAGACAAAGGCATTGCTCCCCTTTGTTTCTGGCTATCTTTGTGCTATTCTGTGAAATGTTCCTTCACATCCCTGTCCAGTCAGTAAACCTCTACTTCTGAGTTTTTCTCTGCTCTTTTATTATATATTCATTCCTGCTCAGACAGTAAAGACACACAGTTGTGGATTTTTTTTGTTTTGTTTTTATAAATATTAGAGATTATGCCCCTAGACTCCTGACAGAACAATAAAAGAATTTTATGTATATCTCAAAGGGCAAAGTTTCAGAGATGGAAACTGAGAACCAGGAAGATAGAACAACTTTTCAAAGCACACAAGGCCTTCTTTTTTTTTTTCTTTTATTGAGTTTATTGGTACATTTTAGGTATACAGTACAGTTACATTCATTATTGGGACCTTGTACCTTAAATGACAGGTGGTCTTGGTTCTTATTTTTTCCCCTTGTCCCTGCCTCACAAGGACTCCCTTTGCTGAAGCTGGAGCAGGCATCCCTCTGGCTGGCAGCAGGATCCTATTTTGCCTCCTCAGGGTCCTTCCCCTGCTACCCTCTCTGATCCTACCCTCTCTGCTCACTCATTCAGACCATGAGTTTGCATCATCTTTGCTTTGGGGCTGATCTAGGGGAAACTAGACTCCCCAGGGGGCCTGGACCAATTCCACCACCCCACAAAATGGTGCTGCCTTGTCCTTTGGTGTCTTGGGGATACAAAAGAAGCAAGAAGCCTGTGTGCTGTGTGCCATGTGGCCAAGCTCCTCAGCCATGAACACTCTGGGACACGGTGAGCCCTTGGCAAACATCTGGCTTGGCCTGCAGCTCGCTGCTCTGCTGGTGCCATGTTCTATTTGCCAGTGTCCCGAACAAAGAGGGATTCATGGCTGCTTCTGGACCTGCCAGTCAAGATTTAAACTTTCCATCCTGTGTGAGCAAGCCTGGGTCTCACAGCTCCCTTGTACATTCAAATAGCTGAGTGATTAAATATTCATGCGTTGCTTATTTCAGTGTATTTAATTTATTATGTATCACTTTTCTTGGGTTTTATATAAACCTGCCTGAGGACTTTTTTTTTGCAGTTTAAATTCTGGCAGAATGTTCCCCTTTCCTTGGCAAAGTGTTGATGAGCTAAAGAAAGTGTGCTGAGCTAAGAAGATAGGTTATTTTTTTTTTACAGATTGCTCTTGAACACTAATAAATATGATATTATAGTCATTATCACCATCATTAATTAGACTTTACTGATCATTAATGTGATGCCCAACGTGAGGTGTCATTAAAACATCTGCATCATTTTATTCCCAAGGCTTGAAACCCTTGTCCTCAGCTTCCCTGTTTGTACAGGATGGCAAAAGTCAGGAGAGTTTGCTGTCTTCTTTTCTACCCCTTTTCCTGCTGATGCAGAAATTCTCATCCTCCTTCTCCTGTTTTCTGCACAGGGTCCATCTTCACCACATTCTTGTGAAGGGCTCAGTTGGGAAGATCATGAGCTTTTTGTGAGCTGGCTCCACAGTCCCATTCCTTCTGACTTGTGCAGATAGACCTCAGGGCTGGGCAGGACAGCCTCCCAGCTCGTGTGGATACACAGGAGAGTTTTCTTTTCTGTTGTCTAAGACGAAAGGACAAATGACACTTGGTTAGAATTCAAGAGGGTCTTTACAGGTAATCTTTTAACTGCAGCTCCCATTTTTCTCTTTATATAAGTCACAAGGCCTGTTGTACCCTCTTTCAAAATATGAATAATGATGCCTTCATTATCAAGAACTAATTAAAAACGACAGACTTTGTCCCCCGCCCCCGCCCCCATCATCAACTTGCACACCCTCTTGCCACCACCCACACGGCATCTGCTCAAGCCTAAAAATGAGTTTCAGTATTAGCCTAGGAAAGTCACAAAACAAAGTTGAAAATTTAAATTAGCTGCCAAGGAAGAAATCATACGTCAGTCCTCTGCTCAAACACATTGCATAAACAAGAAGAGAAGGAAGAAAAAAAAGAGAAACAGCAGAAGAAGGAAGAGAAGGAGGCAGAAAAGGAACAAGAGAAGAATGAAGAGACAAGAAGAAAGGAAGGAAAGAAGAAGGGAGAGAGGAAGGGAAGAGAGAGGCAGGGCAAACAGAAATGTGCACAACAATTGAAGGAAATTTTCAGTTTCCATGGGGCATAGGGTTCTACTAATTGACATCTACTTTTAAAATAGGAACAAGTAACTTAAAGATAATTTATTTCCAAAATAATTTATAAACTTAATGCACTTCTTCCTAAATGAATTGTTTTAGAGAACTTTCAAAAAGTTATTTTCTGTTTTCAGTTAAGTGGAAGATTAATTAAGAATAGTAAATATATTTTTGAAAAACATTAATAAAGGGATACCTGCATTTCCAGATAGGAAATTAAAAAGTCATAATGATTTACATATTTACTGACACAAAAATAGCCTGATAAATAAGGAGAAAAAAGCTCAGAAACAAAGAGTTATATATCTGATATTTCAGACAAATAAAAAAAACATGGATTCCTTATTGTTTTAGGGAAACTCTATGGTAAGGAATTGTATGACTTTCCACCAATTTGGTGGTTTGGAGAGGCAGAAATGATTTTCCCACAGATCTGGAGGTCTGAAGTCAGTTTCACTAAAAGGAGATCTGTGTGGGCTGAGCCAGTCCCTGCCCCCCTCCAACCTGAAAGTGAGCATCTACCCCTTGTCTCTGTCAGGCTCAGGTGGCACTGCTGTTCTGTGGTTGTGGTGACATTGTGCCAGTCTTGGCCCCCACCTTCATATGACTGTCTCTTTCATATCTGTCAACCCTCCCCGATCTTCTCTTATAAGGGCAGTGTGATTGGGCTTATGCACTAGCCAGATGATCCAGGACAATCTTCCCACGTCAAGATCTTTAGCTTAATCTAAATTGTCAGGGTCTCTTTTACGCATAAGGTTATATTACAGCTTCAAGTGACTAGGACTTGATATCTATGAATGGGTGTGATTCGTCCTACTGCAGTGGTAAGTTAGATTCTTATCTCACCTTTACGTCAAATTAATCTATAATATATTAAATACTTAAAGAGGAGATATAAAAGCAAATAGTAATCTGATCACAAAGATTGCCTTTTGAAATATAAAAGAAAAGGAAAAGGTTGCTGGTTTTGCTTGTATAAAAATTTGGCCCTGCTTAGGTCCAAAATACTATAAACAAAATGACAAAGAAATGACAAGTTAGAAAAGTATTTGTAAAAGACAAAAGTTTGTGCCACTACTTTATGAGGGGCTCCTATAAGTCAGAAAAAGAAAAACACTGCAGTAGAAAAATGGCCCTAGAACAGGGACAAGCATTTCATAAAAGAAGAAAACGTAAAAAAAGAACAGTAGTCATAAAAATTTAACTTTGTAGCAATAAACGCAAATTGAATGTTAATAATATATTACTTTTTGGAAAAATGATGTAAATTACAATACTTAACAGTGGCAAGTAAATGAAGAGGTTGACACTTTTATACTATAAGTGGCATGTTAATGGTGCAGGCTTTCTCAAGGCCAGTTTTGCAATATGTATGAAAGACCTAAAACTATATTCTTTTTTAATCTGAAATGATGATTTTAAATTATGGCAATAAGTGAGTAACAACACAAACAGAATTGGACATGCGCATTTTTTATAAATTCATTAAAACTTGGAAACATTACAAATGGTCTAACGTCCACAGTAGAAGATGGTTAAATAAATTGTAATGTAGCTGTAGGATGGGACACATAGCAGGCTGTATAAATTCTGTCTGATGAGACAGAGAATGCTCACAAGATGTACTTATATCAAAACGCTAGCAACAAGACCATCTGCATATCTGGACTGGTGAGTGTGTGTGTGTGTGTGTGTGTGTCTTGTGCATGCGTTTGTGTGCGTGTGTATATGTGCTTGCATGAGTATGTGTATGTGTGTGTATCTGAAACAATAAGTGAAATGTTAATAGAGGTCCTCACTGGAGTTAAGATTATGGGTACTTCTTTACTATAAAATTTTAAATTTTTTATAACAACTATGTATTACTTTTGCAATTTGGAAAGAAGAAAAATAAATTTATGTATTTAAAAATTATCTCCAGAATAAAGTCAAATCTTCAAACTATGGCAACTACTGGCCCTGTACAGTCTATTTTCAAATACATTTTCATTTTTAACTCCCTTGACTACCCAGCCGATGTTGCTATAGTAACACTGAATTTCTTGGTCTTCTCTGTGTTTTAAAAGTCTATGTCTTTATTCATGTTGTTCCTTCTGGCCCAAATCCCTAGGGACCCCACACCATTAAAGCCCATCTCTCCAAGGCAGGCAGAGATCAGGATGCCTAGCCCCAATCCTGGGCAGAATAAGTTACTTCCTTTCTTTGCCCTTACAGCTTACCACACTGATTGCCTCCTGCTGTGTTCCTGTGTCACGGTTCTGAACTTTCACCGGACTGTGAGCTCAGGGCAGGTGAGTTAGAGTCCATGGGCACTTCAGCACCAAGCCCAGGTTGGGGGTGAGACTGACCCCCCAAACAGCCTAAAGAGCTAAAGTTACCATAGGCCCTATTGCTAGGAAGGAAAGTAAGGGATGAGAGGCCCAAAGATGAGGGTCAAGCTTGATCTTTTAGGGATGGTCAAATGAAGTTTTACATTGGACATAGTTATTTCAACCTACAGATGAAGTTAAATCAATACATCTCAACTTGGTTTGAGTTGCCTGCTATTTCAGGATGTTTTGGTGTGAGGAAAACTGTTTGTTGTTGTTGTTCTTGAGCTGATAATTGGTGTGTTAAATGGTGCGGTTTTGTTTAGCATATGCTGGTTGTGTTTCAAAATAATCTCACCTCTTTACAACATCTGATTTCTGAGTTGTGCTGAATCATTTGCTTTGAAGGTAATTAGAAACAGTTGGGGAGCAAGTATGTTCCCTACTGAGGCCTTTCCCTGAAAGGCAGAGAATCGATGAAAAACAGGAGTCACATCCAGGACAAGCTGATGGGTCTTGGTCTGGTCAGATCCCCTTTGAGTCATAACCTACATGTGTTGTTTGTTTGCTAATAAGAAAAAGAAAATAGTTTTTGTGGGATTTGGATGACATCAGTTGCTGGGTCTGACACATTAGAGAAGAGAGGGCAGCTGTGTTCAAGGAGCGGGTGGAGCAGCAACAGAGCCGAGCACTTACCCAGGGAGGAGAGTAGCTGCACCATTTACTCCCGGGAACCTGTGAGAATGAGTCTAGGTCCCCACCATGGTCGCAAAAGAAATCACTGTTCACTTAGAATGAAAGGGACAAATTCCTAGACCCCAAATGTCATTGCTATAGGGGTAAAATGAAGGCTCTGGGTGGGTGTGCAGTTTTGGCTTTCAGGAGCTAGTGTTGCACATTGCACAGCGGGGCTTGTATACGTTAGGATGGAGGAGCAGGGGAAGAGTTTTAGTTTTCCAATTTTTTTTTCTCCCATTTTCTTCCTCCTCTACAAGCCTAAATCCCCTCTTCCCACAAAAGGAGAAGAAGGCAGAAATGGGTTTGCCTGTGTATGTCCAGAGGCAGGAAAATACAGAAGAGAGTTGAGTGGATGTCCAGCCCAGCCTGAGATTGTGCTGGCTTGGGAACTAAGCAGCCAGGCCTTGAGCAAGTCGCAAACTCCAGGGCTCCCGTTAGTTCTTGATAAGATGTTTGGTAAAAAATGAAATCATTGTTTCCAAACTTTATTTAGCATAAGAATCTCCTTTTTCTCAAAGAAAATATTACGTGGAATGACGCCTTCTCTACTAAACAAGATGCTGACAACAGTGCTATTCTGGCTGAAGTAGAGACGGTGGCTCACGGCCTGCCAGCTGCCTGTCCCTGACTCCTGGAACCAGGCCTTTGGGCATGTTGGCGTGCAACAGATTTGTCCTTTTCCTGCTCCTTCCTCCTTATAGTCACATATATACATAGGAAATAAAATTGCTTTGTGGCTCATCTCAGTCAGTCCAGTATGTACGATAATTTTAAAGTAACTTACCTGTTTTCAAAATAAAAACAAGTCAAACAAAACACTCATGCCTGCAACCCTGAGCAATACTCTACATAAAGGACATTGCATCTATTAGAAGCATGGCTTCTCTCCCTGTCTCCTCTTCCTTCACCCCCTTGCACACACGGTGGCTGCTTCCCAAGTCCTTGCCTCTCTGTCCCCTCAGTTACAGAGGTGCCGCCCTCCCTCCTCAAATCTCCTATGAGATTTATCCTCATCTCTCTGTCCCGTCTCCCTCGCCCATATCCAGTGAGAACCTGCCAGCTTCTTATTCTTCGCCAGTTCTGTTTTACACACTATGACCCCACGACCCCTGTAATAGTCCAAGGCAGAACAGCAGAGTTGGAGCTCTGTGGGCTTCTTCCCTTAAAGGTGTGGTGAGGAGAAGACTGCACATCCTTACAGGGGGTGGGGTATTTTTCCAACTTCTCTCCTCTCCTCTCCCATATGGCCTGCACCCTGCTCTCTGCCTCCACTTTAACTGAAATCTTTAAAAACAGACAGAATATAACTGGATCACATTCACACTTTGGGAAGTGTTTTGTATACTCATTTCCCCCTCATTGTGTGTGTGTGTGTGTGTGTGTGTGTGTGTCCTAAATCATGAACACTCTTGGGACCACGGCCCCTGCTGTGACATTTCTGTGCCATGGAAGAAGGTCACAAATTTAGGGAAGCCCTTTGACCTTTCCAAGTGAGTTCTCATGGGACTCCTCAGGCTCTGTGCCACTCCCTCCCCCCACCAGGTGATAGGTAGGCAGGTCCCAGCCAGGTTCAGAGAGTACTATCTGAGTGTACACGGGGCTCTGAGTCCAGCAGCACAGCACCTCCTACTGTGGTGTTTACATTTACCTGGGTCCCTCCGGCCAGAGGCTGTTTCTCAGGCACAGTCAACACAGGTGAAGTTCTTTGTGGGCTCTGCATGAAAGAACAACCTGATCTCTGCTGGCATTTCAGAAGACTCTGTGTTTTCCTAATCAGTGTGCCCCCATTTCTTGCCTTTGATAGGTGTGGATTCATTTCCTTATGTGTCACTTAGTTCACAGGTACCATGGTGCCTGCTCCCAGCACTCCTTGCAGTCTGTGCCAAACACACACACACACACACACACACACACACCTCAGAACTATCTCTCAGTAACACAAACATCCCACAGAGTGTGCCCCTTTATTCAGTGCTTACCTACCAATTTGTGTCTTTAGCAGTCCAAACCAACATCAGGACTATTAGTAAAGGTGGAAGATGGAGGACATTCTAATGTAGGGGCAACTCACTGTTGCCCCTGGAGCCGGCAGGGCTGGGGAACCAGTTCTACCTCATTGCAAAGCTGTACACCTGCGACAAATCGCATTTGCCCAACATATTTTCTCTCCCTCTTCCCACACTCGTGCCCTTGAGCTAAAACCAGGTTTTGCCTGGGCTAAAAGAGATAAGGAGGGAGAGCTGGACTTTGAGTCCAGTGATCTATCCAAATCTGACACTGCTGGAAGGGACAGAGAAAGTTCCGAGGTCAAGTGGTTAATGGTATGGACTTGGAGGTGAATCCTGAAACTGCTGCTTATGAGCTGTGTGACTTCAGACAAATGACTTGTGTTTCCTTTTTTTTTTTTTTTGGTACCTGGGATCAAACTCAGGACCTTGCACTTGAGAGGTAGGTGTGGTGCCACTGAGCTAAATCCCCGGCCCAAATGATTTATGTTTCTGTGTCTCAGTCCCTTCCTTTGTAGGGCAGAATACCAGTCCCTACCTCATGGGGTAATTGTGAGGGTGGAGTTACAATGCCAGGAAACTCTGTAGAAGCACATGTTATTCTGGACACAATGGAAATAGCCTTCCATTCTCACCAGGGTTATTCCCCTGATCCAAGCCACTGTCACGAACCAGGGTTCTTGCATACAGTCTTTTCCCTGGTCCTCTTGCTTCTGTCCTTGATGCCCGACTGAAGCCAGAATGTGTCATGTGCTCACTCAGTGTGGTTGACTATTCGTTTCACTCAGATTAAACCATTTGGTCTCTGCAGCTGTTTCCAACTCCTCATCTTCCTCTCTCCCTCACCTGCCCTGTCCCAGTGGTTTTTATGCTATTCCTCCAGCAGGAAGTCTATGCCTAGAATTCCAGGTTGTTCCTCCCTTCAAACTGTCCACAACTATTTGAATCCTAGTGTACACATGAAGCCTTAGAACTGGGAAAATAAGTTTTTGATAATCTCCCAAAGGACAAAGCTCAAGCTCTGCCCCTCCAGCCCACCTGTAATGCTCTGAATTTCCAAAGCACTTCCATCCTAGGAATCTCACCTTTTCATAATTGAGTCATTATTGTCTGCTGTACGGATCCACCCCATTGTCCATGTCTGTCACCCCAAGGAGGTGACATCCTTATGGAAAGCTGGAGCCAAGCTTTCTGGCTGATTTCTATTTCTCCCAGCACCATGCACCTCAGGTCTTGATTAGTTCACTCGGGCAGTACTAACTGATGACTCTGGGTCCTGGGAAGGGTTTCTCAGCTATGTCTACAAGTGTGAGTGAATTGCTTCATGTGTTACCTACTGAGCACCCACCAAATGCCAGAGCAGGATGCAGGCATATCAGAAAATACAACATAATCCCTGCTCTCCACAATTCTTCTAGAAGAGGTTTTTAGCCTTATGCTTTAAAATTACCTGATGGGTTTAAAGAATGAAGCTATAGGTATACATTATATATAATTATTCATTAGATATAGATATACATTGGCTATAAATATACATAATTACACACAGACACACAACACACACAGACACACACACACACAGAGCCATCCAGAGCAATGAATCTGAATCTTTGGCAGGGGATCCTGGTAGGCATATCTTTTCCAAGCTCCACTGGAGGTGGCTTTTGTGAGGCTTTGACCAGGTGACCAGCACTGGACAGTCCCATCTAAGATGATGAACCTAAAGAAGAGGGGTGTCTGGTCACCCTATAGAATCAGAGCCAATACGGGTGAGATTAGAGAAGCGAGTCAATTTTTTATAAGTACTAGAACTGGATTTAATGCCACTCACTTTACTGGGGACTTGGAAGGGAGATTCTCTTTTCAGATTTTGATATTATATGATTTCTGAAAAAATGTGCCAAGACACTTCAATGGGAGAAAGAATAGTCTTTAAAAACGGTGCTCAGAGTGTCGAAAGATGCTGGACCCTTTTGTTCTACTATACACAAAAATTAACTTAAAATGGATTGTACACTTATATGTAAGAATTAAAAGTATAAAACTCTTAAAAGAAAATGAAAGATTAGACATTCATGGCCTTGAGTTACAAAAAGTCTTCCTAGATATGACACCAAAAAGATAGGGTACAAAAGAAAAAAACAGATAAATTGATTTTATCAAACTTAAAAACTTTTGTTTCAAAGACTGCCATCACGAAAGGTTTAAAAATCTCCAGAATTGAAGGAATATATGCAAATCATATATCTGACTTTAAAAATCCTGTGTCTAGAATATAAAACTCTTACAATCCAATCTAAAGCAACCCACTTTTAAAATGAGCTAAAGGGTCAGGGATTTAGCTCAGTGGTTCCACTGCCTGCCTCACAAGCACAAGGACCCGTGTTCATTCCCCAGTACCAAAAACAAAACAAACCAAACAAACAAAAAAACCTAAATATTTGAATAGACAGTTCTAAAAATGGCGATAAACAAGTGACAAAAAAAAAAAACCCTATATAAAAGATGCCACCAACTTGCTCACAGATATTGGAACTGTACATATGATTATAAATTTTGGAAATACAGAGAGGTGCAGTAAAATCCCTTGAGGCTCTGATTGTTTACAGCTAAGAATCTTTGATTGTTCAAAATGCCTGCATTTCGTGCATTAAATACCCTCTTTTCCTCTCGTGACTTTAAGTTCTTGTCTGATTTAGAAACTTTCTCTTTTGTTTTCTGTGGTGGCCATTCAGAAAGCCTCTCAGTCCAGAATGAGTCTAGTCTGCTGCTCACAGACTGGATTTTATGTATTCATTGTGGACCCAGAGTGAGATCTTAATCTCTTAAAAAATACGGTTCTTGGGAGCAGAAGTCTAGTTATAGGGTGAGAAAAATGAACATCAAATAATGTTGTTAGGCTTGAAAAAGGAGCAGTGAGTCCTCCCAGGAGACAAGGAGAGAGATTAACCCAAGGAGTTGGCAAGCCAGGCAGCAGCACTGGGTAGCAGCTCCATACTCACCACGAGTGAGGAGTCCCTGCTCCCTGCGTTCAGCTGGACTAGACACTGGCTTCTCGGTGGCCTTTGTAACCTGAATAAGGAAGAGGGAGGGACTGGCTTTAAGAGCAGCCTTTGAATCCACCGCCTGAATGAAGGACCAGGGACACACCTGATCTGTCCAGTGGCCAGCAGCTTCTTTCAAATAACAAACAAGCTGGGCATTTACACTGTGTGTGTAAATTTCCATCACAATAGCCGCCCTGCTTTTATGGAACTAGGAACAATTTGATAAAGGGGGAAGATAAGATAAAGGGGGAAGCCTTTGAAAGAGGACACTGGCTGAAATAACATCTCTGTCCAAGGGGCACGTTTTCTCTACACGCGATCCTTTCGGTTGAGTGTCACATGGCAGAGAAATATGATAGCGACTCCAAATGGTCATTTGTGCACATTTGGGTAATGAATTTTAAGGAGATGACTGAGGAGCTCTGGGCAGTCTGAACTTGGGTGCTTGGCCCTGATTTGTGAGGGGAGTGGAACGTGTGCTCAGTGAATGATGGGCGCATCCAGCCAGCGTGCGGCTCCCTTGTAGGGGGCGGGTCCACAGGCTTGCAGAGAGTCTGAGTGGGCACGAGTTGTAGGAAAACCAGCTAGTTTCTATAATGGAAAGAAAAGCAGTTCCAACACACTCTTCCAGAGCAGTGAGCTCCAAATCCAAATGGGGCGATGGAGTCTGAATTACCTTCATCCCTCCTCCCCATGAGGAGAGAGGGAAAGTCAGGCATCGGAATAGTTCATACCCCAAATAATTCTGATTGTGTGACTGGGGAAACTCCCCTTAGAAAACTACTTATCTGCAGGGTGGCCTTAAAGGATAGCCCTTGCCATAGTTGAGGATAATAATCTGCAGCACTCTGGACCATGGCTTGTATTCTGGGGGTAAAAATGTATCCTAACTTTGAAAGGTCAGCATCGTAGGTTACTTAGAGGACAGTCGAAATAGAAAAGGATTTTGGAAAATAAAATGAGTAAAGAAACTGCATCACTTTTTCAGGATTTTAACCTGGGTTTTAGTAAGCTCAGGCTACTAAACAAATCCCATAGGCTTATCAACAGACATGCATTTCTGAAGGCTGGAAATCCAAGGTCAGACTGCCAGAATGGTTGGGTTCTGAAGAGGGTCTTCTTCCTGGCTCTACCTAATGACCTATCAAAGGCCCCATCTCAAACCATCACCCAGTGTTGGGGCTTGAACATGTGAACTTTAAGGGGACATAACCATTTTGTGTAACAGCCTCGGGCTGTTTTCCCACTCACTCTTCAAAGCTGGGCAACACCGGGCCCCCTCAGGAGAGTCGCCAATGCTCCTGGGTTGGAGTTCACATGGAAGAAGGGGTGAAACTAAGGAAATGGACTACCAGAATGAACAAGAAATGCTTCCCCCCCCCTTGGTTTAGGAATTCTGCCATATTTCCATCTTCTGTTTCTGATGCTTTTGGATAAGGTTTCTATCTTAGTCCATGTGGGTGAATGCGGCAGACTAAATGGCTTGTAACAAGAGAATCTATATGTTACAGTTCTGGAAGCTGAGAAGGCAAGGATCAAGGTACTGGGAGATACAATGTCTGGTAAGGTCTGATTCCTCATAAACAGTGACTTAACATGTGTCCTCACTTGATAGAAAGGCCAGGTGGCTCCCTCAAGCCTCTTTTATAAGGTGCAAATCCCTACATGAGGGCTCCACCCTCATGACCCAATGTCCTCTCAATACTGCCATCTTGGGGGCTAGGATTTTGGAGGATATAGATATTCAGCTGTAGCGGTTTTTCCTCCGAGGTCAGGGGCATGGGCAGAGGCTTACCCTGAATGAGCAAAGGGTGACTCCAGAAGCCTGAGGACGTAAGCTTTGGGCAAGGGCAGCACTGAGAGCAGGGGTCCAGAGGCAGGAGAAGCAGTCTTAACAGAAGGATCAGATCACCAAGGGAAAAAAAAAATGACTTAGCTGTTTCCGCAAGGTTCTCTTCAGAGAGCTGAAGGCAGAACTTCCATACAAAGGGCCAAGGATGCCCTTTCCCATTGCCCGGAACCTGTGGGTGTCTGACTCAGGAACACTGCCGCAGAGATGATGGCTCAGGATTGGCTTCTGCAAGCCTCAGAGACTGGCATGGAGGCCATGTCCACCTAGAGAGGTTGCCTGGGCAGTTGACTCCTTGCCGCATATGCAGAAATACATCCTTACTGCACTTTACAAAGAGGTTTTGCTTTTAGCTGCTGCAGTTTCCACTTCCTTTAGTACATTGGGTGGTTGAAAGGATAATTATATTTAATCCCTTTAAAGCCAGCTGAACTGAGTTTCACTGTAGCCTGAGGGTTCTCCGTGACCTACTGTTGACTCCTGCATTTACTCCTCTGCCCCTACCGCATCCTTACCTTCTAGGCAGGGGCTGCTTTCCTCAACAGACAGGAAGCAAATCTTACTCATCTCTGGACCCCAGCACCCAGCACAGTGCTTGGCACCCAGTAAGGCTAACACAAAATTGTGTAAAAATATTTATATTTGAAAAGAAGGCTATTTCTAGTAGGAAATACCATATTTTTGAATTTTTATAAACAACAACAATGTGATTGGAAAAATATTGGACTAATGTGAAGCATCAAAATTTCACAACAAAATAATAGAACTCAAAACCTTGCTAAGGCAGAAAATATCATGGCTATTGTGATTTAAATCATCGCTATATTCTATTCATATTCTATTGATCTAATCCTAAAACATAGACTAAAAATGTCACTTCATTTCTTTTGTATCCCAAAGCTTAAAGCTGAGGCTCTTTGTGACTGTGTGACATGTGATAAATGGACCTTCCCCTTTTGTGTTTCCTGTAACAACATTAGGACAGGCCCAGCATGGCAGCCCCAGGACATGGAGGACCCATATTTTGTGTTAGGGCTCTGTGCCAGCACAGCAGGATGGGCTTTTAACTAAGGGACACTCTGGATGCCCGTGGATGCCTTGGTGCCAGGCTCCATTCATGCCTGGGTCCCTTTTCTCTCCGCAAGTACCAGCTGTCCATCTGCTATTATCGCAACCACCAGAGCTAGCTTCTGTTTGCTGGGGGTCTTCTTCCGTGCTGGAACCCACGGGCTGGTGGAAATGGCCAGCTTCCACACTGCAGGAGGAGTCCTAAGACCGGCGTGGAAGTGCTACAGGGGTATAAATACCCCGGCTCTCTTGCCCCTGTGCCTGTGCCCTGACACCGTCTTCAGGACTCATGTTTGGCCTTTCCTTGACATTGCCCCCTACCTCGGCCTTTCTCTCTCCATAGTCCCACTTTCCCACTCTTTCTGCTGGTTTTCCTTGGAAATACTGCAAAGGAAGCACTTTCACAGGGAGGCTCTTCTCATAGTTTGCTCTCTTAGGGTAACCAACCTATACCAGACATTTCTCTTAACTTCCTGCGTGACTTCAGAGAAGTTATCCATCTTGTTTGAACCCACTACTTTATCTGTATAATCGAGGTAAACATGTCAACCTTACAGGGCTGTTACAGGAAAAGAGATCATGTCTATGAATGTCTGGCATGGTCCGTTGCTGCGGATGTAAATTATTATTGGATATATCTCCAAGGTCACAGGCTTACCCACCCTGTCGGGGAACAGTGCTCTGCATGCAGGAGCGTGGTGGTGGGCACGTGGGGACTGTGAGGGCTGGGATGGAGAAGCAAGGCTGGTTACTTGTTCCCCTAAAACTGAGCCTATGGACCTTTGCTTCTCCCCTGGATTTTTTATTAGTGTATGCTCTTGGTGCATAACAAATACATTCCTTTGGGATATTGTGACCCTTCCTACTTAAGTGGATCTGAGTTACTCAGTTATTAGCTTTTTAAAGCCGTAAGGAACATTGGGATATAAGAACATAATTTGGGGATTCAGGATTTGATTCTAATTACTCTCAGGGTTGTCTCCTGCCCGTGGTAATGTTGAGTGGGTTTCAACAGAATTTACCCTGGCCCGGAGGCCCTATCTCATACTCAGGGCATCGCTGTGCTTTGGAGCCTGCCGGTTGGTGACAGGCTGTCAGCACTGCTGTTCCCAGGGGGAGGTGGTGGGCGTTGAGCCAGAGTAAGAATAAAATGGCCTTGAGTTCAGGTAACTTATCAGAATTTCTCATCTTATATGCAGTATCTGATAGTGAAATCCAAGTGATTCATTTCCTACTTCTGAAGCCAGAGGGTCGGAGGGATCTAATGCTGTAAGCTCTTCTCTCTCCCACCTGCCCCTCACAGGTTCCATTTTCTCTATCTCCTTCGTTGCCTTGACTTCACCCTCCCCAGACACAGAGTGCAGTTCTCTTGGGTCAGCAGCCCTCAGTAACTAGTCTCTGGAGTCATCAACATCTGCTTTGAGCTATTGCTTCCACTCCTGGAAAACCTGCCTTTGCTGTGAATTGTAAATGCGATGGTATAAATACTCATCTAAAATGAGCCAGAGCTGAACCGATGGGGTCATCTGTATCAAGCAGCCTGCCTGGTGCTCCAGAAAGAGACTGGATACTCTTGGCTTGCTGTGGCATGGAGCAATTAGGACACACAGGCTGCTTTGTGCCTTAAATGCCAGATGCTAAGGAAACCAATCCTTGGTGGCCTTGGATTGGGCAGGGAGACAAAAACACAGAAGAAACTGGGTACAGTGGCACATGCCTATAATCTTGGCACTCTGGGAGACTGAGGCAGGAGGAGGTGCCCATCCTGGGCAATTTAGCAACTTAAGAAGACACTTTTAAAAGGAAAAAAATAGAAAAAGTTCTAGGGATATAATTTAGTGTGAAGGCCCTGGGTTAAATCTCCAGTAACACACACACACACATGGAGCAAAGAACAAAATAGAAGAAAAATGAAAGGAACATTCTGCCTGCCTCACCAGCACTGCAGCTGTGGACAAGTATTGGGGAGCAAGTAGATGGGCTCCTTCCTGGAAGAAAGTTCCATGTATTAATACCAGAGTCCCCTGGAAGGAAATCTCTAGGTCCATAGGAGTCAGGGCTATTGGTACAGTGGTCCTTCTCTCTCCTGGAAGCCCCTGAGGGCTGCAGTCTCTATAGTGTGGGACCCTAAGGGCCTCTCTCCTAAGAAACCTTTCTGCCCCCTAAGGAAGAACATGGAGAGTGCAGAGAACCAGGTTCAGACCCCAGCGCTCAGTGCAGGGCTAAAATGCACCTCTACCCTCCCTGTGTTTCTACCCAGATTAAGTTCTTAGTCTTGGGTCACAGCTGGTAAAGTATATCTGAGATACATACCACCTTGCCTGGACTAACCTCAGGATAAGGAAGGTTCAATAAAGGTCAGAACGAAACCAGGAGAGGTTTTCTATTTCCTCTTCGGACATTCATAAAGGGAGCACTGTTGGGAAAGGATAAATAACCAATGCCAATTACTCACGGAGACAAATCTTATGTTACTAAACCTGAGGCTGTGCGGAAGCCACTCATAACGCTGGCCACCACTGTGTACACAGCATGCACTGAACCTGTTAAGCCACCCTGTTTGCCCAACATATCAACCGGTCCTGCCTTTGTTCCTCCTGATTGTGCCTAATCCTGTATATTGCACAGGTATTGCCATATCCCTCTCTGCTCTATTTCCTGGGGCTCCTATTTGTTGTTACTAAGTCATGTTTTTCATGGAAATGTGGCATGTGGGTAGACAGGGATTGCTTCCTGCTCCCCGTCTTGCACAGATCTGCTCTGACAAGGCTGGCTCTGCTCCTAACCCCCACCCTCACCCTTGCTCTGTATGATCAGGCTGAGAGGCTAGTTCTTTTGATTGAGGGGTGTACTATTGCCAAACAAGAGAAGTCTGGAAAGAAGCACCATTGCTTATTTTCTGCCCAGGTCCCAGGCAAGGAGAATGTTGGCCCAGTACAATTCTGCGAGATCAGTGTCTACTTGATTAGTTAAGAGGAATCCCCCAGTGGGGCTTCTTCCTCTGGTGTCTTCTGGAGCAGGCCAGAGTCTCCCCAGCCCCAGGGCAAGAGGTGGCTTCTTTCTCTGCTCCTGACTGGGCTGCAGGCACTCACTCTAATGTGGCTGGGGCAGGGCCAAGGCTGTTTTATGGACGTCTTGGGATGCTGCCTGGGGAAATCTTTAGAGATGAACTGGTCTGGATGTTGAGGTGTCAGTATGAGCTCAGTTCCTCCCAAATCTCCACTTCCTTCTCTAAATCCTTCTGTGTGAACCCTGCGGGCCCTGCTTCACCTCGTGTTCTCTATTGGATTAACTGGCTGTGTGGTGTATGGTGTGCACTCAACTCTTGCTAGCTGTTGAGCATCCCAGCATGTTGGCTTGGAGGCATTGTCCAGGGACACTTGCAGCCCTTTCTGGGCCTGTTTTTGACAGCCGCATGCTGGGTTTACGGAAACCAGGGACAGACGAAGGGACCTGCAAATGAGGACCCAGACTGGACTATGCAGCCAGAGCTGCTGCTCCCTTGGATCTCACAAATGTGTGAGAACTCAGCTCTGGCAGGGGTGTTGACAAGAGGGTGGGCTTGAGAACACTTACCATATCTTGAAGCCCTCCTATGGTAGGACTTTACCAAGTGGGAGAATTAGTGGGAAAGAGGTACAGTGCATGCTGCAGACTGAAACTGAGTTCTAAGAATAACTTTATAGAACAGGCTGTCACTAGCCAATCTGACGGAAATTCACTTCCTTCTCAGAAAAAATTTATATTTGAGATGATGTCTTTGGATAAAGTCTTGGATAAACTACAGCTCTGGTGTCCTGTGTGTTTTGCAATTCCCTTTGCAATCAGCAGTCACTGATTGCTAGAGCCATGTTTCTCTCTACTTATCTGTCCCTGGCCCCAGCCATGGCTTGGTGGAAAGTGCCAGAAAGTGTCCCTTCAGTTCATCTTATAGCCTCTACTTACTCATGACTTTGGTCTACTCTCATCTTTCACAGAGCTCTTACTGTCTCCAGATTTCTGTTTATTGCTTTTTCTGTGCACCTTGACATATCTACAATACACTGTTAACTCCCAAATGTTCCTCCCACATTGCATGTGTGTGTGTGTGTGTGTGCATGTCTGAGTGCATGAGCACATCTATGTGCCCGTCTGTCTGACTCTATGTCTCTTGAGTCCAGCAGCTCCTAGAG
Organism: Fukomys damarensis; assembly: GCF_012274545.1. Lineage (NCBI taxonomy): Eukaryota > Metazoa > Chordata > Mammalia > Rodentia > Bathyergidae > Fukomys > Fukomys damarensis. The sequence goes on along the minus strand of NW_022900913.1, from coordinate 56,728,633 downwards.
AAAGTATCTCATTGGCTCAGTGAGTCACCACCATTCCTCATGGCTAGCTCTAACTTACAAGCTGTCAGCCAATGTGGGGTTTGTTCTTAGGTCAGGCATTGCTCCTGACTTAATTACCACTGGTCAAAGTGTGGAGCTCCTTTAGGAATGATTTTACTAATGTAGCCCCTTAGAAGAACATTACGGGCATGTCCAGATTCTCAGACCTGTTCTGACCAAAGCATTAATTCTATCCTTTGATAGACTGACGTGAAATTTATTCACATGCTTTCAGCAGAGTATACTTCCCTGAAAATGAATGCGCACAAACTGTGATGGTTTATATCTAAAATGGCACCAAAGACTCATGTATTTAGAAGGTGATTAAATTATGGGGTGGTAGAGCTGGTTCTGTGTTGGGAGTCCAGCCTGATGGGAGGAGACAGGTCACTGAAGGCATAGCCTGGAAGGGCTATCTCCCTGCACATATCCTTCCTTTTCTTTCTCTGTGCCTCTCTCTCTGTCCTCCTCTTTCTCTCTCTCTCCCTCTCTCTCTCTCTCTCTCTCTTTCTCTCTCTCTCTCTCTGTTTCCTGGGTGCCATGAGGTGAGCAGCTTTTCCCTCAGCATGCCCCTCTGCCACTGCCTTAAAGCCAGCCAACGATGCAAGGACTGAATTTCTGAAACATGAGCCAAAATAAACCTCTCCTCCTTTAATTTGTGGGAGTTTGGTGTTGTCTCTCAGCAGTAAGGAAGTGACTAAGACACAAACCATGTGCCTTTAGCAGGAACTGTTAAACAAGACATTGGCTAAGCCATGAATAGTAGACTGGGGCTTGAGGAATTAGCAGAGCAGAGAATGAGAACCACAGGAAACTAGAAAAGGGCAGGCTGTTAAATCACATGTGTGACCCAAGTGTTCTGGTTATCTATTAATGTCTGAAAAATCACTCCAAAAGCCAGGGGCATAAAACAGCAATCGTGACACAGTGAGCATGGCTTACATCCGTGCAGCAATGTCTGGCACCTCATCTGGAACTGACATAGAACAGCTGCAGATGGGACTCCTGAAGACTTCATTCGAATGCCCAGTACCTGGACTGGCATGACTGAGGGTAGGCTCAGGAGAGATTGTCTATTAGAGTACCTGTGCATGGTCCCTGCATGGGTCAGAACTCCAGGAGTAAGTGAGTAGGATGAAAATCATGTGACCTAACCCTGGAGGTGACAGGGCATCAATTCCACCATATTCAACTGGTCAAAGCAGGCACAAACTCATCCAGGTTTAAGGGAAGGGATGTAGACCCCTCTTCTCTCTCTCTCTTTTGAGACTGACCTGGAACTCACTATGTAGCCCAGGCTGGTCTTGAACTCACAGTGATCCTCCTGCTCAGGCTCCCAAGTGCTTGGATGACAGGCATGAGCCACCATGCCCGGCGAGACCCCTCTTCTCAGTTGGAGGAATGCCAAGAAATTTGTGAACTTCTCTTTAAAAAGCCAAACCAAGAGTACATTACCTCTTTCCTTTAAGGATCACCTACCCATGGTATGCTTGGAAAATTGATACTATCCTAATCTAGCTCTGAAGTCATCTGCATAAAAACTGTTCCTCGATTAAAGTATGTCTTTCCTTCATCCCCTTTCTGGTGATCATGGCCTCCAATAATGGTCTGTGCTTTTCCAGGATGCTCTTCTGCTAGTCCCACAAGGGTCACCATAGAGAGGACAGGCACCATAGTTCTTACTTCCTTCATGAAATCATGGTGCATACTTGTGAAATCATCAGATTCTGTGGAGCACTGGGGGAACTAAAGTGGGTAGTGATATGTAAAGAAAATAATTTAAAATGACATTAGGACATGACTCTTCTCAGGTTGCAATAAAACGACTCTAAGGAGCTGTCAGGGACTTGCTGAAATTATTCTCTTAAAGATTCTTTTAAGCTGGTCGTTGTGGCACATGCCTATAATCCCAGCACTCAGGAGGCTGAGGCAGAAGGATCACTGTGAGTTCGAGACCAGCCTGGGCTACATAGTGAATGCCAGGCCAGTCTCAATTACATAGTGAGACCCTGTCTCAAAAAAACCAAAAAAAAAAAAAAAAAAAAAAAAATTGAAGAACAAGGACAAAATAACTATATCATGATTGAAAAGCCCATAATGTCCCTAGTAAGGAGTCCTGAGTTGTACGTTAAGATCCATACTGGATTTGGAATGACTTTGTTTTCAAGGTCCTATAATATAGTCAAGGTAAAATCCCTGAGATTATTTAACCTAAGTATTTTCATTTTGTGCATAAAACATAAATAACATCAACTGTAGAGAACTGTATTTTTATAGTTAGAACTTTTGTTTGAAATTACATAGCTTTCATCTTCCATGAGTTCAAATTTATATGAATGAGAAATGCTAAAATTATCATTTTTATCTATGTTTTTGACATTATAATGTTCTCACTTTTTAAAAATCATAATTTAGGTACAGGAAAACAAACATCCCAAAGTAAGCATGGACAAATGTTCTTTAGTAAATCTCTTCTGAAGTAAAAGCATGCTGCTTTCCTGCTTGGTTTCCAGGCTCCAGAAACTTATGTTCCCTCTGGAGCTGACTCTTCCTTCTCTGCCTGACTGACTCTTGCTGAGCTCCCAGGATTAGCAGTATGTCTTAAACTCTTGTGGGGGGGAGCTTTCTCTGACTCCCCCTGTGGCATTCCTTAGACTGCCTTCTTACCAGTTCTCACAATACCCTGAACTCTAACACTAAGTACGGCTATAATTTAACCATACTACAGCTCACCACTGAATCCTCAGTGCCTAGATCATGTGGCAAAAGTTTAAATAATTTAATTTAAGGTTGAGTTGGTACTTGAGTGATCATAGATAAGAATATGTAAGAGTTGATTATAAGAAATAGTGGGGGTTAGGTCTCATGGAAAACATATTTACCTAATTTGTTGCACATAAACATTAAAACAACCATTATATGGTTTGTTTGCTTTTTTTTTCTGTTATCAGGGATCAAACTTGGGTCCTTGCACTTCCGAGGCAGGCAGCAGAACCACTGAGCTGAATCCCCAGGCCTTGTTTGCTTTTTTAGCATTTATGGTTTATACCTTACATAACTTTTACTGTGTAACTGTGACAATGTATCTTCATCTGTAGACTTGACAGCTTTTAGAGTCCTGTACTATAACACAGAAATAGTAATGAGTTTCTGAATGCAAATCTCTACCACATAGAGGAGAGGAAGTAGCAGTCCCAGGGAAGGCTCTATCCTGATTGCTCTGGGCAGACTTAACCTCTGCTTTTCCTGGGAGCACTGGCATTTCCACACTAAATTCATTATGGCAAACACATATCTCTCTTGATCTTCCCTACTGACCCAACACTCATTCCTGAGACCTTTTTCTACCACCCATTTCTTCTTAAGAATGCAAACCCTAAATACTTGCTTTCTCAGCCTCTGTCAAAGCCAGGTTTTACCAGGAGGCTAAGTTGGGGCTAAGAGATACAAACATAAAGCCTTTTGTGCAGCTGTTATACTCTTCCGTGTGTGTGTGTGTGTGTGTGTGTGTGTGTGTGTGTGTGAGACAAGGTCTTGCTTTATAGTTTGAACTGAGCCTTGAACTCATATGTAGCACAGTTTGGCCTCAAACTTGTGGTGATCCTCCTTTCTCAGCCTCCCAGGTGCTGAGATTACAGGCATGCACCACCATGTCGGGCAGCATTCCTGATAAAAAGAACAGGTGTTGCTAATGTGAACAGCTCCTTATTTTTCATGCTTTAAATATGGACGTGATGGCTGGAAAGGCAGCAGCCATCTTGCAGCATGGAGCAATGAGCTGTGTCCTTTTGGTGTTTGAGCAGATAAAAGAGCCTGGCTTCTAGTGATTCCTCAGACAGAGGACTAATACCAAGAACATAAATAATTAAAAAAAATTAGACCCCCCAAATGAAAGACCTAAAAAGTGGGTAAATGAAATGAACAGATACTTCACAGAAGAGGAAGTATGAATGACCAATAAAAATATGAATAAATACATATGCTCAATATCTCTGGCCATCAGAGAAATGCAAATTAAAACTACAGAGTTTCCATCTTACCCCACAAAGAATGCCTATCATCAAGAAATCAAATAGGGCCGGGGATTTAGTTCAGTGGTTCAGTGGCCAAGGACCGGAGTTTCAATCCCTGGTACCAAAAAAAAAAGAAAGAAAGAAAGAAATCAAATAGTAAGAAATGCTGGAGAGATTGAGGGGCAAAAGGAACTCTTCTATACCACTGGTGGGAATGTAAACTAGTGCATCCACTGTGGAAATCAGTATGGAGATTCCTTAATATACCAAAACTAGAAATTTCATTTGATCCAGCTATTCCCCTTGTCTATGTGTTCCTGAAAGAGCTCAAAACATCCTATTACAGAGATACATATATACCCATGTTTATAGCAACACTATTCATGATGGCTAAATCTTGGACACAGCCCGTCTGTCCATCAGTAGGATGAATGGATCAAGAAAATTTGATATTTACACCCCATAGAGCACTACTCTGCCATAAAGAAAGGTAAACGAGTCATTTGTAGGAAAGTACATGCTCCTTGAGACCATAATGTTAAATGAAACAAATCAGACACATGAGTTTAAATATCACAGTGTTTCCCTTGTGGGAGAAACCCGGAGTAAAAATAAAGAGCAAAATAAAAGATAGATAATAAGAAGTAGGGAGATAGATCATTCTCAGAGGGGAAGAGGATCAAGAAATGGAGGACGAGGGCCAGGGATTTAGCTCAGTGGTTCTGCCACCTGCCTTGCAAATGCAAGGTCTGGAGTTCGATCCTCGGTACAAAAACAAAACAAAAAAAAAGATGCAGATGAAAACAACACTGAGATTCCACCTCACCCCACAAAGAATGGCTGCTATCAAGAAATCACACAATAACAAATGTTGGCGGGGTTGTGGGGAGAAAGGAACCCTTCTCCATTGTTGGTGGGAGTGCAGACTGGTGCAACCACTATGGAAATCAATGTGGGGATACCTCAAAGAGCTTGGACTGGAGGTTCCATTTGACCCAGCCATCCCTCTGCTGGGTATCTTTCCAAAAGAACTAAAAGAATCATATCACAGAGAAGTATGTGCACCCATGTTTATAGCGGCACAATTTGTAATAGCTAAATCTTGGAAACAGCCTATTTGCCCATCCGTTGGAAACTGGACAAAGAAGTTGTGGTTTTTCTATAAAATGGAATATTACTCAGCCACAAAGAAGGAGAAAATAGATTCATTCATAGGAAAATGGATACATATTGAAGATATACTCCTAAGTGAAATAAATAAGTCACACATGTGTAAATACCAAATAGATTCCTTGGTGTGAATAATCTGCAACAATGAATAAGATTCTAATAAGATTACTGACATTTAGAAATGGGAAGAAAGGAGCTAAAGGTGTAGGGAAGGTGTAATGGGTAGAGGAAGAACAAAAAGGGAAAAGAAAAACATGTGAGAATGAAAAGAGGAAAATAAAGTGTTTGTAGATGGGGAGGGGAGGAGGAGGTGAAGGGAGGGCAGAGGTAAGGGGAAAAAATGAGAATCAAGACTTCCCATGTAGAGGTACAAGATCCCAACAATGAATGTAACTGTACTGTATCCCTAAAATGTACCAATAAACTCAATAAAATTTTAAAAAAAATAAAAAAAAAATAAAAGAGGCTGTGGGGAGAGAGAAGGGATAAGGGGTGAAAATAGAGGAATTTGGTGTGTTATGTATGTGTACCAACTCCACACAAGGAATGAACATTATGTGCTGCAAACATGTATACAAAGCAAAATGATGGGGATTGAAGGATAAGAGGACGGGGAGGGAGAGAAGGGAGAAGGGATGAAAAAGAAATTAAGATGTGCCATGCATGTGCACCAACTTCCCATGAGGAATGTAAACATTATGTATCACACGCCTGCACTAATAAAGTAAAAAGTAAAATAAAATAAAATGTATTAATTTAAAAGATCATCATAAAAAAGAGCCTGGCTTCTGAACATACCACTCAGCTCTGCCGACCTTAAATGTCTTGATATATGATTTTCTTGTTATCTTAAGGCTGCCTTTTTGGCTTGCTACTAACTGCCCCCTAAAGCATTCCTGCCTGATAAGAGCTAGGCAGGCTATTTTTTAGCTCACTTCTTTTTTTTTTTTTGGTACCGGGGATTGAACTCGGGTCCTTGCACTTGCTTGCAAGGCAGGCCACCAAACCGCTGAGCTAAATCCCCGGCCCCTTTAACTCGCTTCTTAATCTAAATTTAACCGTAATTTACTATGAATGTAATCTCAATTAAATACAGTCACTTAAAAGAAGGGGTTCCAATCAAGAAGAAGTAACAGCTTTTCCTTTGTGCATCTCTTATTTCACTCCAGGGACCACAAACAAATAACTTATAATAGTGCTAACCCAGATACTATAAAAGTGATTTAACTTTTCCATTTTACTATATGGCAAATAAACAAATGAACCCCCAAACCTTATATATTAATTCGCAGATTTTATCATATGAAAAGCTTTCTGGAATGTGACTTATTTTTAAGAAAAATAGAAATACTTCTTTTCCAAGCCTTGAGTGCTTCTAAGACCTAGACGCTACCCTCCATTCAATGCCAAAATTATTTGGGAATTAACTAATAACATACTATGTCAACAAAATATATTTAACTCTGAGACTTCTACCGTGATTTTATATCTATCTCAAAGGAGATGAGCAGAACAATAAGACTTTTGGCCCATCATCCAACTTCAAATGAAAAAATTTAGGCTATGGTTATGAAATGCTAAATGAAAATGCAGAAATACTTCCAAATTCACTTTACGCACAGCCCCAAAAATAGTTAGCTCTTTTCATCTCTACGAATTAGGGGAGCCTCAATCTTTGACTCAAACCACAAAGTTAGTCTTCCACCTCTGTCTCTCCTCCTTTCTCCTTGCCTTTTCCCTCAGAGCCCAAAGTTAATAGGTTGCACATGCTGTTAACTGAACTTCCATTCCCCCACAGAACTGTCCCTGCCAAGACGCCCTGCCTTGTAGTGTGTCTCACCAGTTCCTGGCTTTGGTTTCATGGGATCTGAAGCACTCTCACACGAAACCAGGAAGATCTGCTGTGCAGCACTGTGGAAAATGTGAAACATCAGGCCTACAACGTATTTTTCAGATCTGGACTCTGTAACCGAAACTTGGCTTGTTTGCTGTCTGGCTGATAAGGATGGATGAGAGATGAAGACTTAGCTTTGCTGTCTCCAGGGCAGGATCTAAGCAGTGATCTTAACAGGGACGTTTAAGGTGGAAGGGGTGATTAAACCAGACAGCCTTTTGTTTCCCTCTTTGGAGATGGGGGCGGGGGTTACAGAGCGTCTGGATTTCAGGCTCTAAACAGTTTGGTCCAGGGCTTGGGGAAAGTCCTGACTGCACTCTCTCCGTGGCGGAGAAGTGTGTCTGTCTGTGGTGACTGCCTCCTGAGAGAAGGAAGGGGCTGCTTCAGTTGAAAAATGGTCTCATCTGTCTTGATCAGGCCTACTGGTTTCAGGCACTCACAGCTGGATATTTTGTCAAAAGAATTCTCGTTTTTGACCTTTTGAGATGGGTAGGATTGTGTAGGATATTTTCATTAGTTTGTGGTGTGTCTGCTTTGCCTCTGCAGAGGCAAGATGTCATATCTGTCATGTCTGTTCGAGGTTTTACAGCCTCGTATTGATCACTCTTTACAGACCCCCTGAGAGAAATGGGTAAGAAGCATGAGCTGGTGAGCTCATGTTTACGTTAGCTCACTTGGGTGCATTGGGGTTTCTTCTCTTCGACATTCATTCCTCAGCATAGGTGGGGGTGCTTGTGCTTCCCTAACATTTTCTGGTGGCTCACATATTTAAGGATATTGGGAAAATCACATTTTGACCATGACCCTTAAAGAAGAAATACAATTTACACCACAACCTAGTACATCTAAGCTTTTACACATGCAAGGACTCTGATAACTTCTACTTTGCTTTGTTGTATTAAAACATGCTGGCCATGACCCTAAATTTATTTTATGAGTCACTAAGGAGTTGTAACTTTCCATATAAAAATATTGGGATAGCCTAACTAACTTCAAAGAGCAAATGCTATTTTTTTGAATCAAAAAAGCATCTACCCTGCTGGTACTAATGGCACAAATATAAATTGATTAATGTTAAAAATTACTATTGATCTCAGCAAACTAGGAATAGAGGGGAATTTCTTCAACTTGATAAAGAGCATCTACAGAAAACCTACAGCTAGTATTATACTTACTTATGAGAAACACGAAGGTTTCTCACCAAATCTAAGAACAAGAAGGGCCAAGGGTTTAGCTCAGTGGTGCCCCGCCTGCCTCACAAGCACAAGGTCCCAAGTTCAATCCTGGTACAAAAAAAAAAAAAAATTAGGAGTGAGAATACCCTTTCTTACTATTGCTTTTCCATATTGTACTGGAGGTCCTAGATGATGCAGTAGGACAAACCAAGGAACAAGAGCCACACATATTGGGCAGGAAGAAAGAAAGCTATCTTTACTTACAAATGACATGATTGTCTATGAATAAAATCTGAAAGATTTGACAAAACAAAATACTCTTAAAGGTAATAAGTGATTATACCTAGATTGTAGGATGCTATATTAAGATGTAAAAATTAGTTACTTTTCTATGTATTAACAACAAACAAGTGGAATTTGAAATAAAAATACATTATAACACAATAATGTATATTTATATATCAGGTAATGCATATTTTAAAGTGATATACTTTATATTCAATACAATTAAATAGTTACATTCAGATCTAACAAAATATGCACAAGATTTTGTACTCAGAAAACTACAAAACTCTGATCAAAGTAGAACTAAGTTGCGGGGTGTGGTGGCGCATGCCTGTAATCCCAGCACTTGGGAGGCTGAGGCAGGAGGATCGCTGTGAGTTCGAGACCAACCTGGGCTACACAGTAAGTTCCAGGTCAGTCTCAACTACATAGTGAGACCCTGTCTCAAAAAAACAAAACAAACAAACAAACAAAAAACAACAACAAAGTAGAATTAAGTAAATGGAGAGTTACTCTATGTTTACGATAAGACCCAGTATGGCCTGAATGTCAGTCCTTTGTAATTTATTATATAGGTCCAATATAATCTCAATTTTAAAATCTCAAGTTATTTCAAGTATTGGCACATTGATTCTAAATTTTATGTGGAGAGCAAAAGTTTAAGGATAATCATTTAAATGCTAAAGGACAAAATTGGAAAAATGTATAATAAAAAATATTTTCTACTGGGGAGAAAATTGCACATATACTTATTATATACTCTTTTTTTTCCTCACTGAGTTTATTGGTACATTTTAGGTATACAGTACAGTTACATTCATCATTGGGATCTTGTACCTTGTACAATTGCTTTTCCATATTGTACTGGAGGTCCTAGATGATGCAGTAGGACAAACCAAGGAACAAGAGCCACACATATTGGGCAGGAAGAAAGAAAGCTATCTTTACTTACAAATGACATGATTGTCTATGAATAAAATCTGAAAGATTTGACAAAACAAAATACTCTTAAAGGTAATAAGTGATTATACCTAGATTGTAGGATGCTATATTAAGATGTAAAAATTAGTTACTTTTCTATGTATTAACAACAAACAAGTGGAATTTGAAATAAAAATACATTATAACACAATAATGTATATTTATATATCAGGTAATGCATATTTTAAAGTGATATACTTTATATTCAATACAATTAAATAGTTACATTCAGATCTAACAAAATATGCACAAGATTTTGTACTCAGAAAACTACAAAACTCTGATCAAAGTAGAACTAAGTTGCGGGGTGTGGTGGCGCATGCCTGTAATCCCAGCACTTGGGAGGCTGAGGCAGGAGGATCGCTGTGAGTTCGAGACCAACCTGGGCTACACAGTAAGTTCCAGGTCAGTCTCAACTACATAGTGAGACCCTGTCTCAAAAAAACAAAACAAACAAACAAACAAAAAACAACAACAAAGTAGAATTAAGTAAATGGAGAGTTACTCTATGTTTACGATAAGACCCAGTATGGCCTGAATGTCAGTCCTTTGTAATTTATTATATAGGTCCAATATAATCTCAATTTTAAAATCTCAAGTTATTTCAAGTATTGGCACATTGATTCTAAATTTTATGTGGAGAGCAAAAGTTTAAGGATAATCATTTAAATGCTAAAGGACAAAATTGGAAAAATGTATAATAAAAAATATTTTCTACTGGGGAGAAAATTGCACATATACTTATTATATACTCTTTTTTTTCCTCACTGAGTTTATTGGTACATTTTAGGTATACAGTACAGTTACATTCATCATTGGGATCTTGTACCTTTACATTGACATTATTATATACTTATTGCCAGGGGATTTCAAGGGGGTTTATCAAATGGGCTCAAAGGATCAAAGGTAGAGTTCACAATGGCCATCAATGCACTGAAGAGCCAGATGGTCCAGTAACTCCTCAGACCAAGAAGATGAAAACTGCAGAACAAAAAGGAACAAGGCTACAGTGTCAGTTCAAGGTCAAAGGCTTGGAAGGTCACTAGGGAATCACTGGTGTGATTCTGTGTTGGAAGGCTGAATACACTGGAGACACACCTACTCAATAAGACTGGAGATCTTAAAAATGGATGACTGCCTTTTTTCCCATTTTTTATCCCATCAAGGCTACAAGTTTGTTGGTTGTTTTCTCCTGCAACTGGTGTGAATCTTCTCCTAGTTTTCTGGCCTACCTGCCAATCATCACGGACACCCAGAACTGTGGTTTACTAATTGTCTAGGTTTTCTTAATTCAGACAAGTTGAATTCAGACATAATGATTAATGGTCACTGAAGCTATTCTGTTTGATTCTGTAATGGTAGATACATGTCATCAAACATTTGCCAAATCCTACATAACGCACAACACCAAAAGTGATCCTAATTTAAACTATGGGCTTTGGGTGATGATTATGTGTCAATGAAGGTTGTTTTATTATAACAAATATATCTCATTAGTGTAGGATATTGATAGCAGAGAAGATTATGTGCATGTGCTGGCAGGGGTTCACAGGAATCTTTTATACCTACTGCTCAATATTTTGTGAACCTAAATTGTCTAAAACTAAAATTTACTAATTAAAAAAGTTACCACACTTTCTGTTGTAGATAGATTTCTAAGATGCCCCAGAGTGGTTCTTGGAACCTAGGACCCACACTCCTTTAAGACTCCTTCCTCTCGCTGGGCATGGTGGCACACACCTATAATCTCAGAATTTAGGAGGCTGAGATAGGAGGATCTTAGGGGCCAGCCTGCTACATAGTGAGTTCAAGGCCAGCCTGAACTACATAGGGAGACTCTGTCTCAAAAAATCAAACCAAACCAAACCCAACCCCCTTCCTCTTGATCATAGCCTGGTTCTACTGATTGCTTCTAGTTCATAGGATAGAGCAAAAGTGATGGGATTCTGTTATTGTGATTGGTTTACTATATTGTTTGCTAGTACTCCTTGTCTCTTCTCACAATTTTTCTTCATTATCTGGAGAGAACTATGTGTCAAGAAACTGAGGGTGGCTTCTGACCAATTTCTGATATCTCTCGGTTGAGTCTTCAAAGGAGACTAACACCTTGGCCTACAGCTAATACTATGATGGTTAAGTTGGCTTGTCAATGTGATTGGTTTGTGTGCTGCCAAGGGGATAAGTAAAACATACTTTTGGATATGTCTGGGTAGATCACGTAGGCATGACTTTGGGTATTATATCTGGTCCTTGGCCCCCTCATTTCTAGTGCTGTTCTCCTGTTCTGCTTTCCACCTGTCATGAAGTAAGCAACTTTGCTCCACCAAAACTCTTCTGAAACAATGTTTCTGCCTTGGCCAATCATAGACTGAATCCTCTAAAACTGTGAGCCAAATAAGCCATTTTTTCTTTTATATGGGGAATGTCAGGTATTTGGTTCCAGCAAGAGAAAGCAACAATAAAAACACATCAATTGTAGTGTAGTGTGAGCATTTGAGATAGAGAATCTAGCTAAACCATGCCTGGTTTCCTGGCCACTAGGAATTATTAGGCAATTAATACTTGTTTTAAGCAACTAAGTCTTGGGGATAATTTATTATGTAGCAATAGATAATGAATACACTATCTTTTGGTAAAACACGAGATTAGAGTATGCCATTTTGGTGTTGAGACCATATCCACTTGATTTAGTATACACAATGAAGAAGGCTTTCAAATGTCTTTCTCTGGATATGTAGCAATACCTTTGTGATTGACCAAGAAACTTTTGAAAAAAATTTCTTATAGTCAATAACTAAGGATTCCTTTAGCATAAAAATGATGGAAAACTTTAACATTGCCTGTAATTTTAGCATTAATGACTATTTTACTCTGTTGAGGAAATCTGGAGAAAGATAATCAGTGTTAAATTGCTTGACTTGAGAAATGGGGTTTTCTGAACCAAGCAGGATTAAAGCATTTATGAATAACACAATTGTCCCAAATTTCACCAGGTGTATAAATTTCTCAATGCTGGAATGCTACATGGTCTAGTCTTTGGATAGATGTCTTTTCCAACTACATTTACTACCTGAATGATCTCATACAGTCTCATAGCTCTAAATATCATCCAAATGCTGAGAAAACATAAAAATATGTCTTGTTTGTACTTTTATCTTGAATTCCAGATTTTTCTCTCCAACTGCCTACTCAACATTTCCATTTGGATGTCTAATAAGTATCTTGAATTTAACAGTCTTCAATCCTTCACTTCCCTCTTCTGTCTTTAAAAATACGACAATTCCATTTTTTTGGTGCTTAAGTCAAAAAATCTTGGAGTCACTCTTGAATGGTATATTTGTTTCACAATTTGTATCTAATCCCATCAGCAACCGCCTTTGCTCCTACACTGCCCATTTTTAGTACAACATCCAGAAAGATCCTATTAAAGAATCAGATCCTGAAAGCTCTACCCGCAACCCTACAAGGGCTCTTTGTGTCCTTAACAAAGGCTCAGGGCATGCTGCTTGGATTGCTCTCCTACTTCTCTGTTCTGGATTCCTGATGCCTTCTCAGTGCTCTAGTTGTGCTGACCTCTTCAGCAGTAGGGTCCCTTCTGTTGGGAGTTTTGACAGCTGCATAGAGGTGTTTTCTTCGGGCATCCACTTGGCTCACTTGCTCAATTCTCTTGAGTCCTTGCTGATTGATACTAGGTAGGAGAGGGAACTTCCTTGACCACTGGCTCTCAGAACTCTTCTTCTTTCCATTTTATTTTTAATCCACCTTACTTCCTTTCTCCCCAGACATACCATTCATTTACAGTGAAATACCATCCATACTATACATTTATTGCCTGCTTCTCAATAGCTCCTTCATCTGAACTCTACAAGGGCAGGCAGTTTTGTCTGTCTCCTTAGGACTGCAGAGCGGATGGATAGAGCTCTTTTCTTACCAGCTTTGTTGTGGTTTTCTTTTTCTGTTGCAGGTATTCACATTGTCATGACCTAAACTCCAAAAGCCTGAGAGAATCCAGTATAAAGACAATAAAATGAAATAGTCATGCATTTTACTTTTAATTATGATTTTAATTTTAATTACTCTTAATTATGTCACAATCGTTAGGAGTTTGATTTTCTTAAGACATCATTTCATTTCTTTTGATTTCTTTCTTATGCCTGGTGAAAATTTAAACAATGACAAGGAAAAAATGTTGGTGGGGGTAAGTAGGCTGATGATAATATTGAATTCAGCAGTAGGCTAGCTGATGATTAATAAAAACAATATTTCTACCTTCAAGAGACATGAATAATGTTAGAAGTAAGTTAGTAAAAATAAGAAATAAATCCTTGAGAGAAACATATCAAAATTTTTCTGTAGCTCTGGGTCATGTGTAAACTTTGAAAAAAATGACACAATACCCTTTCATTAATATGTGGTACCTCTCTTTAAAGTATGTAAGTGATTTTTCTCCATAGGCAGGACTATTTATAAATAATACTAGAATTGATTACCAAAAGACCTGCCCAAATAATGGAAAGGAATGCTACAGAGAGAAGCCAGAAGCCATGGACACCCCAGCTCACATTCTTTTCTGATGGCATCATACTTTAGAGGAGGAACAAAGGCCTATTTGCCGAATTAGACATGGGGTGGCAATCAGAACTTTGAATTTTTTGGCATTTGCTAGTTTGAGGCTTAACCTTCTGAATGGTTGAGTGTAATTACATGTGGTTTCTCAAAAGAGCTTCAAACAAAGCAAATTATTTAAAGAATTCCCTAAAAGACATATCATTTAGAGGAATTATGCTTTGGACTCTATAGACCTAAATATACCTTTAAGGAGAATTAGTTGTGAATTTGTGGAATTTTCTTCCTTTCTTTCTTTTTTTTTTTTTTTTTTTTGAGACAGGGTCTCACTATGTAGTTGAGACTGACCTGGAACTCACTGTGTAGCCCAGGCTGGTCTCAAACTCACAGTAATCCTCCTGCCTCAGCCTCCTGAGTGCTGGGATTACAGGTGTGCACCACCACACCTGGCTATTTGTGGAATTTTCAATAGCACCAAAGACAATAATCTTGTGAACTCAAATTCTCCTGACTTATGGTATCCATCTGCCTAAAATGCTTCTTACCAATAATGCTCTTCAGTACATAATTCTGAAACAAAAGCCAGCTTTAAAACATGGAGATATGCAAGAAGATCTCATTTACCAAGAGAGATGAATGAGTAAGGGAGAGTCAAGCCAGGGAAGACCAGAAGTACTGCAGTGCTGGTCATGTTTTTGGAAAGATGTTTTAATAAAAGGAGAAACATAATTATACAGTGTCTCATTTATGTCATCACTTGGAAAGAGGCCCACCAGGGTCATTAGAACTACACAGGACTTTTCTTTTCAGACTTGTACTTCATTCTTAAGAATATTAATATGTAGTGAGCATTGTATTAGTTAGCTTTCCTGACACAGAAAAAAATATTCAACACTTGCAACTTAAAGGAGGAGAGGTTTAAGTTTCAGTAGGTTCAGTCCATGGTCAGCTGGCTCCAAGGCAGAAATCTCACAGTAAAAGGGCATGTTGGAGAAAAGCTTCTCATCACCAAGCAGCTAAGAAGCAGAGAGGAAGGGGAGGAGCCAGTGACAAGACTATACCTTTCTAGGTCACACTCCCAGTGACCCTCCTCTTCTGACCAGGTCCTACCTCCAAACAGTGCAATCAGCTGAGAAATCGCCAGGAAACAAATCCATAGATGAGTTTGGTGTCCCCGTAATCCAATCACCTTCCAAAAGCCCCACCTCAGAACATGAAACTTTTGGGAGACATTTTAGAACTGACCACAACGAAGGCTTTCTATGGTCTAGGCAAAGTGCCTTACATAGATAGTTTAGTAATTTATAAGAGAACTCTATGAGATAAATATTACCACCATTTCTATTTTACATAGTGAAAATGAGGATAGCAAGGTTAGTGATTTGCTCAGTGTACTTGGTAAATTGTGGTACTCAGCTCACATGCTCGTCTTATGAGCAGAGTCCCTGTTCTTTAACACACAGCTGCTTGTATCCCAACAAGCACCATTCAGCCAACCTTCCCCCTAGTCATACACAATGATTGCATTGAGCTTCTAATGGCACTTCTACAGCTCTCTCTCTCTCCCCCAGGAGGATCAGCATGAACCAATTCCACAAGGTCCCAGTGTCTGGAAGTAGTCTGTGGCCAACTTCCAACTGCATGTGTTTGCCTGTGCCTTAAGCTTAATAACTCAGAATGCACAGAATGGAATTGTCCTTTATATGGCCAGTGACGGCTTTAGTAGATGGGAGTGGGGCCAATGCTTGTCGGAGGCCTAGGTGGTTTTGGAAAAGTGTTTCCAAGGATAAGATTAGATCCTTAAGTATTTATTCTAATACTTTCCCTTCCCCAAGCACAGTGCTGCGGTTTCATAGTGTTTTTTGCTGCTCCAGAGGCCATTCCTTTTTCTACTGTATTTGTGCTCCAAAAAGGTTACAGGCTGACTCTGAGTTTAAAACAAGGGTTCCGGGAAAGTGGGGAGGGCTGTTTGGTTCCCACAGGGCATTGGCTGGGTCTCCATTTGTGACCCTTACTCACCCACAGGGGAGATCGTTGTATATAAGCTGTGGACCGGGAGGGGGAAAGGCGGTGTCAATATTACCACAGATGCCAACCTAATTATTTACAAGAGACAGCACATTCATAAAGTGTAGGCATGCACACAAAGCTTATAAGCAATGAGTCAGTTAACCTTGAATACCTGCTGTGTGCCAGACATCATAGGTGATGGGGAGATCTCTGGTGGAAACAGACACAGTCCCTGGCTCCCTGGGCTCCCAGCCTTCAGAAGGACACATAGTGGAACCAGAATGTGGTTAGGACTACAAAGAGGAACGCCTCATGCTCTGACTATGTAAGTATGAGAACTGAGCCATTCTGAGGTTAGGATGTGAGGGTTCTTAAGGATTTAAGGCTTGAAGGAGGAGAAGAACTAGACCAAGGGTCAGGGGACCTTTCCAGGCCGCACTTGGAAACATGTCAAGCCCAGTGGCTGCATGGAGTGAGACAGGGATCTCTGACTTCAGATAAGCAGGAGCAGGGGGAGGAAGTAAGTGGCTTTCTGCGTCCAGGGTCACCTTCTTGGCCCACACCCACTCCAGAGCTGTCGTTCCCACGTCACTTTCTTTCCTGTGAAGTTGTGGCCTCTCTGACTGGTACATAGCAGCAGCCAAGCACAGAACCATGAGTGGGCAAAACCAATTTGACTTCTTCAGAACATCAGCTACGGGAGCTTTAAACCTGCCTTTCCACTCACAGTTTTTTATTCCTTCCCTCGGTGTCTCTTCCAACCAGCCGTGAGGAGGGAGAAGCATTCCTTTGCTTTAACTTTGGGATTTCTGTGTGGAGATCTCGCCAACAAAGAGGCAGTGGACATTAAACTCTCCACCCTCGTGTGTTCTTTCTAACCCTTGGCCCCACTACAGGTGGGGCAGAGGCCCCTGCACCTGCAGGAGGACAGGAGAGCTCTGGTAAGGAGGGGGGGTGAGGCAGCCTGTTTCCTTTCCCGTGATGGCAGAGACACACAAGTCTTGGTGGCAACTATCTCAGGTAGACTGTCTTACCAGGGTACATGGCAAGAGCATGTCGTTTCAAGAAATGGCCAGTCCCAGTAAGGTTTAAGAGACCAGGCATGAAACGTACATGGGGAAGAAAATGCCCTTCTTCCTGTCTGCTCACCCCAGGTGGATTAGGTCACTCTGCCATTCCCGTGCCGCTTCTCTCTGCATTCCCAAGGACCAAGAGGCACAGGGATTAAAGGCCTAGCTGACAAAGGTAGTGGGATTAGGCGCTTCCTCGGGTGTTCTTCTTTCAGCACTTGGCAGCCAATTTGCTTTTATTTCCCAATGATGGGGCTTAACTACAACCCAGAAGCAAAGGCTGCAGCCCGCAGACTTCCTCTACTGGCTCCTTTCACTTCTGAGGCCCTGGTGGCAGCCCTGCACATGCACATCCCACATCAGAGGAGGGAGGCGCCTCCGAGGCGAGACGCAGCCCTGCCCAGCGTGCTCCAGCGGGCCGTGGAGACCATCCCCATCCCTCTGCTCTTAGCTGGCGTGGCCACCCTTCAACCACAGCCAGCCCTGGCAGACATCAAAGGGCGGGAGCACAGCCTCACAAGGTGGGGCAGCCCCCAGAAGGGACATGGGAAAGGGTAAAATCTTTCTTCATCCTTCAACTTGCAGGAGAGAAAAACAAGATAAAATCACTGTCATCTGCTGTCATAATGGAACCCAAGGCGAAATCATCAATGTAAAGGGCAGAAGAGTGTCCTATTTATTCTCAGAGGAAAAACCCAGCCCTTAGAATACTCTGTGGGTTGCAACCCATCCTCTCCTCTAGCTGGGCACTGTGGTGCTAGGGCCCTGTGAGGGGTGCAGTGTGCTGCCAGCCACAGACCAGAAGTTTTACTCTCCTGCCTTGGTACAGACAGGTTCCTGGCCTACATCAAGCTCCATACCACCCATGTCCTCCTTCTGGCAGAAACCCCGAAGTGTCTCTTCTCCTACTCCCCAAGTTCCATGTTTTCCCTTTTACCCTTGAGCCTGCCAGCAAAGTCAGTCTCTGCAGACTTCTTAACTCCAGTGTCCCATGCAAGACTTAGACTCAGAGATGCTCCTCTGGCATCCACAGGACCTGCAGCCAGACTGGACCCTTCTGTTTCTTGAAGCTTCTCCATCTGTGAGGAAAGTGGGCTGGAGCTGCACTTGGGCAGAGAAGCAGTCTTTCTGGAAATGCCCCTCAGTGCCCATGCTGAAGATCTGTTTCTCTGGTTTCCAAGCAAGGCAGTGCTTTAGAGTTGTCTGGGAGTTTTCAAAAGCTGCATTACTGAGCCCAGCCCTTCCAGGTGAGAATATCTGGGGACGAGACCTGGAAAGGTATTTATTTATTAATGTTCTCCAGGTGATGCTGATGCACAGCCAGTGTAGAGAACCGGCGATTTACTCTCTCCTGGTCCACACCCTGTGCCCTAAATCTCTTATGACAGAGGGCTGGGTCTACTCTCTGGCTTCAGAGAGTAAAATAAGTCATAAATTTGCCAGTGTGAGTCCCTGCCAGGAGAGACAGCAAAGTGGGAGGGGAGGAATAGTGAGTGGAGTTCCCACAGGCTTCCGTGCCCTTGGCAAAACTGACTGAACGAGAAGCGGCTCCTGTAGACATTTCCTTCTGTCCTGAAGACAGCCGGCCTTCACAGGATGATCTCCAATTTCATTCATTCGCTTCCACCTGCGAACCTTTCAAAAATCAACTTTCTCGAAGCTGGCGGGGGCCTGACTTGGACAGCCTCTAACCCCATGGTGGGTGCTTGTCCATTCAAGAGGCTCACAGCGGTAGGATGATATCAGCTTCCAGTCCAACGTGCACCTGACCCTTCACTAACGGGCTTCTTGGACTTGATAGACTCACCCTAAGGGAGAGGCAGCTCTTGCTCTGATCCCCGTTGGAACGTGCACCGCAGTGGAGTCTCAAGTCTAGCTAACTAGGGCAGCAACAAGTCTTTGTTAAATAGTGTAAGATGCACTGTGAGAAACCATCTTCTCTTAGATAATGCAGAGAATTACATTGGTTGAAACTCAGATCATAGAGTCCATTATGCTTAACATGGACTCTTAGGTGACCACAGATAATAGCAGAGAAATGTTGCTTTTTAATGTTTTCTTCTTTTGCTCTTCCTGCTCTTCTGCATTCCCAGTTCCTCTTTGCTGAGGGGACTGTTCCCAAGGAATAAGATCATATGGCGCTTCAAATGCACAAATTAGACTCTGGTTGGGTTTCAAAAGTCCCCCCAAATCCCTTGACTGAACCAAATTTATTTGGGCACCGTTTTTTGGGATAAGCTCATTTGAAATCTCTCAAACTCCATCTTAAATTATATAGTCTGTGCATTGTGTGAGGCATCAGCTTTAGGTGAAGCACAATGATTTCTTTCTCCAGGTCTGTTGGCTCACAGGTTATAGCAATGATGGACAAGTGGTAGATTCCAAGTCTGCTATGGTTGATTAGATTGCACAGGTCTAAAGTCACAGGAAGGTGCTGGTTCTGTCCCTCAGGTGGAGACAATGGGAGGAAGATGTGTGCAGCCACACAGAAGGCGTGTTGGCTGCTGGGCTCTGTCACTGGACGTGTTCCTCAGCTGTTGAAGGAGGCTACGGTGTGCCCTTTCTCGGTGCACCCACGTCTGGTAAGTGTTCTCATTAAAAAACCTCTCAGAAAGGACCAAGGTCCCTTTCAAGTCCCATTCAAGTCCCATTCCCATTTAAGAATGGATGGTATGTTCATTTGCTAGGGTTGTCATAGGAAGATATCATGCGTAGGTGGCTTAAGCAAGCGAAAGTTACTGTGTCACATTTCTGGAGGTTGGCTGTCCAAGATCGAGGTTTCCGGAGGTTTTTCTTCTGAGGGCTTCTGAGGGAGGATCTATTCCAGACTGCTGTCCCTAAACCATAAATGTCATCTTCTCTTTATGTCTCTTCACATCATCTCCCCTCTAAACTTGTCTCTGTCTGTTCAAGTTTCTCCTTTATTTAGTCACTGCTCACACCAGACCAGGGGTCTCTCCCCTAACTTCCTTTTAACTTGATCACCTCTATAAAGTCCCTATCTCCAAATACAGTCACATCAAGGTATAGAGATTTAGGACTCGAACATATAGGACCAAAGGGACACAATTCAGCCTGCACTAGACCACAGTTAAAATAGAATGTAATAATAAAGACTTTAATGGAGCATTCTACTCTGAGTTTGCTATTGCTTTGAGTTCTTACATTAACTAATTTATTGAATTTTTGTAACCCTTTGAAGTTAGTTATATTATTATTTAGAATTTAGAACTAAGGAAACTGAGTCCATGGCAAAGTTAACTAATTCTACCTAGGTCACACTGTGACTGAGAGCAGAGCCAGGACTCAAAAACAAGTAGTCGGATTCTGTCACTGCTATTCTACTCAGCCTCTACATTATGATGTTCACTCTAGGGGCTATTTTGATGCTGTGGCATTCATGAGAATGTGCCTAACAGACTTCCAATTATGGGGAGCCTAACTGACACAGGTCCCAGTTCCTTCTGTGCTCTGAGATCTATTCTCACAGTTTCACTGAGCGGCTTGGTATTTTCTAGCTTGGGAACTCACTGATAGCTTTTCCCATCCTTCCTTCCATTGCAGGGCATTCTAGGGTGCTGCGTTGGTGAAGCTTAATTATCAACTTGATTGGCTTGAGCGCTGCCTATGGGAATAGTAGAGCACACTTCTGGGTGTGTCTAGGTGGGTCATGGAGGTGTGACCTTGTGCACTAGATATGGTCCTTGACCCCTTACTCTCTGACGTTATTCCACTGCTCTGCTTCCTGACCATCATGAAGTAAACAGCTTTGTTCCACTGTGCCCTTCTACCGGGCTGTCTGAGCCAGCTGACCATGAACTGAATCATCTGAAACTGTGAGCCAAATTAGACCTCTCCTTTTTAAAGTTATGGGTGTTGGGTATTTTCTCCTAAAGACAAAAAGCTGACTAACACAGATGCTTCTTTCGCCCTCCTTTCTTTTCCTTTCTTCTCTCTTGCACTCTGGAGAAGGCGTGCATCACAGTCTCCTAACATATCATTACATGTTTAATTCTATCTTAATGTTTGCATCTTGGAGGTCCTGGATAACATAATATTCCATTCATTCCAAAAGTTTCATATAGACACAGATATAGATATATTTCTAATTTGAATTGATTTAGGTCATTAGTGTTTTAAAGACCATATCACTAAAAATTCATTTTTCACTAGGTATGGGATGCATTTTATACACTCTCAGAAAATCCACATAGTTTATGCCAGTTTTAATGCTTTCTCTGTCCTTTTTCAGACAGATGTCCAACAGCCTGTGACCTGTGGGCCCTGGCCAACTGGTGACTGACAGAGACTGACAGAAGGAAGAGAGGACCCTTTTCTCCCCTGACGGTCCCTAAAATTAGGCTGCCTGGAGCTGGGAGGCAGGTCTTCCTAGGACACAAGTGAGGAGAAAGCAGGCCACACTGGCAATGAGGTCCTGGGTGTCAGAGCTTTGAGTGGAGCAGGTGCATAACTCTTCCTGCAAGCTGAGCACTGTCATAGTGAAGCCAATTTCTGTGAGACACTGTGCTCAGGGAGGTGGGCGAGGCCCTCATAGGACCAGAAAGTGATACACTATATCTTGGAGGCAGGAAGACTCAACTTGGCAGGACTTTTAAACCTGATTATATTATTAAAATGAACAACAAATCTCCCTATTTCATTTTTTTCATTACGAATGGATCCATTTCTCCTGGCCAGTGCCCTTCTGGAGCTAGGTGAGGGCTTTGAGCCTACCTTTAATTCCTCCCAGCAGTTAGCTTTAGACTCCCTTTGGGATTAAACTGAACTGAATTACAAAACGGGATGCTTGGGATAAATGATTCCTAAAGTCCTTCTTTTCTTTAAGTTTCTCCAAAGTGTTCACCTTGGCACCAGCCCTGATCTGCCCACATGAATGTGCGGGGAATCAGGACAGAGTGGAGAACTTCCAACAGCAGTGAGTCATTTCTTCTGTCTTCTCTTTCCGGAAAGCCACAGGTGACTTCCTCAGTGTCTGGGGTATCCTGACCCTAGGCTCAGGCACTTGACCAAAAGAAGAAGAGGAATATCGGACTTCTGTATAAGCTTAATGGCCCGTGTCTTGGTACCAGCCCAGCTGCTTACCTCAGACATGGTTTTTCACCCCAAGAGGAGCAGCTTGAGTTGCGCTCTCTCTGAAGCTCCATGACAAACGTGCATCATGATCGTGGGGTCCTGCTACATCTCCCTTTGTGTGGAAAAATAATGCTAGCAGTGACTTTTTTTTCAGTTCAAGGGACCACCTCTGGATTGTTTAAAGCAGGGAACAAAACTGATGGAAACTGGCTCCCTGACCAGCATAAACATATGTGGGGCAGCTTTGATGTGACAGATGGGGTAGCATTTGCTGATAGGGCCTGATAATGATCCAGCAAGGTGATGTCATTCTTGGCAGGGACCAGAAAGAGAAACAGAGACTAACATCTCCCCTTGGCTGATAGGGTCCCTTCAGGGATCCTTGACTTTGCTGTTGCTGAGAGGATGAGATTGGAATGTTCTGAGGCTGGCTGAGCTGTCTTACCTCTAGGAGATGGGAGATTTCTCAAAAACCATGGGTCAGTAGCTGGTTTACATAAAATCCCTGGGAAAGCTTTATGCCACCTTTGAAAATACTGCCTGGGAGAGAGAGATTTATAATAGAGGTGGAAGATAATTAATTCCTGGAAATATAGTCCTTCATTGCAGAACTGTTTCACCCTGCAGGGGAAAGACTGAGGCTTCCTTGATTATCCTGATTTTGGATGGTTAAAGGGGGTAAAATTGGGGTTGCGGAGGAAAAGAAGAGACTTCAGTTTACTTTTGATTCTAGAACTACAAAACAAATCCTATGTTCTTTGATAGAACATACCACTTTTTTTCTTTTCATTGAGTGGATTTTCTTAAGCCAAGGACCCAGGGAATCCTCATGTTTGCAGGTGGAGAAACTGATAGGTCTCCTCCTGAATGCCAGTTCCAGTCCTGGTGGTATGAACAGCTTCTGTCAGCCCATCACTCTCTAGCCGGCCACCCTGCCTTGGTGCCTGTACCCCACATTCTATGACCCTTTAGGGCACATGCTGTTCCTGGTACGGGAACCACATAGCGTCCTATCTGAGCTTGTTAGAGAAGGCTGAGAAAAATTCACTCCCTTGAGGAAAAGCATTTACCATAAAAATGAAAGAACTCATCTACATGGAACTGTAAGGCTGAAGTCCTTGATAATGATATTCCAAGTTATCAGACGGCCTTCAAAGGGTCCTGGTTTCTATGTTGGTTCAAATAAGTGCACATGTGGCTAACTTGTCTATGAATATGGTCTTTGTGCATTGGGAGGACATATTTGCTTTAGAATCATTGAGAACAGGGGCTTTTGCATGGCTGGTGATTTTGTTAGTGATTTTTCTGTGGCAATTTTGCCATATGTATATTTCATAATTTATAGACTAGATACCATCTTGCAGGCTGGAAAGAGAGCAAAATGTTAGTAAAGCAGAGGCCATTTTCCAGTTGGCTACTGTAATAATCAGGTCTCCATTGCCATGGGGGGGATCCATGAGTATGCTGAGCTGAGCACATTCGGGGAAAGGCGGATGGGTTGTTATTTTCCATCCCATGGAGAGCAGTATTTGCCCATTCCACAGATGCTTGTTCAAAACCTTCTATGTACCACACAGCATTCTAGGAGCAAGGGACATAGCAGCTAGAAAAGCAGAACAAATCTTTCCTCTTACAGAGAAATTCTTGGAGAGGGAGATAAACAATTTTAAAAGGATGAAATACAGAGTTTGTCAAAAGGTGATGAATGCTTGGAAAACAACAAGCCAGGGAAGGAGAATAAGGACAGCCAAAGTGGAAGTGAGAAA
This sequence comes from Fukomys damarensis, assembly GCF_012274545.1. Lineage (NCBI taxonomy): Eukaryota > Metazoa > Chordata > Mammalia > Rodentia > Bathyergidae > Fukomys > Fukomys damarensis. The sequence continues at coordinate 56,704,570 of NW_022900913.1, read as the reverse complement.
GGACAGGGAGGGCTCTGCTGGGAAGGTGTTGTTGAGATGAGGACCCGAAGGAAAGGAACAAGGCTTTCCCAAGGACACTGGGGATGACGATCTCTAGGCAGAAGGCACAAGCAAGTTCAGGAGTCAAGGCTGAGAAGCAATGTAAAAGCTAGTGTGTCTGTGCTCTAGTGAATAAGAAGGTAGTGGAGAAGAGGTCAGGGGCGGCAGGAGAGCAGGTCGGATAAATCTTGTAGGGCCAGCCATCATCTGCTTCTAGGACATTTTCTCTTTTGCCAGCCCTTCTTCTGACCTACAGATGCACAGCTCACCATGCGAGAGGACCGGCTCCTCCTCCAAGCCACTGTTGACTTCTCTGGCCACAATCATTGCTGAAGCCCTTTTCTGGCACCCAGAATGCTTATTGCCTTCCATGAGTTCTAGTACTACCATGATGGTTAATTTTCTCTCTCAGTTTGACTGGGCTAAGAGCTGCCCTGGTAAACTAGTGAAACATGATTTCCGAGAGAGTCTGTGTTTTGGGAAGAGAGTAGCATTTGGAAACATAGGCTGAGTGAAAAAGATCTTCCCTCCCCAGTGGGTGCAGACATCATTCATTCTGTTGAGGTATGGAACAGAACCAAAGAGGTAGAGGAAAGACAAACTCATTTCTCTTTTTTTGTGCTGGGACACCCGTCTTTCAGAAGGCAGGAAAAATGGGTGTCCCAGCACAAAAAAGAGAAATAAGTTTGTCTTTCTTCTGAAGTATAATTAAAAAGGTCACCATTTGCGAGTCACACAGGTAGTGACAGACTCAGGTTGATTTAAATCAGGGAGCACAGATTTGTTGTCAGAAATTAGTGCTTTGAAAGGCATAAGCACCACAGGCTCTTTTTTTTTTTTTCCCACCATGACTATGAGAGGACAGACATGGCATGTTCTCAGGCCCCTTTCTGCTGGAGGCAGAAGGATGTGGGGATCTTGAGCAGAGAGTATGAGAAAGGATCTTGGTGCTCAGAGCATAGTCATGGCCACTAAAGAAAGTGCCTGCAGGTGGGAATCTGGCAGAGGCTCTTGCAAAGTTTCATTGTTGTCAAAAGGTGCCCCTGCTTCTTCCTTGAGTCCTGTTCGGTGGTAGAATAACAGCACACACAGCAGGCATGCCAGTAGATGCATAAGTGACTTCTGGTTACTGGGCCTTAGGGGACTGTGAACCCATGCAGTCTGGAGTCAGGATGAGAGATGAACCAGGTGTGACAAGGAGGGTGTTATGGAAACTCTTGTTTCTGGAGCAGTCTAGGCCTGGACAGGAATCTCTGTTACCTGAAGGGAGGTGAGTGACAGGGAGGAATGAGACCGTCTCTGAGCTGGGAGTGGAAGATAGAACAGCAGTGTAAGCTCACAAGGGTGGGTTCAGCTTGCCTTGTCCTGCCTTGTCCAGCTTCTGTTTTTTCAGACCAATGCTTCACCCATCCTCTTGGAGAGATTTGAAGGAGGCCTCACATCTGGAGAGCTGAGTCCTAGTCCTAGGCTGATGCTCCTCTCACAGCCTCAGCGGTCTGCTACCTCTCCTGAATAAATAAATGGTCTCTAAGCCCTTTCCGTTGAACCCTCCAGAATGCTATAGAGTGCTTTCCTAGGGTCCTCCAGCATCTTCTGCTAAAGAAGAAGGGACAGGAAAGAATGGGCAGTTTTGGAAAAGCTGAGGTGGGAGGATTGAGTCTTTGTGTAACTTTGACACCTGTCTTTACCTCATTTCATCAGGTAAAGTCTTTGGCTTTTCTTTCTTTAGATCAGTATTATCAGGAAGAAATATGGGAAAGATATCCCAGCCCTGTTGGGAAATAATTATTTTTTACTTTTTATCCCTCAACAAACTCTATATGTAGGTGACCTTTAGCTGTACTTGCACAGTTGACCCATCCCTGTAACTTACAAGTCTTGTCAATGAATTAAAATTTCCCAGTCTGTCACCCTGTTTTAAGGATGAATGACTCACATAAAAATTATTTCACCCATGCTTACAAAAAGTGCCTACCGTTTTACTCAGAAACCACAACCAAACAAAACCAATCCAGAATGATCAAAAGGCAAACATACTAATGGAAAAAATAATAACACCCTCCTTAAATAGCCTTTTTGAAACCTCTTCAGCTTATAAATAGTGACTAATTTAACTTCATAAAAATAAGTTGGCTCTGGATCAGATCATTCATGTCTGCTAGAGGGAAGATGAATTGCACAATAAATCCAGCCAAATATTGTAGCCTAAATATTGGCCCTATTAGAACTGTTGAGCTGAAATTTTCAGAACACAATTCATAACATTTTCCTCCCTCCTGGTTCTCCTTGCACACAACATGCCTTTTTCCCTATTTCTTAAGCTCCAGGAGAGAATCCCCAGAGCAGCCTAATTTCTTTGACATAAGCAGTTTTCTGATTTATGAGAATCATGACAGATGATTGTACATTTTCTGGATGAGGGTCTCCACTGTGAAAAACTCACAAAGCCACAAACATGGACACTTGCTGCTGCAGTTGGGCCTTCTGGTCTTGGGAAAGAGCCCAAGCACGCTTGTTTTTATTTGGAGGCATTTGTGGACTGGGGAGCTTTCTCTGGTTCTGTGTGAAGGTTCAATATAAACATTTTCTCAGACCATGCATAGTGAACATTTATAAGCTTCCTAGAGTGAGCACTAGGGCCCCTGACCAGAGAAGGTCCACGGATGAGGCAGCAAAATGACTCTTAGAAGATCCAGTTCCTGCCACCTATAGCTACAACTTTGAAGGCCTAGGTGGAGTCATCTGGACTCTTTGTCAGTCTTACAAGAGAGATCAGAGTGAGACACTATGCAAATCCTCAGTGTGACCATGGTGTTGTGCAACATAAAGGCCTAGACAAGTGTGTACAATCATGGGTGAGTTTCTCTTGACCATGTACTTAGTTCTGATTGGTGACTTCTGCCTTATGGAGACAGATGACAGAAGAGGGAATTTCCTCCTCGGATCTCTCTTTGTTGTCTTGCCACTTCCCTGCCGAGCCTGGAGAGCAGAGGGGAGGTAAGAATGTAGTATAGAGCAGTGGTTATGAACTCACACTGGAAACCTGGCAAGACAAAGCACTCCTATCCACGTCCGCCATAGCTTAATGAGCCTTTGTGGTTATGGCTTCCTTTAGCTAGAGCTTGGAGCTGAGTGGAAAGAGACTCTTAATTATTTTTCTTACTAATGTAACAGAACTTTTTCAGGGCACAGCCTGAGTGAGTGATCTAGAGGGACCAGGACAAGTGACCAAGTAAAATGGAGAAGAAGACCCTTAGAGGAAAATGGCTTTAGAGTAAGGAGGTTCAGCTAAAATATAGAATGGTTCCTGGAAGATTTCTTGTTATGTACTTGATGTTTTTCTCCTTGAACATTTTTCTGCGGTCTAATTCTCTTGTCTCCAGAACTTTAATACATGTCTGGTTTTTTTTTTGCAATGCCTTATTTAATGGTGTCTGGGGTTGGGGAGTTGGGAGGAAAGAAGAAGAATGCTTTCTAGTTAGCAGCAGTGGTCCTGAATGAGAGCAGTAGTCTTACCTAAGAGCTGAGAATGATCCCTGGAAGCCAGGAAACAGCAGAGAACCAGGTCATGGATGGAACAGTTTCACATTCCCCAACCCCCTAATAGACAACACTGGAACAAAGAAGGAAAGGCATTTGGGGTGGATCTAGAGTACCTAAAGTATGTTAGATGAGAGAAAAGCCAAGATATTGTATTTGAATCTTAAGGGTGTGACCTCAGAAGACTGGGGGATTTGAAAGTTATTCAGAAGGTAGGCATTTGAGTTGCATCATTGTGTAGGATCTTGTGGTCAGGTGTCCCTGAAACTCTACCTTCCACCTCCTAGATGCAGGACAGAGAGGCATAGAACTTCTTTGAATCTTTTTAGTGCCCATTGTAGTAAGAAAATGGGCACCTGAGAAAGTGGTAGCCTTGTATAGATTCTCAGAAGCAGCCATTCTGTCAGAAGTGCACATAAGCTGACTCAATCCACTCTTGCTTTGGCTCCTTCCAACTACTCACCACCATCATTTATCCTTTAAGCCACTGTCCGAAGCACATGTCTGGAACACATGTGTCCGGAACACATGTCCAGAACATGCTATGAAGGTCCAATGCTGAGTTCATGTCAGCACACCCAGAAAACCACTGTTTATACACCCAGACCCATTCCCAAGGTTGTTCCATGGTGTCTATACTTTCTAAGACAAATCACAAAATGAATCAAGAGAAAAAGGTTAGCTGCCAAAATAACAATCTCCCTCAGTGAGAACTTGCCTCCACAACCCTACTTGTATTCTTCTGGCCTCTTCACTTGGGGAGACAAAACCTCAGCACCCTGACACCTTGTTGCACATGGATAAATATGGCAGGTATTGTAGAAACTCACTTTCAAAAAATGGCAAGCAGACTAGTTGAAACAACTAGACTCTTCATCTGACTCTTTATTTGATTTTAATTGGTTTGACTCACTAGCATTCTGGATAAGGAGCATACTCCAAGCTTTTGGTATTGTTCTCCTGACAGTTGTAACTGCAGCCTCCCTGGCATGCTATTAACTAAGTTTTAAATGTCTGCATGCAGCCATTGGTTAAATGTCAAATGGTCTCTCTTAGGCTGGAACAACAAAAACTCAGATATTCATGAAGATCCTGTAATCTGTTATGACTGATATTTTCAGATCAGAAGCTCAGAATGATGGTAACTGAGAGTAGCATTAATGACATTCATACAGGTGACAGCCTGATAAAATAAAATTACAGCACAGCATGTTTTGGACGAAGTTCCTACACTGGACCCCAAGAAACCAGGCTAAAAAGAAAAATGGAGTCATTTGTGCTAGAGTTTCTCATCATGAAGCTGACACTAAGCTAGTAGCCTGACCTAAAAAAAAATCAAGATTTGAGAAATAACCAAATTTCCCAAACAGACCAATTTCAATTGGTATGATATTAAAACTCCTTCTGTTTTAATTCTTCAATTCTTACATAAAAGGAGTAACCCAAAATAATTTGTACTCACTAATCAGTTATTTTCCTATTGCTCTATCTCCCTATCCCTGCCTTACAAAGAAAGTAATTTTTAAAAATTAATTTTATTGGTACATTTAAGGCATATAATGTAATGACATTCATTATTGGAAATTTGCCCCTTTACATAATCCACCTTGTTCTTTTTTTTCCCCATTTCCCTGCCTCTCTTGAACCCCTCCACCCTTCCTTGTCTACAAAGACTGTTTCCATTTTTTTCTTTTTCTCGTATTCATTCCATTCCCTTTCTTTTCCCTTACCCCTCATACTTCCCCTTCCCCTTTGCACCTTTTCTTCCTATTTCACATTATCTATTATACCTTTTAGTCCTTATTTACACTTTGTTTCTCACATTAGAGAAATTATTCGGTATTTGCACTTGTCCTATTTATTTCACTTAAGAGCATCACCTCAGTGTGCATCCATTTAGCTATAAATGCCTCTAGTTTCTCATTCTTTATGGCTGAGTAGTACTTCATTTTATAAAACACACACACACACACACACACACACACACACACACACACACAATTTTCTTTATCCAGTCTCCCGTTGATGGGCAATGGGGCTGCTTCCAAGTTTTAGCTATCATGAATTGTGCTGCTATGAACATGGGTGCACATGTATCACTGTGGTATGATTCTTTTAATTCTTTGGGGAAAATACCCAGCAGGGGGATAGCTGGGTCAAATGGGACCGCCATTAAAATCCCGTTTTTTTGAGATATCTCCATACTGATTTCCACAGTGTTTGCACAAGTCCACACTCCCACCAGCAGTGGAGCAGGGCTCCTCTTTCCCCATGGCCCTGCCAGCATTTGCTATTGGCTAATTTCTGGATAGTAGCCATTCTTTCTGGGGGGAGGTGGAATCTCAGTGTTGTTTTCACTTACATCTCTCAAATGACTAGTGATGTTAAACATTTTTCATATGTTTACTTGCTATTTCTATTTCTTTGTCTGAGAAATGTCTTTACATTTCATATGCCCATTTTTGGATTGAGTCTTCAAATTTGGGAGGTCTGATTTTTAAAAGTTCTTTATATGTTCTAGATAGTAGACCTTTGTCTGAGGAACAGCTGGTGAAAAGGTTTTCCCACATTGTGGGTTGTCTCTTCACACTGTTGGTTGTTTCTCTTGCTGTGCAGAAGCTTTTTAACAAGAAGAGATTCCACTTATTGTTTGTGATAGTTCACAAGCAACTGAGGTTTTGATCATAAAATCTTTCCTATACCAATGTCTTCAAGAGTTCTACCTAACCTCTCTTCTAACCAGTTTAGTGTTTCTGTTTTAATATTTAGATCACAAAGAAAATAATTTTGGAAATAAAGGTGATTTTCATTTTGTGACAGCATTTCTAAGGTGACTTGGAAATAAAGATGGTTTCAAAGCTGTGTTTGTGTACTACCTGGCAATCTTGAGATATTGGGATGTATTTCCACAATACCCCTGCCACGCTGGTGTTAGGTGTGGTATCATCAAAAACTATCTATAATGTGCAGTTTGGAATAACTAGTTCCCCAGCCCAGATGACTCACCAAAATAAAAAATAGAATCTAAAACAATACCAAGAAGGAAAGATCTTTAAGTTCCCAATAAAAAAAGACTCACTGGACCAGAAGCTATAACCATAATAAAAAGTGGTGACACTCTCCAGTGAAATTTGACGGCCAGCATATTGCTAACACACGTTAATGGATGTCAGAATCCCACTTGGACAGTACTGTCTATCTGCACTGAGAGTTGAGGTGACTGGGTAACCAGCAGCCTTGCTAAGAGGCTCTTGTAGTGGCTCAGGGGAGAGGTGATGGGACTGGGATAGTGGACTGGTACGACCAAGGTGAGCCTTGGAGGGATTACATGAGCTAAGGCCACCACAGGTGAGTGGTTGCAGCAGAGATTGCCGTGACCATATTGGCTGAGCTCAGCTTGAACATGGCACATAGCGGATTTGTTTATGGTAGGCTTTCTGGCTTATTGATCAAATGGGTCAGTTTTCTCACCAAAGCTAAATAAAGTGAAATATGTAGGGCAAAGAAACTTTTCAATTTTTACAAAGTTGGGCCAAGATGTTGCTTTTTTTTTTTTTTTTTTTTTTTTACACATCACACACAATATGATTCTTGGAACATTAAAACAGATGTGCAGGCATGTCTTTATGGCTACTCAGATATAGGAGTTTGATAAGAGAGAGCCACTCCACCCAGGAGAAAAAAAAGTCTGAAATTCTAAACTTGTACGAAATTGGCTAAACGCCAAATGTCAGCATTTCACCCCCTTTCCCATATGGCAAGAGGCATTTCACACCACTTCCCATAATTTCAATAAATCTGGTAAATGATAGGAGCACTCTGCATGCCAAGAGACATACAATATGTGTATCAAAATAGATGTCTAGGTTGGTTTGTGACAAGAACCAGATTTCAGCAACCAAAGAGAACAAATATGGCCTGGCTTTGGTTCAGCAAAGGGGCGAGTGCTATGCAGAATTGTTTGTGGCTTATTTTGCTTTTCCTTAATTTTTCAATAATATTTCTCCTACATTTACTTATTCTCCAAAAGCTCTCTGCCATCCCAGTAATTTCTTCTTACTAACATCCCTTTCATCACCTATGGCATTACTGGGCATTGCAGCCAGCTGATGATACAGAGAATCAGGACTTAGAAATTTGTTCATCCTTTCAAGAAATATTTAGTATGTTCAAGCCATGTGCCATAAGTTGTTTTTGACCCTGGGGGAAACTATAGTAAACAAAAGAGAGTCCTTGCTCACATAGAAAGGCTGACAATAATCAAATGAACACAATCCTGTGCGCTGTGTCAATGGATGATGAATAATATAACAATAATACAAAGAAAACTAAAGCACAGTGGACAGCTAAGGAGTCATTGAGGGTGTCAGAGGCCTTGATGATGAGATGGCATTTCATCAGTGAATATAAGGGAACACAGGAGCAAACCAGGAGGAAAGAGCCTTCCAGTGAGCAGGCACAGCAAGTGCAAAGGCTCTGAGCTGTCGATTTGTTTTCATTCAAGGATTAGCAAGGAAGCCGTGAGGCCAGAGCATAATGGAAGACAGAAGAGTAGGTCTAGGAGTGCAGCTCAGTGGTAGAACATGTGCTTAGCATGTATGAAACCCTAGGTTTGATCCCCAGCATTGGAAAAAAATGAGAGAGTAGTAGGAAATAAGGCCAGAGTTAGCTGGGCCTTGTGGGTCCTCTTCAGGACTTTGGGTTTTATTCTGTTAGAGAGTTTTGATAGAACAGCGACAAGGTCCAATTTGTATTGTTGAATTTTATTCTGGCTTCTGTTAGAGAATTCACTGAAAAGGTGAGGGCAGCATAGAGCTAGAAAGTCTTTTTCAAAGTCCCCTGAGTGATGACAGTAACTAGGACTGCTCAGGATACAGACTGCAGAGTCTGCTGACAGAGATGTTGAATATGAGAGAAATTAAGATCGTCTCACATTTTGGGGGCAATTTTGATTGAGACTACAAACTTGCCTCTTCCAAAGTATTGCCTACAACAAAAGATTGCATATCCCAGTTGATAATATGTTTAGTGACTTATTCTGTGGAAACACATTTCAATACTTCAGCAAGGTCCTGGGAGCCCAGAGCCTGCTCTAACAGGGCCCTGCTGGTGCTGTCTCTCATCAGGTTATCCTGGAGCACTCCTCGGAGAACCCCAGAAAAACTGAAATCAAAACCATCTTTATTTCCAAATAATCTTATAAATAATGTCATAAAGTCCAATCTCTAGAAATAAACAACTCCTCATTCACCACATACACCAGTCACCTTTGCCCTCCAAATGCAGTTTATATGTTCATGCAGGAGACGTAATCCTAGCCTGCAGGGAATTCACACTCAGATAGAGATGAAACAAGTGCCTGTGTTTGTGTGTGATGAATGCTAGGAAGAAAAGGCACTTAGTGAACAAATGTTATCGTTCAAGAGGACTCAGCACATTTTAGTTCTGCTAACCTAGGTTTAGGCCACTTTCCAAAACCCACTACACTGGTTTCCATGATTCTAGGGAGAGTTGTAGGCACTTCCTACAGAGACAGACTCCTCACAACATCTATTCTGAGCCCTGGAATAGAAGAGAGCTCATAGGACTGGAGCTCAACTTATAATCAAATTATAATCTTCACTCTTCTAAATGCAGTGTTCTTTTTCTCAAAAACTGTTTCCTGAGCACCTATGATGTGCAAAGACAGCCCAGCTCCGCTCCACATGGGAGCGTCCTTGGGAACACAACTCCTGCCCTCAGGGCTCTGAGTGTCCGTCAGTTACCACTGTGCTTGGCCAACAGGAATCGCACACATGGCTTTTACTCCTCTGCTTATCTCTCCTCATGCAGTATTCGTGTTTGTTTACTACGTAGTAGTTGCTTCCAGAGTTCCTCTGCTTGCAGTGCTGTGTACAGCAGGAAAATGTCCCTGTTTGCATGGAAGAAAAGAGTCTGTAATGTTTCCAGAAAAGAATTTTGATAATGTTCAGGTGAATGTCACAGGTAATTAGGACCATATTCTTATCAGTGAACTAGATTGACTGTGGGTTGCTGAAGGTAACTCTTTATGGAGAATACTGCAATTCTGTCTCCTACGTGCAGATAGTATCAGAGGTGCTAAGATTTGCCATGTATGTGTTATCAAATTATCCTGACTTCAGGTCTGAAATATTCATCTTAACCATTTTGATAAAATTATTTTGCCATTGCATTTCCTATTTCATGCTGTCCTAACTCTAGAGACTGAAGCTATTTCACCCTTTTTGGTGACTCTGGAAACACTGAGAGTAGATAATTTTACTGTGCACTGGATAAACAATAAGGTGAACTTGGTGAGCTGTGAACTGCTCTGGGAAAATTTCTAGGTAAATGGTCTTAGGGTGTTAGATTTATTGAGCCTTTGCAACTTTTCTAATTTTTTGTTAGCCTTTTACTTATTGCTTGTATTTGCTTGTAGAAATCATCTCCCACCCTCATCCATTTATTCAGGGATGACGTTTTGAGCCTTCACTATGTGTAGGGCTGGCTCCTGTGTGCTGAGGACAGTTGAGTGGGGACCATGGCAGTGAGAGCCGACCTGCTTGGAGCACACTTGTGTGTGGGAGGCAAACCATGCCAGGCCACAAATCAGCAACTCATTTGCTTTGGTCCCGGAGAGTGATAATTGCCCTGAGGAAGGTTCTGCAGAGATTAAGGATAAGAAGGATCCAAGAACATTGTGCGCTCAGGGTCCATCTTTCTTTTCTTCCCAATAATTCCTGAGTTATAGGATTCTTGACTTTATGGCTCTGGAAATGTGAAGTTTCAGTATTTCTGCACAATACTGAGTATAACATCGAATATTGTCACTAGAACCTAATGGCTCTTTGCCTGCATCTTAAGCTTGAGGGTAACTTGCCACCCCAAAAGCCAGAGATCCAAATTCACTTCTCCTGATTAGTCTTCATCTCCAGTTCTGTGTAACTGCAGTCTGAGTCTCCGTGTGAACCATCTTGGTCTTCTCTGGGTGGCATGTGAAATGTGACCCTTGTCTCCACTCCTCGCCAGTGCTTCTAACATCCCAAAATTGTCAAATAATACTTCACTCTTCCCCAAATTGAGATATTGTTCTTGGGCTCTCTCAGCCCCTGCTCTCTAAGCCCTAACCCATATCTGCTTTATCAACTAAGTCTATTATTTTACTTCTAAAAAGCATATCCTGAGTCTGAACCAGATCATGATTTTCTTAGGGGAGACTCTTAAACTCTATTAAGTCTTGTTTTGCCTTTGGAGAAAGCTTGCAGCTCTCAACGGCGGATTCAAAGCCTGATGTGATCAGCCTCCTATTTAAAGTTTCTATTTTCTTTGTATACCATTCCTCTTCTGATCTCCTGTCTGCCACTCTCCATACTCTTCTGTCAGCACACTGTACTTCCGGCCTTCTTCCTGTTACCACTGAGGTCAGCACCATGCCCTACCCTTCTAAAAATCTTCTGTGCTTTTCGTTCTGTCTTTCCGGTGCATAAGAATCATTTCAGATCCTGACTTAGGAGGTAAGGGTGGCCTACAGTTCTAACAAGCTTCCAGGTGAAGGCCCAGGCTTTTATTCTTCAGACCACACTGAGTCCTAGTAGCAACTAAGAAATATTTGTTGTCCAGTATGTTTTTTTGTTTTTATCAACCAACCCTCAGGAGTATAAAAGAGCCAAGGTTCCAGCTTTCGGTAAGAGCACAACAGCTGGAATTGGAAAGTACTTCTGACTGAAGTCTCACGGTTTAAGGAAGACCCTTTGCTTTATCAAAATGCCCAAAGAATGATAATATAGTCTATTTAGAAAGGTTGATGACTAAATCAGTTACAGTCTTCAAGGAGGATTTTGCTTGTTTTCTAAATTCTCCTGATGTAGAGTTTACATCATACCTTGAAGCAAAACTTTTTCCACTACAGCACTGGATAAAATTCAAAGGAATAATCATGTCCTAGCCAACTCCTTATTTACTCCTTTCCATAAATACCGTAAGTGGCAAACTCTCAGAACAGAGCTCTATGCCAATGAAAGTTCAGGCAGTACAAACCTGACATTGTTCAGCAGCTTTCTGTTTTGTAAATTTATATTTCAGAGAAGGACAGAACACTATTGGCACTGCAGCTATCATTATCAGTACAAGAGGAACCATCTCCTCATTTCATGAGGCATCTTTGCAATATTGCCACAGATCAAACAAGCAATGTTAGATATGTGCCTGTTGGCAGGATATTTTGTTCAAGAATTTTAAAACACAGCCTCTGCCTTTTAAGGTTATTACATTCACATGAAAGACACAGATATTCATAAAAGTTAATAATGTGAAATAATATAGAACTAATAATTTAGCATTCTGAAGACAAGGCTCTAAAGCCTTTGAACTTCTAAGGATCCATGACACCTCACTCTGTGTCCGGTGCTAGATGAACCGTACAGACTGTGGCATCTCATACTGTAAGTGCAAAGTATGCCTGTGTTAAAGTATAGATTCCAAATCAGTGGGTCTGGATGGGGCCCTAGACAGATTCCCAGTGAAGTCAGTGCTGCAGGAATGAGGACCACATTTTGAGTAGCAATGAGATAGAACAGTGCTACTAAAAGTATGGCCACTGAATACCCAAGGCCCTCCCTAGACCTACTAAATATGAAACCTGGGGATGGGGCTCATGACCAGCACTTCAACATTCTCCAGGTAATAATCCTTGTGCTTCTTGAAGATTGAGAAGCACTGCTATAGACATTAAGCACTGCAGGGCCAGATGTGTCGAATTCAGGACCTATGTTCTTTTCCTCAGCAATTAGCCCCTGAGGTGGCGTCAGGCTCTTGCCTTTTTCAGGGACTGTCAGTCAGTACCGAGTGGCATGGTTCAATTGTTCCAACCTAAGCAGGCAGGAGACTAGTTGGGGGACCCGGTGAGATACTGACACCCCTCAACGTGCGATTAGGCGCAGACTAGATCAGGACTGGAAGAAAATAACAGCCAGAAAAGAGTGGTGATTTTAGCCAGATTGAAGGCTATTCTTATTGTAATATTCATGAAAGCAGAAATTTGTAATGGATTTAGCAGATATGGACATTCTTTCTACTGCCAGAGAGTCTCCCTGACAAACGGGGAATTGTAATCATGCAATATGTTTCTCCGTCCTCTGGCCTGAGATTGCGTTGTCACCAGCTCCCAGACACTGCTCCGGGCACCCCAGATGGCACTGGCTGACACACTCCAAGGATGTCATTATAAACAAATACAAACCACACCACAAGAAGGGAACTAGCTTCCGGAGACCAGATGCATGTCACTACCCTCACCCACAACCCCTTAAGACATGCATCAAGGAAGGAGGTGGGTGAACCTCAGGTGGTAGGCAGCAGCACCATTGAGCTAAATCCTCGGCCCCCATGGGAAACTTAATAAAAAGAAAACAGGCAGACTTTGGGAAATTCTAACAATCCGTTAATGGGTTAGCAAAATGTAGTCAAGTTTTGACACTTTTCCCTCTTTTTCTTTTAATTTCAACACCATTCAACTGTTTAGTTGAGGAAGCATCTTTCTGGAACCAGGCTTGGGCCATTAATTTTCCATCCTAACAGAAGATTTTAAATATGATTCATTATTATCTATTTTCCCAATGGTATAATGACTTTGGCTATTAATAATACAAAGGCAAATTCTAACTTGGAATTGACAAATTCCTTGGGTAATTAATTTTCTTTGATCTGATTGATTTCACAAGCCTAAGAACCTCATTAATCAGGGCTCTGATTTTGGAAGTTGAGCCCACCAGAATCCAGTTCTGTAAGATTAACAGCAAGTCTGGTCTAGAACGGTGTTCATCCTGATACCTTGGCTAGAAGAGAAGCCCTTTGCATTGTCTCTAGACCCCTAACGCAAACAAAAATAAACAAAAGAAACCAAATGTCCACACAAATGTGATCTCAGTGCAGTTGGAGATTCAGTTGCACGTGGCACACCTTCTGCTTCCTGGCTGGCCATGAATTTCAGTTATTACTTCAGCCTAAAGGTCTGAGTTCCAGTAAGACAGAGACGTCCCTAGAGTGGGTAACACTTTCCAATGTCCCCCAAAGTGAAGTATTTTGCTAAGAAGGGGAAGAAAGAAAAAAGGCTCTGTGGGTTCACAGAGTACAGTTAGAGAAGCATGGGGCACAGACATCTCAAAACAGACTTTCTATTTCCCATTTGTTCCTAGGAAGGTGTTGGGTCTTCCAAACAGTTTGTCCATATAACAGTTCACAATAATACTTAGTCTATGTCTTATCTTCCTCCCCCAAAGTCGCCAAGAAAAGAGAATGACAGTATTTTGAAAAGCTGAAAGTACTCTACAAATATGAGTTTTTACTTTCTTAGGAATTTCCCTGTCATGCCAAGTAAATGTGACCTTTTGAGGAAATGCAGTGACCAACCAACAAACTGGAAGGGAATTGATGGTATTTTAAAAGGTGGTAGGATTTTTAAAGGAAAAGTGTTGGCTATAAACAGTGCATGGATTCTTAGAAAGTATTATCATATTTAAGATAATAGAACACAGTGGTCTTCTTCAAGGTACAATAAAACACTGTGGTTAAACTGCCAGGCAGTGATTCCCAGGACCTGACTGACTGTGTGTGTTTGCAGTAACAGATGCTTAAGACATTTCATGCCACAGTCACAGTAGCCTCAAGCACTCACTGATGGCCTTAGGTTTTGGATCCTTTGGACCGTGGTTTTTATGCTATCTTAATAACTGCCTTTTCAGCACTTTACTGTGCACAAAAAGCTTTTCTTTTGAATTGCTTATTCATTTATTTCTGATGTCAGAGTCCAAGGGAGACAGCCTTGGAGTCGGAAATAATAAAGATTAGAAAGTAAAGTCTGGTTGTGTCAGCCATTTGTGTCTAGGGTTTGTGAAGGTGAATTTATTAGACCAAATCTCCCCAATCAGGCCATGGATTATCTGAACAATCAGAGGACTGGGAGTGAGTAGTACAAGAAGCGTGTCTAACGGAAAGAAGTTTCCACCTGGAAGAATGGCTCTCTTCCAGACCTATTCCTGGTGGATTTGTTAATTGGATTTGTTCTCGCAGTTAAGACAAATCAGCATATACTTTAGTTAGTGGTTTCAGGCACTGCAAAATTGGACTTCTGCTCAAGGAAAAGTGGCCAAGAAATAAAACCACTTTCTCAAGAGGCTTAGTCCTACTGGACTAAAAGGAAATTTACATGCTAAGCAGAAAGGAAAGTATTAGTACTATATGTCTAAATTTCATTACCCAGGTTGGGAGATTTGGATGTGATATATTTAAACATTTCCACAGACCAAACAGACACACAAAGTTGTGTGGCCACAACTCCAGCAGTTCAAGTCCCATGTGAACATGATAGTCCCATAATAAGCTTCACAGATAAACTAGAGCGCTGTCCCACTGGTTAGAATGTGGTGCTACTGGCAAGGACATTAGTGAGTGCAGGTGTGCTGCAGACCCCTGTAAAGAGGAGTTCTTTCGACACTGGATGTGTGAAGATTGCTTTTCAATTGGCAGCTGCAACTGTTATTGTACAGCCAGTGCAGCTGTTGGAATTAAAATGTGCCTGGGGCTGCTTGCCGCTTGGGTCGTTAGGAATCTCCTGCCCTGCCCCATGGTCCTGGTGGGAGTTGGAGAAGGCCCAGGAGAAAGGAGGCATGAACTGGCTGCCTCACAAACTCAAAAGGCAGTGGAACTAAGCACAATGGGAAAGCCTGGGTGGGGCCCTAGAGCAGAAAAATTGTATTAAGGGAAGAAAAAGTGAACCCAAGTAAATCCTGCAGTTACTAGGGTCACACCAGTGTTAAATGTTCACTTTTGGCAATGTAAGATACTAACATTAGGAGAACTGCACAAAGAGTATATGGGGAATCTCTGAACTATCTTTGCAATTTTTCTATAAGTCTACAATTACTATAATTTTTAAAGTAAAAATATGTATTTAAAAATAAGCTATGGAAGGACCTGCTTAATACAGAGAAATAAAGTAGGTGGGCAGGCTGAGCCCCAGTTACAGACTGATCAGCCTTCGTCCTGACTAGGGAATGTTCAACTTCTCACCTCACTAACAAGTGTAGGTCTTGGTTTTCTATATTTTTTACTTTTTCAAAAGTATTAAAAATCTGTTTTGAAACATATCATCTTCTCTGGACACCAGTACATTCAGTAAGTAGGTGGGAGAATTATTCCAGAGATTAAAAATGCAGACTCCCAGATCCCAATCTTAAAGGATATAGTTAGGTAGATTTAGGGCAAACTCAGGATGGGGCACTTTTCTTTCTTTTTGTTTTATTTTATTGGTACCAGGGATCAAACTCATGTCCTTGCACTTTCAATACAGGCAGCCCAACCACTGAGCTGAATCCCTGACCCAGGGTGGTGCACTTTTAGTAAGCAACTTGACCGATTCTAACATAGAAAGTTCATAGATGTTGTATTGGCAAATTTTCTCTCAGGTGTGAGAACCTGAAAGTGTAAATGAGGACCAAAATGTATAATAGATAAAGTGAAATTGGAAGCAAAGATTCAAAGGGGAAGGACACGGGGAGGGAAAGAAAAAATATGAGAAAAGAAGGAAAAACTGAAAACAGCTTTTATACATAGGGAAGGGTAGAGGGGTGGAAGAGAGGAAAGGCGAATGGGAAAAAACAAGAACTAAGGTATATCATGTACAGGTACAAATTCCCAATGATGAATGTGATCATAATGTATACCTGAAATGCACCAATAAAGTTAGTTTAAAAAAGAAAACAAAGTTCATAGGTTCTACTCAGAAATAATCCTTTAAGGAGAAGGATTTCTTTTCCCTTAGTTTCATCACTCCCTATAATCTAACTTCTTATCTTTTCCGGCATTATTGGGGATACAACTTCAAGGCCAATGTTAAAATACAGGTCTACAACTACCCTGTTCAATATGGTAACAACTAGCAAGAGAAATGCAGGGCTCTAAGTATAAAACACACTCAGGATTTCAAAGACCTACTAGAAATTTAAACATGCTAAATATCTTAATAATAAACGTTTAATATTAATTAAATGTTGAAATAGTAATATATAGATATATTGAATTAAACAACATATTTTTATAATTAATATCACCTACTTAGAAATTTAAAGACATATATATACGGCTCACATTGGTGACTGTGTATTTTTATTGGGCAGCCTTGGCCTAACAAACTTTTGTAAAAAGAATTGTTTTCCTCTTAGGTATTAGCACATAGTGGTGAAAGCAGTACTTAGTATTTAAATGTTTGTGGTGCAGCCCAAATTGCCAGGTCTAATAATTTCACTGCCATTGACCAGCTGAGTTCTAGAGAAACAAACATACTTCATGCTTCAGTATCTGTTCCTGAGAAACAGTACTATGCAGCAGACTAAGATTTGGGGTGCTCCATTTTCTGACTGTCTACCCACCATCAGCGGATGACTAAAAAACAATCACATAAAATGTTACAGGAGAGTAGGACAAGTGCAGTTTTTCACAGGTGCTATTTCCAGAAGTTATAAGGAAAGCTACAAATTCTGAATTAGGTATTAAGTGGGGTATAGATCAAAGCAATTCCTCTTGTTTAATCTCCAATT
Source organism: Fukomys damarensis (assembly GCF_012274545.1). Classification (NCBI taxonomy): domain Eukaryota; kingdom Metazoa; phylum Chordata; class Mammalia; order Rodentia; family Bathyergidae; genus Fukomys; species Fukomys damarensis. The sequence continues at coordinate 56,687,399 of NW_022900913.1, read as the reverse complement.
AATAGTATTTTCAGGGGACATTTGTAATTAAAGATGTTTTTGGAAGCTCTGCAGACCAATGTTAGAGTTATTCAGTGAAGAAAATATACTAAAACTTAACATTGAGACAGGATAGAAATTCTCTATCATGAATGTGACAAAAGATTTTAAGATTTCACTAACAACTTGTGTTCAACATAATATCTCAAACCCTATTTTCATCTCATTCAGCCATGAAATCTCCATATGCATCATATTGATGCTTTCTTTGCTTACTTTTTTCTTTTTTTTCTCTCTCATTTAGTTTATTGGTACTTTTTAAGTATATAGTACAGTTACATTTATCATTGGGATCTTGTACCTTTTACATGATGGGTCTTGGTTCTCATTTTTCCCCCATAGTTCTGCCCTCTCTTCACCCCCACCTCCCCTATTTACAAAGACTTTGTTTCCATGTTTTCATTTTCTCATATTTTTTCTTTTCTCTTGTTTCCTTTCCCCTACCCTTCCCATTTCCCCTACACCTTTAGCCCTTTTCTTCCTATTTCACATTGTCAATTATGCAATTTGGATCTTATTTACACTTTTAGTTTTTCACACCAAAGAAACTTTCAGTATTTATACGTGTGTCTTATTTATTTTACCTAAGAGTATGGCTTCAGTATGCATTCATTTTCCTATGAATGACTCTAGTTTCTCATTCTTTATGGCTGAGTAGTACCCCATTTTATAGAAAAACTACATCTTTATCCAGTCTCCAACTTACTTTTTCTTTTAAAATTTAAAATTTTATAAATTTAAGGTGTACTGCATGATGTTTGGATATACTTATTTCAATATTGTTATATAGTCATGTGTGGGTCAATTAACAATGTGAATATGTTATGAGAACTGCATTCTTAGATGATTTAGTCCTTCTGAGAACATCACAGAGTGTACTTATATAAACTGTGTTGGCTGATCTCCATTTGATTGGCTTGGGAGCCACTCAGGGGATTGATGGAGCACACTTCTGGGTGCATCTGGGTGGGTCATAGTGTGACCTTGTCACTATATCAGGACCCTCCCCCTTCTCTGGAGATGCTCTGTCTTCTACTTCCTGACCATCATGAACTAAACAGATTTGCTCCACCACCTGCTTTCACCATGATGTACCTTCCTTGGAGTCAACCAACCACGGACTAAATCCCCCGAAATGTAAGCTATGTTGAATTTCTCCTTCTTTAAATTGTTAGTGTCACAATACTAGGCCAGAAAGTCTGATTAAATAAATTTTTTCAAAAATATAAATAATCCCATGCACATTATCTGATCATGATACATTTGAACCAGAAATTAATGGCAAAAAGCCCACAGAAATTATGTAAACACATGGAAATTAAACAATACACTCTTGATTGATTATCAGTGGGTCACAGGAGAAATCAAAGAAATTAAACAGTTCCTAAAATCAAATGAAAATACCAGCCTAATATAACCTATAGGATACAATGCAAGCAGTCCTAAGAGAGAAGATTATAGGTGTAAATGTGAAATTTAAAAGAAAGGAGTGCTGGCAAACATATTCCTGGAATCTAGCATTACCCTGATACCAAAACCAGATAAGTACTTAACAATAAAAGAAAACTAGAGGCCAACCTGAACATAGATGCAAAATTCCTGAACAGGGTGCTGGTGAACAGAATGCAACAAATTATTAAAAAATTCACACATGATGATCAAGTTGCCTTCATCCCAGGGATGCAAGAAAGTCATAACATATGTAAATCAATAAATGCAGTACCTCACACAACCAAGAACAAAGCTACATGATCATTTCAATAGATGTAGAAAAAGCCTTTGATAAAATCCAACATCCACTTATGATAAAAAAAAATCTCTGAAGAAAATAGGCATAAAAGGACCTTATATCAACCAGATAAAAGCCATTTATGATAAACCCATTGCCAACATTATCCTAAAGAAGAAAAACTGAAAACATTTCACCTAAAATCCAAAACAAGACAAGGTTATTCAATCTCATCACTTGTGTTCAATATAGTGCTAAACCCCTTCCTATTCCCCCCACCTCTCTCTTTCTACCTAGCGGGCCACCATGCCACCTCGGCTCTTTAATAAAGATCTCTCACATGAAAAAAAAAATGTATATATATATATATATAGTGCTCAAAACTTTAGCCAGAGCTACCATGCAAGAAAAAGAAATGAAAGGAAGAAGTCAGACTATCCTTATTCACAGATGATAACACCCTGTATATAGAGGACACAAAAAAGAGATGAGGATTTAGCTCAGTGGCACTGCTCCTGCCTGGAAGCACAAGCACAAGGTCCTGAGTTTGATCCCTGGTACAAAAACAAAACAAAACAAAAAAAGCCCAAAAAATTCTACTAAGAGACTCCTAGAACTAATAAAAAATTCAGTAAAGTAGTAGGATACAAGATCAACACTCAGAAATCAATAGCGTTCCTGTACTACAACAATGAGCACACTAAAACAACAACAGCAACAAAAAAGAAAGAAAATAATATCATTCACAATAGCTTCAAAGAATCCCTACATGCCTAGGTATTAATTTAATCAAGAAGGTAAAATATCTGAAATGAAATGAAAGCTATGGTACTCTGACAAAGGAGACTGAAGAGGACACCAAAAATGGAAAGGCATCCCCTGACCTCAAATAGGTAGAACCAATATTATCAAAATGGCTATATTACCAAAGCTCATATATAACAGTCCCAAACTATCAACATTCTTCACATAAATAGAAAAATTTTTCGAAAATATGTATGGAATCAGAAGAGACCCAGACAACAAAAGAGATACTGGGCAACAAAAGCAAAGCACAAAGAATCGCAATCTTGGATCTCAAGTTATAACGCAAAGCTAAAGTAATAAAACATCCATAATACTGGCACAAAAAGAGAAATGTGGATCAGTAGAACAGAACAGAGGATGCAGAAACAACCCCAGGCACACTCAGACATCTTATCCTTGATGATGGGGTAAAAAACATACACTGGAGAAAAGACAACCTCTTTAACAAATGATGCTTAGAAAACTGGCTATCCACAGGCAGAAAACTGAATCTAAATCTTATCTCTCACCATGCACTAAAATAAAATCAATATGGTTCAAAGATCTAGATGTTAAGACAGAAACAATCTTCTGGAAGATAAAATGAGGAAAGCTCTTGAGCACATGGACAAAACTTTCTGACAGAACCCAAATTGCATAAGAAATAACATGAAGAATCAACACATGGGATTGTATAAAATTAAATAGGACCTGTACAAAAAAGGAAGCAACCAACAGAGTGAAGAGCCAACCTACAGAATGGAAAAACATTTTTTTGCTATCTACTCCTTGGATAGAGGACTAAAAGCTGAAGTATATAAAAAATTTAAAAAATTTGACCTTCCAAATAAAAGACCCAATCAAAAAATGGACAATTGAAATGAATAGGTACTTACCAGAAGAAGAATACAAACATACATGTAAAATGTGTATCATCATCCTTGGCCATTAGAGAAATGCAAATTAAAACAACCCTGAAATTCCAGGAAGAATGGTTCCAGAAAGAATAACTGTTATCAAGAAGTTAAAAAACAACAAATGCTGGTGAAGTTACAGGAAAAAAAATGAATCCTTCTGCATTGTTGATGGGACCATAAACTAATAGAAAAACTATAGAAATCCATATGGAAATTCCTCAAAAAACTAAAATTAGAAATTCCATTCAACTCAGCTATTCCCCTTCTACATATCTTCCCCAGTGTTAAAGATTTCATTTTACAGTGAAACACGGATACTTGTGTTTACAGCAGCACAACTCATAATAGCTAAATGTTGGAAGCTACAAATATGTCCATCAACATATGAATGGATGAAGGAAATATGTCATATATACACAATGGAGTGCTATTCACTCATAAAGAAGGATACACCTGTCATTTGTAGGAAAATAGATGCACCTTGAGATCATAATCCTAGTGAAATAAATCAGATACAGGAACTTAAATATTGCATGGTTCCTTTTATATGAGAAACCAGAAGTAGAATTATTTAAAGAGCAAAATAAAAGAGAAAGAAGAGGAAACAGGGAGATAGATAATTTGGAAGTGGGAAGAGAACCTAGAGAGGAAGGGAAGATGGAGGGAAAAGGAGAGGGAAAGTCAAAAGGACTAAGATATGATAAGTATGTGTAACAACTTATCTAGATGAATTTATCCATTGTGTAGCACAAATACATGCTAGTAAAAAATTGTGGGTGTCAGGCGTCCCAGCAACAGAAAAGCTGAGTAATACACAAGCCTAATTGTATAGGTTGCTATAGTTTAGATTAGCATGTTCCTAATGTCCTGTATTTTACAGGCTTGGTTGCCAACCTATAGGGCAATTGGGAAGTGGTGCAATCTTTAACAAGTGGAGACTGCTAAGGGACTTTCTGGTCATTGGAAGGTATACTCTTGAAGGAGATAGTGGATCCATCCCCTTTCTTTTCCACCTTTTAACTTTCCAGTCATGGGGAGACAGTTTTGCTTTGCCATGCATTGCCTGCCATGAGGTGATGACTTGTGATGAACCCAAATACAACAGAGCTAACTAAACATGGACTTAAACCTCCTAAACTGTGTTCCAAATAAACCTTTTCTCTCTATAATAATCCTTCTGGGTTTTTGTTGCAGTAATGGAAAACTGATAAACACATAAATGAGTCACTTGATGCACCCTCTTGATGAAACTAATGTGGTGAAGACAAGAGGTATGAAGCTAAATCCAGCATGACACTACATATTGTTTTATGGTAAACTTGGGTTTTTATATGTAGAAATATACTCTCAAATAATGATAAAAAGTGCAGTATAGTAAATGTATAAGCCAGTAATATGACTCCTGCGGCAGGTCTCAAACCTATCGAAATATATACAACTTGTGTTTTGCTCTCTTAGGACCTTCCTTTGATTAAATTAAAGTGATATAAGCCTAGGAGTCAGGAATGTAAAGTACTGAGGCTTGGATGCCTCAGCACACATCCAAAATGAATACTTTGTCAAAGAAGATGAATAGAAAAATAAGGGTCAAAACAGCTCAAAAGGTAGAAATTAAAAGAATAACATATCAGAGATCTAGCCTAAGGAAATTTTACAGCTAAGTATTAAATTGAATGATAAGCCTCAGAGCAATAAAAGGAAACAGGCAAATGTGTTGAGTTTATGGTTTTCAGGATCTGATAAAGGAAGCTTATGAGTTCTTTGGTAGGGACTTGTTTCCTTCTAGCAATAAATTTTCAGAGGTTTTTGTTGGATTGATTTTTATATAAATGATAATACAGACTGAAAAGTGTTTTGCAGAAGATGTAGAAATGATTTTCTTAGTACCATTTCTTGTACTGACCTGTAATAAACACTGAGGCCAAACTGTTTATTAAATCATAACTCAGTGAAGATATTTCTTTAGGGAGTATAGCTAATGTGGTCCAGACTCATAACTTTCAGGTGATTTATCTTGACATACAGATAAAGACAGAGGGCCAAGAAGGATGGATGGTTAGCATGACTCAGAGAGCCTCATTGTCAAGATCCATTGTTTTTGTTGATACGTAGAGACTGGTCTAAGAGTTTGGAAGCAACTTGAGCTATGTGCTGTGATTACAGGTCTAGTGCTGAAATATTGTCATGTGGTACCAGGCTTTGAATGTATCCCTCCAAAATCCAGGTCATGACAAGGTTTTAGAAATAAGAGGTGGGGCTTTTACGAGATGATTGATCAGGCCAGGTGGACTTCTCCATTGTGAATGGGATTAGGTTCCCTTACAACGGCTTGGCAATTATTTTGTTCTCTTGCCCCTCTGCCTTTCACTATGTAAGAACAAAGAAGGAGGCCTGTGCTAGATTCTAGGATCTTGGCTTTGGACTTCCCAGACTCCAGAAGTATGAGAAATAAATCTATATTCTTTATAAACTGCCTGGTCTGTGATAGTCTATTATGATAGCACAAACTGACTAATACAAGAGTTAAATATTTCTTTTTGTAGAATGTGAGACTAAATTTCCCTGACCCTAGGATAAGAATTTCACAAAGTTATAAAAGTAGGCCCAGAATTAATTTTCCCATTGAACTTTGAACCTTCCCACAAAGTAGGTGCAACTCTGGCCTGGAAATTTTTAATTGTTGCCTGTGGGTTGTTCCACTTATACAATAATCTTTCAATGCACACTCAGACGTAGCATTCTGAGTTGTTCTTCCTCTGGTAGACTACAAAGCACACCCTTATTTATTTTATTCAAATACACCTCTTCATCAGCAGAAGTGGCAAGTAGTTTCCTGGAGAAAGTCCTTGTGTGTGGTCAATAATCCCCTCGTCCATCTTCTTTCCCTGAGTGCTCTCCTTGTTCTGTTTGGAGCCCTTCTCCCTTACAGTCTCACCCACTGGCCAAGTGAACAATGCCTGGCAAGTGGGAGAATCCCAGGCCCTTTGCTTTCAGAGGTTTAAGACCATACTATAACAGCTCCAGAGAGTCAGAGAATCCTAGGCTTTGGAATTATTTTTTATAAGCTCCCCAGATGATTGTAAAGTGCAGTTGGGTGTTAAGGGACACCTTCCTGGTCAAACACCAATTCATCCCTCACCACAGCACGTATTCACTTCTTCCTGTAGATAGTTAAGGTACATAGGAGCTGTCTCCTTTCCTTCTTTTGAGAAATACAAAGGGTTATTTAGGTATTGCAGATTTTTTGTAAGGAATGCCTCAGGTTTGACTTAATTGCTCTTAAAGATATTTCTAGTGTTTAGATAGTAATGCCTAAAGAATACTAGATTTTTGCAAAATGTTTTCATGGAATATTTTACATGATTGCACAAAAAGCTTTACACTAGTTATTACACACACACAACACCCTGCATAAACAACTGCAGATTATAAACAGTCAAAACCTAAAAAATAAAAGAAATACTTTCAAAGTAGCAAAAGCTAATGAATGTGCTGTGACATCACCATGGAATAAGACACAATCCCAGTGATCCCACTAACTTGGCCTTTGGATCTGGTTCCGGCAAAACGATTTCCCAATTATCTCAATTGTGTTATCGTGTTTTGTTTTTTAAATGGTTGATCCTTTTTAAAAATCCTTTTAGACTCTTCTTCTGGTTTTCATACTTCTGGGAAACAGATGCCTAAATGTTGTTTTTCAAGGCAAATGAAAAAAATAGGAAGCAGGCTCCTTCTCCTGAGCCACGGTGAGAAGGTGGATTGATCCAGATACTACCAGGGCTTTGTGCAATTATACTCCCACTCTGTCTTTGTTTTTCTCAAAATGAACAGTCCTCACCCTTATAGCACATTAAAAATCTTTCACAGGCAGTTGTCTTGTCTTTAAAGATCTTCCTTAAATGTATTAGAGAGGAAGACGAGTGGTAGCTTTTCTCAATTAACATTTCCAAACAATGCAATCAAATTCTAAAAATAAATGCCGAAGAAGAAATGTGCACCCACATTAGAAACGGAAGTCTTCCATCCAGGATATTTTGGATGGGTTCATTCAAAAGATATTAGATGTAGAAAACATGTATCTCCTTTTACAGCTGCCGGACATGACTGCATTCCTTAGTGTGGCATTTTTAGGAGAGCGGTTTTAATTCAGAGAGAGCACAACCTCCCTGAAGTATATCCAGGAAACCCTGGTAATCATGGCTGGTCCCATGTTCCGGGCTGGCTCACAACCCTGTGGCCCGCTTTGCTCCCCATCTACAGGAAGATCAGTGCAATAACAAGATAGACTGTGTAAGCGAACACTCTAATGCATCACTGTTTGGTGGGTGAAACTTCCACTTTGACCAAATAATAGCTATAATACTGCCTTGCTCCATTTTACCTGAATGTGGCAAAGCCTGGCTAACTGACCACCAAAACTGTTTCTTCTTCCTAAACGCAAAGCCAGGTAGATTTCCATCCAGACTTACTGAGCTAATGTGGCCATGTGATCAATCCCAGACCAGTGGGTTTTAGGCAGAAGCGATAAAGTCTCCCTCCAGACTTGGGCCATTAAAAACTTGCTATGTATAATTCTGTTGAGTACACTGGTAGTCATATTTGATGATGTCAGAGCCATAAGATAGAAGGAGCCTGGGTCACTGAGTTACTCTTTGAGGAGATCTGCAGATCTATGGGTTTCACATGGTTTGAAATTTGTGTGATCAATTGATGAACACATTAAGTTAGCACTGTGAGTAGCAATAATAGTTACTCTAACCAATATATTGAATTGCTTTTGTTGCTGTGGATGTTATTTGCCTTGTTTTTTCAAGTATTTTTTGAGGGTGAGGGCCACACAGTACTCTATAAATTTTAAGGAGTCCTTCCCTGAACCCACCAGGGTAACCTAAACCTTGATAGCTACTACGCTGTACTCTGTTGCCACTGGCCTTGGAAGCTTTGCCTGATGTGATACCCCAGTGCCAAATGCTTGTTTACCTTTTTTTCCCCTTTTCTTTCTTTTTTTTAAGATTCTCTGCTAAATCTCATGGTCTATAAACATGACCCTCCTTCTCAGTTTGTGTCCCCTCACTCTGTTAGTACCTTTAATACCAGTCTCTGAAACCTCCTCATCGGATTCATTTGACCATGAATGAGCATCACTTGCTCAAACTCTGGCTACGACCTGATCAAACACTCAGAGTGTTCTCCCTGGACCAATAAACAGCATGAGCAGATACATAAACTCTCACTAAGGGAATCAGAAATGCTGGGTGTGGGCTCAGCAATCTGTGTTTAATAAGCCATCCAGGTGACCTTGACCCATGTGCCAGTTTGAGAACTCCTATTCTAGAATCTTGCAAAGTGGTGGTGCTGTAATTTCTTCCAGTGGGAGAATGCGTCTGGAGGCTACCCAGTAATCCTGGCTTTTTCACTCCTTGGAGATCTTCAGATATTTCTTTGAAATGAAACTTACAGTCCCTCACACTAAGATAAAGCATTTTGATTAAATATATGACTATAAATTGCAGTGTTTTCTGAACATGAAATAAACAAGGCTTTGAAAATCCTTTCATTGTGTGTGCATGTTTTAATATAGCCATGACAATTAGATCAGTGCTAGGGAGCCAAGAGCATGATCCATATTTTCTGGAACAATATTCTGGGCTTATTGCTGATGAAGTCACCTTCCATCTCTAAGGGGATTTGCTGCTGATTAAATAGGGATGTTTAAGGTTTATAAATTACCCTGAAAAATACCAGCTTTGCTTTTTAAAAAAAGTTTCATTGGATAGAGGGCCCTTGAGATAATAATTCAGCGATGAATATCTTAGTTCCTTCAAAAAGTCAACATAGTGCAACACATGGTGGGTTGCTTTGAGAGTGGTCTCCTCACTTGGAGAAGTAACAACTTGGTGAAGATGAGAAACTGTAAGTGTTGTCCTCTTGCAGCCTTAGTTATAGCAGAATATTTATTCATGGTGTTTGCAAAAAGTACAGACCCACTGGGAAAATCATATTTAAAATTTAGCCAATCTCTGGAAAGCATGCTACAAATAAACTAAAAATGAATATATTTTGAGTACATAAAAATCAACCCCACCAACACAAAGAAAACTATTCTACAATCTTGCACGAATGACATGCAGCAATAGTTGAAAATGATTGCATTTTCAGTGTTTAATTATCATTTCTAAGGCTTTCTAAAGCTCAACAAGGCATGGAAAAACGTCTCTGTGTCATTCAGTGGGTTACGGATAGGGTTCCAAGCATAGCTGTCTCATGGAGGTTACACCCCCAAAACCCCCCACTGTCTTGAGTCCTAGTCTTGGTCATTGCCAAGTCTCTCTTGGTGAGGAACCATTCAGCAGGCAGGGATTTATGTTTGGCATTCATTCCCCAGCTCTAACTGTATGACAAGAGCTAAGAAGTAAATATATTTAGACCCGAGGGCTTTTTTTTTTTGCACATGCTGGAGCACAGATGCAGATGCTTAGAAAAAATTAAATAAACAATGCAGGTAAGAGATGGAAAAGGCTGAGGATGTTCAACTTCTCTGAGGCCTGCTGAGAAAATTTCAACAAACCCCTCCATATTTCTTTTCAGACAGGAGAACAGAGGCTAGATCTTATTTTTATGGTTGGTTTCCAATCCAGATGTGTTTATTTTCAAGAAACTTTCAGATTCCTTAAAGTAAAAGACTGAGATCATTTGCAGCAGCAGCAGCAGCAATCTATGTGAGATGTTGATGCTCTCTTCTAGGTCAGTTAGTTCCTTAGAAAGTGTGACTAGATGCATTCTTATACTGTGTTTCCCTCTGCTTCCCAATTGTCCAAATCTTTGAAAGAAGAAGCTCCAGTCGTGAAGCTAACACACTCCACTTTTCTACCCAGGTCATATCTGTGTCTGAGGTTTCTTATGAGTTATTGTCATTATTAAAAATCACTTATGAATGCCCCAATTTGCATGGAGCTCTGCGCAATATAAAAGACAACACTCCTTAAAAGAGAGCTGTATTTCTAAATGCTTAAAATTTCAGGTAACCCTCCCAAAAATAGACATTAGAGAAATATGTACTGCCAACCAAACCATAATATAAACAACACAAGCATCTATAGGAAACATTAATACTATGGATAATAAGCAAAAGGAACATTCATTATGTGGTACAAGGAACAATGGTGAGTATTGCCAGCTTATTTATTTATTTATTTTTATTTATTTATGGTGCTGGGAATCGAAAGTATTGCCATCTTAGAAGTAACAGCCTTTGTCACACACACACAAACACACACACACACACACACACACACACACACTTTCTTCCTGCTATCAGCACTGCAAGGGGACCTTCCTTTTGGGCAGCACCAGACTTGCCATCAAGGGTGGTTTTCTACCTTTTTTGTGCAAAGTTTGATGAAAAGGAGCTTCCTTCTAACCAATAGGCACTTAGAGCCCCTCAATAGGCTGAGCTTGAAAATGAGAGAGGATTCTGATTTCTGCAAAATAATCATGAGCCTTCAAGGTAGAGAAACGGGGCTGTTGTGTCCCAGAGTAACAGTGAATATTTTGCAGAACATATTAGAGGGAAGCAGACTCTTCCATAGAAAGCAATTCATGCAGACATAGTCTTCAAAGGCTGTACTTTGGATACATCGTGAAATCAAAAATAAAATTTCATAATAAAAACACTGAAGCAGAAGCAGATATCTCAGCATGGATAAGACAGCTGGAGGCAAGATTCCCACAGAATATTCAAGAGATTCCAGACCAGCCCAACAGAGAGGCATTCCTTTAGGTGCATATTTAAAGGCTGTCTCTGGGCCCCAATGAGAAGAGAGTCCCAAAGCCAGGAAGCTTGGGCTGTATCTTTTACTCAGTTACGTGCAGTTAACATCTGTGTATTTTATGGCTCTCAATTGACAGTATAGGTGTAATCACTCACATCATGCACTTTTAGCATGGTCAAAAAGTCTAATGTTAATAAGTGAAATGGGAGGGGAAGTATCAGTTTTACTATTTGAATTATTACATTAAATAGGCATCTTCATAATTCAAATAACTGAAATAAACAAGTCTTAATTATAAATGAGGAAAAGAAAGCAGGAAAAACGCACAGGAACAAATATGGAAAGATACCAAGGTTGAAGGCTCACTTCACTTCTACCAGGACGTTATATGTGAAGAATGGAGAAAACCGAGGGAATAGCCCTGTTGCCGATGCTTACCTGGGTGGCCCATTGCTTCTATGGGTACCTAAATTAGTTTTCTTGCTTCTCAATTTAAATCTTCACAGAGAGGCTGCCTTTTTTTTTTTAATTGAGTTTACTGGTACTTTTATTTACTGCTTTATGGCAACTACCTCCCTGTCTCCTGCCTTCTTGTTGAGGTCGAGAGATTCTTCTTCCCCAGGTTATCTGTTGAGCTAGATCTTCCAGTCATCTCCCCTCTCACCTTTCCCTACCATGTCCTGACTCAAACCAAAGGCCTTATATTAGGAAAAAGCCAGTTTGCAGTGAATTACCCCTCCTCTCCCAATGAGTCTCTGGTAAAACAACGCTTTATACATCCAACACACCATCCACTCAGCAAGTATTGCTCAGGGAACTCAGGACAGTCTGATCACCAGGCTTATCTGAGATGCTCATCCCTGTAGTTGGTGAACACAGGCTGCATAACAAGGAGAGAGACAGGAGATCGAATGAGAAATTAGCTCCTGAAGATCACACGTTCATTCATTCACTCAACAAGTATCATTAAAGCTACATGCTGTGCAGGCTCTGTGTCAGTCAATGGTGATACCCCAGGAAAGAAACTAGATAAACAAGATAGTAAAGCAGAGAAAGAATGGGAAGCCCTGCAGATGCAGAGTGACATCTTTAGAGCCAAACAGAGACACCTCTTCCTCAATCTTTAAGGAATGATTAGAAGGGAGCTGATGACTGCAGAGAAGAGTTGGGCTGCAGTCCAGATGAGAATTCCTTGTGGCCTTGGCCACTGGTTCTTAACCATGTTTTCTGCTGCAACAGTCGTAATAGGTGGCACTCATAATGGGCTCTATATATGCTCATGGGTGGGATCAGGAATTTAGGATACTATGAATTACAGTAGGAAATCCAGGATAACAATGGCTTAAACAAAAGAGTTCTACTTCACCTTGATCTCAGTCTCAAGCTCTATTTCTAGAGTCCAGGGTTGGAATGGAACTTCAGAGTCATCACTAACCCAGAGTCTGTCTTCTGCCTTAAAGTCACCATAAGTTCCCAAGTGGCTGCTGGAGAAATAGCCATTGCTTCCACAATATAGGCAAAAGAAAGAAGAAATCCCAATTAAGACCCAAGGATCCCTTCCCAGCTAAGTCACTTCCCTTTTAGCTACCTCTCTAGAAGTCTCAAGCATGATATCTTCTTCTATTTTACTACCTAGAACTTAGCCATATGGACACACAGAGATGAAAAAGAGGCCGGGTGCATTGCCTTCACCAATCAAACAGAAATTGTGCTACAAAAATGCAGACAACTGAGGGAAGCAGCCGGGTCTGTCTCTACCATACCAGTTTACCACATGATTCCCAAAGCACTGTCACCAATTTCACCCCCCGCACCTTAGGCAAGTAAAAGAATCTGAGAGGAATATTATTATAGGGTCAACTTTGAATCTGTACTCATTGGCTTTTTAAAAAGAAGAAAGAATTTGCTGCCTTTGGGGATTTATGTGTTATTATGTGGCTATACCTCAAAATCTACTGGAATATATCAACATGCTACGACATCAAGACTCAGAACACTGCCTACGTGAAGTCGGTAGCTATGTCAATGAACAGAAAGCCCAGGCTGAATGAATATGAAGGCGACAGGGGAGCTTTTATAACCAGATAACTTATTTTTAAGCACAAAAAGAAATAAATGACAAATTAAAAAATATTTAGAGGCTTCTTCTAAGAATGTCATTACTGCGTCCATGGCAGTTGTAAAGGATAATTTTTATAAATACTCTCAGTCTCAGAGCCTCTCCCACTATGAAAGGTTACCAACAAAGGCAGTGTGTTAGCTTCAGGGCCTCCAGTGAAACATAAATCTGAGCTGTCCAGAGACCATTTAACAAGAAGTAAAATGATGTCAGTGGTGAACCCAGCTTTAAAGAAATTCTAGAACATTCTTGATCATTCTGAGGTGCAGAATAAGATGTCTGGTTATTCCACTGGAGATATTCAGTAGACAGGTGACAAAGAGAAGAAGTACCAAAATTACATGAAAAGAGGGGGGCATCCAGGGCTCCAACATCCAGTAAAATCTGCAAAAATCACAATTACCTGGGAGCTGAATGCAGCCTCACAATGCCCACAGGCAACCACATTGTACATATATGAGCAAATAAAATGAATAAAATGGTTGTTTTTAAGCCACTACATTTTCTAGCTGGTTACTATTCAGCAATAAATAACTACAACACAACCCCTTCTCTCCTCTGAATATCTACAGACTTGTGATGGGCCACAGCCTATGTGTCCATTGTGTTATTACTGCAGCCAAGACAGACCAAGCTGGTGCCTGCAAGGGCAGCCAAGGGAGTCAGTGCCCTTGGGATTCCTGCACAGTGCCTGATCCTGTCCTTGAAACACATTTTATTCCAGATTCCTTATCCTGACTCTGCGAAGCCTAACAGAAGCACTTCTGACAGGAGTGTGACTTGCCCTGACTGCCCCTCCTGTCTTCTAATAGGAACTTGTGCCACTCCTTTACCATGGTCTCTCTGTCATGCACATTAATGTGAGTGTGTGTGTGTGTATGCGCCCACACACAGTGGGGAGTTCCAGCTGCCCAAGGGTCAACTCCTGAACCATATCTGTGGCCATAAAAATGAGCTCCTGGCATCTTCAATTGGAATCTGGAAGCCATTTACCAGTAAAAGCAAAATTATAGGTAGTGCTATTAGAAGTATATAGTTCAGCTACACTACAAGTCAAATACACATTTGGGGACAGGTCTGAGAACTTGACTACCTTTTATAGCATTGTCCAAATGAGCAACAAGATCCAAATAAGTGCCTGAAGAATGAACTTTTGGAAGTAACCTGATTAGAAGTTAGAAATTCCCATCCTATATCTAGCATCAGTTATACAATAGACACTAGAGGGGATAAATGAGAGGAAAAATAGATTGAAGCCTCTTCCAAAGAAGTTAGTTTATTTGGGAGATACAAGTGCACAAGAAACAAGAAGCAGTCAAGGCAGTATATAAGTCAGGCTTGGATTATGTGGGCCTGACAAGTATTTCAGAGTTGGAAAAGCAAGTCCAGATGTTGGCTTTTCCACTGTTTATTTACATTGGCTCCCAGGCACCTGTTCTGCGATATCTTGTGGACACAATGCTATTCATAATTGCCCAAGTGCAGCGCTCACTTTGGCAACACATATACAATTGCCCAAGCACATTTGCACTGTGAAAAGGGGAAGGAGCAGTTGTGCAGAGATAAGAGGCATCCGTATGCACCTGGCTGTGAAGAGCAGGGGAGTTCCAGGGCTTAGAGAGAAAAGGAGGAGGACAGCTAGGTGACTGCATGGAGACCTCATGAAGGGCCACCAGAAAGGTTCCACCATTGGTTCTCACTGTGTGGTCTGGGATCTCATGATCAGAATCACAAGGGGGTACTTAGTAAAACTGAGGACTTCAGGCCCCCACCCCAGATAAAAGAACAAGAACATCTTGGGGGCAAAGCTTGGATATGTGCATTATTGATTAACTTCCCAGGTGATTCCTTTGCTGATTAAAGTTTATAAATTTATTATTCTAAATAAAGGTATCCCAGAGATGGAAGAGTCCTGTTAAGATACTTGGTAGTATTTTCCACTGAAAAGATCCAGATTGCTAGCCTAGCCCCTTCCATGCTCCACATTTGTAACCCTTGCTACTGCCAGAAAAGTTTGGAGGAGAAAACAAATGCATTCAAAGAGTCAGGCAGAGGGAGGGAGGAAGTTTTCCTCATACCCTCCCATCATTTTCTGGCTCTATTTCCATCCTAGCGCCGGCACCATGCACACACTGAAAACATGTCTGAGACATCTGGACTGAAACCCAGCATCTGTTGTAAGAAAAATGAGACTTTTAAGCAGGGCCTCTTTGGAGTGGGCTGGTGCCAAGTGGGATGGGGCCTCCCAGGTAGACACCATCACATGGAAACTTGGGCGCAAATTTCCCCGGGACTGGAAAATGTGCTCCGAGCAAAATTCCACAACGTAGACAAACTCTATTCCCGTCTTTGATTGAAACTTTTACTCCAAATTCCAGCCATCAGGGTTTTCTTACTGCCCCATCGGACATTTGGGCTCCTTGCCATCAATACACACTCATGTGAAATGCCGCCATATGTTGGGCAGTAACCAGGTTCTATCATTCAGGATGAAATAAATAATCTCCAGGATGAGACATATGTGCCCGTACAATGGGGTAATTCTGAAGTGATAGTTGCTGCTCCCTATTTGTCCATTTCCAACCCTCTTTGGGCCCCTAAATATTTTGTCTTTATTACCTCTGGGAAGTGATGCTGATGTCTAAGTGCAGATGACAAAGAAATCAAACTGTTGGCTTCTCCCTCTCAGAAGTCCAGACGCAGGACATGTATATGGACCCAGGACAAATATGTTGATAATATGTAGTTACCTAGAATTTTTTCTCCATCCCTCTCCTCCCCCATCCCACCTCTGCATTAAGGAAAGTTGTCTGAACTTTGGGAAAGGACAGTCAGAGGCAAGCACGATGCCGATGGGTCACCATGGGGGATCTTCCCTGCCCCTGGCCAGTCCCAGGCAGTGAAAGCCCAGGAAGAAGCAAGGAAAATAATGAAAGGCCCTGTGCTGCCCATTCTGTCCTTAGCCCCCACTCTCACCCCGTAGTACTTTGGGAGGACAATAAATATTTGCAGGGGTTGGATATGGTTAAAAAGTGAACCCTTGTATTGAATGTCAGCTGTTTGCATGGGACAACTTACATCTCCTTCAGTCTGTAAAGATGGCCGGCGAGATCAGACTACTTCCTCCCCTCCCCATAGAACCTTAGAGCTATGTCATCAGATGGGCCTTTGACATTATCCTTGGATTGGAGAAATTGCCCGAGATTTGGGGACCCAAAGTGAAAATGAAGTCTAGGTAGGGTCAGAAAGTTGAAGAAACTCCTCTTCCTTGCATGTGCAAATTTCTGACGTATTTATTACAAATTTTAGAAGAATTTAAATATTGTGCTACAAAGTATGTGGGGCAAAGTGCTGAGATTGGAAAACTCTTCTTTCTAGATTTTTAGGGACCTATGGATTCAGAGCCTTAAGTCTGGCTCTGAAAGGAGTTCAGAGAGGGGCCAGAAGTGTCCCTGATTCTTCAGTCTGAACTGTTGGCTGGGCCAGCTTGCTGAGACTCCAGGTGACTGAATTCCTTTCATCATCTCCCCATCTGAAAGGAATGGATGGAACCTCTCGCTAGTCTGAACGGCCTCAAACTATGTACTGTGTTTGGATCATTGCCTGAGAGCAAACAGAAGACCAGTAAAAATAGAAACTAAGCGTGCCACCAGTGACTCCCTGCACCCTAATGTGGTGATTTAGGATTCCACAGCCATTCGCTCATAAAAGCCTGGGATTTCCTATTGAAATTCAACATTTGATTATGACACTTTCACCGAGTCTAAGGTCTAAATATGCACACCATGAAAACACATTCTGGCTGACACCAGGCACTGGGAACCAGAACACATTTGTCAAAAAATATGGATGGTGTTGTATTTTGAAGAGACGATTATGAAGTTGTATATCAGACTTGTACCTTCCCTTCTTCTCCTTTCTCTATTTTCCTGTTCATATGTTTCTCAGTCTCACTGCACCTAATATTGTTTCTCTCTTCCTCTTTTACTTTTCCTGCTCACATTAATTTTCTTTTCCTTCCCCAACTCCTTCCCCATTTTTTGCCTTTTTTTTCTTTCTTTCTTCCTCACCCTTAGTCCTATTGTCTCATAATAATAGTACTTAAAATTTATTGAGTATTCAGTCTATGCTATATTGTCTGCTGATGGTTTTACTTGTATCTTGGCACCTTATTTTAGAGGTGGAAAATGAGAAATTCTCAGCCACTGTTTTTCAGACCAGACTTTTTTTTTTTAACCTCCCTTGGTCATAAAAGAAATTTGTAGTTGAACTTAACCATGAAGATGTCAACTCTCTTAAAAACTGTTTTATAAGGACAATTATTTTTAAAGGAATTTTGTGCATGGAAACAACACACTTTCCCCTTGTTTCCCATGTACAGTTGGTACTAAATATCACGAATCAATTGTAGATCAAAAATACTCAGAAAAATAATTCCATCTGTACTTAATAGGCAAAGGTTTTTTTTCTTGTCATTAATGCCTAAATAATATAGCATTTATAAGTATGTTATGCTCTCTATAAGTATCATAGAGATTACTTAAAATATATGGAAGCATATAGATAGCTTATATGCAACACTGTGCCATTTTCTATAAGGGACTTACTTGATCACGAAAGAATTTTGATATCCACAGTGTGTCCTAAAATCAGTCCCCAGATGGATACTAAAAGATGAATATGCATTTTAATGGAAATTCTTGGCATTTCGAGAGTTTTCTTCTTGGTTTATTTTATACCTGTTCTGGTTTCCACACGTGGAAGACCATCTTTCTGCCTGAATGTGAGTCACTTTCTTCTCTAGGCTCCCTTAGGCTTTCCTCCAGAAATCCTGTGCAAAAAACCAGCACAGTCAGGGGAGCAGACATCTATGAGGACAGAAAAGGAGAGGTCAAGCTTTCCAAATGACTGCTGAAGGTCAGAGAAGAAGCTGTGCTTGGAGAGTGTGTCACTTTCACAGGCTTAGGAAAGCGTTACTCCTTCAAACTGGCCCTCGCAGTGTGGGAAATTTGACGGGCATGGCTTGCATCTCAGCTGGGCTCCCTTTGCTTCTAACACAGGTGTGATTGACAGTTACTTCCAAGATGATTCTTGTCCAACACATTTTTTTTTATAGATTGGCAATTCAAAGTCACTTTGCCTAACAATGCTGAGTGAAGCAACAGACGTGAACAAGAAAGGCTTCGCTCACTCCCACCACTGTATTAGACCTCCTAATCGCTATATTTAACAGTGAGTTGAACTTTATTGAACTGAATTTAGCTGTTGATTTTGGAAAACTCATGTTCTCTACCTAAATTGAAAGTAGTTTCCTTGGCATTACCAAATCATGCCAAAACAATCATAAGTGTCTTGCTTGGCTTATGTCAGTATGAGGCTCCATGCCAAAGCTGAAATTGGTCAACGGCTTTCTGGGAAGCTTTTAAGTAACAACCCCCTAGGTATGGGCTTTCTTTTTACTTTTGCTTATCCACATCATAATCATTTCTGAAGTGTGTAATGCACACTCTATTTTGTATTGAGCAACTAGTTAATGATAACATTAGTAGCTTGTATTTATTGACTTGACTCTGCCTCAGGCACCATGAGAGTTATATATATTATTTCTCTTCTGAGCTGGCTTTTTGGGCAAATGACAATGCTGTTGTATACAAGTAGCTTCCCATGATCAGAAGAGTCCTAAATTTGGGGTTTCATTCCCTGGATTCCTTTGAAAATATTATTAGTTGGAGCTTTGAATTTGTATTTTTAAGTAATGTCCAGTAGTAGAAAGGATCATAGCTTCTAGGGTCCTAGAGACTCAGATCAAACATCATTCAGCCCCCTACCATCTATGGACCTGTCCCCACCACCCTGGACACTGCTCAGACTGTATGCTTCACACAGAGACTGCTGAGGTCCTCCAGCCCATGACAAGAGATTTGCTGCAAGGAGAGCTGGGGTCAGGCACATGTGCCCCATGCAACCCCATACACATTCATCATGTAAATCAGTTGGGGTGAGTTCCTTACCTTCTCCTGGTCCAGCTCCTGAGTCCGTTTCAGGAGGTTGCAATCTCATTACCTGTCTGCTGTGGGTTGGTGTCTTTTTCTGTTTTCTGGATACCCAATCAGTTTTCATCCAATCTGGATACTTCAAGAAGAAAAGGTTTACAGAGTCTAGAGATGAAATGTTGGTGCAGCATTGGCCCAGCTTTGGCAAAGGCCCTCTGGCTACATCACAACAAGGCCGCTGGCCTCACAGGGAGAGAGTGCATATACCAGGGGCAGATCACATGGTAAGACAGGAATCCAGAGCAGTTCAGGTGCTAAAGTCTGTTCACAGCAGCCCACTCTCAGGTGAACTACCTGGGGCCCAGGATAATTGCATCAATCCTTTCTAAAGGCAGCACTTCCAATGACCTAATTATCTTCCACTAGGCCCTAGCTCTTATCAAAACTACAACATCTCTCAACATGGCCACTTTAGGTACCAACTTTCCAATACAAGAGCCTTTGGGTGACACCATCTTCAATACCAAAGCAGCTGGACAACAGGCCCCTGAGAAGGGGAGTCACCAGGCCCAATTTCCCTGCCTACACCTAGTGCCTTGCAGGAAGAACCATCTGGAAGCCAGTGGGCTGCAGACATGTTTCTAATTATGGGAAGGGGCCTTGGGTATCTGAGAATATCTAGTCAGCCTACAATTATCCCATGTATAGAACTATAGAAGAAAGAAAAAAATGTTTAAAACTTAGTACCTTTAATGGGACTTTTTTTCATGCTCTGTGAGGAAGAAAAATACAATTTTTAATACTCATTCTCATATTACATTGAGTCCTGCAGATTGTGTAGCCAGCCATATTCCTTTTAATTTCATAGAAACCCTGTTCTGGTAAAGAGAGGGGTCCCAAGGCCACAAGTGATGGAGGTGGCATTCGAACTCAAGCAGACCCAGGGAGGACTTATAGATATCAGTTGTGCCATGATGCTCTTTTCATGGCCATTAGGTGATACATTAGTCCCTACAGTTGTCTAACCCCATCTCGTTACACAGCCTAAAATGTCTCTCATTTATACACATCTTAGAATCTATCGATGTTTCCCTTGAAATGGAGCCTAACAGAAGTGAGCATCTGGTGGGAAATACATAAGCCATAGACCTAGGTAAGAGAATAATCAAACAGGCACTGTGATGTGTGGAAAGCAAGAGACAAAGCTGCCTGGAACTTGCAGGTCTTTCAAATGGCACCCTGGTGCATTGCCAGCTGTTGGTAGCATTGCCGGAGCAGATGGGCAGGTGCAAAACTGTGAGGCAAGGGACATAATGACAGGCCTGTGCTAGCCGTAGTTTCCTAACAAGGTGTCCTCTTCAACTGCTAAAAAGAGGAGCACTTTTATCAAGCACTGTGGAGATTTTACAAGCTATTTAAAACATTTAGATTTTATATCTCTGAACAGATGGGGAAAATGCAGGGACTGTGTATGTTGTTGGGCATGTGTGTGGATGCTATAACAGAGGGGACATTCGAGTACTAAGAACTAGAACAAGAAGGCATGGCAATGAATACTCAGCTTTCTTTGCCCACACTTGTTTCACTGTATGTTTTTACTGTGTTGTATATTTCGACTCAATGAAATCTGTATGCAACATCTGAAAATTTGAGCTCTAAATGTGTGATTCACAAAGATGTCCAAATTCTCATAGTAGGGAAAAAGTGCTGGTGGAGGAAAGGAATCTTTTTACTTCTGGGTGCTTGGCTTTCTCTACCTTCACTGGAAAACATGGGGTAGAGGATAGGTGTCAGGCTGGAAGAAGGAATTGCTTGGTCTATGCTGTCTCACAACAAGAATGAGAGGTGTTTATCAGGAGATTTTATGAAATTGAAAACACTAAGTTAAGAAGTAGCATTGAGGTTTCTCAGAAAGGATAAATCTAGCATGCTACACCCTTTTGTTTAAGAAACATTCATTGAGAATATGTACTTGGGAAGTGTTCAACACACTAGGGAAATAAAATAATAAGATAGTCACTCTGATTTCAATAATGATGAAGGTCAATTCATCAGAAGGCCACAACAATCACTAATACAGATGTGTGTAATAACAGAAACTTAAAAATAGATGGAAAACAGCTGGGTGTGGTGTTGCACACCTGTAATCCCAGAGCAAAGGAGGCTGAGGCAGGAGGATCGCTGTGAGTTCAAGACCAGCCTGGTTGAGTTCCAGGTCATTCTCAACTACATGGTGAGACCCTGTCTCAAAAAAACAAAACAAAACAAAACAAAAATAGATGGAATTATCTCACATTTTTTTATTTTCCCTTTTTACTCTTCCCCTACCCATCCCACTTTCCCTACACCTTTAGCTCCTTTCTTCCCATTTCTAAATGTCAGTAATCTTATTAGAATCTTATGTATTGTTGTAGATTATTCACACCAGGGAAACTATTCGGTATTTACACATGTGTGACTTATTTATTTCACTTAGAAGTATATCTTCAATATGTATCCATTTTCCTATGAATGGATCTATTTTCTTGTTCTTTATGGCTGAGTAATATTCCATTTTATAGAAAAAGCACATCTTCTTTATCCAGTTTCCAATGGATGGGCAAATGGGCTGTTTCCAAGATTAGATGAAAACAAAGTGTTTGTAGATGGGGAGGGGAGGAGGGGGTGAAGGGAGGGCAGAGGTAAGGGGAAAAAATGAGGATCAAGACTTGTCATGTAGAGGTACAAGATCCCAACAATGAATGTAACTGTACTGTATCCCTAAAATGTACCAATAAGCTCAATTAAAGATGAAAAAAGGGAAAAAAACAGATGGAAAAAAGATTTAGTCTTAAGTAGAAAATTCTATAATCATAGTAGGTGATTTTAGAATTCTTTTCTCGGTTATTGATAGACAACTACATCTTAAAAAGTGTTTCACCTATTTTATCTTCCAATAAGTTCTTTGTTTCTGCTGTCATGTTTAGATCTTTAATATATTTTGATTTTAGTTTAATATATAGTAAAAGATATGGGTCCAGCTTCAGTCTTCTGCAAATAGATAACCAATTATCCCAGGACATTTGAATAGGCTATCCTTCCTCCAGTGTGCCCCTTTAGTGACAGTCAAATACCTGAATGTGTCTGGAAATGTTTCTGTATCCTCTATTCAGTTTTATCGATCCATGTGTCTATTTCTGTGCCAGTACTATGCTATCTATTATCACTGTTGCTCTGTAATATAAAGAAGTCAAAATTCTAAACCATCAAAAAAAAAAAGATTTAATCAAGAAATAGTCAGTTGAAATGAATAAACATTTCTCAGAAGAAATACAAATGTATGAAAAGCTGTTCAACATCACTGGCCAATGGAGAAACACAAATTAAAACAATACTAACATTCCATTTTACCCCAGAAAATAATGGCCATCATCAAGAAATCAAATAGTAACAAATGCTGTCAAGGCTGTGGGTTAAAAGGAAACTTCTACACAATTGGTGGGGAATGTAAACTAGTAAAACCACTTTGAAAATCAATATAGAGATTCCTCAAAAAATCAAAACTAGAGATTCCATTTGATTCAACTCTTCCTCTTCTAAATGTCTTCCAAAAGGAGTTGAATATATATTACAGTGACACATGCATGATCTTGCTTATAGCAGCACAATTCATAATAGCTAAATATTGGAAGAGATATGTTGATATGTCCATCAACAGAAAAATGGATAAAGAAAATATAGCATTTACATGCAAAGGAATACTAGTCTGCCATAAAGAAGGGTACATGTGAGTCATTTGTAGGAAAATGGATGTACCTTGAGACCATAATGTTAAGTAAAATAAATCAGCATGAGAGATTAAATATTGCATGGTTTCTCTCACATTAGAAACTTTAGGCATAAATAGACAGCAAAATAAAAGATAGATAATAGGAAGTGGGGAGATAGACCTTTCTCAAAGGAGAAGAGGATCAACAGATGGAGGCAGGGGATGAATAAAGGAAATGGGATGTGTTAAGCACAAGTACTAACTCCCCAGTAGGAGTGTAAACATTGTGTACTGCAAATGTACTAATGAAATGATCTGGAAGAAAAACAGAGAAGATATGTGAACATGGGCAGATTAAAAACAACCAGGTTTTGTGTACATAATGGGAGAAATATTAAGGCCTTTGAGGCAAGCAGGTAGGGAAAGGTGATCACTGGGAAGGAGTGGTGGGTGTCTGGCCAGGTCCAAGCTAGAGAAAAGCAGCCCAGAACTTGGGTCCCCAGGCTCGTGGTCAGGCCAGGGAAGGGGGCTGATGAACCAGAAGTTAAGGAGGAGCTGGCATTTTGCTGCCCAATGTGGTCCATCATGTATGGACGGTGTAAAGTTGCCCACGGTCTATGAACTACATGGATCTGTGGAGGGGCAGAGGTTTAGGCCCAGGCAGGGCTGCCAGTGGTGGTGGGTGCCCAGGACCAGGAGGTGCCCTGTCAGTGGACTGTAGTTGACCTTGGAGATGGGAGGGGGCCAGAAGATGAAGGCCTTGGATTTTCCAAGTCACAGGCAGATGTCGATGGTGATAGTTCAGAGACTGTCTTATCAGATGGCTGCGAGGGTCCATGACAGAGAGAACTAGAACCAGAGGGGCATTAAGAGCATGGGCTGGCTGTTGCTGTCCATCAGAGATGCCATCTGTGGGCTTAGATGTTGTTTATGGGCCAAACAGTTAAAGATTGGAGTGGGGTAGGAGACACTGAGTGTACAAGGGCTGGTGAAAAACTGGGGTCTTTTAAAAGTCCATTTGGGTGACATGGGTCGGAGGTTGGCTGCCTGGGCAGGGGTACTGACACACTGGCCATGATGGTGGAAAAGTGCTGTGGTGGAAGACAGAGGTCCAAGTTTGAGGCCCAGCAGCCTTGTGTGCTGCATTAGAGGGTGTAGTGTCACTGAGCTAGGGCAGGGCATCTGCAGTCTTCGCAGCTAGTAGCGGAAAAGAAGGGGCAGGCCAAGGGACAGAGCCATCTGCCACCAGCTTTATTTTCTAGTTCAACTTGGCCGTGGTAGATGTTCTCCTCCAAGGTCTTGCTCTCTTCTCCAGGGTGTAAGCTCATGTTCCGTGAAAGACATACCAGTGATCTTAGGAAGCACAGCCAGCCTATTGTTTTCTCCTCAATCAGTTTCTCGCCCTCCGACTGTCCCTCCTCCAGCACCACCAGTTCCTCCTGCTCTTCTTCCTCATTCTTCTCTTCTGCCTTCTCTTCCTCCTTTTCTCCCTCTTCCTCCTTCTCCTCCTCTTTGTTCCTGTCCTCCTCCACCCTTTCTCAGACTGCACCTGGGCCCTCTCCTCTGTGATGTTTGGAGGAGGAACAGGGAGGTGACCCTGTCCTGGGCTCCTGAGGCTGCTCAGGTGGGGGAACCCAGAGAGTGGATATGCTCCCAGGAGAAGGGATCTCTACAGTTTGGAGGTCTGATCGTCAGAGAGCAGCTGGGCTTTTCTGCAGTTCGCCCAGGGTAGCAAGGAGAGAATCCACAGGACAGAGACTTCCCCAGTCACAGGGTGTGCCGTGGACTCTCCCTGAAGCACAGGGTGTGGACCGAGTCACAGAGCGGTCTACATGAGGGCAGGTGGCTGAGAGGGAGCATCGGGGCAACCCCAGCCAGGCAGGGTGCATTGCAGGGCAAGGGCAAGGGCAGAAGGCAGGCAGGCCACATGGCCTTCTGACAAAGCTGCCATCAAAAGGGACAGTGCAGATGGAGCGGGAGATCAGAGAAGCACAGCAGAGAGCTCTCCTAGGCTGCTGACTCCTCTGGCAGTACACTGTCAGGTTGCCCTGGTGAATTTGCACTGCAGCTCACAACCGAGAAAGGGTGCCAAGGAGGGCATCAAGAGAAGGTGCCACATGGCCAGCTGAGGCCCCTGCCCGCTGCTGGACTCCCACCCTTGGGGACTCTCTGTGCTCCCTGTGTTTGGCACCAGCCTGGCACCAGGTTAGCCACTGTGTGGGAACTTCTGGGGACTGGGGGGCCTGTTGCAGCAGAGCTCGTGGGACAGCCTGGGCACCCAGTTCCTGAACATTGCTCCTCTCTCCTCTGGGGCACTGTGGTCCATCATGCTGAAACCCCAGTGCCAGGACAACTCAGATCTACCCTGGACCCCAGGGACCTCTCCAACCACTGCCTCATGCTGCCCTGAGCACACTCCCTCTCACGGCCACCAGCTCCTCAGCCATTCCAGATGAGAGGACTTGGTGCCTTGGGCTCACCACATCCCTTTCTTGCCAGTTCTAGTCATATTTTGCAGCACATCACTGAAGCCCAAGGCCCTTCCTGGGTCACAGGGATGGCAGTGCCAGCCAGGCTCCAGCCCAGGCTGTGAGACTCGAGCTCATGCTGGGCACCACAGAGCCTCCTTCTTATCCATCCACCACAAAGTGCTGCTCTCTGTGGTCTGGGCCATGGGGGTCTGGGCACCACGTCATATCTATACTGTGCACACGTGCTGCCCAGCAGAGGACAGCTCCCGAGATGCCTGAAGCCCACTGCAGACTCTGGGCTCCTCAGAAGACATAGACACTAACTTTTAGCAGTACTTCATTCCCTGTCCCTCTCTAGATTGAGCCCTGCTGTCCACAGTTCTTTTTACTTTAGTTTGAAGGATCAAAAAATATAAAGGTCATAGTCTAGACCAATTTAGGTCCTGGCTGTAAGAAGTTCATCTGCATATTAGTCTAGACAGAGAAGAGAGCAGTCTGCCTGACTTTGTAGGAATACCTTAAAAGCAAACACATCATTGATTTGCAAGTTCAAAGTGAACAATGTATTGGATTAACATATGATCCACGCAATGTGGACATTTTGAGTGTACGAGATGGGCCTCTTCATTACACATTATTGTCACCTTTTTAATCACTTTACTTACCCTTCTGTCCAAAAGAGGAAATGCCTTCTAATGCATCAGGACAAGGGAATATACATTGCACTAGGAGCTCAAAGCTTCATCATGAGAGGAAAGATTGGAAAACTCCTGAGCAGGGTTTTTGTTATGGCTTGTGTCTGCTTGTCCCTCGATAAGCCTCATGCGGTCAAAAGTGGGGCTTTTCAGAGGAAGCTGGACCTAGGGTGCCTGTACAAAATTAGTGCACTGATTAGGTTGGCATATTTCTGGGATGGATTAAGGGTGCCTCACACTGGGTGGTAGCCTGGATAGAATTTAAGGGTCAGAAAGAGGGCCAGCCAGTGTCATTGCTTATCACTTGTTGCTTATTGTTGCTGCTTGTCTTCTGCTGCCTCCTGCCTGCTCTACAGTGCTCCCCTGCGATGCCCCCCTGCCTTGGAGCCAGCCGATTACGGACTGAAACTCCTACAAATGGTGAGCCAAAACAAACTTTTCCTCGTTTAACTTCAGGTATTGGGTATTTTGTCTCCACAATAAGAAAAGTAACCAAGACAACTTTATTGAGTTTGACTCTTGTTTCTTTGTCTTCCCGGGAATGTTTCTTTCTTATGGGCTGAGAAAGTTCACATACATGACAGGCACAAGTTTCAGAGCCAGGAATCATAGAGATTAAAAAAAATACTTGTTTATACTTTTTAGTTTCAAAACTCAGTCAATACAATTCTTTTCATGCTATGTCAGAATAAACTTGGGCTTTTATCCCCAAACTCAGACATGGGTAGGATAAAAGAGTTACGCTCAGGCCCAAATCAAACCCTAAAAGAAGTATTCTAAGCTCTTTTTGTCCTCTCTGGAAGGAGAAATGATGCACTGTTCTGCCATTTAATTTTTTGGTCAAATAGGGAAATAGTTGGAACCATCCTTCACTCAGGATATGGAAAGTCCTCCTCTCGCCCTTATGGGCACGAACAATGTTAGCTGTCAAGTGGTTCTTCTGAGATAATTTGGCTTTGCAGGAGCAAGCACATTGAGCTAAAATTTGACAAGGCAAAATATTTTCAAAAAGACTCATTTAGTAATTAGGAAAAATACGATGGCAGCTTATACCAGCCTGATGAGATTACTTTTATTTGATAATTTTTAAAGTATCAGTCTCCCATGACATGAAATGAACCTGGGGGTTACCAGCTCTGGATGGACCTGTGTGCCTACTGTAAACCTTATCCGATCACCTCTGGTTAATGCTTTTTCTCTCTGTATTCTTGTCTGGATCACCAGCCACTCACTGTGAGACATATTTACAAGCCAGACAAGCCTGTCTCATCACTGCTTTTGAGGTTGAGGCAGGAGGAATTTAAGTTCAAGTCCTACTTGGACAATTTGGGGAAGTCCTGTCTCAGAAAACAAAACCAAGTAAACCCCAGTTCTGATGGATACTTTTGTTACTCATCTTTGTAATGAATTGCACACTGAGGAAACAGTAGTATCAGGTATTGCTAAACTCTGAAAGGAGAGAAAGCTCAGGTGTTCACTCCCAGGTGTGTAGGCAGAGCTGCAAGCTCATTCTTTGACTTATCCTAGGCAAAATTTTTTATCTATTTTGAAAGATATTACTATGAGCTTGGGGACCTGGTTGTCCTGTGTTCAGATACATTGTGGAAATACTGGTGTATTTGTCTGCTTGGGCTCTCATAACAGGATGGTTTCAACTGCTCTGATTCTGTTTGTTTGTTTGTTTGTTTGTTTGTTTTTTTGAGACAGGGTCTCAGCATGTAGTTCAGACTGCTCTGGAATTCACTGTGTAGCCCAGGCTGTCTCAAACTCACAGTGATCCTCCTGCCTTGGCCTTCCCAGTGCTGGGATTACAGGCTTGAGCCACCAAGCCTGGCGTATTCATTTTCTCTTTGATCTGGAGGTTGGAAGTTCCAGTGCAAGGTAGCTACATGGCTGGGTTCTGGTGAAGCCTTTCTCTTTGGTTTGCAGGTGGCCACCTTCTCCTTGTCTTCATATGGCCTTTCCTATGAGTGCCTGCAATCGGGGTGTCTCTGTTTTATAGGACACTGGTACTGTTGGATTAGGGTCCCAACTCTATGACTTTACTGAACCTTCATTACCTCCTTAAAGACCCATACAGTCTCTGGGGGTTAGAGATCCAACTCAGAATTTCATGGAGAATACAATTCAATCCATAATAACTAAGTATGAAACTATGTTGAGTATGTCTCCTTATTACAGGACTTTCTTATCCTAAAGAGATTCCAGAAGGATGTATAGAGTGTTTTGCAAACTACTTTTCAATGTGAGATCATTGTAATTTTAAGGAGATCACTTGTTACAAATTTGAGAAAAACCAAATTATTGTGCTCATCATGCGTGTGTGTCCGTGTGCGCACAGGCATGTGCCTTGGTGTGCATTCCTTCGCTTATTCAGGTAGGGCTGATAGTGTCTATACAAAATCTCCCAGTCTATTTTCATTCTTTTATCGGTTTTTGATGCTGTTTTTGTCACCATTCCAAGCCAGGCCAGTGAGGGCCCACTGCCTTTGTAGGAGTGGGCGTGTGACTCACAGCCTTGCTTCTGTCCCTGGTCTACCACGGTTGTTTCCTGTGCTCAGGGGTCCTTTCCCAGTCGCTGCAAAGCTGAGGGTGTACGACATCCACATGGCACTGGGTGGCATGTCACCGTGTTTGGAAAGCAGTCCCCCACCCCTTGAAGATGGCAATACTGAACTACTGTGCTGCTGGATGACAGTGCTGTAATGTGCTGTGCTCATTTGTAATCAGCAGAGCTTCGAAAGGGCTCTCATAGCCTGCAGGTTCTCCTAATTAAATAGCTGGAAAAACCATCTACCATTATCTCATCTGAGCTTTCTCTATTATAATTGCTTACTTCCTCCACTTCTTCTTTTTAATGTATAAATAAAGCCTTCAGATTTTAATTTCCCTGTGACTATTTTTACTTGTAAATACTACCTTTCTTGATATTTTTCAGTTTGTTTCAAATAAAAGTGTATTGCTTTGTCTTTCTGTTGCAATGTTAAGAAGCAGACTGCTGTAATTCTCCATTATTAAGGAATGATTATTAATAAATGTTGTTATTCATTGCTACAAAACTTTAAAGCATGTAATTTCTCCTGTGTGTTATGCTTCATTATTTAACAAATGTGGTTATTATTATTTTGTGGTTGTCTTTAGGAACACTGTTTTCTCCAGGTAAGATTGTGTTTAGGAAAAGTGACCTTTGGAGCAGTGGGAGTCACTTATTAGCTGTCAGACCTTGGGCAGTTTATTGATCATCTAGGAATAAAGGTTTTAACATATGTAACATGAGGCTAGTTTATTATTGTTTTAATTTTTGGATTTATGTGGATGTGGTATGATGAACTCATTCAAGGAAGTTGAAAAAGGAAGTTTTCTCTGAGTGCATAGTATCAATTGATCATTAAATACTTAACAATGGTTTTTTGATTCATTTGAAATCTTGCATTATGAGAATATCTTGAGCACTGCTGTAGACACTGGAAATAGTGAGGGACAGACCAGGTAAAGTGCCTGATTGCACAGAGCTTAGTGACTGCAAGGTGGACAGCATTTGATGGGCTGAGAAGTCCTGAAAAGACAAAGGTGGGGTGAGAGCTAGGCATACCCATTTTTATAGCAGTCCAACTCACAATAGCTAAATCTTGGAAGCAGCTTGTATAATCATCAGCAGATGAATGGACAAAGAAAATGTGGTACTGTATCTATACCTGATGAAATACTACTTGGCTATAAAAAGGATAAATTTGAAACATTTGCAGGAAAATTTATACACCTGGAAAACATAATGTTAAATGAAATAAATCAGACACACAAGCTTAAATCCATATGGTATCTCTCATTTGAGTAAGACAAAGTACAAATAAAGAGCAAAATAAAGGATTGATAGAAAGAAACAAGAAAATAAGGAGATAGAACTTTTGCAAATGGGAAGGAGTCCAGGATAGTGAGGGTGAGGGGGAAAGAGGAAGGAAAGGGGGAGTTAAAAGGTTTAAGATGTGTCATTTACATGTACCAAATATCTATAATGAATGTAAACATTATGTGTCATAAACATGAACTAAAAATAATAACAGTAAGAATGAAAATGGGGAAAGAAGATTTAGAGCAGGAGGGAGATGTTTGGAAAGAGAAGAGAATTTTAAAAAGAATCAAATTGTGTTATACACATTACCTACTCCCTAAAATGAATGTAAAATTCATGTATTGAAAACATGTACTAATAAAATTTTTTAAATCAGTAAATACTGAGCAACCATATCAATCTCCTTGATTTTAATTAATATTTATAGAATACTATGCCAACTATTTATATAAAAGACATACTTTTCTAAGCCTATATACCCTTTGTACAAGACAGGTTGATTCAATTTTTGCTATAATGGTTATCTGGCTGTACTATAATTAAAAATAAATCAATAATAATAAGATTCCCAGGACAATATAAACTATTTAGATTTTGAACCATAAACTTCTAAGTGATCCAAGTGTCAGAGAATGAATATCAAACAAATGTAAAATGTTGTTTTGAACTAAATCAATAATGTAAATGTAATATACAAAAATTTAAGGAATATAGCAGTGCTTGGAGAGAAATTTATATTTATAATCATAATTATTTAGATTTTTAAAAAAGAAAAATCTCAAATCAATAATCTAAAGTTCTTAAAAAATAGAGCAAGGATAATAAAGAAAACCCAAATTAAGTAGAAATAGACAAAAGGAAATAATACAGGAAAAGGCAAAAATCAACAAAATAGAAAAAAAACATAAAGAAACTCAACAAAGCCAAAATCTTTGAGAAAATAAACAAAAATTATCTATCATTTGCTAGAAAGAGTAAGGGAAAAAAATAGAATAAATAAAAGTCACCAATATTATAAATCACCACTATTGTATATTCTATGATACTATATACATTTTGAAAAGGACAAGAGGCAAATTCATGCTGACAAATACAGCAACTTATATGAAAGGAAAAAGTTACCAAAATTAACACAAGGTGAAACAGAAAGTGTGACTATACCTACAGCTATTTTAAATTTTTGTTATAAAAAAACATCCTATCAAGAAAATCCAGGTCTAGCTGATTTTTCTGATAAATTCTAATAAAGATCAAAGAATGAAATAGTATGGATCTTACTTAAATCCTTTCAGGAAATAGAGAAGAAAAAGCACTGGGCAATAAAGTTTACTAGGTAAATATAACCTTAATATAAAAAGCAAAAAAGATATTGCAAAGAAATAACAGAACAATATCCCTCATTCACATGTTAAAAACCCTTAATAAAATATTAGCAAATCAAATTCAACACATAGGAAAATTCAACAACATCATAGCCAAGTAGGATTAATTCCAGGAATGCAATGCTAGCTTAACATTAGAAAACAATGAATGTAATTCTTTGTATCGGTAGGATAAAGGAGTACAATAATGTAATCATTTCAATAGACAAAAAAGTGTGTGACAAAATTCAACATCTATTTATATTTAAAATTCTTAGTAAATTAAAGATAGATGGAAAGTCCCTCAATCTTATAGAGGAATCTACCAAAAAC
Source organism: Fukomys damarensis (assembly GCF_012274545.1). NCBI lineage: Eukaryota > Metazoa > Chordata > Mammalia > Rodentia > Bathyergidae > Fukomys > Fukomys damarensis. Next base: position 56,655,586 of record NW_022900913.1, on the reverse strand, counting down.
CTACTTAAAATTCATATATTGAATTCTCCTTTCCAAGATCCAGATCGACAAGAATGAGAAAATAAACAAAAATTATATATCATTTACTTCTCTTCATGACTTCTCTTCAACATTGTACTAGAGATCCTAGTAGTGTAAAAGAAATAAAAGACACATCAGAAAAGAAACAAAACTCCCTTTCTTAGAAATGATGCCATTTTTTGCCTAGAAAATCCCAAAGTATTTCCTGATCTAAAATAAAAAATTCAGAAGTAAATTTTCTTTCTGTACAAGAGCAGCAGGTGATTAGAAAAAGAAATTTAAAGACACATTGAATATTTAATAACAGAACATTCCTGTACACATAAATTATAATTCATTGTCAAAAAACACAACAGTAGGTCAAATGGCTAGTCTTTATGTTCTTCACAACTTGTTGATTGGAGTCTAACACAGTCTCTTAAGGAAAATTATCCTCCCTGCAGTCCTTAACAAGGGTAGAGTGCCTATTTTGTGGAATGTATCTCTCTCTGCCTGGCCATATTGGCCGTGGAAGGCAGTAGCCACAGTTTAGTTTGGAGTGTGAAGCCAGGGCAGACCACGGATAGCTTTGTTTGCTATATTTAAGGACTTACCCTTTATTTTGCATGTGGTGGCTAGTGGCCAACCAGGAGATGTTTTAGGAAGTCATATGTTTTTAGGTCATTAGGCAAGTTCTTGTTTGATGCTTTGATCTGCTTTTGGTCTGTAACTCTCCCTCACCAGCAATGATTACATCCATCATAGCATACCAAGTCATTGCACTTAATTAAAGATTTTCCATAGACATATGAGTTTCTGACCCTGAAAAAATAGCCATAAATCAAGGGGTTCATTAATGTATGCTCTAAACAATAATAGAGGACCCTTGTCCATCTAACAACCCAGGATCTTTTTTCCAAGTTCATTTTCTTGCAGTGCTAGGAAGGAGGTGAAGGTCTAGAAGAAGTCTTTCTGTGTTCTAGTATTGAAAAGCCAAACAGCTTTCAGATTTGGGTTTGCAAAGCTTTGTTTATACTATCACCCTGATAATGACCTCATTTATTTGTTCTAGAAATCTTATTCTAGAATCATACAGGACTTTGATTTGGAATCAAGATTGGCTTCAATACTAAAGTAAAGCTCAAGATTACCCAATAAATACTTTTTCCACTTTTTTCTCAATATAAACATTTCCAAATTAGTGCCAAAGATTTGATTTCAAAAGTATCACTGTTTCAGAGGCTAGTATACTATGAGAATCATGATCAGAAAATGGAGATCATGTTAGAGTCTCCATTTATGGAATTAGACACATATCTATAAAGTAAAATAATAGTTAAAAGATTTTAGCATCCATCTTGTGCTTAGAAGTAAAATATACTTTGAAGGGAAAGAAGATTATTTAAAATTCTCTATTCAAAATGCAGTTTGCAATGCTAGTATGAAACTTTTGTTAGCTTACATGATCATAGTATCTTTTTGAGAGTACATGTTATACGAAATCATAGAGAGCTTTAACTTCTGCTAGGAAAATGAGGGATACAACTAGCATATATTTGTGAAAGCCAAGATGTTCCAAGGCAAGAAAAACTGTAAAACTAAAACAGCTAACAATACTAATTCATAATATAAATGTAAACACAATCAATTTATTTCCTAATAAAAGACATTAACTCAAGTTTCTTTTGGACCACATGAGAATTTTTAAAACGTGTAAACTTAGTATTCTACATAAGCACAGTATGTCTTAGAAAAGTGACATTTTAACTTGCATCAGGAAAAGGCTGTTTGTTTGTATGAACATGATAATAATGTGCTTTGACCTTCTACGAATAGGAACATAGTATAGATTGCAAAAGAAAATAATATCTTTGACAAGACAGCATCATAAGCTTTGTTAAACAAGCAGCGATACAGGAAGTATAGCCCAAAGGCTGAGAGGGCTCAGTCATTTGTAGAACTAGAGTATTGCATTTTAGAAAGATTACTTGTTTAGTACAAGGGGAAATTTATAAATATATTATTGTATTCACAGTAAGTTTTGAAAACCATAAGATTTCATGTGGTTAGCCAAAAGGTCTGAATACTCCCAGGCTAAGTGGACAGCTGAACAAGGCTCTGGGAGCTGAGTGGACTTTTTACTCAAACATGTTATCACTCCCTGCAGCATTTCCTCTCTTCAGTGAAAATTCTTTATCAGCCTTCAGCAGCATTTCCATCTTCACTCTACTCTTAAATTTGCAGAGGTGGGAGCTAGGCGGTAGAAAATGGAATGATATTCAAGTGGAAATGTTTATCTTGAGCCTTCAAGTTCACTGTTAATTCCAAGGCTCAACTATAAGAGCAAAGCTTTTCTCATCTCACCTTGACTTCTATGGTACTGTTGGGCAGGCATGGATTCATGTCCATCTCTGGGACTACAGCTTGGGCCTGAAAGGCCTTAAGGTAACCTCCTCATGCTCAAAGGAAGCAAAACCTCAGACTGATAGAACTGACAGAGGAATGCCCTTTCTTTGACATTTGATGTAGAGTAGGCCCAGAAGAAAGATCCACTGCCTTCTTTTTTTTGTCATTGACAGCTTAGTTTGCAGAGAAACTGAGGCCTCTACTCTTCCTGAACCCTCATGCAAAAGCAGCCTATGTTGCACTACCAAAGAGCCTCACAGATTCAAAATTTAGCTAAGAGGGCTTTGTGTCCCTTTCACTGAGCTGGAGAGGGCCTCTCTGCCATTTTAGGTTATCTGTCTCCAGAGCATACAGAACGATCACCTGGATTGATTGGAGGCTATTTTTCCTCTTTTTACCCAAATTTGAACACATAAGGAAACCACACAAATAGGGGAGAAATCAGTGACCAAGTCAGCAAAGAAAAGCAGCCTTCAGGTGGCAGGTTGGCAGGCTTCACTGTTCTAGGCATGGAATATTCCAGAACTGAAGTGGTGGCAGTTGCCAGGCTGCTCCCTAATGTGGAACAATCTTAAGGGTACACTAGTGATCCAGCATAGGCATAGTTGATGGGTTACCTTTCTATTGCTGAGAACAATACTGACTTAAATTAGCTAACAGAAGGAAACATTTATTTTGACTCACGGCTTCAGAGGTTTCAGCCCATGGTTAGCTAGCTCCATTGTTTCTGGCCTATGGTAAAGCCAACATCGTGGAGAAAAAGGATTACGGAGCAAAGCTGCTCACCTCTCGGTGGTTGGAAAGCAAAGAGAGAAAGAGGAAGGGGATAGGAACAAGATGTACCCTTCACGGACACTCAGTGACACTTTTTCCATCTAGGCCCTACTTCCTAAAATTTCCACCACTTTCTAATGGCACTACCAGCTGGGACCAGGCCTTCAACACATGATCTGTTGGGGCCATCCCATATCCAAGCTATTACAATTAGGCTGAGTTGTAAGATAGCTTTTAATTTTTTAATGTGTGTATATGATGATTTGGAAGAAATACACAATACCAAATCAACTCAAACATGCCAACAGAGCCAACACCAAGCTGCACCTTTCCTGATCACATATTCTTCAAAGCTATTTCAAATATTAAGCAGAAGTTCATAAGACTCATTTCTGTCATACATCACTGTCCTTTTCCCTTCCTTCAGAGAGCAACATGGCTCTTTGAGAAATCTGAATCAAATAAAATGACACTTATTCAGGGGTGACTGTCCCAAAATCTGAACCATCTGTCCCACTCAGGAAAAAATAGAGGCAACCAAGAATAGTTTTCAGCGCTTAAAATTTATATTGCATAGTGCAAGCCCTGAACTTCATGAAATAAGTTATGGAGAAGACCCTGTGCCCTTGATCAGAACTTATGTGTTCCTGTTGTAAATATGACTGCATTTAAGTTTCACTGATAAAGAAGACAAGGAGAAGGTAAAGAGAGAACGCTCCACAAGGGGCAAATATTTGGTCTGATGTATTCGTCGTCTGTCTCCCTACTTGAAATAGTTCTGTGCATAGAAGAAATGCTAAGTAATAACTCTTGAGTTAATTAAGGAGAGGAAAAGCAAGTACCGACTTTTACAGTGAGTGTGCTAGGGGAAAGTGGAAAGAGGGAAGCTGGAAGCTGGGTCATTCTAGCACAGGGGACAGTCTGCCTGGGCCCATGACCACGCAGTGCTAATATGGATTGCTTCTTAGATTTCTGTGCATGGAAGGATAGATGCATCCCTTCCCCTCTGGCTGTTGAGTGTGATCGTGTTAGAATGAAATTGTTGTTAAGGCCCTTTTGTTGGCCCCGTGGGAAAACTTACTTGCAGGAGGAAGAACTGAGGCCAAGAGACAGAAGAGATAGAAAGTGGGAGGCTGAGGCAGGAAGACTGCTATGAGTTCAAGGCCAGCTGAGGTTATATAATAAGACCCTGTCTCAAACAAACAAATAAACAACAAAAAAGGATGAATCCTAAAATCCTTGCGACTGTGAAAGAAGACAGTCTTAAAAGACCATTCCATTTACATAAAATGTCTAGAAAGAGTCAAATACATAGACACAGAATAAAGATTAGTAATTTTATTGGGTTGGGGGGAAGTGGCGATGGGATTTCTTTTGGGGTGTAATAAAAATGTCCTGAATTAGTTGTAATGATGACTGGATAGCTCTGTGAATCTTCCTAATGTCTACATTTTTTTTTTTTTTTGGTACTGAGAATCGAACTCAGGAGCCTGCACTTACCAGGCTGGCACAGCATCACTGAGCAAAATCCCTGGCCCCTACTGTCTGTACTTTAATATGTGAACTGTATAGTTTATCAAGTAATTTTCTTTAACCTACTTAGATTCCAGTCAGAAATTATATCACCATCATCAATTTCATCATCATCATCATCTTCCTCTTCAATTCCATCTTCATCATGCTGCGGAGCCACTGTCCTTGATCTATGAAAACGTGGCCTTATATCTTGTTCACTATCAGGAATCGTTTCATCCAGAGAGAGACAAATCATTACAGTACATCCTCATTTGAGTTCCTGGATCCAGCAGGGCCTGGATCCAACTTCACTCCTGAACATCTGAATATGAATCAATGCATCCTTTTTGTTTACTTGCTTAAATTGATGGTTATTTACAACCACAAGAGTGTGGCCTAATATAAGGAACTTTGTTCCGCTTTTCATCCCCTACAGTGTGTACTCACATAGGGAATCTAGGCAGATCACTAAATTATATACCTGGAGGAAAGCTGAGCTGGATTGTGCTGTGCCATCTGGGTGTGGCCAAGCAGCATTTCCTTGATTGAAAATGGGGCTGGGCACTGTGATACTCGGTGCTCCAAACAGGGGAGAGGATGCTGCAGAAAGAACAGAGAGAATGTCGGGTTCTACTCTGTTTCAAGGCATAACATTTGAGCACTAAAACAGCAAAAGTAACTAGGGAATATGTCAAATTGTCTAACTGTTGAGAGAACAGAGCTGACACAGCCAGTCTGAAGAGCTATGTGTTAGACAGAAAGGGCAGGACAAGGCAGTGCAGGGACTAGCGTGTTCCATGTTTGTGTGCTTTGGAAGACAAGAAAAACAGAGCCTGGCATGCACAGTAGTGATAGGTGAGAGGTGACCCAAGGCCACAATCCTAGAGGCTGGCTGAAGGAAGGAGTGGGTCACTGAGAGTTGTTGCTGCGCTTTATTGGTAGAGGTCAGCAGAGCAGGCAGTGGCAGAGATTGCCAACCGTATGAAGCACAGGTAAAGCCTGAGACCCAGCCTGGTGAGCAAAGTGCAGAAGGGCTCAGGGTATGACACCGTCAGTTCTCACCACAGCCCTCAAATTGGTGGTACATTTTCAAACTCAATATCAAACACTGAAATTAAATTAGTAAAATTAAATTCCCCATTAAGCTATGATGTTAAAAGCAATGATAATAAATATTCAAAGTTAATTTCACCGCATTTTGTTATTATCTGTGTATAAGTCAATTCCACTCAGTGTTTAATGGCCTCATCCTTGGTAGCTTAACTCTTCTGGGGTAAGTGTGGACCCTGCAAACTCAGTAAATCGTGGCTTAACTTATTGCTTTATTGATCGTTAAGACTGAAGAATAAGATGAAAACGTTGAGAATGCAAATTAACCTTTAAAAAGTATTGTACTCATTAAACTGTGACTAGCGGAAAGCATCAATATGACTATTCTTTCAATGTGAGAAAGCCATGATCTGATTTGGCAGAGACGTCACTCCCATCTCTGACCAGAAGTCCCAACATGTCTTTGCTGTATCATTTTCATCATATTCCACGTAAATGAAGATATCAGCAATATTTATGGGGGTGCTAGACTTGTCACTTGCAGGCAACTGTGGGTTGACCATAGATATGAAAGTTTAGCAAAAAGCAGAGAGCATTTTGTGTGCATGAATTAACTACGGGGAAGTAAATGTGAAAGCGTCTTGTATCTTATTATTATTGTCTTCACAGTTTACCCCGAGCAGTCTCTTGGGCTGTGCATTTGTTTACTTATTGACTATCCAGACCATTGCTTGGGCAAGCGTTATTTTAATCAGTTGAGTCTTAATAAATTTGATAAAGTTGTCATTTTTTATATTTCTTGCTATATTATAAGAATGAACAAAAAGATAGAATTGTTGGTCATCCTGTATTTAAAAAATTGGACTGGGAAGTGGTTAATCTTAAATTGTATGTTACATACCCTTTTACTGGTAAAATGGAGAATGAACCTGCTTATGTACCTATGCAGGAGCATACTGTTTCCATTTTGAGAAGCAAGTTATTAACCATTTTCCAGGACACCACAGCCTTCTCTGTCTGGCAGCCTTAGTAAGCAAGCACAATGCAAGAAGCTTGTTTGAAAAGAGAAGCTCCACTTCTGCCCATCGTGGAATGAGAACAGTTAAGGTTTTTAGGGTGTTTGTGGAGACCATGATAGGCAGAAGCCCCCAGCAGCTGCAGAACTAACTGCAGGGGAGGTTTACCCCCACCCATACCTTCCATTTACTCGCGCTCTCCATCCCTTGGATTTTTCTTTTGTGTTTTTAATTCAAGTCACATGTGTAACCCGAGAACCTATAAATTACAAAGGGCCTTTCAAACAATGTTAGTATGTAAATATAATATATAACATTAAGTTCCTGTCATTAATATTGAGGAATAAGTCAATATTTGATAAAAATTGCCCCAAGGGAATGTGCCTTTCAGCCTGGTTCTATGCCTCACAGACTTATTCAATTATTATTTAATTACCTGGTTAAATGTCATGGCTTACAAAGCAGGGATTAGATTAATAATAGCATGAGGTTTATTTTAAACCAGCCCCACAGTAGATAGAGCTGATTTTTTTTTTCTTACAGGGCACAGAATTTGCATTAGCCCTCTGCACCTGGGTTTCAATGAGTTGATTCTATTTAAGCTTCTTCCCCTCTCTTTAAAAAAAAAAACAAAACAAAACATTCATTCGCCTGTATTTGTCATATTTTTCCAGTCTTAAAGCTCTTCTCCACCCCATCTCTTCTCTTTATGCCAGAGTCTTAATTCTACCATAAATCAAATAACTTAACAAAGAATTGTGCCTGAAATACAGAAATACAAAATAGATTCTGGGTCACAGAGAACCATCTAGTTTCAAAAGAAGGTGGGGCACCATGCAGAGCAGTTTCTGAGCCAACACCTTCTGCTGAATGGTTTGCTGTTAATTCATCTCCATGAGGTTGCTACAGCAACCGCCCCATTGGGAGGATTCATTGGCACCTAGATGGACTATTTCCCTGACATTCGCAGAGGAGGGCAATGCCAATGTTTAATGAGAAGAGTGAGTAATATTAAAGTGTTCCCCTTTCAGCTTCATCATATTGGACCAACATTTGTGGTGTTTTGAACGTGTCCTTTTGTTAGTCCAAGAGCGGCAGAGCTCAGGGGTGCTTGCTGGGAGTGGAGGGTGAGAGGAGGTGGGGGAGAGAACCCAGGAGGGCTTAGGAGCAGGCTGGGGACAGCTGAACTGTGGTGGGCTACTCAGGCCTTTTGTTCTCTGCCATCTGTGTGCTGAGGTTTTGGGAATGGAGCCAAAGCAGCGTTACCTGCATTGTGCTCCTCAAATTGGGGCAGCAGCCAGTCCTGCCTCACACCAGGGCCCCCCATACAACGGCAGGGTCCAAAGAGCCAGGCAGATAAACTATCTGAACATTTGATTTGATGTGTATTGAGCAAAATTCTTAAAATAAATTATGAAAAACACTCTAAGGGTACAGACATCTGAATCCTATTGCAATCCCAGGGCAACTGATATCTGTAATGCTAAGCATGAGAGCAGTTGTATAAATGAGGAATGATTTTCAAAGTAACTGGTGAGCCTCAGAAACTGCTGCTATCTGATGATTGTTCTTTAGAGCCAAGACTCTGGCTATAAAGCTGAAAGGACCATGCCATGTGAAAGACCTATGTAAATGGAAGGCTTTTCAGATGCTGAATATAAAAATCAAATTATGCAGCCTCAAAAAGCCCATAATTTACAAGGTATTATATAGTTTCCCAGGAAGTCAGTTTGGCAATCACTGTCAAAATTTGGAATAATCTCTGATTCAGCAGCTTCATCTCTAGTAATTTGTCCTAAGGTAACAATCGTTGAGATATGCAAACTCCTAACTATGAGAAAATCCACTGTAGTCCTATAATCACTTACCATGTTCCCTGGTTTGAGCCACTGGTGATACATGCATGACTGTCCCACCACGCAGCTTGTACCACCCTATGGAACTGTCCCATGCCACCCAGTGATAGTCACGCATGTACCACTGGTGGTTCAGAGCTGCCCAGCAATGAGACATAGGAGTTACGGCCCCATCATGAATGTGTTAATCTTCAGAAATCTGCTAAACCATAGGGAATTGGTTAAAATAAATTACAGTATATCTATGCAAGAGAGTTCTTTGTAACCATTAAAATGATGCTAAAATGTTTGATGAAATGCAAGCAATGTTAATAATATGCTAATGAAGTTAACAAGCAGATTACAACAGCTTATATATGTATATGGCTGGTTGCATTTTTTTTGTTTATGTTTTTGCTTTTGTTTTTGGTACCAGGGATCAAACTCAGGACCTTAGGCTTGTGAGGTAGGCAGCAGCACTACTGAGCTAAATCCCCGGTCCTATGGCTGATAGCATTTAAAAAGTATGTTACACTAAAAAGTACTCTGAAGGATCAGATAAAATATTAATGGCTGTTGTCTGCATGGAGCAGAATTATAGGTGATTTTATCCTCTTTATTGTGTTTATATTTTCTAAGTGTTCAACAATGATTGTTTTCCTGCCATTATCAAAGTTTTGTAAAAGTACTGTACAAAGGAAACATATTAGTTTTATTCTTCTGACTATTAATTATTTATGTACATGGACCCAACTCATTTTAGGAGGAGAAGATAAATCCTGGCCAGATGTTCCAATCTCCTGAGTCTCCATAAGCTCACATCTACTCTGGGAATGAATGGGACACAGACGCAAAAGGAAATGTGGGATCTAACTTCTACACCGGTAAGTCTTGATTCTGAGATCTGGAGTTCAGGGGCTCTTTTATTTTCTGTGAGGACCAAATTGCTAAATACAGTGACCCAGGAAGGTAGAGATAGGGAGAGCTAGAGGAGGTTCTATGAACACAGAAGAAAGTATTATAAAATAAGAAGAGTGGTCTTACAGTAGTTTTATAGAAATTAGCCTCTCCTTTTCAGAGGCCCACGTAATAGAATAGAGAAATAACCCATAGAACTTCTGCAGGCTGTGCCTCTGGGCCACTCCCTGGGGATGGTACCCTTCTGCTCTTCATGGCAATCTTTTGGAGCCTTGGCTCTTACAAAGGATGCTGGTTCTTTTTTAAAAAAATTAATTTTATTGGTACATTTTGATATACACAATGATCACATTCATCATAGAGAATTTGTACCTGTACATAACATGTCTTTTCATCTCCTGTCCAACTAGCAAAGATGGTCAGTAGCAGTCAAGTGATTCAAGTTTATATTTGAGTTAGGACCCTTTTGCCATTATGGCCAGATAGACTTTTCCCAAATATCATTACAAAGAACCATAATCTAATTTATCAGGTTTGTGCTGCACTATGACAAGTATCACGTGGACCCTAAATCACCTTTGTATGCTTGATTAGGTGGGTTACAGATTAAAAGAAAGGCTGGAAATAAAATCACATTTTAAGTTTGTTTAACTTCTTTCATATCCTGCAAAGGGAACATTCAGAGTCAAACTTTGGATTGGATTTGGAGTAACTTCCTCTGTGGGTGACAAGCAAATATTTCTAGTGAATTTGAACTTGATAAACAAGCAATGTCTTGCAATATGAGTAGTATGTGAGGTCAACCATCACATGATCATAAATGAGTCAATCGTTCCTCTCACTGTGTCTGTCTGTCT